>NC_074678.1:12816064-13526311 GCF_029448725.1 Salvelinus fontinalis
GTCTACATTCCCTCTCCTACCGCCACCCGGTCTACATTCCCTCTTCTACCGCCACCCGGTCTACATTCCCTCTCCTACCGCCACCCGGTCTACATTCCCTCTCCTACCGCCACCCGGTCTACATTCCCTCTCCTACCGCCACCCGGTCTACATTCCCTCTCCTACCGCCACCCGGTCTACATTCCCTCTCCTACCGCCACCCGGTCTACATTCCCTCTCCTACCGCCACCCGGTCTACATTCCCTCTCCTGCCGCCACCCGGTCTACATTCCCTCTCCTGCCGCCACCCGGTCTACATTCCCTCTCCTGCCGCCACCCGGTCTACATTCCCTCTCCTACCGCCACCCGGTCTACATTCCCTCTCCTGCCGCCACCCGGTCTACATTCCCTCTCCTGCCGCCACCCGGTCTACATTCCCTCTCCTGCCGCCACCCGGTCTACATTCCCTCTCCTACCGCCACCCGGTCTACATTCCCTCTCCTACCGCCACCCGGTCTACATTCCCTCTCCTACCGCCACCCGGTCTACATTCCCTCTCCTACCGCCACCCGGTCTACATTCCCTCTCCTACCGCCACCCGGTCTACATTCCCTCTCCTACCGCCACCCGGTCTACATTCCCTCTCCTACCGCCACCCGGTCTACATTCCCTCTCCTACCGCCACCCGGTCTACATTCCCTCTCCTACCGCCACCCGGTCTACATTCCCTCTCCTACCGCCACCCGGTCTACATTCCCTCTCCTACCGCCACCCGGTCTACATTCCCTCTCCTACCGCCACCCGGTCTACATTCCCTCTCCTGCCGCCACCCGGTCTACATTCCCTCTCTTGCCGCCACCCGGTCTACATTCCCTCTCTTGCCGCCACCCGGTCTACATTCCCTCTCTTGCCGCCACCCGGTCTACATTCCCTCTCCTACCGCCACCCGGTCTACATTCCCTCTCCTGCCGCCACCCGGTCTACATTCCCTCTCCTGCCGCCACCCGGTCTACATTCCCTCTCCTGCCGCCACCCGGTCTACATTCCCTCTCCTGCCGCCACCCGGTCTACATTCCCTCTCCTGCCGCCACCCGGTCTACATTCCCTCTCCTGCCGCCACCCGGTCTACATTCCCTCTCCTGCCGCCACCCGGTCTACATTCCCTCTCCTACCGCCACCCGGTCTACATTCCCTCTCCTACCGCCACCCGGTCTACATTCCCTCTCCTACCGCCACCCGGTCTACATTCCCTCTCCTGCCGCCACCCGGTCTACATTCCCTCTCCTGCCGCCACCCGGTCTACCACCTGTTTCATTGTCTCTCTTGTAGTTCTCTCTGGATTTCAGAGTGCTGCTGACAGGAACTCCTATCCAGAACAACCTGACGGAGCTCTACAGCCTCCTATCGTTCATCCAGCCCAGTCTCTTCCCTACAGACCAGACCGAGGACTTCACTAACACTTACAGCCAGGTCCAGACACAACCGACTCTGGGTAGGACACTACACGACCCGGTCCAGACACAACCGACTCTGGGTAGGACACTACACGACCCGGTCCAGACACAACCGACTCTGGGTAGGACACTACACGACCCGGTCCAGACACAACCGACTCTGGGTAGGACACTACACGACCCGGTCCAGACACAACCGACTCTGGGTAGGACACTACACGACCCGGTCCAGACACAACCGACTCTAGATAGGACACTACACGACCCGGTCCAGACACAACAGGGATGGAAGTATGGAACAGGGACCCGGTTTTTAGCGCTGTCCCAAATGGCACCCTACTCCCTATATAGTGAGCTACTTTAGACCAGAGCCCTATAGAACCCTATTCCCTATATAGTGCACTACTTTAGACCAGAGCCCTATTCCCTATATAGTGAGCTACTTTAGACCAGAGCCCTATGGCACCCTATTCCCTATATAGTGCACTACTTTAGACCAGAGCCCTATTCCCTATATAGTGCACTACTATAGACCAGAGCCCTATTCCCTATATAGTGAGCTACTTTAGACCAGAGCCCTATTCCCTATATAGTGAGCTACTTTAGACCAGAGCCCTATTCCCTATATAGTGCACTACTATAGACCAGAGCCCTATTCCCTATATAGTGAGCTACTTTAGACCAGAGTCCTATGGCACCCTATTCCCTATATAGTGAGCTACTTTAGACCAGAGCCCTATGGCACCCTATTCCCTACATAGTGCACTACTTTAGACCAGAGCCCTATGGCACCCTACTCCCTATATAGTGCACTACTTTAGACCAGAGCCCTATGGAACCCTATTCCCTATATAGTGCACTACTTTAGACCAGAGCCCTATGGCACCCTATTCCCTATATAGTGCACTACTTTAGACCAGAGCCCTATGGCACCCTATTCCCTATATAGTGCACTACTTTAGACCAGAGCCTTATTCCCTATATAGTGAGCTACTTTAGACCAGAGCCCTATGGCACCCTATTCCCTATATAGTGCACTACTTTAGACCAGAGCCCTATTCCCTATATAGAGCACTACTTTAGACCAGAGCCCTATTCCCTATATAGTGCACTACTTTAGACCAGAGCCCTATTCCCTATATAGTGAGCTACTTTTGACCAGTCCAGGTGTTCAGACCGGTTGGCAACTGTCATATGTGTACTTTTTATTATCGGATGGAACCTTTTTTATTTACCCAGGAAGTCCCATTGAAACCAAGATGGCAGCTCCATGATCACGATAAAGACTGCATCTCTGTGAACCCTACACGTCTAACAGCAGTATTCTCTGTGTCTCTCCAGCCAGTGATCTCCAGAGAGTACTGCAGCCCTTCCTGCTGAGGAGGGTAAAGGCCGAGGTAGCAGCTGACCTCCCCGTGAAGACAGAGATACTGATGTACCACGGCCTGTCTGCCCTGCAGAAGAGATATTATAAGGCTATACTCACCAAGGACCTGTGTGAGACTAACATGAACCTGATCTAAAATGATTTTAGGAAATTCTAGCCCTGGTTGGCTGTCCGTTTCTGCTCTCTTGCCAGCTTGTCTTTATGGGATTGGTCAAGCTAAACAGCCAATGACCGCAATAGAGTTGGTAAGAACACAAACAGATGAGCAACCAGGGAAAGTCAAATACTTTTATTCAACTTTAACGAAACCCTTTCCATTGGGAAGCCACTGGCCGTAGCTAACTGTTGCTGTGTTTCCAGATGCCTTTGGGGATGAGCAGGGCAACAAGACCAGACTGCTTAATATACTGATGCAGCTCCGGAAGTGTGTGGATCACCCCTACCTGTTTGATGGTGAGATCCTATTGGTTTAGAGCTGTGTGGACCACCCCTACCTGTTTGATGGTGAGATCCTATTGGTTTAGAGCTGTGTGGACCACCCCTACCTGTTTGATGGTGAGATCCTATTGGTTTAGAGCTGTGTGGACCACCCCTACCTGTTTGATGGTGAGATCCTATTGGTTTAGAGCTGTGTGGACCACCCCTACCTGTTTGATGGTGAGATCCTATTGGTTTAGAGCTGTGTTGACCACCCCTACCAGTTTGATGGTGAGATCCTATTGGTTTAGAGCTGTGTGGACCACCCCTACCTGTTTGATGGTGAGATCCTATTGGTTTAGAGCTGTGTGGACCACCCCTACCTGTTTGATGGTGAGATCCTATTGGTTTAGAGCTGTGTGGACCACCCCTACCTGTTTGATGGTGAGATCCTATTGGTTTAGAGCTGTGTGGACCACCCCTGCCTGTTTGATGGTGAGATCCTATTGGTTTAGAGCTGTGTGGACCCCACCTACCTGTTTGATGGTGAGATCCTATTGGTTTAGAGCTGTGTGGACCACCCCTACCTGTTTGATGGTGAGATCCTATTGGTTTAGAGCTGTGTGGACCACCCCTACCTGTTTGATGGTGAGATCCTATTGGTTTAGAGCTGTGTGGACCACCCCTACCTGTTTGATGGTGAGATCCTATTGGTTTAGAGCTGTGTGGACCACACCTGCCTGTTCGATGAGATCCTATTGGTTTAGAGCTGTGTGGACCACACCTGCCTGTTTGGTGAGATCCTATTGGTTTAGAGCTGTGTGGACCACACCTACCTGTTTGGTGGTGAGATCCTATTGGTTTAGAGCTGTGTGGACCACACCTGCCTGTTCGATGAGATCCTATTGGTTTAGAGCTGTGTGGACCACACCTACCTGTTTGGTGGTGAGATCCTATTGGTTTAGAGTTGTGTGGACCACCCCTACCTGTTTGATGGTGAGATCCTATTGGTTTAGAGCTGTGTGGACCACCCCTACCTGTTTGATGGTGAGATCCTATTGGTTTAGAGCTGTGTGGACCACCCCTACCTGTTAACCCTAACCTTTACTGCTGGAGGGGCTTTGGTTATTGTTTGTGTCAGGCTTTCATCTCCTCTCAGGGCTCCAGACTGCAACCATTCAGTCACATTTTGCAACCCTTTTGACTTGGCTGTGCATTGATCGGCTCAGTGCTGCACATTCTACAAGGTCACCTCTCTCAAAACAATGATTTGGTCAAACACTATTCTCATGATTCCTGTAAGGAAATGTCTCTGTATCTGTTTCGCTGTGGCCTGCTGCTATGTCGAGCCGTTCTCTCTCCTTTAGATTAATACATGGCTACTAGCAGTGGCTATATTTAGCGATCTAGATACTGTTTTTTGAGTTTCCGCTCGCGTGATGAATTAGCCCAAAATAAATTAGCTTATGGTATTAATTTGGTGCACATAAAGATGCAGGAAAATTCACTTATATACACTACTGTTCAAACGTTTGGGGTCACTTAGAAATGTCCTTGTTTTTGAAAGAAAAGCACATTTTTTTAAATCCATTTTTAAAATAACATCAAATTGATCAGAAATACAGTGTAGACATTGTTAATGTTGTAAATGACTTGTTGCTGGAAACGGCAGATTTTTATAATGGAATATCTACATTTATCAGCAACCATCACTCCTGTGTTCCAATGGCACGATGTGTTAGCCAAGTTTATAATTTTAAAAAGGCTAATTGATCATTAGAAAACCCTTTTGCAATTATGTTAGCACAGCTGAAAACTGTTGTCTGATTAAAGAAGCAATAAAACTGGCCTTCTTTAGACTAGTTGAGTATCTGGAGCATCAGCATTTGTGGGTTCGATTACAGGCTCAAAATGGCCAGAAACAAAGAACTTTCTCCTGAAACTCGTCAGTCTATTCTTGTTCTGAGAAATGAAGGCTATTCTATGCGAGTAATTGCCAAGAAACTGAAGATCTCGTACAATGCTGTGTACTACTCCCTTCACTGGCTCTAACCAGAATAGAAAGAGGAGTGGGAGGCCCCGGTGCACAACTGAGCAAGAGGACAATTACATTAAAGTGTTTGAGAAACAGACGCCTCATAAGTCCTCAACTGGCAGCTTCATTAAAAAGTACCCGCAAAACACCAGTCTCAACAGTGAAGAGGCGACTCCGGGATGCTGGCCTTCTAGGCAGAGTTGCAAAGAAACAGCCATATCTCAGACTGGCCAATAAAAATAAAAGATTAAGATGGACAAAAGAACACAGACACTGGACAGAGGAACTCTGCCTAGAAGGCCAGCATCCCGAAGTCGCCTCTTCACTGTTGACGTTGAGACTAGTGGTAGAGAAATTAAAATTGTATTTTCTGGCAACCGCTCTGGTGGACATTCATGCAGTCAACATGCCATTTGCATACGCTCCCTAAAAACTTGAGACATCTGTGGCGTTGTGTTGTGACAACTGCACATTTTAGAGTGGCCTTTTATTGTCATGCTGTTTAAGCAGCTTCATATGCCACACCTGTCAGGTGGATGGACATGCTCACTAACAGGGATGTAAACAAATTTGTGCACAAAATTTGAGCGAAATAAGCTTTTTGTGCGTATGGAAAATATCTGGGATCGGTCACACCCGTCTTTGTGCTTGTCTCAACTCCCCTCCAGGTGACGCCTATCTTCCTCATTATCCCCAGTGTATTTATACCTGTGTTCTCTGTTTGTCTGTTGCCAGTTTGTTTTGTTTCGTCAAGCCTACCAGCGTTTTTCCCAGTAGTTGTCCCGGTTTTGACCATTCTGTCTGCTCTGAGCCTGTCGTTCTGTACCTTTCGGACTCTGCTCTGGATTACTGACCTCTGCATGCCCTTGACCTGTAGTTTGCCTGCCCCCCTGTTTTTGTAATACACTTTTGTTACCTCAACTGTCTGCAGGGTCTTCTCCTGAGCCTTGACAGGATCTTTTATTTCAGCTCATGAAAAATGGGACTCATTTTACATGTTGCATTTATATTTTTGTTCAGTATATGGGCTCCTGAGTGGAGCAGCGGTCTAGTATCCCAGTGGGCTCCCGAGTGGTGCAGTGGTCTAGTATCCCAGTGGGCTCCTGAGTGGTGCAGCGGTCTAAGGCACAGTATCCCAGTGGGCTCCTGAGTGGTGCAGCGGTCTAAGACACAGTATCCCAGTGGGCTCCTGAGTGGTGCAGCGGTCTAAGGCACTGTATCCCAGTGGGCTCCTGAGTGGTGCAGTGGTCTAAGACACAGTATCCCAGTGGGCTCCTGAGTGGTGCAGTGGTCTAGTATCCCAGTGGGCTCCTGAGTGGTGCAGTGGTCTAAGACACAGTATCCCAGTGGGCTCCCGAGTGGTGCAGCGGTCTAGTATCCCAGTGGGCTCCTGAGTGGTGCAGTGGTCTAAGACACAGTATCCCAGTGGGCTCCTGAGTGGTGCAGTGGTCTAAGGCACAGTATCCCAGTGGGCTCCTGAGTGGTGCAGTGGTCTAAGGCACAGTATCCCAGTGGGCTCCTGAGTGGTGCAGTGGTCTAAGGCACAGTATCCCAGTGGGCTCCTGAGTGGTGCAGCGGTCTAAGGCACTGCATCTCAGTGGGCTCCCGAGTGGTGCAGCGGTCTAAGGCACAGTATCCCAGTGGGCTCCTGAGTGGTGCAGCGGTCTAAGGCACTGCATCTCAGTGGGCTCCCGAGTGGTGCAGCGGTCTAGTATCCCAGTGGGCTCCCGAGTGGTGCAGCGGTCTAAGGCACAGTATCCCAGTGGGCTCCTGAGTGGTGCAGTGGTCTAAGACACAGTATCCCAGTGGGCTCCCGAGTGGTGCAGCGGTCTAAGGCACAGTATCCCAGTGGGCTCCTGAGTGGTGCAGTGGTCTAAGACACAGTATCCCAGTGGGCTCCTGAGTGGTGCAGTGGTCTAAGACACAGTATCCCAGTGGGCTCCCGAGTGGTGCAGCGGTCTAGTATCCCAGTGGGCTCCTGAGTGGTGCAGCGGTCTAAGGCACTGTATCTCAGTGCTTGATGCGTCACTACAAACACCCTGGTTTGAATCCAGGCTGTATCACAACTGGCCGTGATTGGGAGTCCCATAGGGAGGTGCACAATTGGCCCAGCGTCGTCTGGGTTAGGGTATGGCCGGGGTAGGCATTCATTGTAAATAAGAATTTGTTCTTAACTGACTTGCCTAGTTAAATAAATCAAATAAATCTAAGTATGATCATTTTATTTGTATACAACAAATAGTGTCTCATCAGCCTATGTGGGCTGGGCATCTTGAAGATCCATGACACTATAATAAAATAAAATAAATAAAATCTATTGAAACAAATCAAAACATTCTGGAGCCCTATTTTAACAGTAACATATAACAGCAGTAGCTTAATGGTCAACCCAAAATGCATGACAATCGCTGGATTAGGGTTGCATCACAGAATGAATGATGAAACAACACATTTCAACCAATCAATCAAGTTTATTTTATATAGCCCTTCGTACATCAGCTAATATCTCAAAGTGCTGTACAGAAACCCAGCCTAAAACCCCAAACAGCAAGCAATGCAGGTGTAGAAGCACGTGCATTGCTTCTACCATCTCAGTAGTATATTCCACTTTTTATTAAAGCTCCGTAAATGACTTTATAAGATGGTACAAATTTGATCAAAATGTTTTTTGGTCTGACCAAATCATGGGCTGGTGCCACTAGTCAGTGTCACCAGGGGGCCATTTTTAACTGGAGCCCTGCCTTTCCTCTCTAGGTGTGGAACCAGGGGGCCATTTTTAACTGGAGCCCTGCCTTTCCTCTCTAGGTGTGGAACCAGGGGGCCATTTTTAACTGGAGCCCTGCCTTTCCTCTCTAGGTGTGGAACCAGAGCCGTTTGAGATGGGGGAGCATCTGATCCAGGCTAGTGGGAAACTCTGTCTGCTGGACAGCATGCTGGCATACCTGCACCAAGGGTCCGTCTCTCTCTCTCTCTCTCTCTCTCTGGGAGATCTATAACACTCAGCACTAAGGGAGATACCGTCTAACACTGAGCACTAAGGGAGATCTATAACACTGAGCACTAAGGGAGATGGATCTATAACACTGAACACTAAGGGAGATGGATCTATAACACTGAGCACTAAGGGAGATGGATCTATAACACTGAGCACTAAGGGAGATGGATCTATAACACTGAGCACTAAGGGAGCTCTATAACACTGAGCACTAAGGGAGATAGATCTATAACACTGAGCACTAAGGGAGATCTATAACACTGAGCACTAAGGGAGATCTATAACACTGAGCACTAAGGGAGATGGATCTATAACACTGAGCACTAAGGGAGCTCTATAACACTGAGCACTAAGGGAGATGGATCTATAACACTGAGCACTAAGGGAGATCTATAACACTGAGCACTAAGGGAGATGGATCTATAACACTGAGCACTAAGGGAGATGGATCTATAACACTGAGCACTAAGGGAGCTCTATAACACTGAGCACTAAGGGAGCTCTATAACACTGAGCACTAAGGGAGATCTATAACACTGAGCACTAAGGGAGATGGATCTATAACACTGAGCACTAAGGGAGATGGATCTATAACACTGAGCACTAAGGGAGCTCTATAACACTGAGCACTAAGGGAGCTCTATAACACTGAGCACTAAGGGAGATCTATAACACTGAGCACTAAGGGAGATCTATAACACTGAGCACTAAGGGAGATGGATCTATAACACTGAGCACTAAGGGAGCTCTATAACACTGAGCACTAAGGGAGATGGATCTATAACACTGAGCACTAAGGGAGCTCTATAACACTGAGCACTAAGGGAGATGGATCTATAACACTGAGCACTAAGGGAGCTCTATAACACTGAGCACTAAGGGAGCTCTATAACACTGAGCACTAAGGGAGCTCTATAACACTGAGCACTAAGGGAGATCTATAACACTGAGCACTAAGGGAGATCTATAACACTGAGCACTAAGGGAGATCTATAACACTGAGCACTAAGGAGATCTATAACACTGAGCACTAAGGGAGATGGATCTATAACACTGAGCACTAAGGAGATCTATAACACTGATCACTAAGGGAGATCCTGTATAATACTGACCACGATTAAATGTTAGATCTTATCCATATTTTCCATGATGTCTTGCTATTATCTCCTTTACTGTAATTTAACACATTACTTTTCCTCATTGGTGTTCAGGGGACATCATATCTTGCTGTTCTCCCAGATGACCAGGATGCTAGACATTCTCCAAGACTACATGGAATACAGAGGTAATGGATACTGCTAGTGGAATACAGAGGTAATGGACACTCCTAGTGGAATACAGAGGTAATGGACACTCCTAGTGGAATACAGAGGTAATGGATACTCCTAGTGGAATACAGAGGTAATGGATACTGCTAGTGGAATACAGAGGTAATGGATACTGCTAGTGGAATACAGAGGTAATGGACACTCCTAGTGGAATACAGAGGTAATGGATACTGCTAGTGGAATACAGAGGTAATGGATACTGCTAGTGGAATACAGAGGTAATGGATACTCCTAGTGGAATACAGAGGTAATGGATACTCCTAGTGGAATACAGAGGTAATGGATACTGCTAGTGGAATACAGAGGTAATGGATACTGCTAGTGGAATACAGAGGTAATGGATACTGCTAGTGGAATACAGAGGTAATGGATACTGCTAGTGGAATACAGAGGTAACCTAATGGGTACATCTAGCTAGTGGAATACAGAGGTAATGGATACTGCTAGTGGAATACAGAGGTAATGGATACTGCTAGTGGAATACAGAGGTAACCTAATGGGTACATCTAGCTAGTGGAATACAGAGGTAATGGATACTGCTAGGGGAGTACAGAGGTAATGGATACTGCTAGTGGAATACAGAGGTAATGGATACTGCTAGTGGAATACAGAGGTAATGGATACTGCTAGGGGAATACAGAGGTAATGGATACGGCTAGTGGAATACAGAGGTAATGGATACGGCTAGTGGAATACAGAGGTAATGGATACTGCTAGTGGAATACAGAGGTAATGGATGCTGCTAGTGGAATACAGAGGTAATAGATACTGCTAGTGGAATACAGAGGTAACCTAATGGGTACATCTAGCTAGTGGAATACAGAGCTAATGGATACTGCTAGGGGAATACAGAGGTAATGGATACTGCTAGGGGAATACAGAGCTAATGGATGCTGCTAGTGGAACACAGAGGTAATGGATGCGGCTAGTGGAACGCAGAGGTAATGGATACGGCTAGTGGAACGCAGAGGTAATGGATACGGCTAGTGGAACGCAGAGGTAATGGATACGGCTAGTGGAACGCAGAGGTAATGGATACGGCTAGTGGAACGCAGAGGGAATGGATGCGGCTAGTGGAACGCAGAGGTAATGGATACTGCTAGTGGAACGCAGAGGTAATGGATACTGCTAGTGGAATTAACTAACTTTAAGCATCAGCTATCTGAGCAGCTTACCGATCACTGCACCTGTACATAGCCCATCTGTAAATAGCCCATCCAACTACCTCATCCCCATACTCTTATTATTTACGTTCTGCTCCTTTGCACCCCAGTATCTCTACTTGAACGCTCATCTGCACATCTATCACTCCAGTGTTAATCTGCTAAATTGTAATTACTTCGCTACTATGGCCTTACCGCCTTACTCCATTTGCACACACTGTATATAGACTTTTTCTATTGTGTTTTTGGCTGTACGCTTGTTTATTCCAAGTGTAACTCTGTGTTGTTTGTGTTGCACTGCTTTGCTTTATCTTGGCCAGATCACATTTGTAAATGAGAACTTGTTCTCAACTGGCCTACCTGGTTAAATAAAGGTGAAATACATTTTTATTTTTTTAAGTTGATCAACTTTCAAAGCAGAATTACTTTCCCATTGTTCCTCAAATGCAGTGTATGAAATGCTCTGTGTCTCTGCTTTTATCCAATGTAAAAAATTATTATTATTTTTTTTAAATCAAGGCGGTCGGTCAAATTTATGTCCCTCTGACGGCCCTGAATGCCTCTTTTCAATCCCACAGCTATTGGACTAATCATGAGCCTATGAACCAGAGTTATACTGTTAACACTGAGGTGGTGTGTCCTAGTAGACCACTGTTAACACTGAGGTGGTGTGTCCTAGTAGGAAGACCACTGTTAACACTGAGGTGGTGTGTCCTAGTAGGAAGACCACTGTTAACACTGAGGTGGTGTGTCCTAGTAGGAAGACCACTGTTAACACTGAGGTGGTGTGTCCTAGTAGGAAGACCACTGTTAACACTGAGGTGGTGTGTCCTAGTAGGAAGACCACTGTTAACACTGAGGTGGTGTGTCCTAGTAGACCACTGTTAACACTGAGGTGGTGTGTCCTAGTAGGAAGACCACTGTTAACACTGAGGTGGTGTGTCCTAGTAGGAAGACCACTGTTAACACTGAGGTGGTGTGTCCTAGTAGGAAGACCACTGTTAACACTGAGGTGGTGTGTCCTAGTAGGAAGACCACTGTTAACACTGAGGTGGTGTGTCCTAGTAGGAAGACCACTGTGTGCAGCTCACCCTGCACTAACATACAGTTGAAGTCGGAAGTTTACATACACTTAGGTTGGAGTCATTAAAACTTGTTTTTCAACCACTCCACAAATTTCATGTTAACAAACTATAGTTTTGGCAAGTCGGTTAGGACATCTACTTTGTGCATGACACAAGTCTTTTTTCCAACAATTGTTTACAGACAGATTATTTCACTGTATCACAATTCCAGTGGGTTAGAAGTTTACATTCACTAAGTTGACTGTGCCTTTAAACAGCTTGGAAAATTCCAGAAAAGTATGTCATGGCTTTAGAAGCTTCTGATAGGCTAATTGACATCATTTGAGTCAATTGGAGGTATACCTGTGGATGTATTTCAAGGCCTACCTTCAAACTCAGTGCCTCTTTGCTTGACATCATGGGAAAATCAGAAGAAATCAGCCAAGACCCTCAGAAAAAAGATTGTAGACCTTCACAAGTCTGGTTCATCCTTGGGAGCAATTTCCAAACGCCTGAAGGTACCACGTTCATCTGTACAAACAATAGTACGCAAGTATAAACACCATGGGACCATGCAGCCGTCATACCGCTCAGGGAGGAGACGCGTTCTGTCTCCTAGAGATGAACGTACTTCGGTGAGAAAAGTACAAATCAATCCCAGAACAACAGCAAAGGACCCCGTGAAGATGCTGGAGGAAACCGGTACAAAAGTATCTGTATCCACAGTAAAACGAGTCCTATATCGACATAACCTGAAAGGCCGCTCAGCAAGGAAGAAGCCACTGCTCCAAAACCGCCATACAAAAGCCAGACTACGGTTTGCAACTGCACATGGGGACAAAGATCGTACTATTTGGAGAAATGTCCTCTGGTATGATGAAACAAAAATAGAACTGTTTGGCCATAATGACCATCGTTATATTTGGAGGGAAAAGGGGGAGGCTTGCAAACCGAAGAACACCATCCCAACCGTGAAGCACGGGGGTGGCAGCATCATGTTGTGGGGGTGCTTTGCTGCAGGAGGGACTGGTGCACTTCACAAAATAAATGGCTTCATGAGGAATGAAAATTATGTGGATATATTAAAGCAACATCTCAAGACATCAGTCAGGAAGTTAAAGCTTGGTCACAAATGGGTCTTCCAAATGGACAATGACCCCAAGCATACTTCCAAAGTTGTGGCAAAATGGCTTAAGGACAACAAAGTCAAGGTATTGGAGTGGCTATCACAAAGCCCTGACCTCAATCCTATAGAACATTTGTGGGCAGAACTGAAAAAGCGTGTGTGAGTTGCAGCAGCTCTGTCAGGAGGAATGAGCCAAAATTCACACAACTCTCTGTCCTGAGGTAACAGTGGCAGGTTAAATGAGGTTATTTCTCTGTCCTGAGGTAAGTGGCAGGTTAAATGAGGTTATTTTCTCTGTCCTGAGGTAACAGTGGCAGGTTAAATGAGGTTATTTTCTCTGTCCTGAGGTAAGTGGCAGGTTAAATGAGGTTATTTCTCTGTCCTGAGGTAAGTGGCAGGTTAAATGAGGTTATTTTCTCTGTCCTGAGGTAACAGTGGCAGGTTAAATGAGGTTATTTTCTCTGTCCTGAGGTAAGTGGCAGGTTAAATGAGGTTATTTCTCTGTCCTGAGGTAAGTGGCAGGTTAAATGAGGTTATTTTCTCTGTCCTGAGGTAAGTGGCAGGTTAAATGAGGTTATTTCTCTGTCCTGAGGTAAGTGGCAGGTTAAATGAGGTTATTTTCTCTGTCCTGAGGTAAGTGGCAGGTTAAATGAGGTTATTTTCTCTGTCCTGAGGTAAGTGGCAGGTTAAATGAGGTTATTTTCTCTGTCCTGAGGTAAGTGGCAGGTTAAATGAGGTTATTTCTCTGTCCTGAGGTAACAGTGGCAGGTTAAATGAGGTTATTTCCTCTGTCCTGCAGGTTACAGCGGCATTATATACCAAGGTAGCTTAGCAGTTCAGACGTATTTTTCCGTGTTGTCGTGTCGTGTCCTGTATATATATATTTACACCTTTTCTTCACATATCTTTTATTTATTTTATTATCCAAGAACTCAACTACAAAAGCTTTCCTGCAAAAGCTTTCCTGCAACCCGCTTCACCAATTACAATGAGTACTATTCACCTCAATCTGAAAATCCATCGTGGAAGATAGCCAGGGGCTAATTCAGAAGCTAGCCTGAAAGCTAATCCAGAAGCTACTCCGATAGCTAGCCAGAAGCTAATCTGTAGCTGCCCCGAAATTAGCCGGTTTGCTGGCTAGCGTTGGTGTTTCAGCTGCCCACGTTTTGCGGTCATCAGCTATTCCTCTAGCTCGATAATCTACCGGCACTTTAGTGCAACGCGACTCGGACCGGAGCATTCCGGGACTTTTTTTCTCTCAGTTTCCCCGGATTCCAACCGCAGCCTCAGCCTCTATTTTGCACCTTGATTTCGCAGCTAGCTAGCTGCATACCGTGTGACTATTGGCTTACGTCGACCCCGGAGCTAACTCAAATCATGCTGGAGCTAGCCAGCTGAGGAGTTCCATCACCATCCGGACCCGCTTCTTTGTTGCTGCTGCAGATACGGAACCCCACCGGGCCTTCACGACTGACTGCCGACGTTATCTGCCCGAGGGATTTATCCAACCGGCACCTCCGTCCCGGCGTTACCTGAACGCTCATCTGAGGCCCGCTAATCGTTAGCTGTCTTATCGGCTGCTATCTGAACAAAACCCCACTACACGGAACCTACCGACGGAAACGCACGAGGTATCTACAAACAGACCTCCATCCTATGCTGCTACCGATAGCCATATACCCGGCCAGCTGTCTGGATCGCCACGACCCCAACCAACCTCTACTCACTGGACCCTTATTTATCACTCGATTAAGCTTGCCTCTCCTTAATGTAAATATGCCTTGTCCATTGCTGTTCTGGTTAGTGTTTATTGGCTTATTTCACTGTAGAGATTCTAGCCCTGCTCTCTATACCATATCCAACCCTGCAGTTCCACCACCCACATATGCGATGACATCACCTGGTTTCAATGATGTTTCTAGAGACAAGATCTCTCTCATCATCACTCAATACCTAGGTTTACCTCCACTGTATTCACATCCTACCATACCTTTGTCTGTACATTATTCCTTTAAACTATTTTATCGCCCCCAGAAACTTCCTTTTACTCTCTGCTCTGGTAGCTCTAGGCGACCAATTCTCATAGCTTTTAGCCGTACTATTATCCTACTTCTCCTCTGTTCCTCTGGTGATGTAGAGGTGAATCCAGGCCCTGCAGTACCTGGCTCCACTCCTATTCCCCAGGCGCTCTCTTTTGATGACTTCTGTAACCGTAATAGCCTTGGCTTCATGCATGTTAACATTAGGAGCCTCCTCCCTAAGTTTGTTTTGTTCACTGCTTTAGCATACTCTACCAACCCGGATGTATTAGCCGTGTCTGAATCCTGGCTTAGAAAGACCACCAAAAATTCAGACATTTTTATCCCCAATTACAATATTTTCAGACAAGATAGAACGGCCAAAGGGGGCGGTGTTGCAATCTACTGCAAAGACTGCCTGCAGAGTTCTGTTATACTATCCAGGTCTGTTCCCAAACAATTTGAACTTCTACTTTTAAAAATCCACCTCTCTAAAAACAAGTCTCTCACCGTTGCCGCCTGCTATAGACCACCCTCTGCCCCCAGCTGTGCTCTGGACACTATATGTGAACTGATTGCCCCCCATCTATCTTCAGAGCTCGTGCTGCTAGGCGACCTAAATTTGAACATGCTCAACACCCCAGCCACCCTACAATCTAAGCTTGATGCCCTCAATCTCACACAAATTATTAATGAACCTACCAGGTACCACCCCAATTCCGTAAACACGGGTACCCTCATAGATATCATCCTAACAAACTTGCCCTCCAAATACACCTCTGCTGTTTTTAACCAAGATCTCAGCGATCACTGCCTCATTGCCTGCATCCGTAATGGGTCAGCGGTCAAACGACCTCCACTCATCACTGTCAAACGCTCCCTGAAACACTTCAGCGAGCAGGCCTTCCTAATTGACCTGGCCGGGGTATCCTGGAAGGATATTGATCTCATCCCGTCAGTAGAGGATGCCTGGTCATTTTTTAAAAATGCCTTCCTCACCATCTTGAATAAGCATGCCCCATTCAAGAAATTTAGAACCAGGAACAGATATAGCCCTTGGTTCTCTCCTGACCTGACTGCCCTTAACCAACAGAAAAACATCCTATGGCGTTCTGCATTAGCATCGAACAGCCCCCGTGATATGCAACTTTTCAGGGAAGCCAGAAACCAATATACACAGGCAGTTAGAACAGCCAAGGCTAGCTTTTTCAAGCAGAAATTTGCTTCCTGCAACACAAATTCAAAAAAGTTCTGGGACACCGTAAAGTCCATGGAGAATAAGAACACCTCCTCCCAGCTTCCAACCGCCCTGAAGATAGGAAACACTGTCACCACCGACAAATCCACTATAATTGAGAATTTCAATAAGCATTTTTCTACGGCTGGCCATGCTTTCCACCTGGCTACCCCTACCCGGGACAACAGCACTGCCCTCCCCTCTGCTACTCGCCCAAGCCTTCCCCATTTCTCTTTCTCCCAAATACAGTCAGCTGATGTTCTTAATGAGCTGCAAAATCTGGACCCTTACAAATCAGCCGGGCTAGATAATCTGGACCCTTTCTTTCTAAAACTATCTGCTGAAATTGTTGCCACCCCTATTACTAGCCTCTTCAACCTCTCTTTCGTGTCGTCTGAGATCCCCAAAGATTGGAAAGCAGCTGCGGTTATCCCCCTCTTCAAAGGGGGGGACACCCTTGACCCTAACTGCTACAGACCTATATCTATCCTACCCTGCCTTTCTAAGGTCTTCGAAAGCCAAGTCAACAAACAGATTACCGACCATTTCGAATCACACCACACCTTCTCCGCTATGCAATCTGGTTTCAGAGCTGGTCATGGGTGCACCTCAGCCACGCTCAAGGTCATAAACGATATCGTAACCGCCATCGATAGGAAACAATACTGTGCAGCCGTATTCATTGACCTGGCCAAGGCTTTTGACTCTGTCAATCACCACATCCTCATTGGCAGACTCGACAGCCTTGGTTTCTCTAATGATTGCCTCGCCTGGTTCACCAACTACTTCTCTGATAGAGTTCAGTGTGTCAAATCGGAGGGTCTGTTGTCCGGGCCTCTGGCAGTCTCTATGGGGGTGCCACAGGGTTCAATTCTTGGACCGACTCTCTTCTCTGTTTACATCAATGATGTCGCTCTTGCTGCTGGTGATTCTCTGATCCACCTCTACGCAGACGACACTATTCTGTATACTTCTGGCCCTTCTTTTGACACTATGTTAACAACCCTCCAGGCGAGCTTCAATGCCATACAACTCTCCTTCCGTGGCCTCCAACTGCTCTTAAATACAAGTAAAACCAAATGCATGCTCTTCAACCGATCGCTGCCTGCTCCTGCCCGCCTGTCCAACATCACTACTTTGGACGGCTCTGACTTAGAATATGTGGACAACTACAAATACCTAGGTGTCTGGTTAGACTGTAAACTCTCCTTCCAGACCCACATCAAACATCTCCAATCCAAAGTCAAATCTAGAATTGGCTTCCTATTCCGCAACAAAGCATCCTTTACTCATGCTGCCAAACATACCCTTGTAAAACTGACCATCCTACCAATCCTCGACTTCGGTGATGTCATTTACAAAATAGCCTCCAAAACCCTACTCAATAAATTGGATGCAGTCTATCACAGTGCCATCCGTTTTGTCACCAAAGCCCCATATACTACCCACCACTGCGACCTGTACACTCTCGTTGGCTGGCCCTCGCTTCATACTCGTCGCCAAACCCATTGGTTCCAGGTCATCTACAAGACCCTGCTAGGTAAAGTCCCCCCTTATCTCAGCTCGCTGGTCACCATAGCAGCACCTACCCGTAGCACGCGCTCCAGCAGGTATATCTCTCTAGTCACCCCCAAAACCAATTCTTCCTTTGGACGCCTCTCCTTCCAGTTCTCTGCTGCCAATGACTGGAACGAACTACAAAAATCTCTGAAACTGGAAACACCTATCTCCCTCACTAGCTTTAAGCACCAGCTGTCAGAGCAGCTCATAGATTACTGCACCTGTACATAACCCATCTACAATTTAGCCCAAACAACTACCTCTTTACCTACTGTATTTATTTATTAATTTATTTTGCTCCTTTGCACCCCATTATTTCTGTCTCTACTTTGCACTTTCTTCCAATGCAAACCAACCATTCCAGTGTTTTTTTTAGTTTTTATTTTACTTGCTGTGTTGTACTCACTTCGCCTCCATGGCCTTTTTATATTTTTATTTATTTATACATATATCTGTTTGCCTTCACCTCCCTTATCTCACCTCACTTGCTCACATTGTATATAGACTTATTTTTTTATCTTTTTCACTGTATTATTGACTATATGTTTGTTTTTACTCCATGTGTAACTATGTGTTGTTGTATGTGTCGAACTGCTTTGCTTTATCTTGGCCAGGTCGCAATTGTAAATGAGAACGTGTTCTCAATTTGCCTACCTGGTTAAATAAAGGTTAAATAAATAAAAATAAATAAAAAAAGGTTAAATGAGGTTATTTTCTCTGTCCTGCAGGTTACAGCTATGAGCGTCTGGATGGATCAGTCAGGGGGGAAGAGCGTAACCTGGCCATCAAGAACTTCAGCAGCAAAGACGTCTTTGTCTTTCTACTCAGCACTAAAGCAGGTGGCCTTTCCCTGACCTCTAACAGATCCTAACCCCTGACCCCTAACCTTAACCCTGACCCCTAACTATCTCACTGGTCCTTAACCCTGACCCCTAACCTTAACCCTGACCCCTAACCCTCTCACTGGTCCTTAACCCTGACCCCTAACCCTCTCACTGGTCCTTAACCCTGACCCCTAACCATCTCAATGGTCCTTAACCCTAACCCCTAACCTTAACCCTGACCCCTAACCCTCTCACTGGTTCTTAACCCTGACCCCTAACCTTAACCCTGACCCCTAACCTTAACCCTGACCCCTAACCCTCTCACTGGTCCTTAACCCTGACCCCTAACTCTCTCAATGGCCCTTAACCCTGACCCCTGACCCTCTCACTGTTCCTTAACCCTGACCCCTAACCCTCTCACTGGTCCTTAACCCTGACCCCTAACCCTCTCACTGGTCCTTAACCCTGACCTCTAACCCTCTCACTGGTCCTTAACCCTGACCCCTAACCCTCTCACTGGTCCTTAACCCTGACCCCTAACCCTCTCACTGGTCCTTAACCCTGACCCCTAACCTTAACCCTGACCCCTAACCCTCTCACTGGTCCTTAACCCTGACCCCTAACCCTCTCAATGGTCCTTAACCCTGACCCCTAACCCTCTCACTGGTCCTTAACCTTAACCCTGACCCCTAACCCTCTCACTGGTCCTTAACCCTGACCCCTAACCTTAACCCTGACCTCTAACCCTCTCACTGGTCCTTAACCCTGACCCCTAACCTTAACCCTGACCTCTAACCCTCTCACTGGTCCTTAACCCTGACCCCTAACCTTAACCCTGACCTCTAACCCTCTCACTGGTCCTTAACCTTAACCCTGACCTCTAACCCTCTCACTGTTCCTTAACCCTGACCCCTAACCCTCTCACTGGTCCTTAACCCTGACCCCTAACCCTCTCACTGGTTCCTAACCTTAACCCTGACCCCTAACCCTCTCACTGGTTCCTAACCTTAACCCTGACCCCTAACCTTAACCCCTGACCCCTGACCCTCTCACTGGTCCTTAACCCTGACCCCTAACCCTCTCACTGGTCCTTAACCCTGACCCCTGACCCTCTCACTGGTCCTTAACCCTGACCCCTAACCTTAACCCTGACCCCTAACCCTCTCAATGGTCCTTAACCCTGACCCCTAACCTTAACCCTGACCCCTAACCCTCTCAATGGTCCTTAACCCTGACCCCTAACCTTAACCCTGACCCCTGACCCTCTCACTGGTCCTTAACCCTGACCTCTAACCCTCTCACTGGTCCTTATCCCTGACCTCTAACCCTCTCATTGGTCCTTAACCCTGACCCCTAACCTTAACCCTGACCCCTAACCCTCTCACTGGTCCTTAACCCTGACCCTTAACCCTCTCACTGGTCCTTAACCCTGACCCCTAACCCTCTCACTGGTCCTTAACCCTGACCCCTAACCCTCTCACTGGTCCTTAACCCTGACCCTTAACCCTCTCAATGGTCCTTAACCCTGACCCCTAACCCTCTCATTGGTCCTTAACCCTGACCTCTAGCCCTCTCATTGGTCCTTAACCCTGACCTCTAACCCTCTCAATGGTCCTTAACCCTGACCCATAACCTTAACCCTGAC
Organism: Salvelinus fontinalis; assembly: GCF_029448725.1. Lineage (NCBI taxonomy): Eukaryota > Metazoa > Chordata > Actinopteri > Salmoniformes > Salmonidae > Salvelinus > Salvelinus fontinalis. The sequence goes on from NC_074678.1 coordinate 12,836,297, forward strand.
CCCTAACCCTCTCAATGGTCCTTAACCCTGACCCCTGACCCTCTCACTGGTCCTTAACCCTGACCTCTAACCCTCTCAATGGTCCTTATCCCTGACCTCTAACCCTCTCATTGGTCCTTAACCCTGACCCCTAACCTTAACCCTGACCCCTAACCCTCTCACTGGTCCTTAACCCTGACCCCTAACCTTAACCCCTAACCCCTAACCCTCTCACTGGTCCTTAACCCTGACCCCTAACCCTCTCACTGGTCCTTAACCCTGACCCTTAACCCTCTCACTGGTCCTTAACCCTGACCCCTAACCCTCTCACTGGTCCTTAACCCTGACCCCTAACCCTCTCACTGGTCCTTAACCCTGACCCTTAACCCTCTCAATGGTCCTTAACCCTGACCCCTAACCCTCTCATTGGTCCTTAACCCTGACCTCTAACCCTCTCATTGGTCCTTAACCCTGACACTTTACCCTCTCACTGGTCCTTAACCCTGACCTCTAACCCTCTCATTGGTCCTTAACCCTGACCTCTAACCCTCTCATTGGTCATTAACCCTGACCCCTAACCATAACACTAACAGGTGCTATGTTCCCCAGCAAGAAAACCAATCTCTCTAACATAAGGGGGAACTAACCAAGTGTCACTGACAACAACCAAAACGGAACGGGTTTTAGGAGGGGTTCTGAAAGGCACTCATGGGGGGCTTTCCACTGAAAGTTGCCTAGCAACAACAACTGGTACCTTAAAGATACCCACCATGAGCACCCAGTAAGAGGCAAACCAAAATAAAACCCCACACCAAACTTAGACAGGAAGCAAACCAAAATAAAACCCCACACCAAACTTAAAGACAGGAAGCAAACCAAAATAAAACCCCACACCAAACTTAGACAGGAAGCAAACCAAAATAAAACCCCACACCAAACTTAAAGACAGGAAGCAAACCAAAATAAAACCCCACACCAAACTTAAAGACAGGAAGCAAACCAAAATAAAACCCCACACCAAACTTAAAGACAGGAAGCAAACCAAAGTAAAACCCCACACCAAACTTAAAGACAGGAAGCAAACCAAAATAAAACCCCACACCAAACTTAAAGACAGGAAGCAAACCAAAATAAAACCCCACACCAAACTTAAAGACAGGAAGCAAACCAAAATAAAACCCCACACCAAACTTAAAGACAGGAAGCAAACCACACAGTGGTGCAAAACGAAAACAGGGAAGATCAGATAAAGGAACGTTTGTCTACAAATCAAATAGGGAGCGCCAACTAATGGTGTTGACCCTCCACATCTATCAAGACAACTGGAGCGCTGGGCCAGACACTCTTAAATATCACCTGGGCCAGACACTCTTAAATATCACCTGGGCCAGACACTCTTAAATATCACCTGGGCCAGACACTCTTAAATATCACCTGGGCCAGACACTCTTAAATATCACCTGGGCCAGACACTCTTAAATATCACCTGGGCCAGACACTCTTAAATATCCCCTGGGCCAGACACTCTTAAATATCACCTGGGCCAGACACTCTTAAATATCACCTGGGCCAGACACTCTTAAATATCACCTGGGCCAGACACTCTTAAATATCACCTGGGCCAGACACTCTTAAATATCACCTGGGCCAGACACTCTTAATATCACCTGGGCCAGACACTCTTAAATATCACCTGGGCCAACATAGGAGAAACATCTTCCCACTAACGAGATGGCAAACCAGCACAGGTATAACACACACTGACTAACGAGGTGACACCAATCAGCCCCACGTGCTAACGTCCAACCTCAAAATATAAATGGAAAAACCAAAGCCTGTAACACAGGTACTCAACCCCCTGACCTTTAACCCCAACCCTGCTCAGCAGTACTCATCTAGAGCACGCTTTGTTGTGTGATTCTGTGTCTGTAACTCTCCCACCATCAGTCGAGACATCTCTCCCCCTCTTTATCTCTCCCTCTCTTTATCTCTCCCTCTGATCTGTTGACAGAACGATCTGAAACACCACAGACACAGAGAAGAGGAGCTGAGCGTGGGAGGATGTTTCAGCTGTCTGTCAATGAGACCAATAGCGTTTTGAGTTTCTCTTTTAAGTTTGAACCAGATAATGAAAGCTGAGAGAAAAAGTACCCCACTTTCCATTAACATGCTTTATGACCTTTAAATCACCTCTAGTCTCCAAGCTGTAGACACCCACTGTAGGGCAGCACACTACATGCACCTTCAAGAACAGCATAAGAATAAGGAATAAACAATGAAAGAATAAACAATAAACAATGAAAGAATAAATATTAAAGAATGAATAAACAATAAACAATGAAAGAATAAATATTAAAGAATGAATAAACAATAAACAATGAAAGAATAAATATTAAAGAATGAATAAACAATAAACAATGAAAGAATAAATATTAAAGAATGAATAAACAATAAACAATGAAAGAGTAAATATTAAAGAATGAATAAACAATAAACAATGAAAGAATACATATTAACGAATGAATAAACAAACAGTGAATGAATAAATATTAAAGAATGAATAAACAAACAATGAATGAATAAGGGATAAACAATGAAAGAATAAACAATGAAATAATAAACAATAAACAATAATAAATATTAAAGAATGAATAAACAAACAATGAAAGAATAAACAATGAATAAACAATAATAAATATTAAAGAATGAATAAACAAACAATGAAAGAATAAACAATGAAAGCAAATTGGTAATGCGCTAACAACATGATCACTGGACAATGGGCTAAACTGACCCCTGACCCCTGTCTCTCATGGACAGTGACTTCAACCTCTGACCCCTGTAGAACTGCTGACCCCTGTATAACCTCTGACCCCTGTAGAACTGCTGACCCCTGTATAACCTCTGACCTCTGTATAACCTCTGACCCCTGTAGAACTGCTGACCCCTGTATAACTGCTGACCCCTGTATAACCTCTGACCCCTGTATAACCTCTGACCCCTGTAGAACCGCTGACCCCTGTATAACCTCTGACCCCTGTATAACCTCTGACCCCTGTATAACCTCTGACCCCTGTATAACCTCTGACCCCTGTATAACCTCTGACCCCTGTATAACCTCTGACCCCTGTATAACCTCTGACCCCTGTATAACCGCTGACCCCTGTAGAACCGCTGACCCCTGTAGAACCGCTGACCCCTGTAGAACCGCTGACCCCTGTATAACCTCTGACCCCTGTATAACCTCTGACCCCTGTATAACCTCTGACCCCTGTATAACCTCTGACCCCTGTATAACCTCTGACCCGTCTCTCTGCTGTATAGGAGGCGTCGGGATGAACCTAACAGCAGCTGATACTGTGATCTTCATTGACTCTGACTTCAACCCCCAGAATGACCTGCAGGCTGCAGCTCGCTGCCACCGGATTGGTCAGACCAGGTAACACAGGGCCCTAGTTCTATTGGTCAGACTAGGTAACACAGGGCCCTAGTTCTATTGGTCAGACTAGTTAACACGGGGCCCTAGTTCTATTGGTCAGACTAGGTAACACGGGCCCTAGTTCTATTGGTCAGACCAGGTAACACAGGGCCCTAGTTCTATTGGTCAGACTAGGTAACACGGGGCTCTAGTTCTATTGGTCAGACTAGGTAACACGGGGCCCTAGTTCTATTGGTCAGACTAGGTAACACAGGGCCCTAGTTCTATTGGTCAGACTAAGTAACACAGGGCCCTAGTTCTATTGGTCAGACCAGGTAACACGGGGCCCTAGTTCTATTGGTCAGACCAGGTAACACGGGGCTCTAGTTCTATTGGTCAGACTAGGTAACACGGGGCCCTAGTTCTATTGGTCAGACTAGGTAACACGGGGCCCTAGTTCTATTGGTCAGACTAGGTAACACAGGGCCCTAGTTCTATTGGTCAGACTAGGTAACACGGGGCCCTAGTTCTATTGGTCAGACTAGGTAACACGGGGCCCTAGTTCTATTGGTCAGACTAGGTAACACGGGGCCCTAGTTCTATTGGTCAGACTAGGTAACACGGGGCCCTAGTTCTATTGGTCAGACTAGGTAACACGGGGCCCTAGTAATATTGGTCAGACTAGGTAACACGGGGCTCTAGTTCTATTGGTCAGACTAGGTAACACGGGGCCCTAGTTCTATTGGTCAGACTAGGTAACACGGGGCCCTAGTTCTATTGGTCAGACTAGGTAACACGGGGCCCTAGTTCTATTGGTCAGACTAGGTAACACGGGGCCCTAGTTCTATTGGTCAGACCAGGTAACACAGTGCCCTAGTTTTGTTGGTCAGACTAGGTAACACGGGGCCCTAGTTCTATTGGTCAGACCAGGTAACACGGGGCCCTAGTTCTATTGGTCAGACTAGGTAACACGGGGCCCTAGTTCTATTGGTCAGACTAGGTAACACGGGGCCCTAGTTCTATTGGTCAGACTAGGTAACACGGGGCCCTAGTTCTATTGGTCAGACTAGGTAACACGGGGCCCTAGTTCTATTGGTCAGACCAGGTAACACGGGGCCCTAGTTCTATTGGTCAGACTAGGTAACACGGGGCCCTAGTAATATTGGTCAGACTAGGTAACACGGGGCTCTAGTTCTATTGGTCAGACTAGGTAACACGGGGCCCTAGTTCTATTGGTCAGACCAGGTAACACGGGGCTCTAGTTCTATTGGTCAGACTAGGTAACACGGGGCCCTAGTTCTATTGGTCAGACTAGGTAACACGGGGCCCTAGTTCTATTGGTCAGACTAGGTAACACGGGGCCCTAGTTCTATTGGTCAGACTAGGTAACACGGGGCCCTAGTTCTATTGGTCAGACCAGGTAACACAGTGCCCTAGTTCTGTTGGTCAGACTAGGTAACACGGGGCCCTAGTTCTATTGGTCAGACTAGGTAACACGGGGCCCTAGTTCTATTGGTCAGACTAGGTAACACGGGGCCCTAGTTCTATTGGTCAGACCAGGTAACACAGTGCCCTAGTTTTGTTGGTCAGACTAGGTAACACGGGGCCCTAGTTCTATTGGTCAGACCAGGTAACACGGGGCCCTAGTTCTATTGGTCAGACTAGGTAACACGGGGCCCTAGTTCTATTGGTCAGACTAGGTAACACAGGGCCCTAGTTCTATTGGTCAGACTAGGTAACACGGGGCCCTAGTTCTATTGGTCAGACTAGGTAACACGGGGCCCTAGTTCTATTGGTCAGACTAGGTAACACGGGGCCCTAGTAATATTGGTCAGACTAGGTAACACGGGGCTCTAGTTCTATTGGTCAGACTAGGTAACACGGGGCCCTAGTTCTATTGGTCAGACCAGGTAACACGGGGCTCTAGTTCTATTGGTCAGACTAGGTAACACGGGGCCCTAGTAATATTGGTCAGACTAGGTAACACGGGGCCCTAGTTCTATTGGTCAGACTAGGTAGCACGGGGCCCTAGTTCTATTGGTCAGACTAGGTAACACGGGGCCCTAGTTCTATTGGTCAGACCAGGTAACACAGTGCCCTAGTTCTGTTGGTCAGACTAGGTAACACGGGGCCCTAGTTCTATTGGTCAGACCAGGTAACACAGTGCCCTAGTTCTGTTGGTCAGACCAGGTAACACAGGGCCCTAGTTCTATTGGTCAGACCAGGTAACACGGGGCTCTAGTTCTATTGGTCAGACTAGGTAACACAGGGCCCTAGTTCTATTGGTCAGACTAGGTAACACGGGGCCCTAGTTCTATTGGTCAGACTAGGTAACACGGGGCCCTAGTTCTATTGGTCAGACTAGGTAACACGGGGCCCTAGTTCTATTGGTCAGACTAGGTAACACGGGGCCCTAGTTCTATTGGTCAGACTAGGTAACACAGTGCCCTAGTTCTATTGGTCAGACTAGGTAACACGGGGCCCTAGTTCTACTATATAATGTTATTATTAACTCAGGGCCCTAGTTCTACTATATAATGTTATTATTATTAACTCAGGGCCCTAGTTCTACTATATAATGTTGTTATTAACTCAGGGCCCTAGTTCTACTATATAATGTTAATATTAACTCAGGGCCCTAGTTCTACTATATAATGTTATTATTAACTCAGGGCCCTAGTTCTACTATATAATGTTATTATTATTATTAACTCAGGGCCCTAGTTCTACTATATAAAGTTATTATTAACTCAGGGCCCTAGTTCTACTATATAATGTTATTATTAACTCAGGGCCCTAGTTCTACTATATAATGTTATTATTATTAACTCAGGGCCCTAGTTCTACTATATAATGTTATTATTATTAACTCAGGGCCCTAGTTCTACTATATAATGTTGTTAATATTAACTCAGGGCCCTAGTTCTACTATATAATGTTATTATTATAAACTCAGGGCCCTGTTCTACTATATAATGTTATTATTATAAACTCAGGGCCCTAGTTCTACTATATAATGTTATTATTATAAACTCAGGGCCCTAGTTCTACTATATAATGTTATTATTATTAACTCAGGGCCCTAGTTCTACTATATAATGTTATTATTAACTCAGGGCCCTAGTTCTACTATATAATGTTATTATTATTAACTCAGGGCCCTAGTTCTACTATATAATGTTATTATTAACTCAGGGCCCTAGTTCTACTATATAATGTTATTATAAACTCAGGGCCCTAGTTCTACTATATAATGTTATTATTATTAACTCAGGGCCCTAGTTCTACTATATAATGTTATTATTAACTCAGGGCCCTAGTTCTACTATATAATGTTAATATTAACTCAGGGCCCTAGTTCTACTATATAATGTTATTATTATTAACTCAGGGCCCTAGTTCTACTATATAATGTTATTATTAACTCAGGGCCCTAGTTCTACTATATAATGTTGTTAATATTAACTCAGGGCCCTAGTTCTACTATATAATGTTATTATTATAAACTCAGGGCCCTGTTCTACTATATAATGTTATTATTATAAACTCAGGGCCCTAGTTCTACTATATAATGTTATTATTATAAACTCAGGGCCCTAGTTCTACTATATAATGTTATTATTATTAACTCAGGGCCCTAGTTCTACTATATAATGTTATTATTAACTCAGGGCCCTAGTTCTACTATATAATGTTATTATTATTAACTCAGGGCCCTAGTTCTACTATATAATGTTATTATTAACTCAGGGCCCTAGTTCTACTATATAATGTTATTATAAACTCAGGGCCCTAGTTCTACTATATAATGTTATTATTATTAACTCAGGGCCCTAGTTCTACTATATAATGTTATTATTAACTCAGGGCCCTAGTTCTACTATATAATGTTAATATTAACTCAGGGCCCTAGTTCTACTATATAATGTTATTATTATTAACTCAGGGCCCTGTTCTACTATATAATGTTATTATTAACTCAGGGCCCTAGTTCTACTATATAATGTTAATATTAACTCAGGGCCCTAGTTCTACTATATAATGTTATTATTATTAACTCAGGGCCCTGTTCTACTATATAATGTTATTATTATTAACTCAGGGCCCCAGGTCTACTATATAATGTTAATATTATTAACTCAGAGCCCTAGTTCTACTATATAATGTTGTTAATATTAACTCAGGGCCCTAGTTCTACTATATAATGTTAATATTAACTCAGGGCCCTAGTTCTACTATATAATGTTGTTATTAACTCAGGGCCCTAGTTCTACTATATAATGTTGTTATTAACTCAGAGCCCTAGTTCTACTATATAATGTTATTATTATTAACTCAGGGCCCTAGTTCTACTATATAATGTTGTTATTAACTCAGAGCCCTAGTTCTACTATATAATGTTATTATTATTAACTCAGGGCCCTAGTTCTACTATATAATGTTGTTATTAACTCAGAGCCCTAGTTCTACTATATAATGTTGTTAATATTAACTCAGGGCCCTAGTTCTACTATATAATGTTATTGTTATTAACTCAGGGCCCTAGTTCTACTATATAATGTTATTGTTATTAACTCAGAGCCCTAGTTCTACTATATAATGTTATTATTATTAACTCAGGGCCCTAGTTCTACTATATAATGTTATTATTATTAACTCAGAGCCCTAGTTCTACTATATAATGTTATTATTAACTCAGGGCCCTAGTTCTACTATATAATGTTATTATTAACTCAGGGCCCTAGTTCTACTATATAATGTTATTATTATTAACTCAGGGCCCTAGTTCTACTATATAATGTTATTATTATTAACTCAGTGCCCTAGTTCTACTATATAATGTTATTATTATTAACTCAGGGCCCTAGTTCTACTATATAATGTTGTTAATATTAACTCAGGGCCCTAGTTCTACTATATAATGTTATTATTAACTCAGGGCCCTAGTTCTACTATATAATGTTGTTATTATTAACTCAGGGCCCTAGTTCTACTATATAATGTTATTATTAACTCAGGGCCCTAGTTCTACTATATAATGTTATTGTTATTAACTCAGAGCCCTAGTTCTACTATATAATGTTATTATTATTAACTCAGGGCCCTAGTTCTACTATATAATGTTAATATTATTAACTCAGGGCCCTAGTTCTACTATATAATGTTATTATTAACTCAGGGCCCTAGTTCTACTATATAATGTTATTATTAACTCAGGGCACTAGTTCTACTATATAATGTTATTATTAACTCAGGGCCCTAGTTCTACTATATAATGTTATTATTAACTCAGGGCCCTAGTTCTACTATATAATGTTAATATTAACTCAGGGCCCTAGTTCTACTATATAATGTTATTATTAACTCAGGGCCCTAGTTCTACTATATAATGTTATTATTATTAACTCAGGGCCCTAGTTCTACTATATAATGTTATTATTAACTCAGGGCCCTAGTTCTACTATATAATGTTATTATTAACTCAGGGCCCTAGTTCTACTATATAATGTTATTATTATTAACTCAGGGCCCTAGTTCTACTATATAATGTTATTGTTATTAACTCAGGGCCCTAGTTCTACTATATAATGTTATTATAAACTCAGGGCCCTAGTTCTACTATATAATGTTATTATTATTAACTCAGGGCCCTAGTTCTACTATATAATGTTGTTATTATTAACTCAGGGCCCTAGTTCTACTATATAATGTTATTATTATTAACTCAGGGCCCTAGTTCTACTATATAATGTTGTTAATATTAACTCAGGGCCCTAGTTCTACTATATAATGTTATTATTAACTCAGGGCCCTAGTTCTACTATATAATGTTATTATTAACTCAGGGCCCTAGTTCTACTATATAATGTTATTATTATAAACTCAGGGCCCTAGTTCTACTATATAATGTTATTATTATTAACTCAGGGCCCTAGTTCTACTATATAATGTTATTATTAACTCAGTGCCCTAGTTCTACTATATAATGTTGTTAATTGTAACGGTCCTGACCTGTTTTATGTTGTTTTTTATGTGTTTATGGTCAGGGCATGTGTTTTGGGTGGGCAGTCTATGTTATCTGTTTCTATGTTGGTTTTGGGTTGCCTGGTATGGCTCTTAATTAGAGGCAGGTGGTTTGCGTTTTCCTCTAATTAAGAGTCATATTTAGGTAGGGCGTTCTCACTTTGTTTGTGGGTGATTGTCTCCTGTGATGTCTCTCGTGTCGTCGATGTATATTAACATACGGGACTGTTTGGCTGTTCGTGCGTTTTGATGTAGTCTGTTCCTGTCCGTGAGTTTACGTTTAGTGATGTGAGTTTATGTTCAGGTGTCGTCTACGTCGTTTTCTTATTTTGTAAGTTTGTTAAAGTGTTTGTTTTCGTGTTGCCATCATCATCGTTTTTGAAATAAAAGATGGCTTATTTCCCTCAAGCTGCATTTTGGTCTGAAGATCCTTCTCTCCTCACCTCGTCCGAGGATGAGGAGAGTGACAGCCCTAACATTAATATTAACTCAGGGCCCTAGTTCTACTATATAATGTTATTATTATTAACTCAGGGCCCTAGTTCTACTATATAATGTTATTATTATTAACTCAGGGCCCTAGTTCTACTATATAATGTTATTATTATTAACTCAGGGCCCTAGTTCTACTATATAATGTTATTATTATTAACTCAGGGCCCTAGTTCTACTATATAATGTTATTATTAACTCAGGGCCCTAGTTCTACTATATAATGTTATTATTATTAACTCAGGGCCCTAGTTCTACTATATAATGTTATTATTATTAACTCAGGGCCCTAGTTCTACTATATAATGTTATTATTAACTCAGGGCCCTAGTTCTACTATATAATGTTATTATTATTAACTCAGGGCCCTAGTTCTACTATATAATGTTATTATTAACTCAGGGCCCTAGTTCTACTATATAATGTTATTATTATTAACTCAGGGCCCTAGTTCTACTATATAATGTTATTATTATTAACTCAGGGCCCTAGTTCTACTATATAATGTTATTATTATTAACTCAGGGCCCTAGTTCTACTATATAATGTTATTGTTATTAACTCAGAGCCCTAGTTCTACTATATAATGTTATTATTAACTCAGGGCCCTAGTTCTACTATATAATGTTGTTAATATTAACTCAGGGCCCTAGTTCTACTATATAATGTTATTATTATTAACTCAGGGCCCTAGTTCTACTATATAATGTTATTATTATTAACTCAGGGCCCTAGTTCTACTATATAATGTTATTGTTATTAACTCAGAGCCCTAGTTCTACTATATAATGTTATTATTAACTCAGGGCCCTAGTTCTACTATATAATGTTGTTAATATTAACTCAGGGCCCTAGTTCTACTATATAATGTTATTATTAACTCAGGGCCCTAGTTCTACTATATAATGTTATTATTATTAACTCAGGGCCCTAGTTCTACTATATAATGTTATTATTATTAACTCAGGGCCCTAGTTCTACTATATAATGTTATTATTATTAACTCAGGGCCCTAGTTCTACTATATAATGTTATTATTATTAACTCAGGGCCCTAGTTCTACTATATAATGTTATTATTATTAACTCAGGGCCCTAGTTCTACTATATAATGTTATTATTAACTCAGGGCCCTGTTCTACTATATAATGTTATTATTAACTCAGGGCCCTAGTTCTACTATATAATGTTATTATTATTAACTCAGGGCCCTAGTTCTACTATATAATGTTATTATTATTAACTCAGGGCCCTAGTTCTACTATATAATGTTATTATTAACTCAGGGCCCTAGTTCTACTATATAATGTTATTATTATTAACTCAGGGCCCTAGTTCTACTATATAATGTTATTATTATTAACTCAGGGCCCTAGTTCTACTATATAATGTTATTATTATTAACTCAGGGCCCTAGTTCTACTATATAATGTTATTATTAACTCAGGGCCCTAGTTCTACTATATAATGTTATTATTATTAACTCAGGGCCCTAGTTCTACTATATAATGTTATTATTAACTCAGGGCCCTAGTTCTACTATATAATGTTATTATTAACTCAGGGCCCTAGTTCTACTATATAATGTTATTATTAACTCAGGGCCCTAGTTCTACTATATAATGTTATTATTATTAACTCAGGGCCCTAGTTCTACTATATAATGTTATTATTAACTCAGGGCCCTAGTTCTACTATATAATGTAATTATTAACTCAGGGCCCTAGTTCTACTATATAATGTTATTATTATTAACTCAGGGCCCTAGTTCTACTATATAATGTTATTATTATTAACTCAGGGCCCTAGTGCTACAATAATTTATTTTTTACTCGGGGTGCTGTTCCTGCTCTATATTTATAATAATAATAGTAATTCAGGGCCCTAGACCTGCTATATATTCTCTTACTTATGCATGTTGATATAAGATGGTGGTGGGGTAACCGGAGGTCTATTTAACAGGGCTGTGAAGGTGATCCGGCTCCTGGGGAGGGATACGGTAGAGGAGATTGTGTACTCCCGGGCAAGTTCTAAGCTCCGCCTTACCAACACAGTGATAGAAGAGGGGCGTTTTTCTCTGCTTAGCCACACCCACTCTGCTGCTGCCGGTCTGCAGGTCAGTAACCCTGGCAACACACCGTCAGTAACCTGGCAACTGGTGATGGGAGGAAAAAATGCATACAGTTTCGTATCACAATATTATTTTGTACATTATTATTATTTTATAGGCTGTACCTGTGCCAAAACTCTTCTTTATAAGTGAGTCAACATGTTTTCAGCACTTTTTTATTTCCATGACTGATCAAAACTAGTTTTTCATAGCTCTCTCTTGTCCCTCTACAGCAGACATATAGTGAGCAATGTGTTTGGGACATTGAATCGCAGAGTCAATTCGCAATACATACAGAATCGTAAAATCACAATACATATCGCACGGTCAGTATACCTGGCAACGCACGGTCAGTATACCTGGCAACGCACGGTCTGTATACCTGGCAACGCACGGTCAGTATACCTGGCAACGCACGGTCAGTATACCTGGCAACGCACGGTCTGTATACCTGGCAACGCACGGTCTGTATACCTGGCAACGCACGGTCAGTATACCTGGCAACGCACGGTCTGTATACCTGGCAACGCACGGTCTGTATACCTGGCAACGCACGGTCTGTATACCTGGCAACGCACGGTCTGTATACCTGGCAACGCACGGTCAGTATACCTGGCAACGCACGGTCAGTATACCTGGCAACGCACGGTCAGTATACCTGGCAACGCACACCTGGCAACGCACGGTCTGTATACCTGGCAACAGCAACCATTTCTTTCATGACACCTCGGTGTTCCATCAACAGGCTACTCTGCCCTTCATGACACCTCGGTGTTCCATCAACAGGCTACTCTGCCCTTCATGACACCTCGGTGTTCTATCAACAGGCTACTCTGCCCTTCATGACACCTCGGTGTTCTATCAACAGGCTACTCTGCCCTTCATGACACCTCGGTGTTCTATCAACAGGCTACTCTGCCCTTCATGACACCTCGGTGTTCTATCAACATGCTACTCTGCCCTTCATGACACCTCGGTGTTCTATCAACAGGCTACTCTGCCCTTCATGACACCTCGGTGTTCTATCAACATGCTACTCTGCCCTTCATGACACCTCGGTGTTCTATCAACATGCTACTCTGCCCTTCATGACACCTCGGTGTTCTATCAACATGCTACTCTGCCCTTCATGACACCTCGGTGTTCTATCAACATGCTACTCTGCCCTTCATGACACCTCGGTGTTCTATCAACATGCTACTCTGCTCTTCATGACACCTCGGTGTTCTATCAACATGCTACTCTGCTCTTCATGACACCTCGGTGTTCTATCAACATGCTACTCTGCTCTTCATGACACCTCGGTGTTCTATCAACATGCTACTCTGCTCTTCATGACACCTCGGTGTTCTATCAACATGCTACTCTGCTCTTCATGACACCTCGGTGTTCTATCAACATGCTACTCTGCTCTTCATGACACCTCGGTGTTCCATCAACATGCTACTCTGCTCTTCATGACACCTCGGTGTTCTATCAACATGCTACTCTGCCCTTCCCGTCTCCGCTCTTCCTCCTTTTTTCCTCTCGGCCCATTCGTGTCTCTCCTTCCTCTCTCCTCATCCGTCCTGTTCCGTCTGTCTCTTTCCAGCTCAGCGAGATCCTGAAGTTTGGAGTGGACAAGCTGCTGTCGTCTGAAGAGAGCTCCATCCAGGCTGTGAACCTGGGTCTGATCCTGGGTCAGTCTAGAGACGGGGAGTGGCTGACGGATGAAGCCCCCACCCAGACCAAGGACCTGCCCACAGAGGAGGAAGAGGAGGGGCAATCTGAGGGACAGAGTGAGTAGCAAAAGCTCAAAAGGCTGCATCCAAAATTGCATTATATTCCCTAGGGTCCCTGATAAACAGTGGTGCCTAGGTAGCCTAGTGGTTAGAGTGGAGTGTTGGGCCAGTAACCAGCAGGTAGCCTAGTGGTTAGAGTGGAGTGTTGGGCCAGTAACCAGCAGGTAGCCTAGTGGTTAGAGTGGAGTGTTGGGCCAGTAACCAGCAGGTAGCCTAGTGGTTAGAGTGGAGTGTTGGGCCAGTAACCAGCAGGTAGCCTAGTGGTTAGAGTGGAGTGTTGGGCCAGTAACCAGCAGGTAGCCTAGTGGTTAGAGTGGAGTGTTGGGCCAGTAACCAGCAGGTAGCCTAGTGGTTAGAGTGGAGTGTTGGGCCAGTAACCAGCAGGTAGCCTAGTGGTTAGAGTGGAGTGTTGGGCCAGTAACCAGCAGGTAGCCTAGTGGTTAGAGTGGAGTGTTGGGCCAGTAACCAGCAGGTAGCCTAGTGGTTAGAGTGGAGTGTTGGGCCAGTAACCAGCAGGTAGCCTAGTGGTTAGAGCGTTGGACCAGTAACCAGCAGGTAGCCTAGTGGTTAGAGCGTTGGACTAGTAACCAGCAGGTAGCCTAGTGGTTAGAGCGTTGGGCCAGTAACCAGCAGGTAGCCTAGTGGTTAGATCTGGACTAGTAACCAGCAGGTAGCCTAGTGGTTAGAGCGTTGGGTCAGTAACCAGCAGGTAGCCTAGTGGTTAGATCTGGACTAGTAACCAGCAGGTAGCCTAGTGGTTAGAGTGTTGGACTAGTAACCAGCAGGTAGCCTAGTGGTTAGAGCGTTGGGCCAGTAACCAGCAGGTAGCCTAGTGGTTAGATCTGGACTAGTAACCAGCAGGTAGCCTAGTGGTTAGAGCGTTGGGCCAGTAACCAGCAGGTAGCCTAGTGGTTAGAGCGTTGGGCCAGTAACCAGCAGGTAGCCTAGTGGTTAGATCTGGACTAGTAACCAGCAGGTAGCCTAGTGGTTAGAGCGTTGGGTCAGTAAACAGCAGGTAGCCTAGTGGTTAGAGCGTTGGACTAGTAACCAGCAGGTAGCCTAGTGGTTAGAGCAGGTAGCCTAGTGGTTAGAGCCTAGTGGTTAGAGTGTTGGGCCAGTAACCAGCAGGTAGCCTAGTGGTTAGATCTGGACTAGTAACCAGCAGGTAGCCTAGTGGTTAGATCTGGACTAGTAACCAGCAGGTAGCCTAGTGGTTAGAGCGTTGGGTCAGTAAACAGCAGGTAGCCTAGTGGTTAGAGTGTTGGACTAGTAACCAGCAGGTAGCCTAGTGGTTAGAGCGTTGGACTAGTAACCAGCAGGTAGCCTAATGGTTAGAGCAGGTAGCCTAGTGGTTAGAGGGTTGGGCCAGTAACCAGCAGGTAGCCTAGTGGTTAGAGTGTTGGACTAGTAACCAGCAGGTAGCTTAGTGGTTAGAGTGGAGTGTTGGGCCAGTAACCAGCAGGTTGCCTAGTGTTTAGAGTGTTGGACTAGTAACCAGCAGGTAGCTTAGTGGTTAGAGTGGAGTGTTGGGCCAGTAACCAGCAGGTTGCCTAGTGTTTAGAGTGTTGGACTAGTAACCAGCAGGTAGCTTAGTGGTTAGAGTGGAGTGTTGGGCCAGTAACCAGCAGGTAGCCTAGTGGTTAGAGTGTTGGGCCAGTAACCAGCAGGTAGCCTAGTGGTTAGAGTTTTGGGCCAGTAACCAGCAGGTAGCCTAGTGGTTAGTGCAGGCAGCCTAGTGGTTAGAGCGTTGGGCCAGTAACCAGCAGGTAGCCTAATGGTTAGAGCAGGTAGCCTAGTGGTTAGAGCGTTGGGCCAGTAACCAGCAGGTAGCCTAGTGGTTAGAGTGTTGGACCAGTAACCAGCAGGTAGCCTAGTGGTTAGAGCGTTGGGCCAGTAACCAGCAGGTAGCCTAGTGGTTAGAGTGGAGTGTTGGACCAGTAACCAGCAGGTAGCCTAGTGGTTAGAGCGTTGGGCCAGTAACCAGCAGGTAGCCAAGTGGTTAGAGTGTTGGACCAGTAACCAGCAGGTAGCCTAGTGGTTAGAGTGTTGGACTAGTAACCAGCAGGTAGCCTAGTGGTTAGAGCGTTGGACTAGTAACCAGCAGGTAGCCTAGTGGTTAGAGTGTTGGGCCAGTAACCAGCAGGTAGCCTAGTGGTTAGAGTGTTGGACTAGTAACCAGCAGGTAGCCTAGTGGTTAGAGGAGGGAGGCAGGTAGCCTAGTGGTTAGAGTGTTGGGCCAGTAACCAGCAGGTAGCCTAGTGGTTAGAGCGTTGGACTAGTAACCAGCAGGTAGCCTAGTGGTTAGAGCGTTGGACCAGTAACCAGCAGGTAGCCTAGTGGTTAGAGCGTTGGGCCAGTAACCAGCAGGTAGCCTAGTGGTTAGAGCGTTGGACTAGTAACCAGCAGGTAGCCTAGTGGTTAGAGCGTTGGACCAGTAACCAGCAGGTAGCCTAGTGGTTAGAGTGTTGGACTAGTAACCAGCAGGTAGCCTAGTGGTTAGAGCGTTGGACTAGTAACCAGCAGGTAGTCTAGTGGTTAGAGCGTTGGACTAGTAACCAGCAGGTAGCCTAGTGGTTAGAGCGTTGGACTAGTAACCAGCAGGTAGCCTAGTGGTTAGAGCGTTGGACTAGTAACCAGCAGGTAGCCTAGTGGTTAGAGCGTTGGACCAGTAACCAGCAGGTAACCTAGTGGTTAGAACATTGGGCCAGTAACCGAAAGGTTTTTGGTTCGAATACCCGAGCCAACAAGGTGAAACGTCTATAAATGTACTCTTGAGCAAAGCACTTAATCCTAATTTGCTCCAGAGTCGCTGTGTTACTTATGGCTGAGCCTCTACAACAACACATTACACTCAATCTTTTGTATATGACAATAACACATCTTTATATATTCATGTTTTCCCCTCTCCCTGTCTCTGTCCCCGTCTCTCTGTCCCTGTCTCTCCCTCTCTCTGTCCCCGTCTCTCTCCCTGTCTCTGTCCCCGTCCGTCTCTCTGTCCCCGTCCGTCTCTCTGTCCCCGTCGCTCTCACTCTGGCCCCGTCTCTCTGTCCCCGTCCGTCTCTCTGTCCCCGTCGCTCTCCTTCTCTTTCCCCGTCTCTCTGTCCCCGTCTCTCTCCCTGTCTGTCCTCGTCTCTCTCCCCGTCTGTCCCTGTCCAGACCACATGTACTACTTTGAAGGGAGGGACTACTCCCGGGAGGTGAGCTCTGAGGACCAGAGGACCTTCAGTCTTCTCCTGGAGGGAGAGGCAGGAGGAGGAGGAGGAGGAGGAGCGAGACGGGCGACACGACACAACGATGAAGTAAGACTCTGTTCCTGTCACCTCTGCTCTACTAGACTAGTGGGATGGTGACTAACATCATTACTCACAAACATAGAGAAATAGGACATCTTTATTCTACACCTTTCACTAATAGCACTGTCAGACAGACAGACAGGCAGACAGACAGGCAGACAGACAGGCTGGCTGGCAGGCAGGCTATGTTGTTGGATTGTAATGTCAGACAGACAGACAGACACAGAGGGCATGATGTTGGATTGTAATGTCAGACAGACAGGGTATGATGTTGGATTGTAATGTCAGACAGACAGACAGACAGGGTATGTTGTTGGATTGTAATGTCAGACAGACAGACAGACAGGGTATGTTGTTGGATTGTAATGTCAGACAGACAGACAGACAGACAGACAGGGTATGTTGTTGGATTGTAATGTCAGACAGACAGGGTATGTTGTTGGATTGTAATGTCAGACAGACAGACAGGGTATGTTGTTGGATTGTAATGTCAGACAGACAGACAGACAGACAGACAGGGTATGTTGTTGGATTGTAATGTCAGACAGACAGACAGACACAGAGGGTATGATGTTGGATTGTAATGTCAGACAGACAGGGTATGATGTTGGATTGTAATGTCAGACAGACAGACAGACAGACAGACAGACAGGGTATGTTGTTGGATTGTAATGTCAGACAGACAGACAGACAGACAGGGTATGTTGTTGGATTGTAATGTCAGACAGACAGACAGACAGACAGGGTATGTTGTTGGATTGTAATGTCAGACAGACAGGGTATGTTGTTGGATTGTAATGTCAGACAGACAGACAGGGTATGTTGTTGGATTGTAATGTCAGACAGACAGACAGACAGACAGACAGACAGGGTATGTTGTTGGATTGTAATGTCAGACAGACAGACAGACAGACAGGGTATGTTGTTGGATTGTAATGTCAGACAGACAGGGTATGTTGTTGGATAGTAATGTCAGACAGACAGACAGGGTATGTTGTTGGATTGTAATGTCAGACAGACAGGGTATGTTGTTGGATAGTAATGTCAGACAGACAGACAGGGTATGTTGTTGGATTGTAATGTCAGACAGACAGACAGACAGACAGGGTATGTTGTTGGATTGTAACGTCAGACAGACAGGGTATGTTGTTGGATTGTAATGTCAGACAGACAGACAGACAGGGTATGTTGTTGGATTGTAATGTCAGACAGACAGGGTATGTTGTTGGATTGTAATGTCAGACAGACAGACAGACAGACAGGGTATGTTGTTGGATTGTAATGTCAGACAGACAGACAGACAGACAGACAGACAGACAGACAGACAGACAGAGGGTATGATGTTGGATTGTAATGTCAGACAGACAGACAGACAGACAGGGTATGTTGTTGGATTGTAATGTCAGACAGACAGACAGACAGACAGGGTATGTTGTTGGATTGTAATGTCAGACAGACAGACAGGGTATGTTGTTGGATTGTAATGTCAGACAGACAGACAGACAGACAGACAGACAGAGGGTATGATGTTGGATTGTAATGTCAGACAGACAGGGTATGTTGTTGGATAGTAATGTCAGACAGACAGACAGGGTATGTTGTTGGATTGTAATGTCAGACAGACAGACAGACAGACAGGGTATGTTGTTGGATTGTAACGTCAGACAGACAGGGTATGTTGTTGGATTGTAATGTCAGACAGACAGACAGACAGACAGGGTATGTTGTTGGATTGTAATGTCAGACAGACAGGGTATGTTGTTGGATTGTAATGTCAGACAGACAGACAGACAGACAGACAGACAGACAGGGTATGTTGTTGGATTGTAATGTCAGACAGACAGACAGACAGAGGGTATGATGTTGGATTGTAATGTCAGACAGACAGACAGACAGGGTATGATGTTGGATTGTAATGTCAGACAGACAGGCAGACAGGGTATGTTGTTGGATTGTAATGTCAGACAGACAGACAGACAGGGTATGTTGTTGGATTGTAATGTCAGACAGACAGACAGACAGAGGGTATGATGTTGGATTGTAATGTCAGACAGACAGACAGACAGGGTATGTTGTTGGATTGTAATGTCAGACAGACAGACAGACAGACAGGGTATGTTGTTGGATTGTAATGTCAGACAGACAGACAGACAGACAGACAGACAGACAGACAGACAGACAGACAGACAGACAGACAGACAGAGGGTATGTTGTTGGATTGTAATATCAGACAGACAGGGTATGTTGTTGGATTGTAATGTCAGACAGACAGACAGACAGACAGACAGGGTATGTTGTTGGATTGTAATGTCAGACAGACAGGGTATGTTGTTGGATTGTAATGTCAGACAGACAGGGTATGATGTTGTAATTGAGCAGAGTATGCATTGTCAACTGTCTGTGATTGGCTAAGCCATGTAATGTATACTGACTGTCTGTTGGCTCAAGTTATAGTATGGCTGTCTTCCAAATGGCACCTTACTCCTTATATAGTGCACTACTTTTCAACAGAGTCCTATGGGCCCTGGTATAAAGTAGTGCACTATATAGGGAATAGGGGCCCTGGTCTAAAGTAGTGCACTATATAGGGAATAGGGGCCCTGGTCTAAAGTAGTGCACTATATAGGGAATAGGGGCCCTGGTCTAAAGTAGTGCACTATATAGGGAATAGAGTGTAATTTGGGGGACAACCTATGTCTCTTGGCTGATGTTCAGTGGCCCCTCAGGTGTGTCTGTCCGGGCCCCTGGGGGCCCCCGTAAGGAAGAGGAAGGCCTTGACTGAGACTGACCTGAAAGAGAGGGAGGAGGCTGCTGCTAAGAGGGCCAGATTACAGGAGGACAAGAGAAGGAGACTACAGGAGAACAAACACAGGAAGAAGTAAGTCATTTTCACTAGAAACCAAACAGCAGAAAACTGACTGAAACAGGGAGGGACTAACTAACATTTTCCAATAAGAAAACTTGTTTCTGTTACAAAATATTTTGCAACGGTGTGGAATAATGAATATGACCCTGATCGTGGGATAGACATCCCTCTACCTGCGACATAGACTCTAGTTCTGGTATATAATGAGGCGTCCTGTGTTGCAGGATGGCATGGTGGGAGTCCAGTGGGTACAGATCCCTGTGTTTACCCTCTGTGGAGAGCGAGGAGGAGGAAGAGGAGGAGGAGGCTGATGACCTCAGCGTGACCTCTACAGATTCAGAACGCTCTGCTATTAATTACGTGTTGGGTGATGTCACACACCCCTGCGCCAACCAGGAAGACGCCATCATAGTGCACTGCGTTGGTATGGAATCGGTCTGATTTTAAAATTCATTTGTGTTTATTACATGGCTTACAGCAAAGACAGAGAGCGCATGCAAACATGAAAACATTGTATTGAAAACTGTGTTTATTCCCATCTTGTAGATGACTCCGGCCGGTGGGGTAGAGGGGGTCTCTTCACAGCGTTGGAGAACAGGTCAGATGAACCACGGAAACAGTATGAACTGGCTGGAAAGATGAAAGGTGAGCTTACATCATCTAGAGTCACAAACCCATTTTCCATAAATAATATTAACGCTCTAGAATGACGAGGCGGGCAAACGCACTGGAAAAGCGTTTAAATGGACACTGGAGCGCGTTAGAAACAAACGCACTGGAAAAGCATTTAAATGGACACTGGAGCGCGTTAGAAACAAACGCACTGGAAAAGCGTTTAAATGGACACTGGAGCACGTTAGAAACAAACGCACTGGAAAAGCGTTTAAATGGACACTGGAGCGCGTTAGAAACAAACGCACTGGAAAAGCGTTTAAATGGACACTGGAGCGCGTTAGAAACAAACGCACTGGAAAAGCGTTTAAATGGACACTGGAGCGCGTTAGAAACAAACGCACTGGAAAAGCGTTTAAATGGACACTGGAGCACGTTAGAAACAAACGCACTGGAAAAGCGTTTAAATGGACACTGGAGCGCGTTAGAAACAAACGCACTGGAAAAGCGTTTAAATGGACACTGGAGCGCGTTAGAAACAAACGCACTGGAAAAGCGTTTAAATGGACACTGGAGCGCGTTAGAAACAAACGCACTGGAAAAGCGTTTAAATGGACACTGGAGCGCGTTAGAAACAAACGCACTGGAAAAGCGTTTAAATGGACACTGGAGCGCGTTAGAAACAAACGCACTGGAAAAGCGTTTAAATGGACACTGGAGCGCGTTAGAAACAAACGCACTGGAAAAGCATTTAAATGGACACTGGAGCGGGTTAGAAACAAACGCACTGGAAAAGCATTTAAATGGACACTGGAGCACGTTAGAAACATTTCCTCAGAAGAGGTGGTTTTAACTCCATTCCAATAGCGACTTTGCTTATGGAAAACCGTATCAAGGTACGGGGGTTTACTCTCAGTTGTTGTGTCTCGTGTACTTCTGTTATCGGGGGAAAAGTCGCCTCGTTCAGGGGCAGAACGACAGAGTTTTAACCTTGTCACCTTCAATTCTCATTTTGATGGAAAACCACATTTTGCTTCTTAATTTCCTCAACAACATGCAGGAAAAATGTTTTAGATGTGTCTGTCTACTGGCTCTACAGCAGCCCTGGTCGTAAGGTCTAATCGAATGGCCTCCAGTGCCTTAGACCTAGTTGTATCTGTACTACCCGTGCTGTCCTGCCATCACACACACCAGTAAATCAGAGTTTCTGTTTCAGACTTGGAGCTGGGATCTGTGTTGCTGTTTCCTGTTGATGATAAACAGTCCAGACTGGATGGCCAAGACCAGGTAAGTGTAGCAGAGATGGCGTAGACCTGCCCGTGTCACCCTCGGCCCATGGGAGAATTTCCTCTAGGTCTAATGGGATGACGTAGACCTGCCCGTGTCACCCTCGGCCCATGGGAGAATTTCCTCTAGGTCTAATGGGATGACGTAGACCTGCCCGTGTCACCCTCGGCTCATGGGAGAATTTCCTCTAGGTCTAATGGGATGACGTAGACCTGCCTGTGTCACCCTCGGCCCATGGGAGAATTTCCTCTAGGTCTAATGGGATGACGTAGACCTGCCCGTGTCACCCTCGGCTCATGGGAGAATTTCCTCTAGGTCTAATGGGATGATGAGCAGGTGGGTTCAGATCCCACCTGTTACATAAGCACACACACACACACACACACACACACACACACACACACACACACACACACACACACACACACACACACACACACACACACACACACACACACACACACACACACACACACACACACACACACACACACACACACACACACACACACACACAGTACATGTCTATACCCTAACATCTTCTCAGAGTGGTAAAGCTATAGAGCTTTCAGGAAGTATTCACACCACTTGACTTATTCCACAGTGTGTTGTGTTACAGCCTGCATATAAAATGGATTCAATTCAGATTGTTTTGTCACTGGCCTAAACACAATACCCCATAATGTAAAAGTGGAATTGTGTTT
Source organism: Salvelinus fontinalis (assembly GCF_029448725.1). NCBI lineage: Eukaryota > Metazoa > Chordata > Actinopteri > Salmoniformes > Salmonidae > Salvelinus > Salvelinus fontinalis. The sequence continues at coordinate 12,858,862 of NC_074678.1, forward strand.
TTTCACATTTTTACTAATTTAATAAAAAATGTGTAGCTGAAATGTTTTGAGTCAAGTATTATTCAACCCCTTTGTTATGGGAAACCTAAATATTCTCAGGAGTAAAAATGTGCTTACCATAATAAGTGTCAAGGACTCACTCTGTGTGCAATAACAGGGTTTAACAAGATTTTTAAATGACGGCCTCATCTCTGTACCCCACACATACAATTATCTGTAAGGTCCCTCTGTTGAGCAGTGAATTTCAAACACAGATTCAACCACAAAGACCAGGGAGGTTTTCCAACTCCTCGTAAAATAGGGCACCTATTGGTAGATGGTTAAATACAAAGAAAGGCACCTATTGGTAGATGGTTAAATACAAAGAAGGGCACCTATTGGTAGATGGTTAAAAAAGCAGACATTGAATATCCCTTTGAGCATGGTGAAGTAATTAATTACATTTTGGAGGGTGTATCAATACACCCAGTTACTACAAAGATACAGGCGTCCTTCATAACTCAGTTGCCGGAGAGGAAGGAAACTGCTCAGAGATTTCACCATGAGGCCAATGGTGACTTTAAAACAGTTTAATGGTTGTGACAGGAGGAAACTGAGGATGGATCAACAACATTGTAGTTACTCCACAATACTAACCTAAAGGACCGAGTGAAAAGAAGGAAGCCTGTAGAGAATAAATATATTCCAAAACATGCATCCTGTTTGCAACAAGGCACTAAAGTAATACTGCTACACATGTGGCAAAGAAATTAACTTGTTATCCTGAATACAAAGTGTTATGTTTGGGGATTTGGCAAATCCAATACAACACATTACTGAGTACCACTCTCCATATGTTCAAGCATAGTGGTGACTGCATCATGTTATGGGTATGCTTGTAATCGTTAAGGACTGGGGAGTTTTTTCAGAATGAAAAAGAACGGAATGGAGCTAAGTACAGGCAAAATCCTAGAGGAAAACCTGGTTCAGTCTGCTTTTCACCAGACACTGGGAGATGAATTCACCTTTCAGCAGGACAATAACCTAAAACACAAGGACAAATATAGACTGGAGTTGCTTATGTAGGAGTAAAATGAGACACATGGATAACATATAAGGGCACTTGGACACACTAGACACATAGTCTGCTGATTCTACTAAAGATACACCTGCCAGAGAAATATGTGCTTAGGGCACTTGGACACACTAGACACATAGTCTGCTGATTCTACTAAAGATACACCTGCCAGAGAAATATGTGCTTAGGGCACTTGGACACACTAGACACATAGTCTGCTGATTCTACTAGAGATACACCTGCCAGAGAAATATGTGCTTAGGATACTTGAACACACTAGACACATAGTCTGCTGATTCCATTAAGAGATACACATACCAGAGAACATACTGAGGCACTGAACTAAAACGATAATGGTGACAGGAAGAATTAGGGGAAGTATGCTTATTTGCATATGGGTTGGACTTATATGTTGTATGTGTATAAATGCTGGAGCCGGGGCTGGGAAATGGGGTGTGTTCCGCGGGGACATTCCAGATTGCTATACAATTGTATTAAAAGCATGTTTGATTTCACAAGTTCTTGTCAGAGTTATATTTGAACCGATTGTCCACGACACTTACCAAGAAGACAGTGAATATTCATCAGTGGTCTAGTTACAGTTTTGACTTAAATCTGGTTGAAAATCTGTGACAAGACTTAAATGGTTGTCTAGCAGCGATCAGCAACCAACTTGACAGAGATAGAAAATAATAATGGGAAAATGTTGCACAATCCAGGTGTAGAAAGTTCTAGAAACTTACCCAGAAAGACTCACAGCTGTAATCGCTGCCAAAAGTGCTTCTACAAAGTCTTGACGCAGACTGGTGAATACTTCTCTAAATGAGATATTTCTGTATTTTATTTTCAATGATTAGCAAAAAAAGAAATCTAAAAACCTGTTTTCACTTGATCATTATGGGGTATTGTGTGTAGAAAAAATCAATTTAATCGATTTGAATTCAGGCTGTAGCACAACAAGATGTGGAATAAGTCAAAGGGTATGACTACTTCCTGTAGGCAGTGGGTATGAATACTTCCTGTAGGCAGTGTGTATGAATACTTCCTGTAGGCGCTGCATGTTCCTGTGGGCAGTGTGTATGTTCCTGTGGGCAGTGTGTATGAATACTTCCTGTAGGCGCTGTATGTTCCTGTGGGCAGTGTGTATGAATACTTCCTGTAGGCGCTGTATGTTCCTGTGGGCAGTGTGTATGAATACTTCCTGTAGGCGCTGTATGTTCCTGTGGGCAGTGTGTATGTTCCTGTGGGCAGTGTGTATGAATACTTCCTGTAGGTGCTGTATGTTCCTGTGGGCAGTGTGTATGTTCCTGTGGGCAGTGTGTATGAATACTTCCTGTAGGTGCTGTATGTTCCTGTGGGCAGTGTGTATGTTCCTGTGGGCAGTGTGTATGAATACTTCCTGTGGGCGCTGTATGTTCCTGTGGGCAGTGTGTATGTTCCTGTGGGCAGTGTGTATGAATACTTCCTGTAGGTGCTGTATGTTCCTGTAGGCGCTGTATGTTCCTGTAGGCAGTGTGTATGAATACTTCCTGTAGGTGCTGTATGTTCCTGTGGGCAGTGTGTATGAATACTTCCTGTAGGTGCTGTATGTTCCTGTGGGCAGTGTGTATGAATACTTCCTGTAGGCGCTGTATGTTCCTGTAGGCAGTGTGTATGAATACTTCCTGTAGGCAGTGTGTATGAATACTTCCTGTAGGCAGTGTGTATGAATACTTCCTGTAGGCAGTGTGTATGAATACTTCCTGTAGGCGCTGTATGTTCCTGTGGGCAGTGTGTATGAATACTTCCTGTAGGTGCTGTATGTTCCTGTGGGCAGTGTGTATGAATACTTCCTGTAGGTGCTGTATGTTCCTGTAGGCAGTGTGTATGAATACTTCCTGTAGGCGCTGTATGTTCCTGTAGGCAGTGTGTATGAATACTTCCTGTAGGTGCTGTATGTTCCTGTAGGCGCTGTATGTTCCTGTGGGCAGTGTGTATGTTCCTGTGGGCAGTGTGTATGAATACTTCCTGTAGGCGCTGTATGTTCCTGTAGGCAGTGTGTATGAATACTTCCTGTAGGCAGTGTGTATGAATACTTCCTGTAGGCGCTGTATGTTCCTGTGGGCAGTGTGTATGAATACTTCCTGTAGGTGCTGTATGTTCCTGTGGGCAGTGTGTATGAATACTTCCTGTAGGTGCTGTATGTTCCTGTAGGCAGTGTGTATGAATACTTCCTGTAGGCGCTGTATGTTCCTGTAGGCAGTGTGTATGAATACTTCCTGTAGGTGCTGTATGTTCCTGTAGGCGCTGTATGTTCCTGTGGGCAGTGTGTATGTTCCTGTGGGCAGTGTGTATGAATACTTCCTGTAGGCGCTGTATGTTCCTGTAGGCAGTGTGTATGAATACTTCCTGTAGGTGCTGTATGTTCCTGTGGGCAGTGTGTATGAATACTTCCTGTAGGCGCTGTATGTTCCTGTGGGCAGTGTGTATGAATACTTCCTGTAGGCGCTGTATGTTCCTGTAGGCGCTGTATGTTCCTGTAGGCGCTGTATGTTCCTGTAGGCAGTGTGTATGAATACTTCCTGTAGGCGCTGTATGTTCCTGTGGGCAGTGTGTATGTTCCTGTGGGCAGTGTGTATGAATACTTCCTGTAGGCGCTGTATGTTCCTGTGGGCAGTGTGTATGAATACTTCCTGTAGGTGCTGTATGTTCCTGTAGGCAGTGTGTATGAATACTTCCTGTAGGCGCTGTATGTTCCTGTGGGCAGTGTGTATGTTCCTGTGGGCAGTGTGTATGAATACTTCCTGTAGGCGCTGTATGTTCCTGTGGGCAGTGTGTATGAATACTTCCTGTAGGCGCTGTATGTTCCTGTGGGCAGTGTGTATGTTCCTGTAGGCGCTGTATGTTCCTGTGGGCAGTGTGTATGTTCCTGTAGGCGCTGCATGTTCCTGTGGGCAGTGTGTATGAATACTTCCTGTAGGCGCTGTATGTTCCTGTGGGCAGTGTGTATGAATACTTCCTGTAGGTGCTGTATGTTCCTGTGGGCAGTGTGTATGAATACTTCCTGTAGGTGCTGTATGTTCCTGTGGGCAGTGTGTATGAATACTTCCTGTAGGTGCTGTATGTTCCTGTGGGCAGTGTGTATGAATACTTCCTGTAGGTGCTGTATGTTCCTGTGGGCAGTGTGTATGTTCCTGTGGGCAGTGTGTATGAATACTTCCTGTAGGCGCTGCATGTTCCTGTAGGCGCTGTATGTTCCTGTGGGCAGTGTGTATGAATACTTCCTGTAGGTGCTGTATGTTCCTGTGGGCAGTGTGTATGTTCCTGTGGGCAGTGTGTATGTTCCTGTGGGCAGTGTGTATGAATACTTCCTGTAGGTGCTGTATGTTCCTGTGGGCAGTGTGTATGAATACTTCCTGTAGGTGCTGTATGTTCCTGTGGGCGCTGTATGTTCCTGTGGGCAGTGTGTATGAATACTTCCTGTAGGCGCTGCATGTTCCTGTAGGCGCTGTATGTTCCTGTGGGCAGTGTGTATGAATACTTCCTGTAGGCGCTGTATGTTCCTGTGGGCAGTGTGTATGAATACTTCCTGTAGGCGCTGTATGTTCCTGTGGGCAGTGTGTATGTTCCTGTAGGCGCTGTATGTTCCTGTGGGCAGTGTGTATGAATACTTCCTGTAGGCGCTGTATGTTCCTGTAGGCAGTGTGTATGAATACTTCCTGTAGGTGCTGTATGTTCCTGTGGGCAGTGTGTATGAATACTTCCTGTAGGTGCTGTATGTTCCTGTGGGCAGTGTGTATGAATACTTCCTGTAGGCGCTGTATGTTCCTGTGGGCAGTGTGTATGAATACTTCCTGTAGGTGCTGTATGTTCCTGTGGGCAGTGTGTATGTTCCTGTGGGCAGTGTGTATGTTCCTGTGGGCAGTGTGTATGTTCCTGTAGGCAGTGTGTATGAATACTTCCTGTAGGTGCTGTATGTTCCTGTGGGCAGTGTGTATGTTCCTGTGGGCAGTGTGTATGTTCCTGTGGGCAGTGTGTATGAATACTTCCTGTGGGCGCTGTATGTTCCTGTGGGCAGTGTGTATGAATACTTCCTGTAGGTGCTGTATGTTCCTGTGGGCAGTGTGTATGAATACTTCCTGTAGGCGCTGCATGTTCCTGTGGGCGCTGTATGTTCCTGTGGGCAGTGTGTATGAATACTTCCTGTAGGTGCTGTATGTTCCTGTAGGTGCTGTATGTTCCTGTACGCAGTGTGTATGAATACTTCCTGTAGGCGCTGTATGTTCCTGTAGACGCTGCATGTTCCTGTGGGCGCTGTATGTTCCTGTGGGCAGTGTGTATGTTCCTGTGGGCAGTGTGTATGAATACTTCCTGTAGGCGCTGCATGTTCCTGTAGGTGCTGTATGTTCCTGTGGGCAGTGTGTATGAATACTTCCTGTAGGTGCTGTATGTTCCTGTAGGTGCTGTATGTTCCTGTACGCAGTGTGTATGAATACTTCCTGTAGGCGCTGTATGTTCCTGTGGGCGCTGTATGTTCCTGTGGGCAGTGTGTATGTTCCTGTGGGCGCTGTATGTTCCTGTGGGCAGTGTGTATGAATACTTCCTGTAGGCGCTGTATGTTCCTGTGGGCAGTGTGTATGAATACTTCCTGTAGGCGCTGCATGTTCCTGTGGGCAGTGTGTATGTTCCTGTGGGCAGTGTGTATGTTCCTGTGGGCAGTGTGTATGAATACTTCCTGTAGGTGCTGTATGTTCCTGTGGGCAGTGTGTATGAATACTTCCTGTAGATGCTGTATGTTCCTGTGGGCAGTGTGTATGAATACTTCCTGTAGGTGCTGTATGTTCCTGTGGGCAGTGTGTATGAATACTTCCTGTAGGTGCTGTATGTTCCTGTGGGCAGTGTGTATGAATACTTCCTGTGGGCGCTGTATGTTCCTGTGGGCAGTGTGTATGAATACTTCCTGTAGGCGCTGTATGTTCCTGTACGCAGTGTGTATGAATACTTCCTGTAGGTGCTGTATGTTCCTGTGGGCAGTGTGTATGAATACTTCCTGTGGGCGCTGTATGTTCCTGTGGGCAGTGTGTATGAATACTTCCTGTAGGTGCTGTATGTTCCTGTGGGCAGTGTGTATGAATACTTCCTGTGGGCGCTGTATGTTCCTGTAGGCAGTGTGTATGAATACTTCCTGTAGGCGCTGTATGTTCCTGTGGGCAGTGTGTATGAATACTTCCTGTAGGCGCTGTATGTTCCTGTGGGCAGTGTGTATGTTCCTGTGGGCAGTGTGTATGAATACTTCCTGTAGGCGCTGTATGTTCCTGTACGCAGTGTGTATGAATACTTCCTGTAGGTGCTGTATGTTCCTGTGGGCAGTGTGTATGAATACTTCCTGTAGGCGCTGTATGTTCCTGTAGGCGCTGTATGTTCCTGTGGGCGCTGTATGTTCCTGTAGGCAGTGTGTATGAATACTTCCTGTAGGCGCTGTATGTTCCTGTGGGCAGTGTGTATGAATACTTCCTGTAGGCGCTGCATGTTCCTGTGGGCAGTGTGTATGTTCCTGTGGGCAGTGTGTATGTTCCTGTGGGCAGTGTGTATGTTCCTGTGGGCAGTGTGTATGTTCCTGTGGGCAGTGTGCATGTTCCTGTGGGCAGTGTGTATGTTCCTGTGGGCAGTGTGTATGTTCCTGTGGGCAGTGTGTATGAATACTTCCTGTAGGCGCTGTATGTTCCTGTGGGCAGTGTGTATGAATACTTCCTGTAGGCAGTGTGTATGTTCCCGTGGGCAGTGTGTATGAATACTTCCTGTAGGCGCTGTATGTTCCTGTAGGTGCTGTATGTTCCTGTGGGCAGTGTGTATGAATACTTCCTGTAGGCGCTGTATGTTCCTGTGGGCAGTGTGTATGAATACTTCCTGTAGGCGCTGTATGTTCCTGTAGGTGCTGTATGTTCCTGTAGGCAGTGTGTATGAATACTTCCTGTAGGCGCTGTATGTTCCTGTGGGCAGTGTGTATGAATACTTCCTGTAGATGCTGTATGTTCCTGTGGGCAGTGTGTATGAATACTTCCTGTGGGTGCTGTATGTTCCTGTGGGCAGTGTGTATGAATACTTCCTGTAGGCGCTGTATGTTCCTGTAGGTGCTGTATGTTCCTGTGGGCAGTGTGTATGAATACTTCCTGTAGGCGCTGCATGTTCCTGTGGGCAGTGTGTATGAATACTTCCTGTAGGCGCTGTATGTTCCTGTAGGTGCTGTATGTTCCTGTGGGCAGTGTGTATGAATACTTCCTGTAGGCGCTGCATGTTCCTGTGGGCGCTGTATGTTCCTGTGGGCAGTGTGTATGAATACTTCCTGTAGGCGCTGCATGTTCCTGTGGGCGCTGTATGTTCCTGTGGGCAGTGTGTATGAATACTTCCTGTAGGTGCTGTATGTTCCTGTGGGCAGTGTGTATGAATACTTCCTGTAGGTGCTGTATGTTCCTGTGGGCAGTGTGTATGAATACTTCCTGTAGGCGCTGTATGTTCCTGTGGGCAGTGTGTATGAATACTTCCTGTAGGCGCTGTATGTTCCTGTGGGCAGTGTGTATGAATACTTCCTGTGGGTGCTGTATGTTCCTGTGGGCAGTGTGTATGAATACTTCCTGTAGGTGCTGTATGTTCCTGTGGGCAGTGTGTATGAATACTTCCTGTAGGCGCTGTATGTTCCTGTGGGCAGTGTGTATGTTCCTGTGGGCAGTGTGTATGAATACTTCCTGTAGGTGCTGTATGTTCCTGTGGGCGCTGTATGTTCCTGTGGGCAGTGTGTATGTTCCTGTGGGCAGTGTGTATGTTCCTGTGGGCAGTGTGTATGAATACTTCCTGTAGGTGCTGTATGTTCCTGTGGGCAGTGTGTATGTTCCTGTGTGCAGTGTGTATGTTCCTGTAGGCGCTGTATGTTCCTGTAGGCAGTGTGTGTGAATACTTCCTGTAGGTGCTGTATGTTCCTGTGGGCAGTGTGTGTGAATACTTCCTGTGGGCGCTGTATGTTCCTGTGGGCAGTGTGTATGAATACTTCCTGTGGGTGCTGTATGTTCCTGTGGGCAGTGTGTGTGAATACTTCCTGTGGGCGCTGTATGTTCCTGTGGGCAGTGTGTATGAATACTTCCTGTAGGTGCTGTATGTTCCTGTAGGCGCTGTATGTTCCTGTAGGCAGTGTGTATGTTCCTGTAGGCAGTGTGTGCCCAAAGGTAATCACATGCGTCAGAAAGTCGGGACGCTCTCGGCTCTGACAGAATTAAGATACCTGTGTAATTATGATGATGATGTACCTGATTTGTATAATGAGTGATTTGTTCCCTCCCTCCTGTTCTCAGGTTGCCCTGATGTGGTGTGTTCCTACTGTCTGTCTGGCCCCAGGTTGTTCTGATGTGTCTGTCTGTCTGGCCCCAGGTGGCCCTGATAGTGTCTGTCTGTCCCCAGGTGGCCCTGATAGTGTCTGTCTGTCCCCAGGTGGCCCTGATAGTGTCTGTCTGTCTGTCCCCAGGTGGCCCTGATAATGTCTGTCTGTCCCCAGGTGGCCCTGATAGTGTCTGTCTGTCCCCAGGTGGCCCTGATAGTGTCTCTGTCCCCAGGTGGCCCTGATAGTGTCTGTCTGTCCCCAAGTGGCCCTGATAGTGTCTGTCTGTCCCCAGGTGGCCCTGATAGTGTCTGTCTGTCCCCAGGTGGCCCTGATAGTGTCTGTCTGTCCCCAGGTGGCCCTGATAATGTCTGTCTGTCCCCAGGTGGCCCTGATAGTGTCTGTCTGTCCCCAGGGGGCCCTGATAGTGTCTGTCTGTCCCCAGGTGGCCCTGATAGTGTCTGTCTGTCCCCAGGTGGCCCTGATAGTGTCTGTCTGTCCCCAGGTGGCCCTGATAGTGTCTGTCTGTCCCCAGGTGGCCCTGATAGTGTCTGTCTGTCCCCAGATGGCCCTGATAGTGTCTGTCTGTCTGTCCCCAGGTGGCCCTGATAGTGTCTGTCTGTCTGTCCCCAGGTGGCCCTGATAGTGTCTGTCTGTCTGTCCCCAGGTGACCCTGATAGTGTCTGTCTGTCCCCAGGTGGCCCTGATAGTGTCTGTCTGTCCCCAGGTGGCCCTGATAGTGTCTCTGTCCCCAGGTGGCCCTGATAGTGTCTGTCTGTCCCCAGGTGGCCCTGATAGTGTCTGTCTGTCCCCAGGTGGCCCTGATAGTGTCTGTCTGTCCCCAGGTGGCCCTGATAGTGTCTGTCTGTCCCCAGGTGGCCCTGATAGTGTCTGTCTGTCCCCAGGTGGCCCTGATACTGTCTGTCTGTCCCCAGGTGGCCCTGATAGTGTCTGTCTGTCTGTCTGTCCCCAGGTGGCCCTGATAGTGTCTGTCTGTCTGTCTGTCCCCAGGTGGCCCTGATAGTGTCTGTCTGTCCCCAGGTGGCCCTGATAGTGTCTGTCTGTCCCCAGGTGGCCCTGATAGTGTCTGTCTGTCCCCAGGTGGCCCTGATAGTGTCTGTCTGTCCCCAGGTGGCCCTGATAGTGTCTGTCTGTCCCCAGGTGGCCCTGATAGTGTCTGTCTGTCCCCAGGTGGCCCTGATAGTGTCTGTCTGTCCCCAGGGGGCCCTGATAGTGTCTGTCTGTCCCCAGGTGGCCCTGATAGTGTCTGTCTGTCCCCAGGTGGCCCTCATAGTGTCCCAGCAGAGAGCCAGAGACAACAGCCTGTCAGGGATCCATCTCTCTGCTCTGGAAGAAGGACTCCAGAAAATCTACAGGGTCGCCAAGACTAACAAGGGTAGTCTGTCTCTGTCTCTGTCTCTGTCTGTCTCTGTCTGTCTGTCTTTGTCCTTGTGTGTCTTTGTCCTTGTGTGTCTTTGTCCTTGTGTGTCTTTGTCCTTGTGTGTCTTTGTCCTTGTGTGTCTTTGTCCTTGTGTGTCTTTGTCCTTGTGTGTCTTTGTCCTTGTGTGTCTTTGTCCTTGTGTGTCTTGGTCTGTGTGTACCTACCTTGGTCTGTGTGTACCTGTGTGTGTGTTTCTGTGTGTGTGTGTCTACGTCTGTGTGTGTGTGTGTGTTTCTGTGTGTGTGTGTGTCTACGTCTGTGTGTGTGTGTGTGTCTACGTCTGTGTGTGTGTCTACGTCTGTGTGTGTGTCTACGTCTGTGTGTGTGTGTGTGTCTGTGTGTCTATGTGTGTGTGTGTGTGTGTCTACGTCTGTGTGTGTGTCTACGTCTGTGTGTGTGTGTGTGTGTGTGTGTGTGTGTGTGTGTGTGTGTGTGTGTGTGTGTGTGTGTGTGTGTGTGTGTGTGTGTGTCTACGTCTGTGTGTGTGTGTGTGTGTGTGTGTGTGTGTGTGTGTGTGTGTGTGTGTGTGTGTGTGTGTAGTTGAAGAGACCATATACTCTGCTGTACACGTCACTGAAGATGCTGATTTGAGTCACTAATGATTCCATTTCAGTCTCCTGATTTCCCTCTCGTACACCTCTCTCCTCTCCCCCAGCCAGCGTCCACCTCCCCCGTATCGGCCACTCCACCAGAGGGTTTAACTGGTATGGAACAGAGAGACTCATCAGGAAACACCTGGCCTCCAGGGGGGTACACACCTCCATGTATCCTTCTACTCCTTTACTAACCCTAACACACCTCCATGTATTCTTTCTACTCCTTTACTAACCCTAACACACCTCCATGTATCCTTTCTACTCCTTTACTAACACACCTCCATGTATCCTTTCTACTCCTTTACTAACCCTAACACACCTCCATGTATCCTTCTACTCCTTTACTAACCCTAACACACCTCCATGTATCCTTCTACTCCTTTACTAACCCTAACACACCTCCATGTATCCTTTCTACTCCTTTACTAACACACCTCCATGTATCCTTTCTACTCCTTTACTAACCCTAACACACCTCCATGTATCCTTCTACTACATGGAGGTGTGTTAGTAAAGGAGTAGAAAGGATACATGGAGGTGTGTTAGTAAAGGAGTAGAAGGATACATGGAGGTGTGTTAGGGTTAGTAAAGACTAACCCTAACACACCTCCATGTATCCTTCTACTCCTTTACTAACACACCTCCATGTATCCTTTCTACTCCTTTACTAACACACCTCCATGTATCCTTTCTACTCCTTTACTAACCCTAACACACCTCCATGTATCCTTCTACTCCTTTACTAACCCTAACACACCTCCATGTATCCTTTCTACTCCTTTACTAACACACCTCCATGTATCCTTTCTACTCCTTTACTAACCCTAACACACCTCCATGTATCCTTTCTACTCCTTTACTAACACACCTCCATGTATCCTTTCTACTCCTTTACTAACACCTCCATGTATCCTTTCTACTCCTTTACTAACCCTAACACACCTCCATGTATCCTTCTACTCCTTTACTAACACACCTCCATGTATCCTTTCTACTCCTTTACTAACCCTAACACACCTCCATGTATCCTTCTACTCCTTTACTAACACACCTCCATGTATCCTTTCTACTCCTTTACTAACCCTAACACACCTCCATGTATCCTTTCTACTCCTTTACTAACACACCTCCATGTATCCTTTCTACTCCTTTACTAACACCTCCATGTATCCTTTCTACTCCTTTACTAACCCTAACACACCTCCATGTATCCTTTCTACTCCTTTACTAACACACCTCCATGTATCCTTCTACTCCTTTACTAACCCTAACACACCTCCATGTATCCTTCTACTCCTTTACTAACACACCTCCATGTATCCTTTCTACTCCTTTACTAACCCTAACACACCTCCATGTATCCTTTCTACTCCTTTACTAACACACCTCCATGTATCCTTCTACTCCTTTACTAACACCTCCATGTATCCTTCTACTCCTTTACTAACCCTAACACACCTCCATGTATCCTTCTACTCCTTTACTAACCCTAACACACCTCCATGTATCCTTCTACTCCTTTACTAACCCTAACACCTCCATGTATCCTTTCTACTCCTTTACTAACCCTAACACACCTCCATGTATCCTTTCTACTCCTTTACTAACACACCTCCATGTATCCTTCTACTCCTTTACTAACACCTCCATGTATCCTTTCTACTCCTTTACTAACACACCTCCATGTATCCTTTCTACTCCTTTACTAACCCTAACACCTCCATGTATCCTTCTACTCCTTTACTAACACCTCCATGTATCCTTTCTACTCCTTTACTAACCCTAACACCTCCATGTACCCTTTCTACTCCTTTCTACTCCTCCACATTGACTTTGTACCGGTACCCCCTGTATATAGCCTCCACATTGACCAGGTACCCCCTGTATATAGCCTCCACATTACTGTACCGTAACACCCTGTATATAGCCTCCACATTACTGTACCGTAACACCCTGTATATAGCCTCCACATTGACTCTGTACCGTAACACCCTGTATATAGCCTCCACATTGACTCTGTACCATAACACCCTGTATATAGCCTCCACATTGACTCTGTACCGGTACCCCCTGTATATAGCCTCCACATTGACTCTGTACCGTAACACCCTGTATATAGCCTCCACATTGACTCTGTACCGGTACACCCTGTATACAGCCTCCACATTGACTCTGTACCGGTACCCCCTGTATATAGCCTCCACATTGACTCTGTACCGGTACCCCCTGTATATAGCCTCCACATTGACTCTGTACCGGTACCCCCTGTATATAGCCTCCACATTGACTCTGTACCGGTACACCCTGTATATAGCCTCCACATTGACTCTGTACCGGTACCCCCTGTATATAGCCTCCACATTGACTCTGTACCGGTACCCCCTGTATATAGCCTCCACATTGACTCTGTACCGGTACCCCCTGTATATAGCCTCCACATTGACTCTGTACCGTAATACCCTGTATATAGCCTCCACACTGACTCTGTACCGGTACCCCCTGTATATACCCTCCACATTGACTCTGTACCGGTACCCCCTGTATATAGCCTCCACATTGACTCTGTACCGGTACCCCCTGTATATAGCCTCCACACTGACTCTGTACCGGTACCCCCTGTATATAGCCTCCACATTGACTCTGTACCGTAATACCCTGTATATAGCCTCCACATTGACTATGTACCGGTACCCCCTGTATATAGCCTCCACATTGACTCTGTACCGGTACCCTGTATATAGCCTCCACATTGACTCTGTACCGTAATACCCTGTATATAGCCTCCACATTGACTCTGTACCGTAATACCCTGTATATAGCCTCCACATTTACTCTGTACCGTAATACCCTGTATATAGCCTCCACACTGACTCTGTACCGGTACCCCCCGTATATAGCGTCCACACTGACTTGGTACCGGTGCCCCCTGTATATAGCCTCCACGCTGACCCTGTACCGTAATACCCTGTATATAGCCTCCACATTGACTCTGTACCGGTGCCCCCTGTATATAGCCTCCACATTGACTCTGTACCGGTGCCCCCTGTATATAGCCTCCACACTGACCCTGTACTGTAATACCCTGTATATAGCCTCCACATTGACTCTGTACCGGTGCCCCCTGTATATAGCCTCCACGCTGACCCTGTACCGTAATACCCTGTATATAGCCTCCACATTGACTCTGTACCGGTGCCCCCTGTATATAGCCTCCACATTGACTCTGTACCGGTACACCCTGTATATAGCCTCCACATTGACTCTGTACCGGTACCCCCTGTATATAGCCTCCACATTGACTCTGTACCGTAATACCCTGTATATAGCCTCCACACTGACTCTGTACCGTAATACCCTGTATATAGCCTCCACACTGACTCTATACCGTAATACCCTGTATATAGCCTCCACATTTACTCTGTACCGTAATACTCTGTATATAGCCTCCACATTGACTCTGTACCGTAATACCCTGTATATAGCCTCCACACTGAATCGGTACTGGTGCCCCTGTATATAGCCTCCACATTGACTCTGTACCGGTGCCCCCTGTATATAGCCTCCACACTGACTCTGTACCGTAATACCCTGTATATAGCCTCCACATTGTTTCTGTACTGTAATACCCTGTATATAGCCTCCACACTGACTCTGTACCGTAATACCCTGTATATAGCCTCCACACTGACTCTGTACCGGTACCCCCTGTATATAGCCTCCACATTGACTCTGTACCGGTACCCCCTGTATATAGCCTCTACACTGATTCTGTACCGTAATACCCTGTATATAGCCTCCACAATGACTTTGTACCGTAATACCCTGTATATAGCCTCCACACTGACTCTGTACCGGTACCCCCTGTATATAGCCTCCACATTGACTCTGTACCGGTACCCCCTGTATATAGCCTCCACATTGACTCTGTACCGGTGCCCCCTGTATATAGTCTCCACACTGACTCTGTACCGTAATACCCTGTATATAGCCTCCACACTGACTCTGTACCGTAATACCCTGTATATAGCCTCCACATTGACTCTGTACCGTAATACCCTGTATATAACCTCCACACTGACTCTGTACCGTAACACCCTGTATATAGCCTCCACATTGACTCTGTACCGGTACCCCCTGTATATAGCCTCCACATTGACTCTGTACCGTAATACCCTGTATATAGCCTCCACATTGACTCTGTACCGTAACACCCTGTATATAGCCTCCACATTGACTCTGTACCGTAATACCCTGTATATAGCCTCCACATTGACTCTGTACCGTAATACCCTGTATATAACCTCCACACTGACTCTGTACCGTAACACCCTGTATATAGCCTCCACACTGACTCTGTACCGTAACACCCTGTATATAGCCTCCACACTGACTCTGTACCGTAATACCCTGTATATAACCTCGTTATGTTATTCTTATTGTGTTACTTTGAGTCTTCTTGGTAAATATTTTCTTCTTCTTGAACTCTTTTGGTTAGGGGCTTGTCAGTCAGCATTTCACGGTCAAGTCTACGCTTGTTGTTTTCGGTGCATGTGGCAAGTAAAGCTTGATTTGATACCTGAGAGAATACTATAGATATCAATAAAACCAGTCAGTTGGTTATAGACACGTTTTTACAACACTTTTGATAAACAGGACGTTCTAAAAGGAATAGGGCTCCGTTTGGGAAGCAGACAACCTTTTCCCTGAACTGCATTTGTTAAGGGATCTAGTGCTCAATGTGTTTGTCTGAACTGTGAAGGCTTTGTTTTGTCCAGGAGGTTTAGTCCTTAACTGGCCTGTCTGTCAGATACTACTACAGCAGGTCTGTCTCTACCTCTGCTTTAGGTACGTCCACAACACCCTCCACAGCATCAGCCTCAACCTCCAAGGCCTCAACCTCCAAGGCCTCAGCAGCATCCCCCTCCCCAACCTCCGTCTCCCCCTCCCCAACCTCCGTCTCAGTCTCCCCCTCTCCTCCACACTGCCCCCCAGTGCCACAGTATCCTGGCCCTGATTCAGACAGGGAGAGTGAGGAAGGAGAGACAGCCAATCAGAGCTCAGACAGGGAGAGTGAGGAAGGAGAGACAGCCAATCAGAGCTCAGACAGGGAGAGTGAGGAAGGAGAGACAGCCAATCAGAGCTCAGACAGGGAGAGTGAGGAAGGAGAGACAGCCAATCAGAGCTCAGACAGGGAGAGTGAGGAAGGAGAGACAGCCAATCAGAGCTCAGACAGGGAGAGTGAAGAAGGAGAGACAGCCAATCAGAGCAGCAGGACCCCCAGCCCCTCTGGACCTGCTCTGCCTGACTTCATGAGAGGAGTTCATGTGTTCTTCTACAACCTGTCAGCCTCAGACAGGAAGAGACTGGCCCGCTACCTCATCACCTATGACGGAGATGAGGAGGAGATCATGAGTTCAGAGGTCACACACATTGTAACAGAGCTGGAGAGTCCTGTCCAATCACAGGTGACCTCAACAGTTAGTCTTACATTGACCATTTCAAGGATGGTTATAACATGAAAACCATTGATGTAAAGTGACACATATATTTCTTATGTTGCTATAGTCTGATGATGCTAGTCTTCTGATGTTGCTATGGTGTGATGACATCACTAGTCTTCTGATGTTGCTATGGTCTGATGATGCTAGTCTTCTGATGTTGCTATGGTCTGATGATGCTAGTCTTCTGATGTTGCTATGGTCTGATGATGCTAGTCTTCTGATGTTGCTATGGTCTGATGATGCTAGTCTTCTGATGTTGCTATGGTCTGATGATGCTAGTCTTCTGATGTTGCTATGGTCTGATGATGCTAGTCTTCTGATGATGCTAGTCTTCTGATGTTGCTATGGTCTGATGATGCTAGTCTTCTGATGTTGCTATGGTCTGATGATGTTGCTATGGTCTGATGATGTTGCTATGGTCTGATGATGCTATGATTTTCTGTGTCACTAGGAGCTCCAGGAGCTGATTGGTCAGTACCCTCATGCACTTCCTGTTCAGAAGAGCTGGCTGGAGGCCTGCTTCTCTAGACAGAGACAAGTCAACACCACCAAGTTCCTGCACTGCTTTAAATGATGTATCTCTTCAGTACTATAACACGCAGCTGATGTGAGCCTGCAGGATCCACAGATCAATACCTTTTGCAGCACTCCCTTTCTCCCTCTACACTACTACTTTAATACTTAACATACTCAACTGATTACAATGAAGTAGAGAACATTCCTTTACTCTGCTTTTTTATTTGTATACATTTATATAAATTATTTTAATATGAAATGTATTTTGGTAGTTGCAGATAGTCTAGTGGTTAGAGCATTGGGCCAGTAACCGAAAGGTTGCTGGATCGAATCCCCGAGCTGACATGGTAAAAAAAATCTGTCATTCTGCCCCTGAGCAAGGCAGTTAACCCACTGTTCCCTGTTAACCCACTGTTCCCTGTTAACCCACTGTTCCCCGTTAACCCACTGTTCCCCGTTAACCCACTGTTCCCCGTTAACCCACTGTTCCCCGTTAACCCACTGTTCCCCGTTAACCCACTGTTCCCCGTTAACCCACTGTTCCCCGTTAACCCACTGTTCCCCGTTAACCCACTGTTCCCCGTTAACCCACTGTTCCCCGTTAACCCACTGTTCCCCGTTAACCCACTGTTCCCCGTTAACCCACTGTTCCCCTTTAACCCCCTGTTCCCCGTTAACCCACTGTTCCCCGTTAACCCACTGTTCCCCGTTAACCCACTGTTCCCCGTTAACCCACTGTTCCCCGTTAACCCACTGTTCCCCGTTAACCCACTGTTCCCCGAGCGCCGAAGACGTGGATGTCGGAAGCCTCCCCCCCCACCTCTCTGATTCAGGGGTTAAATGCATTCAGTTTTACAACTGACCAGGTATCTCCCTTTCCGTTCCTTATCATTAGGCGTTCTGTATATCAGTGGTTCCCAACTTTTTCCGGATACTGACTCACCAACTAAATGTTGCTCTGCCCGGAGTGTCCCTGAAGTACCCCCAGGTGTGGGAACCACTGCTGTATAGCTGACCAGGTACCACTCTAAAGTGATATGTTATAGAACTGAGAGGTGGGGCTTATAGAAAAGGGGCGTGGCATGATGCTCCACCTGTAGAGGTCAATGAGGTATAAATGAACTGGGACTGCTTCCAAGATGGGCATCTGTTGTTTTTAATGTAATCTGCTCACGTTGCCATCTGCTTGACGGAGCCGGTAACACCTGATCACCAGCGCTGTGTGCACTGGCGCCAGCAGCAATGACGTCATCCAGAAGCATGGCAGACATTGAATGATTATTAAATGTCTAATGTTCTATATTCTAATGTTGGGAAACAATTATCAGACAATTATTGGAGGAGAAAAAAAACACTGGATATTTTTGGCACAAAGTTGATAACGAAAGTGTCTTTTTAAATGTTTTCAATTGGACTTCTCTATGGGGATTGTCCTTTTGTGCTCTGCTCGGCTTGGTAGCAACACATGGCAGCAGCATCAACGCGACCAACAGGCACAACCACAGCAGTCCTTGCTATGCTATCTGGGATCCTTGGGACGTCCACAACCTAACCTTAACCTAACTCTTTTACATTTTAGATTACTGGGGTAACGTTAGAGTTGGGACAGCCCAATGATCCCAGATAGCATAGAAAGGACCGCTGTGGTTGTGCCTGTTGCTCACATTGCGAATATATGTGTGATGCTTTGCGTGATTTATTGTTGTTTCTACCTTCTTGCCCTTTGTGCTGTTGTCTGTGCCCAATAATGTTTGTACCCTGTTGTGTGCTGTGCCATGTTGTTAAATACAGTTGAAGTCGGAAGTTTACATACACCTTAGCCAAATACATGCACCAAAGTATGTTCATCTCTAGGAGACAGAACGCGTCTCCTTCCTGAGCGATATAACGGCTGCATGGGCCCATGGTGTTTATACTTGCATACTATTGTTTGTACAAATGAACGTGGTACCTTCAGACATTTGGAAATTGTTCCCAAGGATGAACCAGACTTATGGAGGTCAAAAAATAAAATTCTGAGTTCTTGGCTTCTTTTGATTTTCCCATGACGTCAAAAAAAGAGGCACTGAGTTTGAAGGTAGGCCTTGAAATACATCCACAGGTACACCTCCAGTTGACTCAAATTATGTCAATTAGCCTATCAGAAGCTTCTAAAGCCATGACATCATTTTCTGGAATTTTCCAAGCTGTTTAAAGGCACAGTCAACTTAGTGTATGTCAACTTCTGACCCATTGGAATTGTGATACAGTGAATTATAAGTGAAATAATCTGTAAACAATTGTTGAAACTATAGTTTGTTAACAAGAAATTTGTGAAGTGATTGAAAAACGAGTTTTAATGACTCCAAAGTGTGTATGTAAACTTCCGACTTCAACTGTATAATCTGGGTCTATAAGTGTTAAACATCCAAAATATTTTCAGAAAATAAAGCTCAAGCACCAAGGAGATAAGATAGCATTTGTGTGTTACATAAATTGCATAGTTTATTTACAAAAAATGTAATTTACAAAAACAATGCTGCAATTTGACATATCAACCAGAAATGGACTTTAAAAATCATTTTGGTGCCCATCAATATTACAAACTTACAGTGTCATATTTATGTGCATATATATTATGTTAACTAATAGCAAAGAAAAGTTTTGGAATTGGCCTAATCAAGACCTAATTAAATCTGTGTGACATGATACCCTTTGGATTGATCACGTTAGACTGTCAGTGTACTAGCTAGTACACAGTGCAGGTGTTAATCACGACCAGAGGGATCGTCTAAGTGACACATTATCCCTGGTAGATTTAAAACACCATAATTCTGCAGTTCTGGTGAGAACTGGCAAAATGTTTCACAAACTCCTCCGTGTTGAGGGGAGCGTGCCCTCCTTGACTCAACACTGAGAATTCCGAGGTGACTTAACCTGTCATCAACCATCGTTGTCCTAAGGTGGGTTTTAATCTGTTTTAAAACTGAGAAGCTTCTCTCACAAGAAGCACTGCTGACTGGTGTAACAGAAATCTTACAGAGTTGAAATAGCTCATGGAAGACCTCTTTGTAAGGTTCTAGAAACACAACAAAGTCAAGGAGAGTAGACGGTCTGTCCCTTTCACTCTTCTCTCTCCTATCAAGAAGCCGCTTGGTTTGATGAACCTCATGTTTGAGGTCCTCTAAATCTGACTCAAAGGTCTGAGCGAAGGAAACAGGCTCCTCATTCAAGAATGTTCTCTTTGGGTTGAGAGACTGGACCCCTTGCATTATCTCACAAGTCTTCTTTGAAAAACGCCTCTGCAGCTCAGCTGGGAGACTGTCGAGCTGATAAAAGATAGCTCTTTGGAAGTTCTCACCATCACTTTGGTCACTATTTTTCTGTTCTACAGCGCTCATCATCAATGAGTCGTGAAATCTTAAGCTTGTTTTAGACGGTCTTTAACACACTCTTTGTACACTTATTTTGCGGTGCTCTTCAACCTCTTTCCATAGTTCTCCAAAGTAACCCTCCCTTCTGTGGTCCTGTAATGTGTCTGTCAGGGCACCTACTAGATCCTCAGCCCATGCTGTGTCTGTCAGGGCACCTACTAGATCCACAGCCCTTGCTGTGTCTGTCAGGGCACCTACTAGATCCACAGCCCTTGCTGTGTCTGTCAGGGCACCTACTAGATGCACAGCCCTTGCTGTGTCTGTCAGGGCACCTACTAGATCCACAGCCCTTGCTGTGTCTGTCAGGGCACCTACTAGATCCACAGCCCTTGCTGTGTCTGTCAGGGCACCTACTAGATCCACAGCCCTTGCTGTGTCTGTCAGGGCACCTACTAGATCCACAGCCCTTGCTGTGTCTGTCAGGGCACCTACTAGATCCACAGCCCTTGCTGTGTCTGTCAGGGCACCTACTAGATCCACAGCCCTTGCTGTGTCTGTCAGGGCACCTACTAGATCCACAGCCCTTGCTGTGTCTGTCAGGGCACCTACTAGATCCTCAGCCCTTGCTGTGTCTGTCAGGGCACCTACTAGATCCACAGCCCTTGCTGTGTCTGTCAGGGCACCTACTAGATCCACAGCCCTTGCTGTGTCTGTCAGGGCACCTACTAGATCCACAGCCCTTGCTGTGTCTGTCAGGGCACCTACTAGATCCTCAGCCCTTGCTGTGTCTGTCAGGGCACCTACTAGATCCTCAGCCCTTGCTGTGTCTGTCAGGGCACCTACTAGATCCACAGCCCTTGCTGTGTCTGTCAGGGCACCTACTAGATCCTCAGCCCTTGCTGTGTCTGTCAGGGCACCTACTAGATCCACAGCCCTTGCTGTGTCTGTCAGGGCACCTACTAGATCCTCAGCCCTTGCTGTGTCTGTCAGGGCACCTACTAGATCCACAGCCCTTGCTGTGTCTGTCAGGGCACCTACTAGATCCACAGCCCTTGCTGTGTCTGTCAGGGCACCTACTAGATCCTCAGCCCTTGCTGTGTCTGTCAGGGCACCTACTAGATCCTCAGCCCTTGCTGTGTCTGTCAGGGCACCTACTAGATCCTCAGCCCTTGCTGTGTCTGTCAGGGCACCTACTAGATCCTCAGCCCATGCTGTGTCTGTCAGGGCACCTACTAGATCCACAGCCCTTGCTGTGTCTGTCAGGGCACCTACTAGATCCACAGCCCTTGCTGTGTCTGTCAGGGCACCTACTAGATCCACAGCCCTTGCTGTGTCTGTCAGGGCACCTACTAGATCCACAGCCCTTGCTGTGTCTGTCAGGGCACCTACTAGATCCACAGCCCTTGCTGTGTCTGTCAGGGCACCTACTAGATCCACAGCCCTTGCTGTGTCTGTCAGGGCACCTACTAGATCCACAGCCCTTGCTGTGTCTGTCAGGGCACCTACTAGATCCACAGCCCTTGCTGTGTCTGTCAGGGCACCTACTAGATCCACAGCCCTTGCTGTGTCTGTCAGGGCACCTACTAGATCCACAGCCCTTGCTGTGTCTGTCAGGGCACCTACTAGATCCACAGCCCTTGCTGTGTCTGTCAGGGCACCTACTAGATCCACAGCCCTTGCTAGGTCAATAGAGCCTGACTGGAGCATGTCAGGAAGACATTTGGCATCACCAAGAACATTCCAGAAGGTAACCAAAAGCCCTATGAAATGTAAATCTGAGAAAGAAGGCCTCCTTGCCTCCACTGATCCATCACCACTATTTTCAAGTGTGATATCCTGTAGCGCTCTCAGAACTGCAGGAAGCCTGTCCCTCAGATTACGGCATGCCATGTATCTGCATGCCCACCTTACATCCGTAGTTCCCCGGGCTGCTGCTGTGGATACAGTCTACTGCAAGCCACTTGAGATGGACGTAAGAGCCAGATACAAAGTACAAAAGCTTCAGCAGGAGAGAAAAACAGTGAACTGCCTCGGGCACTGATTTTACAGCATCGACAGGAACCACATTCAAACAATGTGCATTACAGTGCACATACAATGCATATCTTGCACTGTTTTTAATCCATGCAGACACACCAGAATGCTTTCCGCTCACGACGGATGCACCGTCATAGCCTTGCCCACACAAGATTATTCCTGTAGCCCAGACCATGTTATTCAAAGCAATCGATGTGAGACCTGTTGCATCGAAACTTTCAGCGGACTGAAAGTGTAAAAAGCTTTAGTGGATGTAATAGTACCTCACAACTAAAGACATTTGTTATTTTTTTCTTTCAATCTTTGGTTTCATCTGAAATGACACTAAAAACTTCACTTTCTTTTACTTCTCTCATTAGTTCACTTTGTACCATCTCAGCTCAGCCACATGCATGCACCCTTTTCTCTATGAGGCGGTCAGGCTTTCTCAGCTCAGCCCTCAAGAACTCTCGATGACCTCTGCTCTATATTTCGAGTTAAAGTTAATAGGAGCACATCTGTAATTGTTTTAATGTAAGTAGAGTTTTCCTCCACTTTCTTTTTCCGGTCCTCATTTATGACGTCTAACGTGGATCCCAAATAATTTATGCTCGTGGACTATTGTCCTGCAAATGTCCTTCACTTTGCGTTGATGTTCTCCTCAGATTCCGTAAATTCGAAGATTCCATCTCCGACCCTATCGGTCAGTCTCGTTTACCATTTACTCCATTTCAGTGAGTTTCTTCTCCTGCTTTGCAACCTGAGTTTTCAATGTTGCGTTCTGCTGCTTCAGAGTATTTACTTCCTCAGAATTGAAATCAATCGCCTTCTTCAGGTTAACGGTGCTGACAGTGTTATTTCACCAAATCCATTATGTCATCTTCGCTCTCTGATTTTAGCTGCGAGGATACGGATGATGTCCTGTTGCTGACTCAGTGATGGTTCACTTGTCCGCCTCTTTGGAAGTTGCTCCCTGGTTGGGGTATTCCGGTATGACTGCAAGCATATAAATGAGTTTCAGCAAAAGCTATTTTCTCCTTGGAAGTCTCAACATCCAATATCTCCGCAACAGTTTGGTTATGACCTTAATCCATACTGCTAGTAATGAAGATGTTAGCGATGGCTTGATCAATGACAAAATGATTCAAAATAGCTACATTGTATGGGTATATATTTTTGATCGTTGCAACCTAAAATGATTAACGTGAGAACCGTAATTGTTCCTCAGCTATAAATGTTACGACCTCTCATGCCGCCATCAACGTGTTGAGTTTGTCGTGACGTTTACAGAACTATGCAAACAACGTCCGTTATTGACCGAAGAGGGGCGGCTGCGCGGTAAACGTTTCTCTCTTCACAGTGTCACTTGAGTGAGTGCGAGTGTCGAGACATACATACCATACCGGCTCTTCGATTTTCAACTTTTTACGCATAGGATTTGGAACAAACCGTCACATCTGGATTAAAATCCGTAATTTGAACATGAGGTAGGTGAAATAGCCTTTCTAGAGCACTGTGCCCTGGTTAATATGAGATGTGGATCTCATCTTTTTCACTTACACCAGGAAGCTACTCTGAAAATATAGTTTATCAATTACTTCACAATGGAAGAAGTTAAAACTGCACTAAAGCTACCCTTAAATATGCACTGCAGAAATTGCTCCTGGTTGCTAAAATGATCGTAGTTCACCTAATTAATGTCAGTGTATGTAACAGAGCAGTCATGGTGTAGAGAATCATTGTACCGTCTACACCCCTGTGAAATATATTTTCCATAACTAAATATTGTATTTTCAGCTGTTTTAAAGCTGGTGTACAAAACTGAAAGTAAAAGACTCAAACTAATCTTAAGAACGGAGCATAGAAATAGCACACATAGAACAGCTCTACTGCTTCTTAGATTTGCTCTCAAAGATAATGAATGATCTATGACTCACATTTCTATGTGAATTTGGTGCGGTCGCCCAAAAAAGTTTAGTTTACATAACTGAAGTTACTTTTAAAAAGGCGTTTGCTACATCCAAATACTTTGTGAAAAATTATTTTATGCAAATCTGGAATGTCATTGAATACAAATTGCACGAACAGATCACTATTGGGCCATACTTTACCACAGTGTAATTTAGCCTTTTAAAAACAACTTTTTAAAAGTGACAATTAGGCACTTGTGACGGTGGCTAAACAAGTATTGTGTAATTCCAGTAGTTACCTACACCCCTAGATGGCAATAAAGTAATCAACTACTGAAAACACTACCTAGATTTGAATTTGTTCAACTACCACCAAGCTACTGCAAAAAATGGAGCTAAATTACTAGTTGACGTGCATGTAGTTCACACCAATCCAATGCCTTTATGTATCCACCGCAGAACGGGATCTGTTCATGTTTCTTTCACAACGTTTAAATGTTATCGGTAAAGATTTGTTGCAACAAAAAAACGAATAATTTCCTGAATATTTTGTTCTGAAAGTACAATTGCAAGGCGCGTCTAGCTCTAGTCCAGGGTGTAACGAACGTGCCTGTAGTATTTTCCATGTCGAGAATCAGAAAGTCAACTTCTGACATTTTTAAATTCAGTGTCACAATAAAGGCTTCTGAAAGTTCATGTTGATAACTGAAAGACCGTAGTTCTGAACACAGGAAAGCGACAGGAAGAGGCACCAATCGAAATTGCGCTCGACGCAGATTTTTTGCGGTAGATAAGATAGATGTCTCGGGGGCAGTTTCTGTGCACCTTTGCATGCGCAGTGTGTGACCATGTCAAGCAGAATGTGAAACTGTTGGAAAATATAAGTTCAGCTTCTGTTCTGAATCAGGGTCAACGCTACTGCCACCGCTGCTTCAGTGGAAAACGTGACTGACTTCATCAGCGAGATGTATAGCCTCTAGGTCAGGGGTCTGCAACAGGCGGCCTGCGGGCCAAAACCAGCCCGCGAGTGATTTTTCTTTTACATTCTCTTTATGGCCTTAGTTATGGTCAATTTGCAGTGTGTTAATTATTTTCCATCCCCTGACCATTTGCTCTGACAGCTGAATCTAGTTACTCTAGGCTTTGTGCATCACATCTGGAGACGGAACAAATACCTCTTTCCCAAACCATAGCAAATTATAAATACTCTTATTCAATCAAGCTGTCAAACCCAAACCGGTCCTCACCTTAAATATTTTATTACATGACTCAGGTTTCATTGCACCAATGTAAATATACTTCTGACTTCTGATTGTTGGTTAACCGTCTATGTAAAAACACAGAACTTGGTAAAAGAGCTGGAATGCTGTGAACGTTTGTGTACCTGAATATAGCCCCTAGACTACCTGAGGCCAGCCAGCTTTCTCACATATCATAAACTTGAACTTTTATAACCCTGGACTGACTGTATGGTTTCTAACCTAGAAGTTAGAACCATGGACTGACTGTATGGGTTCTAACCTAGAAGTTAGAACCATGGACTGTGTGTCTGCGCGATGTGTCCCAAATGACACCCTTCACCCTACATAGTGCCCTTCTTTTGCACTAAACAGGGAATAGAGAGCCATTTGAGGACATGTAGGCCTCTACAGTCAAGACACATATTAACATTAGATGAGGATATGTTGGTGGTTTGGTTTCCCATCAGTGAGAGTCGAGTTTGAAATTTCCACTGAACTCGCATCGCGTCCTCCTCCTCCCAACTGTTGCTACTCGATAACAGACTATACTGCTGGTAAATTACTGCTACAGGTTCAGAAAAGTCCCTCAGAGCAGAGGAGCTGTAGGTGGCATGGCAACGTTGACTCAATAGCCTTTCCATTTTTAAATGAATTAGCCAAAATAGTGTATCATTAATCTGACTATCAAATCAAGCTTTATTTATACAGCACATTTCAGACATGGAATGCAAAACTAACAAAACACAATGGAAATAAAAGCGGAAATATTTACTTCACAACAAACATACGATAAACAAAAGAATGACACAAACTGAACAACTAAAAAGCCCCCTGAGGAAAAGCAAAGCTAAAAAGGTGTTTTAAGATCCTTTTTAAATATGTTCACAGTTTCAGCCCCCCTCAGGTTCTCTGGCAGGCTATTCCAGAGGCTGGGGGCATAGTAACTAAAGGCTGGGGGCATAGTAACTAAAGGCTGCCTCCATGTCTCTTGGTCTCCTCAGGTTCTCTGGCAGACTATTCCAGAGGCTGGGGGCATAGTAACTAAAGGCTGCCTCCATGTCTCTTGGTCTCCTCAGGTTCTCTGGCAGGCTATTCCAGAGGCTGGGGGCATAGTAACTAAAGGCTGCCTCCATGTCTCTTGGTCTCCTCAGGTTCTCTGGCAGGCTATTCCAGAGGCTGGGGGCATAGTAACTAAAGGCTGCCTCCATGTCTCTTGGTCTCCTCAGGTTCTCTGGCAGGCTATTCCAGAGGCTGGGGGCATAGTAACTAAAGGCTGCCTCCATGTCTCTTGGTCTCCTCAGGTTCTCTGGCAGGCTATTCCAGAGGCTGGGGGCATAGTAACTAAAGGCTGCCTCCATGTCTCTTGGTCCCCCTCAGGTTCTCTGGCAGGCTATTCCAGAGGCTGGGGGCATAGTAACTAAAGGCTGCCTCCATGTCTCTTGGTCTCCTCAGGTTCTCTGGCAGGCTATTCCAGAGGCTGGGGGCATAGTAACTAAAGGCTGCCTCCATGTCTCTTGGTCTCCTCAGGTTCTCTGGCAGGCTATTCCAGAGGCTGGGGGCATAGTAACTAAAGGCTGCCTCCATGTCTCTTGGTCTCCTCAGGTTCTCTGGCAGGCTATTCCAGAGGCTGGGGGCATAGTAACTAAAGGCTGCCTCCATGTCTCTTGGTCTCCTCAGGTTCTCTGGCAGGCTATTCCAGAGGCTGGGGGCATAGTAACTAAAGGCTGCCTCCATGTCTCTTGGTCCCCCTCAGGTTCTCTGGCAGGCTATTCCAGAGGCTGGGGGCATAGTAACTAAAGGCTGCCTCCATGTCTCTTGGTCTCCTCAGGTTCTCTGGCAGGCTATTCCAGAGGCTGGGGGCATAGTAACTAAAGGCTGCCTCCATGTCTCTTGGTCTCCTCAGGTTCTCTGGCAGGCTATTCCAGAGGCTGGGGGCATAGTAACTAAAGGCTGCCTCCATGTCTCTTGGTCTCCTCAGGTTCTCTGGCAGGCTATTCCAGAGGCTGGGGGCATAGTAACTAAAGGCTGCCTCCATGTCTCTTGGTCTCCTCAGGTTCTCTGGCAGGCTATTCCAGAGGCTGGGGGCATAGTAACTAAAGGCTGCCTCCATGTCTCTTGGTCTCCTCAGGTTCTCTGGCAGGCTATTCCAGAGGCTGGGGGCATAGTAACTAAAGGCTGCCTCCATGTCTCTTGGTCCCCCTCAGGTTCTCTGGCAGGCTATTCCAGAGGCTGGGGGCATAGTAACTAAAGGCTGCCTCCATGTCTCTTGGTCTCCTCAGGTTCTCTGGCAGGCTATTCCAGAGGCTGGGGGCATAGTAACTAAAGGCTGCCTCCATGTCTCTTGGTCTCCTCAGGTTCTCTGGCAGGCTATTCCAGAGGCTGGGGGCATAGTAACTAAAGGCTGCCTCCATGTCTCTTGGTCTCCTCAGGTTCTCTGGCAGGCTATTCCAGAGGCTGGGGGCATAGTAACTAAAGGCTGCCTCCATGTCTCTTGGTCTCCTCAGGTTCTCTGGCAGGCTATTCCAGAGGCTGGGGGCATAGTAACTAAAGGCTGCCTCCATGTCTCTTGGTCTCCTCAGGTTCTCTGGCAGACTATTCCAGAGGCTGGGGGCATAGTAACTAAAGGCTGCCTCCATGTCTCTTGGTCTCCTCAGGTTCTCTGGCAGGCTATTCCAGAGGCTGGGGGCATAGTAACTAAAGGCTGCCTCCATGTCTCTTGGTCTCCTCAGGTTCTCTGGCAGGCTATTCCAGAGGCTGGGGGCATAGTAACTAAAGGCTGCCTCCATGTCTCTTGGTCTCCTCAGGTTCTCTGGCAGGCTATTCCAGAGGCTGGGGGCATAGTAACTAAAGGCTGCCTCCATGTCTCTTGGTCTCCTCAGGTTCTCTGGCAGGCTATTCCAGAGGCTGGGGGCATAGTAACTAAAGGCTGCCTCCATGTCTCTTGGTCTCCTCAGGTTCTCTGGCAGGCTATTCCAGAGGCTGGGGGCATAGTAACTAAAGGCTGCCTCCATGTCTCTTGGTCTCCTCAGGTTCTCTGGCAGGCTATTCCAGAGGCTGGGGGCATAGTAACTAAAGGCTGCCTCCATGTCTCTTGGTCTCCTCAGGTTCTCTGGCAGGCTATTCCAGAGGCTGGGGGCATAGTAACTAAAGGCTGCCTCCATGTCTCTTGGTCTCCTCAGGTTCTCTGGCAGACTATTCCAGAGGCTGGGGGCATAGTAACTAAAGGCTGCCTCCATGTCTCTTGGTCTCCTCAGGTTCTCTGGCAGGCTATTCCAGAGGCTGGGGGCATAGTAACTAAAGGCTGCCTCCATGTCTCTTGGTCTCCTCAGGTTCTCTGGCAGGCTATTCCAGAGGCTGGGGGCATAGTAACTAAAGGCTGCCTCCATGTCTCTTGGTCTCCTCAGGTTCTCTGGCAGGCTATTCCAGAGGCTGGGGGCATAGTAACTAAAGGCTGCCTCCATGTCTCTTGGTCCCCCTCAGGTTCTCTGGCAGGCTATTCCAGAGGCTGGGGGCATAGTAACTAAAGGCTGCCTCCATGTCTCTTGGTCTCCTCAGGTTCTCTGGCAGGCTATTCCAGAGGCTGGGGGCATAGTAACTAAAGGCTGCCTCCATGTCTCTTGGTCTCCTCAGGTTCTCTGGCAGGCTATTCCAGAGGCTGGGGGCATAGTAACTAAAGGCTGCCTCCATGTCTCTTGGTCCCCCTCAGGTTCTCTGGCAGGCTATTCCAGAGGCTGGGGGCATAGTAACTAAAGGCTGCCTCCATGTCTCTTGGTCTCCTCAGGTTCTCTGGCAGGCTATTCCAGAGGCTGGGGGCATAGTAACTAAAGGCTGCCTCCATGTCTCTTGGTCTCCTCAGGTTCTCTGGCAGGCTATTCCAGAGGCTGGGGGCATAGTAACTAAAGGCTGCCTCCATGTCTCTTGGTCTCCTCAGGTTCTCTGGCAGGCTATTCCAGAGGCTGGGGGCATAGTAACTAAAGGCTGCCTCCATGTCTCTTGGTCTCCTCAGGTTCTCTGGCAGGCTATTCCAGAGGCTGGGGGCATAGTAACTAAAGGCTGCCTCCATGTCTCTTGGTCTCCTCAGGTTCTCTGGCAGGCTATTCCAGAGGCTGGGGGCATAGTAACTAAAGGCTGCCTCCATGTCTCTTGGTCCCCCTCAGGTTCTCTGGCAGGCTATTCCAGAGGCTGGGGGCATAGTAACTAAAGGCTGCCTCCATGTCTCTTGGTCTCCTCAGGTTCTCTGGCAGGCTATTCCAGAGGCTGGGGGCATAGTAACTAAAGGCTGCCTCCATGTCTCTTGGTCTCCTCAGGTTCTCTGGCAGGCTATTCCAGAGGCTGGGGGCATAGTAACTAAAGGCTGCCTCCATGTCTCTTGGTCTCCTCAGGTTCTCTGGCAGGCTATTCCAGAGGCTGGGGGCATAGTAACTAAAGGCTGCCTCCATGTCTCTTGGTCTCCTCAGGTTCTCTGGCAGGCTATTCCAGAGGCTGGGGGCATAGTAACTAAAGGCTGCCTCCATGTCTCTTGGTCTCCTCAGGTTCTCTGGCAGACTATTCCAGAGGCTGGGGGCATAGTAACTAAAGGCTGCCTCCATGTCTCTTGGTCTCCTCAGGTTCTCTGGCAGGCTATTCCAGAGGCTGGGGGCATAGTAACTAAAGGCTGCCTCCATGTCTCTTGGTCTCCTCAGGTTCTCTGGCAGGCTATTCCAGAGGCTGGGGGCATAGTAACTAAAGGCTGCCTCCATGTCTCTTGGTCTCCTCAGGTTCTCTGGCAGGCTATTCCAGAGGCTGGGGGCATAGTAACTAAAGGCTGCCTCCATGTCTCTTGGTCTCCTCAGGTTCTCTGGCAGGCTATTCCAGAGGCTGGGGGCATAGTAACTAAAGGCTGCCTCCATGTCTCTTGGTCTCCTCAGGTTCTCTGGCAGGCTATTCCAGAGGCTGGGGGCATAGTAACTAAAGGCTGCCTCCATGTCTCTTGGTCTCCTCAGGTTCTCTGGCAGGCTATTCCAGAGGCTGGGGGCATAGTAACTAAAGGCTGCCTCCATGTCTCTTGGTCTCCTCAGGTTCTCTGGCAGGCTATTCCAGAGGCTGGGGGCATAGTAACTAAAGGCTGCCTCCATGTCTCTTGGTCTCCTCAGGTTCTCTGGCAGACTATTCCAGAGGCTGGGGGCATAGTAACTAAAGGCTGCCTCCATGTCTCTTGGTCTCCTCAGGTTCTCTGGCAGGCTATTCCAGAGGCTGGGGGCATAGTAACTAAAGGCTGCCTCCATGTCTCTTGGTCCCCCTCAGGTTCTCTGGCAGGCTATTCCAGAGGCTGGGGGCATAGTAACTAAAGGCTGCCTCCATGTCTCTTGGTCTCCTCAGGTTCTCTGGCAGGCTATTCCAGAGGCTGGGGGCATAGTAACTAAAGGCTGCCTCCATGTCTCTTGGTCTCCTCAGGTTCTCTGGCAGGCTATTCCAGAGGCTGGGGGCATAGTAACTAAAGGCTGCCTCCATGTCTCTTGGTCTCCTCAGGTTCTCTGGCAGGTTATTCCAGAGGCTGGGGGCATAGTAACTAAAGGCTGCCTCCATGTCTCTTGGTCTCCTCAGGTTCTCTGGCAGACTATTCCAGAGGCTGGGGGCATAGTAACTAAAGGCTGCCTCCATGCCTCTTGGTCCTGGGCTTTGGGATAGTTATAAGGCTGTCTCTCCATGCCTCTTGGTCCTGGGCTTTGGGATAGTTATAAGGCTGTCTCTCCATGCCTCTTGGTCCTAGGCTTTGGGATAGTTATAAGGCTGTCTCTCCATGCCTCTTGGTCCTAGGCTTCGGGGATAGTTATAAGGCTGTCTCTCCATGCCTCTTGGTCCCTAGGCTTTGGGATAGTTAAGGCTGTCTCTCCATGCCTCTTGGTCTTAGGCTTTGGGATAGTTATAAGGCTGTCTCTCCATGCCTCTTGGTCTTAGGCTTTGGGATAGTTAAAAGGCTGTCTCTCCATGCCTCTTGGTCCCTAGGCTTTGGGATAGTTATAAGGCTGTCTCTCCATGCCTCTTGGTCCTAGGCTTTGGGATAGTTAAAAGGCTGTCTCTCCATGCCTCTTGGTCCCTAGGCTTTGGGATAGTTATAAGGCTGTCTCTCCATGCCTCTTGGTCTTAGGCTTTGGGATAGTTATAAGGCTGTCTCTCCATGCCTCTTGGTCCCTAGGCTTTGGGATAGTTATAAGGCTGTCTCTCCATGCCTCTTGGTCCTAGGCTTTGGGATAGTTATAAGGCTGTCTCTCCATGCCTCTTGGTCTTAGGCTTTGGGATAGTTATAAGGCTGTCTCTCCATGCCTCTTGGTCTTAGGCTTTGGGATAGTTAAAAGGCTGTCTCTCCATGCCTCTTGGTCCTAGGCTTTGGGATAGTTAAAAGGCTGTCTCTCCATGCCTCTTGGTCCCTAGGCTTTGGGATAGTTAAAAGGCTGTCTCTCCATGCCTCTTGGTCCCTAGGCTTTGGGATAGTTAAAAGGCTGTCTCTCCATGCCTCTTGGTCCCTAGGCTTTGGGATAGTTATAAGGCTGTCTCTCCATGCCTCTTGGTCCTAGGCTTTGGGATAGTTAAAAGGCTGTCTCTCCATGCCTCTTGGTCCCTAGGCTTTGGGATAGTTATAAGGCTGTCTCTCCATGCCTCTTGGTCCTGGGCTTTGGGATAGTTAAAAGGCTGTCTCTCCATGCCTCTTGGTCCTAGGCTTTGGGACAGTTATAAGGCTGTCTCTCCATGCCTCTTGGTCCTAGGCTTTGGGATAGTTATAAGGCTGTCTCTCCATGCCTCTTGGTCCTGAGCTTTGGGATAGTTATAAGGCTGTCTCTCCATGCCTCTTGGTCCTAGGCTTTGGGATAGTTATAAGGCTGTCTCTCCATGCCTCTTGGTCCTAGGCTTTGGGATGGTTATAAGGCTGTCTCTCCATGCCTCTTGGTCCTAGGCTTTGGGATAGTTAAAAGGCCAGAGGACCCGAGGGACCTACTGGGTACATAACTTAAAAGCATGTCTGACATGTATTGGGGTGCACAATCATGGAGTGAGTTGAAAACCAATAGAATAATCTTCAAATGAATTCTAAAACTCGCAGCCAGTGCAGAGACCTTAAAACCGGTGTAATGTGTTTTCTCCGTCTGGTCTTGGTCAGAACCAGTGCTGCAGCATGCTGTATGTTTTGCAGTTGACCAATGGCTTTCTTGGGTAGACCAGACAGGAGAGCATTACAGGAGTCAAGCCTGCTTGTAGTAAAAGTATTGAGTCTTTCTGTATCAGCGTAAGAGAGAAACGACCACACCTTGGAGATGTTCCTCAGGTGGCAAAAAGCTATTTTGGTCACATTACTAATGTGTGATTTGAAATGTAAGAATCTAAAATAACTCGTTTTTTTTTTACCTGCTCTTTTATCTTTATTGCCTGTGCATTAAAATGTGCGTCCAGATTCTCTCTATGCTTTGGCTCCAACGACAAGTACCTCGGTGCTTTGGCTCCAACGACAAGTACCTCGGTGCTTTGGCTCCAACGACAAGTACCTCGGTGCTTTGGCTCCAACGACAAGTACCTCGGTGCTTTGGCTCCAACGACAAGTACCTCGGTGCTTTGGCCCCAACGACAAGTACCTCGGTAATAACCAGGTCCAGCAGAAAGCCCCTTGGTAATAACCAGGTCCAGCAGAAAGCCCCTTGGTAATAACCAGGTCCAGCAGAAAGCCCCTTGGTAATAACCAGGTCCAGTAGAAAGCACCTTGGTAATAACCAGGTCCAGTAGAAAGCCCCTTGGTAATAACCAGGTCCAGTAGAAAGCCCCTTGGTAATAACCAGGTCCAGAGAATGGCTGTGGTTATGGGTGGGCCCAGTAACATGTTGGATAAAGTCCATAGAGCTCAAAAGATTGACTCCAAGGCCATTTAATTTATCAATCTTTTTGTCAACATGAATATTAAAATCGCCCAACACAATGATTTTATCATAATTCTCAAGGACAATAGTTAAGAGATATCAGTAAAGAAAGTGGGGCAGTGCTTTGGTGGCCTATACAGGGTTATGGCCAGCACTGGTGGCTGACATTTAAACACTGAAAGCTGTAGTCTGGGGGGACGGCTTCAATAAGAGAGGCACTACAGTCTGAAGACAGCCATGTTTCAGTGAGAGACATGCAATCAACTTTGCACTCAGTAATGAGGTCATTCATAAGAAAGGTTTTACTAGGGCCTCCTGAGTGGCGCGGTGGTCTATCTGTGCCACTAGAATCTGGGTTCGAGTCCAGGCTCTGTCACAGCTGTCCGCGACCGGCGCACAATTGGCCCAGCGTCATCAGGGTTAGGGGAGGGTTTGGCCGGCAGGGATGTCCTTGTCCTATCGCGCACTAGCGACTCCTGTGGCGGGCCGGGCGCAGTGCACGCTGACACGGTCGCCAGGTGTACAGTGTTTCCTCCGACACATTGGTGCGGCTGGCTTCCGGGTTGGATGCGCGCTGTGCTAAGAAGCAGTGCGGCTCGGTTGGATTGTGTTTCGGAGGACGCATGGCTCTCGACCTTCGCCTCTCCCGAGTCCGTACGGGAATTGCAGCGATGAGACAAGACTGTAACTACCAATTGGATACCACGAAATTGTGGAGAAAAAGGGGTAACCATGTTTTCTGACCGTCTCTATCAGAATGGTAGGAGATACGTTTGTATAAACTCACCAGAAGGTGGTGTTAAAGGAACATAGATAAGGTTACTCACAATAACCATAGCCTGTGTCCTGTCTGAAGTATGTCCTGGCATATGTGTCCTGTCTGAAGTATGTCCTGGCATATGTGTCCTGTCTGAAGTATGTCCTGGGATATGTGTCCTGTCTGAAGTATGTCCTGGCATATGTGTCCTGTCTGAAGTATGTCCTGGCATATGTGTCCTGTCTGAAGTATGTCCTGGGATATGTGTCCTGTCTGAAGTATGTCCTGGGATATGTGTCCTGTCTGAAGTATGTCCTGGGATATGTGTCCTGTCTGAAGTATGTCCTGGCATATGTGTCCTGTCTGAAGTATGTCCTGGCATATGTGTCCTGTGAAGTATGTCCTGGCATATGTGTCCTGTCTGAAGTATGTCCTGGCATATGTGTCCTGTCTGAAGTATGTCCTGGGATATGTGTCCTGTCTGAAGTATGTCCTGGGATATGTGTCCTGTCTGAAGTATGTCCTGGGATATGTGTCCTGTCTGAAGTATGTCCTGGGATATGTGTCCTGTCTGAAGTATGTCCTGGGATATGTGTCCTGTCTGAAGTATGTCCTGGGATATGTGTCCTGTCTGAAGTATGTCCTGGCATATGTGTCCTGTCTGAAGTATGTCCTGGCATATGTGTCCTGTCTGAAGTATGTCCTGGGATATGTGTCCTGTCTGAAGTATGTCCTGGCATATGTGTCCTGTGAAGTATGTCCTGGCATATGTGTCCTGTCTGAAGTATGTCCTGGCATATGTGTCCTGTCTGAAGTATGTCCTGGCATATGTGTCCTGTCTGAAGTATGTCCTGGCATATGTGTCCTGTCTGAAGTATGTCCTGGGATATGTATCCTGTCTGAAGTATGTCCTGGGATATGTGTCCTGTCTGAAGTATGTCCTGGCATATGTATCCTGTCTGAAGTATGTCCTGGGATATGTGTCCTGTCTGAAGTATGTCCTGGGATATGTGTCCTGTCTGAAGTATGTCCTGGGATATGTGTCCTGTCTGAAGTATGTCCTGGGATATGTATCCTGTCTGAAGTATGTCCTGGGATATGTGTCCTGTCTGAAGTGAATCACAGACGTCTATGATGTTTCTACCTTTGTGTACCTATTCAGGATACATCACTATGAAGAGAATTGTGTTACTGTCATGATGTTTTTATTTATTTTTATTTATTTTTATTTTACCGTTATTTTACCAGGTAAGTTGACTGAGAACACGTTCTCATTTGCAGCAACGACCTGGGGAATAGTTACAGGGGAGAGGAGGGGGATGAATGAGCCAATTGTAAACTGGGGATTATTAGGTGACCATGATTGTTTGAGGGCCAGATTGGGAATTTAGCCAGGACACCGTTTGTTTGTCCTACATTTTTAATCTCCGCCCCCGTCCCCGCAGGAGGCCGCCATTGTAAATAATAATTAGTTCTTAACTGACTTACCTAGTTAAAAAAATAAAACATTCTTATTCATAATTATGCATTTCTGTGTACTACAGATCAGGGATCATGATGTAATTCCGTTACCGTAATTCTGTTACCGGGTGTAAATCTACTTCACTTACCGTAGTTCAATAACCAAAATAGATTTAGGTGACACTCCATTGTTTATACATATAGACATCTTTGAATCCTAACTCGGAGTAGATATTTAGGAGTTTTGGGAAAACCTGCCCACATAGGGGAATTTTACCGTCATTCTGTTACTAAACTTTGCATCTGCACTGTTGGAGTAAATGTGTTTTTGTAAAAATGTTCAGTGTAAATTGTTTTCGAAGAAGTCCTTGTGCATGGAGTTGTATGGTTTGTTGAACTTTGAAATCATTGATTTTAGCTAAATCAGTCATTCTGTTACTGTAGAATTGCCCTCATTCTTTGCTAACAGGATGTTGTGTGTTGCTATAAGTTACATGTGATGTTTAATTTGGCAGGCTGTGTGTTGCTGGGACTTGACAGCAGCTGATCCTCCACTGTGGCAGACAGAATGATGCTGCCCACTCCCTGTTATTCACCCACAGCTACTAACAGGTAGGCCTACATACACGTGGTTTCCTAGAAACAAGTGGTGAATTAACTAACCCTTTGGCTAAACTTACCCCACTCTCCCCTACAAATGTTTCAGTAATTCCGTTACCATGTATGTCCTACTATAGTACATTTCCATGTAAAAGGACACATGAGCACCAACATGTGAAATTCATAGGAGCTTGAGGTGTATATACATTTTTCAATCATTTTCCATCCTAATAATTTTGCAAAAGTCTTTAATTTCTGGTCGAACAGATTGAGAAGCGGTCTTAGAAAACGTCTAGCAGAAAAAGTCTTAAAAGATATTAGAAAACATCAATACACAATAATGTTGAGGTAAAGCACCCTGCCAACTAACATCAACGTTTAGTTTGGAGAAACGATTTGCCATCTGTAAGTTTGGAGAAACATTGCCTTGTCATTCTATTACCAAAAACGAGCGGCGCAACTTTGGTTTTAGAAATGGGGGGACGATATAATTATTATAACTTTGTTTATCCAGTCGGATAAACGCTCCAAACAGCCTGACCGCCTCGTCCACATGGTCCGTTGCCTCGTTTTGTATCACATTCCAATGATAAAACTGGGGGGGACAGAAATGCCACATACTGTATCTTGAAGATATTTCTAATTTCTCTCCTTCATGAAGAGGAAGCATCATGAAAGTTTACAGAAATAACAAGGTAGACCTACCAATTAGTTAGAGTATTTTTACTGTCACTAAATTGGTAACGGAATTACTGAAACATTTGTAGGGGAGAGTGTGGTAGCCAAAGGGTTAGTTAATTCACCACTTGTTTCTAGGAAACCAAGTCACCATTTCATGGAGTCTGTGAAGGAAGAAACCACATGGAAAAAGTGTTAAGCAAGTTCAGTCCAAAAACACAGATTTTTACTAAGTCAAATACATTTTCCGCAGATTTTTTTGAAAGATATCACGTAGTAGAACTGCATAAGTGTTCCTCTCCACTTTCTGGAGGACCGAGTTTTGAAATCAGTTGAATTAGAGTATGATCGCTAAAGAATGCCCAGTGGAATTAGAGTATGATAGCTAAAGAATGCCCAGTGGAATTAGAGTATGATAGCTGAGGAATGCCCAGTGGAATTAGAGTATGATCGCTAAGCAGACGGAGAAGGTTCTGGCGTTTGATTGCAAATAAATTAATGAGGCCCTAATCTATAGATTTCACATGACTGAGAATACAGATATGCATCTGTTCGTCACAGACACCTTAAAAAAAAAGGTAGTGGTGTGGATCAGAAAACCAGTCAGTATCTGACCACCATTTGCCTCGTGCAGCGCAACACATCTCATTCGCATAGAGTTGATCAGGCTGTTGATTGTGGCCTGTGGAATTTAATCTTGTTCAAATGTTGACATGCACCTGCAAAAAATAGATTGCTCAGATGTGCGAGTGCATAGTATGAGACTAGATGTTCAAGGCTGTCTCCAGACCATACATTTTTCCTCCACGTTTCCTACTTTTATCAACTTCTATGATAATAATGGTAAAAAAAATCGATAAACACTTTCAAACCCTTCTGGATTATACAATCTAATTAGTATGGTGATACTGTCATCCTAATAAAGGTTATACTTCTATTAACGGGAGTGAATTTGAGCAAAAATACACACACAGCATGTTAAGACAAACTAAGAAAAAACAAAACATGCTGCAGCTGAGCCTGTGGTGGTGACAACACTTCCTCAGTCAGACTGTCTGTCGCACGGTAATTCACCATAATTAACATTAACACATTTAGCATCTCCTGGCTTACTTTAGCACACAAGATTTGCTGAGAATTCGATATCATTATTTTATAGTATTTTATAGTATGAAGAATATAGTTGATCAAAGCTGAATAAAATAGACAGGATATTTTCTCCAAATGATTTGAGGGAGTGTTCACATGCTGCTATTCTGTGTTGAGCGGTTAACAAAGAAACAGGTCCTCCTATATGCTTCATTTAGAGTTACTAATGTAACTTTAGTTGTTCTACAAACGTTGGGCTATATATGTTTTGATGTTAAATACATTGTAAGGCTGCATGATGAGACTCTAATGATGATTTGAAAAAAAATCACTTGAAAGGCATGAGCTCTGCTTTGTTTTTTTAAGCAGGCTGTACACACTACATCAGTCTCTCATTCACAATGAGACAAGCACTTGATAATCCCTTGAATTTCCCAGCGGCATCCCCTTTGTGTGGCCAGAGTGCACCCTAAAACAATCCATGCCTTTTGCGGCCAGTGGCCGTTGTGCCCTTTTCCCTGAGTGCTGCCTGCACCGAAGAACCTGTCACTCACATGGCTCATGTGATCGGGTCTTTCTCACAGGCTACAAGTGAAGACAGACACATCTTATCCAATTCCCAGGTGCATAGTGAAGATATTGGAAGAACTGTCCACATTTACTTTTCATCAGCCAACAAGATGAGTAGTCCTAACGAACAGCAAAAGCACTAGCCTGTGTCAATCTACTCTCCCCCATAGTACAACAGCTGACCTTTTCTATTCTGTGCAAGAAATCAATTTTCTAACATAGTCTGGGACAGTTGTGGGATGCGATAGATCCCAAATTAATACAACCACTAGCATAAAAAAAACAGAAAGTTTAGCTAAAATGTTGATGAACTATTAGGCTATTTCTTCACATTATAAACGCAGCAATGCGGACATGGCAGTAGGCTATAAGCGCAAATGTTCCATTAGCTGGAAAACACCATGATCACAAGTGACCACAAATGAGATTATGCAGGTAATGCTTTTATTATAAAGGGGAATTTTTATGGTGACAATGATCTTCCCCAAACTTGAAACTCACATGCTGCTTATATATGTAGTTAGGCTCTACACCCCTTGTAAAGCAGATTAATGTGCTTAGTTTTAAAAGTTATTCGCCCATTTTAGTTGTAATATAAACCATATCAAAACATATAGGCCTATGGGCTATGCTACATGAGGTGTGCAACTATAATTTGAAAAACTCTGGGGGGGGGGAAAGACTTACGGCACACAAGCTGGGCATCATTCACAAGTGATAGGCTAATATTGTCACCCATCAGTTGTCTTTACATATAGTAAGTTATATATGTGTGACATTTGTTTTGATTTATGATGGACCATTATTATACACCTGTCCTGAAACAGGGGCAGCTGGGAAAAAATACCTGTCATCTCTGCATTAAATAGCAAATGGAGGGTGCTTTTTCTGTGGTTCATTTTAGCCAGGTAGGCTCTACTCCTGTTGTAAAGACAAGCAATGTGCTTAATAATAGGGATGTTGAGAAATAAATATAGTAGGCCTGGCCTATAGAAAGCTGGTAGGACCCTCATCTTTTTAATAGAGGCCATCACTCTGTTTTCTCATGCATAGCCTATAGAAATGTTGCGCAACATGAGCTCAGGGGCTCTCATTAAGTGTTTGGTTAGATTTTCAAATATATTTGCATTGATGTCAGAGTGATTAGAGGGACAATAGAGTGCTGAGTACCAGGCAGTTTGGTAGACTACTAATGACCATCAGCAGCATCAGAGCTTGGAGAAGCCTAATCACCGTGACTAAATGGTCACGTGGAATTTGCCTGCCTTCATGACTCGTGACCGCTGGTGTGGCGGTAATACGGTCACTGCAACAGCCATAGCTGCAGCTCATTTGGCAATTTGGGATCCCTAACTTCTAAACAGGGACTCGAAACCAAGTTGCAAGCGTCCACTCTGGTTGTGGAGAATTATTCTTAACAACAGTGGTAACGTATTCGGCGAGATCAGTCATATTAGAAGATCTGGGACAAAAGTACAACATTCATCGCCAATGATTGCACGAGTGCCGTCCTTGACCTGCCAAAAGAAACTCTGTTTTACAGAGCCGGTTTACCCTCCGTATCCAGGGAAAAACACATTACAGAACCTGGAGGAAGGTGCCTGAGTGATGGCAGTGGGAGACCTCTTATCTCTCCTCATTCCAGGAGGTTTGTAGTCTCTTAAATGGAGCCTTCAGATCCTTCTCATTGCTTGGAACGGTTCTCATCGATGTCACCACAAACCCAACAGTGCAAGCATTTAATCCATTAAGATTCATAGAACATTGTTGGTCATAGTCTTAAAAGGCATTTTTCTTATCAATGCTATAGTAAAGTTGACCACTTAACCGGACCCAACCCATGGTCCAGCAGGGCTCTCCTTCCACGATGACCATCTACTTCTGGGCCACTCCAGGCCAGCGTTGGTCCCTTTGGCTCAGGACTCCTTCCACGATGACCATCTACTTCTGGGCCACTCCAGGCCAGCGTTGGTCCCTTTGGCTCAGGATAGGAGAAGGATGTGATAGGAGAGAACTGAGGATGGATCAACAACATTGTAGTTAGGGTTAGGGTTAGTGCAGCATTTATTTATTTTTTATCCCTTTCTCTCCCCAATTTCGTGGTATCCAATTGGTAGTTACAGTTTTGTCTCATCGCTGCAACTCCCGTATGGACTCGGGAGAGGCGAAGGCCGATAGCCATGCGTCCTCCAAAACGCAGCCCACTTAACCCGGAAACCAGCCGCACCAATGTGTCGGAGGAAACACCGTACACCTGGCGACCGTGTCAGCGTGCACTGCGCTCCGCCCGCCACAGGAGTCGCTAGTGAGCGATAGGACAATGACATCCCTGCCGGCCAAACCCTCCCCTGACCCGGACCACGCTGGGGCAATTGTGCGAGGTCGTGGCTGGCTGTGACAGAGCCTGAACTCGAACCAAGAATCTCTAGTGGCACAGCTACCCAGTCGGTGACACAGCTAATCTCTAGTGGCACAGCTAGACCACTGTGCCACTCGGGAGGCCCTTTCCGAAGGGGATTCCAACGTGTATTGACTCAGGGTTGAATACTTATCTAATCATACTGTATATTAGTTTTTTTTTTTTTACAAATATTCACATTTTGAATTAACTTAGACAGAGTATTTTGTGAAGATCGTTGATTAAAAAAACTACAATCTATTTTAATCCCACTTTGTAACACAACAAAATGTGGAATAAATCAATGTGTGTGTATACTTCCTGAGGGCACAGTACATGATGTAACTGAAGCCTGTCCTCTGTCCCAGGCCTAACCCTAACCTTTGACCCCTAACTGACCTCTGTCCCAGTAGGCGTGGCCCCCAGCTGATCTGCTGCCGTAGAGAGTTCCAGAACACTCCAGAGGAGGATGACGAAACCTCTACCCCCTGCCCCGACCACCACCCCGACCTCCGCTCTGACCTCCGCCCCGACCACCACCCCGACCTCCGCTCTGACCTCCGCCCCGACCACCACCCCGACCTCCAGCGTGACGACCCCAGCTCCATGGCTGGCTCCGCCTTCAGCAGTCGGAGGGCGGGGCCCAACTACACACCGTATCAGCCTCCTGTAGGCCTCCCAGTCGGGTACAGCCAGCCTACCCCGTTCCCCAGCCAGGCTGATGGCTCCTGGCTTCACCCCAGCTACACCAGCGCCTGGTCTGGTCCTGGACCTGCTTACCCCAGCAGCCTGCCCTCCTGCCTCACCCCCCCAAACTACCCCAGCTACCCAGGGGAGAGCTGCTACTCCCGGGGAAGGTCCCTGCCGGGCCGTTACAGCCCTAGTATGACCAGCCTGGAGCAGCCTCACTCCCTTCATTCCACCCCCCCCTCAGCAGGCCTCTACCACCACTCTCAGACTCCATACACCTGCTGTGCCCAGTGCCCTGTGGATGGCTTCAACATGGGCCACTACCACAGCCCCCGGCCCATCGCTGGTTACCGCCTACCCTCCAGGCCCATGTGTGAGTAACGCTAGCTAACAAACTGTTGTACATCGCACTGTTCCGTACGATTGACCTTATTTTAGTGCCCAAAAAAGGTAATAGTTCCAGGTCAAATGTAATATGAATACTATTGTAAAGCACAATATCTCCCCTTTCCAACAAAATCAATGACGAGGCTTTCATGCTGCCCGTCTCTGCATGATTAAAGAAGGCAATGAGCTCCATCGGGTCTTTTCTTTAAATGGCGGGTGGGGAAGTGAAACCTACTGCGTGGCAGGGGGAGAGATGTTGTGTGGGGAAATGGCTTTTTTCACCTCTAAAATGTAAATAAAACACTATAAAGAGTTTATATAATGTGTCATTACATACCTATTTGAAAGTTTGTGTCGAATTTGAATCTGTTTTTCAGTGTGGCGCTAATGTTATCTTCAGAAGTTAACAGCGGCTGTCGTGGCTTTTGAGAGTCATGATGCTTACAGTGATGGTGCAAACAATGAATGCATTCAGTTGTACAATTGACTAGGTATCCTCCCTGTCCCTTACCTTGTCCCTTACCCTGTCCCTGTCCCCCCTGACCCTGTCCTTGTCCCTGTCCCTTACCCTGTCCCTGTCCCCTCCTGACCCTGTCCCTCTCCCCCCTGACCCTGACCCCCCTGTCCCTTACCCTGACCCTGTCCCCCCTGTCCCTGTCCCCCCTGTCCCCCCTGACCCTGTCCCTGTCCCCCCTGACCCTTTCCCTGTCCCCCCCTGACCCTTTCCCTGTCCCCCCCTGACCCTTTCCCTGTCCCCCCCTGACCCTTTCCCTGTCCCCCCCTGACCCTGTCCCCCCCCCTGACCCTGTCCCCCCTGACCCCCCCCTGACCCCCCCTGTCCCTGTCCCTGACCCCCCTGTCCCTGTCCCTGACCCCCCTGTCCCTGTCCCTGACCCCCCGTCCCTGTCCCTGACCCCCCTGACCCTGTCCCTGACCCTGTCCCTGTCCCTGTCCCCCCCTGTCCCTCCCTGTCCCTTACCCTGTCCCTGTCCCCCCCTGTCCCTTACCCTGTCCCTCCCTGTCCCTTACCCTGTCCCTGTCCCCCCCTGTCCCTGTCCCCCCTGACCCTGTCCCTGTCCCCCCCCTGACCCTGTCCCTGTCCCTTACCCTGTCCCTTACCCTGTCCCTGTCCCCCCCTGTCCCTGTCCCTGTCCCCCCTGACCCTGACCCTGTCCCCCCCTGACCCTGTCCCCCCCTGACCCTGTCCCTGACCCTGTCCCTGACCCTGTCCCTGACCCTGTCCCTGACCCTGTCCCTGACCCGGCCCCTGTACCTTACCCTGTCCCTGTCCCCCCCTGTCCCTGTCCCTTACCCTGTCCCTGTCCCCCCTGACCCTGTCCCTGTCCCCCCCCCTGACCCTGTCCCCCCCTGACCCTGTCCCCCCCTGACCCTGTCCTCCCCTTACCCTGTCCCTTACCCTGTCCCTTACCCTGTCCCTGACCCTGACCCTGTCCCTGTCCTCCCTGACCCTGTCCCTGACCCCCCTTACCCTGTCCCTGACCCCCCTTACCCTGTCCCTTACCCTGTCCCTCACCCTGTCCCTTACCCTGTCCCTGTCCTCCCCTGTCCCTGACCCCCCTTACCCTGTCCCTTACCCTGTCCCTTACCCTGTCCCTTACCCTGTCCCTTACCCTGTCCCTGTCCCCCCCTGTCCCTGTCCCCCCTGACCCTGTCCCTGACCCCCCCTGTCCCTGTCCCTTACTATGTCCCTGTCCCTGTCCCCCCTTACTATGTCCCTTACCCTGTCCCTTACTATGTCCCTGTCCCTGTCCCTTACTATGTCCCTGTCCCTGTCCCCCCTTACTATGTCCCTTACCCTGTCCCTTACTATGTCCCTGTCC
Organism: Salvelinus fontinalis; assembly: GCF_029448725.1. Classification (NCBI taxonomy): domain Eukaryota; kingdom Metazoa; phylum Chordata; class Actinopteri; order Salmoniformes; family Salmonidae; genus Salvelinus; species Salvelinus fontinalis. The sequence continues at coordinate 12,902,192 of NC_074678.1, forward strand.
CTGTCCCCCCTTACTATGTCCCTTACCCTGTCCCTTACTATGTCCCTGTCCCTTACTATGTCCCTTACCCTGTCCCTTACTATGTCCCTGTCCCCCCTTACTATGTCCCTGTCCCCCCTTACTATGTCCCTGTCCCTGTCCCCCCTGTCCCTGTCCCTTTCCCTTGTTTTTAATCTCTTGAGAGAAGATCTACACCTGGTGGAGGGAGGCTGTACAACACAGAATGAGTTGCTTTATGTGTGCTGTACGTTACGTCATGACACGTCACAATTTAACGTATATCGTCAGAGGGGTCTGTTTAAAAAAAAAAAAAAAAAATAAAAAAAAACTTTTCTCCAATACTATCGGGCCATCACCATGTCAATCAACTGTAGTGTCTAATCTGATCAGGCTCATTCATATGCCTGACATGAAACCTGTATTATCTAATCTGATGAGGCTCATTCATATCCCTGACATGACGCCTGTTATCTAATCTGACGAGGCTTGTTCATATGCCTGACATGACGCCTGTTATCTAATCTGACGAGGCTTGTTCATATGCCTGACATGACGCCTGTTATCTAATCTGACGAGGCTTGTTCATATGCCTGACATGACGCCTGTTATCTAATCTGATGAGGCTCATTCATATCCCTGACATGACGCCTGTTATCTAATCTGATGAGGCTCATTCATATGCCTGACATGACGCCTGTTATCTAATCTGACGAGGCTTGTTCATATGCCTGACATGACGCCTGTTATCTAATCTGACGAGGCTTGTTCATATGCCTGACATCACGCCTGTTATCTAATCTGACGAGGCTCATTCATATCCCTGACATGACGCCTGTTATCTAATCTGATGAGGCTCATTCATATGCCTGACATGACGCCTGTTATCTAATCTGACGAGGCTCATTCATATGCCTGACATGACGCCTGTTATCTAATCTGATGAGGCTCATTCATATCCCTGACATGACGCCTGTTATCTAATCTGATGAGGCTCATTCATATCCCTGACATGACGCCTGTATTATCTAATCTGATGAGGTTTGTTCATATCCCTGACATGACGCCTGTTATCTAATCTGATGAGGTTTGTTCATATCCCTGACATGACGCCTGTTATCTAATCTGATGAGGCTCATTCATATCCCTGACATGACGCCTGTATTATCTAATCTGATGAGGTTTGTTCATATCCCTGACATGACGCCTGTTATCTAATCTGATGAGGCTCATTCATATCCCTGACATGACGCCTGTTATCTAATCTGACGAGGCTCATTCATATGCCTGACATGACGCCTGTTATCTAATCTGATGAGGTTTGTTCATATCCCTGACATGACGCCTGTTATCTAATCTGATGAGGCTCATTCATATCCCTGACATGACGCCTGTATTATCTAATCTGATGAGGTTTGTTCATATCCCTGACATGACGCCTGTTATCTAATCTGATGAGGCTCATTCATATCCCTGACATGACGCCTGTTATCTAATCTGATGAGGTTTGTTCATATGCCTGACATGACGCCTGTTATCTAATCTGACGAGGCTTGTTCATATGCCTGACATGAAGCCTGCAGTGCATAGTTTCACCCAAACCCAGCCCACGACTATGACTGCATAAAACAGCTTTACCAGGCCAAATATGTGCATTCCTTTCTTGAAACATGAATATCTTAGCAGCCTTTATATCTATATATTTTTTTTATTTATTTCACCTTTATTTAACCAGGTAGGCCAGTTGAGAACAAGTTCTCATTTACAACTGCGACCTGGCCAAGATAAAGCAAAGCAGTGTGACACAAACAACACAGAGTTACACATGGAATAAACAAACGTAGTCAATAACAATAGATAAAAAATATGTATCTATTATAGACATGTTTGAGCAGTGGTGAACCTATAGGACCTAGTCCTTCAGTGGTGAACCTATAGGACCTAGTCCTTCAGTGGTGAACCTATAGGACCTAGTCCTTCAGTGGTGAACCTATAGGACCTAGTCCTTCAGTGGTGAACCTATAGGACCTAGTCCTTCAGTGGTGAACCTATAGGACCTAGTCCTTCAGTGGTGAACCTATAGGACCTAGTCCTTCAGTGGTGAACCTATAGGACCTAGTCCTTCAGTGGTGAACCTATAGGACCTAGGCCTTCAGTGGTGAACCTATAGGACCTAGGCCTTCAGTGGTGAACCTATAGGACCTAGGCCTTCAGTGGTGAACCTATAGGACCTAGGCCTTCAGTGGTGAACCTATAGGACCTAGTCCTTCAGTGGTGAACCTATAGGACCTAGTCCTTCAGTGGTGAACCTATAGGACCTAGTCCTTCAGTGGTGAACCTATAGGACCTAGTCCTTCAGTGGTGAACCTATAGGACCTAGTCCTTCAGTGGTGAACCTATAGGACCTAGTCCTTCAGTGGTGAACCTATAGGACCTAGTCCTTCAGTGGTGAACCTATAGGACCTAGTCCTTCAGTGGTGAACCTATAGGACCTAGTCCTTCAGTGGTGAACCTATAGGACCTAGTCCTTCAGTGGTGAACCTATAGGACCTAGTCCTTCAGTGGTGAACCTATAGGACCTAGTCCTTCAGTGGTGAACCTATAGGACCTAGTCCTTCAGTGGTGAACCTATAGGACCTAGTCCTTCAGTGGTGAACCTATAGGACCTAGTCCTTCAGTGGTGAACCTATAGGACCTAGTCCTTCAGTGGTGAACCTATAGGACCTAGTCCTTCAGTGGTGAACCTATAGGACCTAGTCCTTCAGTGGTGAACCTATAGGACCTAGTCCTTCAGTGGAGAACCTATAGGACCTAGTCCTTCAGTGGTGAACCTATAGGACCTAGTCCTTCAGTGGTGAACCTATAGGACCTAGTCCTTCAGTGGTGAACCTACAGGACCTAGTCCTTCAGTGGAGAACCTACAGGACCTAGTCCTTCAGTGGAGAACCTACAGGACCTAGTCCTTCAGTGGAGAACCTACAGGACCTAGTCCTTCAGTGGAGAACCTACAGGACCTAGTCCTTCAGTGGGGGACCCCTATAGGACCTAGTCCTTCAGTGGGGGACCCCTATAGGACCTAGTCCTTCAGTGGGGGACCCCTATAGGACCTAGTCCTTCAGTGGGGGACCCCTATAGGACCTAGTCCTTCAGTGGGGGACCCCTATAGGACCTAGTCCTTCAGTGGGGGACCCCTATAGGACCTAGTCCTTCAGTGGGGGACCCCTATAGGACCTAGTCCTTCAGTGGGGGACCCCTATAGGACCTAGTCCTTCAGTGGGGGACCCCTATAGGACCTAGTCCTTCAGTGGGGGACCCCTATAGGACCTAGTCCTTCAGTGGGGGACCCCTATAGGACCTAGTCCTTCAGTGGGGGACCCCTATAGGACCTAGTCCTTCAGTGGGGGACCCCTATAGGACCTAGTCCTTCAGTGGGGGACCCCTATAGGACCTAGTCCTTCAGTGGGGGACCCCTATAGGACCTAGTCCTTCAGTGGGGGACCCCTATAGGACCTAGTCCTTCAGTGGGGGACCCCTATAGGACCTAGTCCTTCAGTGGGGGACCCCTATAGGACCTAGTCCTTCAGTGGGGGACCCCTATAGGACCTAGTCCTTCAGTGGGGGACCCCTATAGGACCTAGTCCTTCAGTGGGGGACCCCTATAGGACCTAGTCCTTCAGTGGGGGACCCCTATAGGACCTAGTCCTTCAGTGGGGGACCCCTATAGGACCTAGTCCTTCAGTGGGGGACCCCTATAGGACCTAGTCCTTCAGTGGGGGACCCCTATAGGACCTAGTCCTTCAGTGGGGGACCCCTATAGGACCTAGTCCTTCAGTGGGGGACCCCTATAGGACCTAGTCCTTCAGTGGGGGACCCCTATAGGACCTAGTCCTTCAGTGGGGGACCCCTATAGGACCTAGTCCTTCAGTGGGGGACCCCTATAGGACCTAGTCCTTCAGTGGGGGACCCCTATAGGACCTAGTCCTTCAGTGGGGGACCCCTATAGGACCTAGTCCTTCAGTGGGGGACCCCTATAGGACCTAGTCCTTCAGTGGGGGACCCCTATAGGACCTAGTCCTTCAGTGGGGGACCCCTATAGGACCTAGTCCTTCAGTGGGGGACCCCTATAGGACCTAGTCCTTCAGTGGGGGACCCCTATAGGACCTAGTCCTTCAGTGGGGGACCCCTATAGGACCTAGTCCTTCAGTGGGGGACCCCTATAGGACCTAGTCCTTCAGTGGGGGACCCCTATAGGCTAGGGATCATTAACTAGGTTCAGCCACTGGCCAAATGTTTTCTTGAGTGGATGGTCGGGGGGCCGGTGGCCCGGGGGGGACCTGGGGGGCCGGAACATAATTACAAATAATTTGTAGTCTGCAAATTGACCGCAAGAAGCCTAAACAGATATAATGTTTGACTAAAATAAAATAGTTTCAAACCTTGCTTACATTTGTAAACTATCACGTGGGATTGGTATTTTTACAGTTGTAAACTATCACGTGTCTCTCTGTTATGCGTGGGATTAGTATTTTTACAGTTGTAACTATCACGTGTCTCTCTGTTATGCGTGGGATTAGTATTTTTACAGTTGTAACTATCACGTGTCTCTCTGTTATGCGTGGGATTGGTATATTTGTAAACTATCACGTGTCTCTCTGTTATGCGTGGGATTAGTATTTTTACAGTTGTAACTATCACGTGTCTCTCTGTTATGCGTGGGATTGGTATTTTTACAGTTGTAAACTATCACGTGTCTCTCTGTTATGCGTGGGATTGGTATTTTTACATTTGTAAACTATCACGTGTCTCTCTGTTATGCGTGGGATTGGTATTTTTACAGTTGTAAACTATCACGTGTCTCTCTGTTATGCGTGGGATTGGTATTTTTACAGTCTTCTAGGTCCAACAATGACAGGCCGCCAGTTGGGAAACCCTGCTATAGGTCTCCAGTGTGTAACAGGCTGGGGATTCTGAAAGGACAGCAACTGGAATACCTGCACATTCATGTAGGAGAGTGCACTTTTTGTAAAACACAAATCATGCACGAAGTAGCCTACACAATCACAAAGCATGTTAAATATATTCACATGCGCGCCGCACACAGCCTAGTTTCAGCTGAATATCATCTGCAGGCAGAGTGTTCAGCTCTCAGCTGGTTTTGGCATGGAGCAGCTCACAGAAGAATGACATCGGTAGCCGGTAGGGTAGGAAAGACAGTAAATACTAGGCCTGTGTCCATCACTAGTAAATACTAACGGAGGCAACAATGTGTGTGCAAACCAGGTAATGAAAAAGTTTAGTCCGAAGGGTTGGTTTGTAGACTATTTGTGATGTGCAATTGTCATTATGGCTGTTTGCATCAGACATGGATGGGCCTGGATGGGCACAGGCCTACCCACTCAGATTGATGTGGTTTAAGCATTGTTTTGGGCTTTGACATCACTATTTTATTTATTTTTTAAATTTTTGAATTTGAGAATGAAAATTTTAAAAATCTAGAGGAAAACTCATTAAAAAAACATTGGATTTTTCACGCAGGGTGCCTTTCCTTCGCCGGCCGGGTCGTTTGAGAACTGTTTTGGCAAGATTTGAGTATATCAAATTGCTATTTGTCACATGCGTCGAATACAACAGTGAAATTCTTACTTTCAAGCCCTTAACCAACAATGTAGTTTTATGAAAAATAAGTGTTGAGTAGAAAAGAGCAGCAGTAAAATGCAATGCAATTAGTCCGTGTAGAATATGTAAATATTCTGGGTAGAATATGTAAATATTCTGGGTAGAATATGTAAATATTCTGGGTAGAATATGTAAATATTCTGGGTAGAATATGTAAATAGTCTGGGTAGCCATTTGATTAGCTGTTCAGGAGTCTTATGGCTTGGGGGTAGACGCAGTTAAGAAGCCTTTTGGACCTTGACTTTACTTCCTGTACCACTTGCCGTGCGGTAGCAGAGAGAACAGTCTATGACTGGGGAGACTGGATTCTTTGACCATTTTTTTTGTACCTTCCTCTGACACCGCCTGGTATACAGGTCCTGGGTGCCAGGAAGCTTGGCCCAAGTTATGTACTAGGCCGTACGTACCACCCTCTATAGTGCCTTGCGGTCGGAGGCCGAGTAGTTGCCATACCAGGCGGTGATGCAACCAGTCAGAATGCTCTCGATGGTGCAGTTGTAGAACTTTTTGAAGATCTGTTGGGGCGGTATGCAAATAGGAGTGGGTTTAGGGGTTCATAATGGTGTTGGTATGAGCCGTGACCAGCCTTTCAAAGCACTTCATGGCTACAGACGTGAGTGCTACGGGTCGGTAGTCATTTAGGCAAGTTACCTTAGTGTTCTTGGGCACAGGGACTATGGTGGTCTGCTTGAAACATGTTGATATTACAGACTTAGTCAGGGATAGGTTAAAAATGTCAGTTGGTCAGCGCATGCTTGGAGTACACGTCCTGGTAATCCGTCTGGCCCAGCGGCCTGTGTATTCTCCCTCGGGAACTGATCATTCATGCCTATTTTCATGCCAGCGAGTCTTTAAAAAAGTATTAGCCTGGACTGGAACCAGGATCTCTAGTGGCACAGCTAGCACTGTGAGGCAGTGCCTTACACCGCTGAGACAGAGCCTGGACTGGAACCAGGATCTCTAGTGGCACAGCTAGCACTGTGAGGCAGTGCCTTACACCACTGCGCCACTCAGGAGGCCGGACCAGCGAGTGTTTCACCCAGGCTTTTAACCATCACATTACCCTTATAGAAAGAAAATTTGGCAACGATTGGACGCTCATATCTCTGTCCGAAACGGTTTACACGTTCGAGTTGGATCTTATCGACAGCATCGAGTGGGATTTGAAGCTTTGTAAGAAAGAAGCTCTTTCGTCACTCATTTCAAGACTCGCCTTCAACTCCTTTATATCTTTACTGACTAATTCAAGTATGCCCAGTTTGTCATTTATCGACTTTAACAGATCGCTTTCCACACTTACCAGTTCCAGTGGTGAAAAGCCTAAATCGAGGAGTTCTTTTGGAGATTGATTCTCCACGTTTACTCTCCGTCATGTTTGAGTGTTGCTTGTTTTCATAATATTTGTCGATACATTTCTCTATCCTTATGACTTGTTTTGTGTTAATATCCAGATTGATTGTTATTACCCACGAGTATATGAAGTACTAATATTTAGTCTGACTTACTGATATTGAATATTACCTATTTATCTTGAGGCGATTTGCACCAGTGTGTTCAGTACACCACCTTGGTATTCAGAATCCATTCTTACTATTCCCCATTTGTTTATCAGCGCAATTTTGACGGCCAACTAGCTGAAAAAAATTGATAGGGTTTATCTAATGTTCCTTCGTTAGATTTGAGCACATCTTGCTCTGCCTAGCATTAGTTGTTGATCTTGTTGATGTGCATAACTGAGGGAGAGAGAGCCTAGAGGGAGAGAGAGCCTGTCTTTTAATGGTTGTTTGATCAGTAGGACTGTAAAGTTCCCAAATGTAAGAGGACTCCCGTGGTGTTCACATATTAGCAGAAATCCATTCAGGTGTTTTTTGTGTCTTTTAGCGAATGTGTTCTAATGATCTAAATTCGCGCTGTTGCTACTTCCTGTAAACACACAGTCCAGTTCATAGTGAATGATGACATGTCCTACTGCCTGTAAACACACAGTCCAGTTCAAAGTGAATGATGACAGGCCCTACTTCCTGTAAACACACAGTCCAGTTCAAAGTGAATGATGTAGAGGCCCTACTGCCTGTAAACACACAGTCCAGTTCATAGTGAATGATGTAGAGGCCCTACTTCCTGTAAACACACAGTCCAGTTCATAGTGAATGATGACAGGTCCTACTTCCTGTAAACACACAGTCCAGTTCAAAGTGAATGATGTAGAGGCCCTACTGCCTGTAAACACACAGTCCAGTTCAAAGTGAATGATGTAGAGGCCCTACTGCCTGTAAACACACAGTCCAGTTCATAGTGAATGATGACAGGCCCTACTGCCTGTAAACACACAGTCCAGTTCAAAGTGAATGATGGCAGGTCCTACTGCCTGTAAACACACAGTCCAGGTCAAAGTGAATGATGTAGAGGCCCTACTGCCTGTAAACACACAGTCCAGTTCAAAGTGAATGATGTAGAGGCCCTACTGCCTGTAAACACACAGTCCAGTTCATAGTGAATGATGACAGGCCCTACTGCCTGTAAACACACAGTCCAGTTCATAGTGAATGATGTAGAGGCCCTACTGCCTGTAAACACACAGTCCAGTTCATAGTGAATGATGACAGGCCCTACTGCCTGTAAACACACAGTCCAGTTCATAGTGAATGATGACAGGCCCTACTGCCTGTAAACACACAGTCCAGTTCATAGTGAATGATGTAGAGGCCCTACTGCCTGTAAACACACAGCCCAGTTCAAAGTGAATGATGGCAGGTCCTACTTCCTGTAAACACACAGTCCAGTTCATAGTGAATGATGACAGGCCTGTGTGGCAAATGGCTTGTTTGAATAAAGGCCTACTGTAGCTTTGATTGGCTATAGCACACTGGTCTGTGTAGACTCCATTCATGGACAAGACAGATGTGTATATTAGGTTTTATTTACTGCAGTGTCTATTGTCCAAACGCACAGCTGCTTTCACACTCTATATTGCTATAGAATTTTCACAAATGCCTTAATTTCTCTCAGCCAATCAGCAGTAATTTCTGTAAGTGCGATGCTTGTTGAATGTCCTTCTGTGAAAGTCTGTTGTAAATGTGTTCACTATAAAATAGCATGGTATCTTGTCAAACACTATTTTTGGTAACAGGCTTATTTGAGCCAGTAAAGGGGGCTTTACTATTCTTGGGTAGAGCAATGACTTTTGCTTCCCTCCAGGCCTGTGGGCACACACTTTCTAGTAGGCTTAGATTGAAAATCTGGCAAATAGAAGTGGCAATATCTTCCGCTATTATCCTCAGTAATTTCCCATCCAAGTTGTCAGACCCTGGTGGCTTGTCTTGTTGATAGACAATCATTTTTAAAAAATCTCACTTTACGGAATTCTAAATTACAGTTCTTGTCTTTGGTCAGCGTTTGTTGCTGGCATGTCATGCCTAAGTTCACCAATTAAAAAATAATTAAAGTAGTTGGCAATATCAGTCAGTTTTGATGCAGCTGAGTTTGCTATCGTTCTTTGTCAATATTTTTGTTTCATAGTATAGATTCTTATTTTTATTCATTTTAGTCAAATGATTTCTCAATTTGCAGTACGTTTGCCAATCGGTTGTGCAGCCAGACTTATTTGCCATTCCATATAATTGTTCAATTCCACTGGGATTGAACCGTTTTTACAGTAATTTTCTTAACGGGTGCGTGCTTACGTCTGTTTGCTCCTCATTACACACTTCGGACCAACAAATATTCTTTACATCAACAACATAGGAATCACTACTAAACTTATTGTATGACCTCTTATACACTATATTAGACCCAGCCTTTGGAACTGTGGTTTCCTAGATATGGCTGTATATATATTAGGCCTTTGGAACTGTGGTTTCCTAGATATGGCTGTATATATATTAGGCCTTTGGAACTGTGGTTTTCCTAGATATGGCTGCTATATTGTGATCAATACATCCTATGGATCTGGATGCTGCTTTAAAACACATTTCTGCAGCATCAGTAGATGTGATCAATACATCTGATTAGAGCAGAGTTCTGCAGCATTAGTAAAGATGTGATCAATACATGTGGATGATTTCATTCCTGTGCTGTTTGTAAATACCCTGGTAGGTTGACTGATAACCTGAACCAGGTTGCAGGCACTGGTTACTGTTTGAAGCTTTCTCTTGAGTGGGCAGCTTGATGAAACCCAGTCAAAATTTAAATCACCCAGAAAATATACCTCTGTTGATACCACATACATTATCAAGTTTTTCACAATTTAAAAAAAACATTTCACACATTTAACATCTAGAACCCGGGTCTAAAATGATTCAAAGATATTTAACATCAGGAACCTGCTTGATTCACTCCTCTTTGATCATAACGTTGAGTGACTCTATCATTGGCAGTTTTCTGGAGGAAAAACAAACCACAGAGGTCTTCTTGATATTCAATGTCAAACATGAGTTATTAAGCTATTCTACAATTGAAACCATGTGTTGTGTCAACACATCAGTAACGACATGAACTACATATAAACTACAATGTGGTCATCGTACATCTGAACACTAGCCCCTGCACTTACCTCAGGAAGATCATGTATGAACTAAAAAGAAGCGGACCTAGAACCGATCCTTGTGGAACACCAATTCTGTTTTTCTGAGCTGTAGACATGTTATTGATCACTACACTTTGTTCCCTGTTCTTGAGATATGATTCAAACCATCTAAGGGCTTTTTTAGAAAATGTTTTTACCTTGAGTGTTGAGACCGGGATGCTGTGATTAACGGTGTCAAAAGCTTTGCTTAAATCGAGAAAAATAGCACCAACCACATTGCCTTTGTCCAACATTCAAAATCATCAATCAGAAAACAGTTTTTTGTGTCTGTTGAGGCTCCCGAGTGGCGCAGTTGTCTAAGGCACTGCATCTCAGTGCAGGAGGCGTCACTACAGTCCCTGGTTTGAATCCAGGCTGCATCACATCCGGCCGGGATTGGGAGTCCCATAGGGCGGTGCACAATTGGCCCAGCGTCGTCTGGGTTTGGCCGGGGTAGGCCGTCATTGTAAATAAAAATGTGTTCTTTACTGACTTGCCAGGTTAAATAAAATAAAAAAATTGAGTGTTTTACGTCTAAAGCCGAATTGCTGTGAATGCAGGAATTGATTCTACAAGTAGGCCATTAATTTCTCTGTTGAAGCTGTCTCCACTACTTTTGATAGAACTGGGAAAATGCTAATTGGCCTGTACATGCCTGGTCAACTTCACCCCATTTTAAAACTGGGTGTTACCAGTGCCTTTATCCACCCCTCTGTGTAGTACTTATTGACAGATTTATCAGGTCTCTCTCTCTCTCTCTCTCAGATAACTACAGACTGCCAGGTGCAGGCGACGTGCAAAGGTAAGCTAGCGAGCATATGATCTGCATTACCAAGAGCAAAGGTCTCAGAAATCCCTGTTTGCAAAGAGATTAACTTTTGTTTCTGAAATGGTGACTCATGTTGGATCTTCTTTCTAGTGGCCACATGAGTCCCCATCCTAACCCATGCAGTGCTCCGCTCTCTGTGGAACAACCCGTCAGTGCCCCACTCTCTGTGGAACAAAGTGAGTACATGTGTCCCCATCCTAACCCCTGCAGTGCCCCACTCTCTGTGGAACAACCCCTGCAGTGCCCCACTCTCTGTGGAACAACCCGTCAGTGCCCCACTCTCTGTGGAACAACCCTTCAGTGCCCCGCTCTCTGTGGTACAAAGTAAGTACATGAGTCCCCATCCTAACCCCTGCAGTGCCCCACTCTCTGTGGAACAAAGTAAGTACATGAGTCCCCATCCTAACCCCTGCATAGATTCAGGGCATAATGTGCAGACAGGGGTATGGTGGGGCACGGGTACAGCGGAGGTAAGCCCAGGCACCGGGTGATGATAAGAGAGGTTGTATCTCTGGATAAGCTGGTTATAATGGGTGAGCTCACCGCATGTGTGGGAGGTGGGACAAAGGAGGTATACAAGGCATGTACAGTGGGACTAGGGGCTTCGTAGTAAACTAAAACAATGATAATTACCCTAAACAACAGTATACAAGGCATATTGACATTAGAGAGAGACATAAAGCGAGGCATAAAGCAATCACAGGTGTTGATTGGGAGAGCTAGCTAAGACAACAACGGGTAAGACAACAACAGCTAATCAGCTAAGACAATAACAACAGGTAAAATGGCGATGAATGGGCAGAGAGGATCGGTTAACTACACACAGAGCCTGAGTTCGGGGACGACAGATAAACTAAGGTAAACAAAGTGGAGTATCGTGATTAAAGAACAGTCCAGCAGGCATCAGCTATGTAGCCAAGTGATCATAGGGTATATATATATATATATATATATATATGTGTGTGTGTATAGTGATGTGTATAGTGATGTGTATATTTATGTGTGATGTGTATAGTGAAATGTCTAGTGATGTGTATATTGATGTGTGTGTGTGTTTATTGATGTGTGTGTGTGTGTGTATTGATGTGTGTGTGTGTATATTGATGTGTGTGTGTGTATATTGATGTGTGTGTGTGTGTATTGATGTGTGTGTGTGTATAGTGATGTGTGTGTATAGTGATGTGTGTGTATTGATATGTGTGTGTGTGTATAGTGATGTGTGTGTATAGTGATGTGTATAGTGATGTGTATATTGATGTGTGTGTGTGTTTATTGATGTGTGTGTGTGTGTATTGATGTGTGTGTGTGTGTATAGTGATGTGTGTGTATAGTGATGTGTGTGTGTGTGTGTGTGTGTATTGATATGTGTGGGTGTGTGTATAGTGAAATGTATAGTGATGTGTGATGTGTGTGCTAAGATCTTTCCCTCCCTGTGACCTCTAACCTCTATTTATATCCTTCATCACAGTAGAATTGTTTGTAACTTCTTTAATCCCTTATCACCGTAGGAAGGGTGTTTGTGACCTCTAACCTCTATTTAAACCCTTTATCACCGTAGGAAGGGTGTTTGTGACCTCTAACCTCTATTTAAACCCTTCATCACCGTAGGAAGGGTGTTTGTGACCTCTAACCTCTATTTAAACCCTTTATCACCGTAGGAAGGGTGTTTGTGACCTCTAACCTCTATTTAAACCCTTTATCACCGTAGGAAGGGTGTTTGTGACCTCTAACCTCTATTTAAACCCTTCATCACCGTAGGAAGGGTGTTTGTGACCTCTAACCTCTATTTAAACCCTTCATCACCGTAGGAAGGGTGTTTGTGACCTCTAACCTCTATTTATATCCTTCATCACCGTAGGAAGGGTGTTTGTGACCTCTAACCTCTATTTAAACCCTTTATCACCGTAGGAAGGGTGTTTGTGACCTCTAACCTCTATTTAAACCCTTTATCACCGTAGGACGAGTGTTTGTGACCTCTAACCTCTATTTATATCCTTCATCACAGTAGAATTGTTTGTAACCTCTTTAATCCCTCATCACCGTAGGAAGGGTGTTTGTGACCTCTAACCTCTATTTAAACCCTTTATCACCGTAGGAAGGGTGTTTGTGACCTCTAACCTCTATTTAAACCCTTCATCACCGTAGGAAGGGTGTTTGTGACCTCTAACCTCTATTTAAACCCTTTATCACCGTAGGAAGGGTGTTTGTGACCTCTAACCTCTATTTAAACCCTTCATCACCGTAGGAAGGGTGTTTGTGACCTCTAACCTCTATTTAAACCCTTCATCACCGTAGGAAGGGTGTTTGTAACCTCTAACCTCTATTTAAATCCTTTATCACCGTAGGAGAAGTGTTTGTAACCTCTAACCTCTATTGAAACCCTTCATCACCGTAGGAAGGGTGTTTGTGACGTACGAAGCCGACAGCGATAAACACGTCAAACAGATCATCAACTTTGTGGCGTTGCTGAGACACAATGGCTTCGACACACACGTAAGCACACACACACACTCACACACGTAAGCACATACACAGACTCACACACACACACTCACACACACAGACTCACACACGTAAGCACATACACAGACTCACACACGTAAGCACATACACAGACTCACACACACACACTCACACACACAGACTCACACACGTAAGCACACACACAGACTCACACACGTAAGCACACACACACACTCACACACGTAAGCACACACACACACTCACACATGTAAACACACACACAGACACACACACACACACACACACACACACACACACACACACACACACACACACACACACACGAAAACACACACACACATGTAATGCTGGATTCTCCTAGTAGAGGCAGTGGAAGACCAATGAAGAGCTTCTACTTTTAGGAATTATAACTGACCTTTTATACATACAGGACCAGTCAACAGTTTGGACACACCTACTCATTCTAGGGTTTTTCTTTATTTTTACTATTTTCTACATTGTAGAATAATAGTGAAGACATCAAAACTGTGAAATAACAGCTATGGAATCATGTAGTAACCAAAAAAGTGTTAAACAAATCAAAATAGCCTCCAGACTGGCACAGTGGTCTACAGTGCTAGCTGTACCACTAGAGATCCTGGTTCGAATCCAGGCTGTGTCGCAGCCGGCCGTGTTTCCTCCGACACATTGGTGCGGCTGGCTTCCGGGTTAAGCGGGCGTCGTTTCAAGAAGCAGTGCCTCTTGGCTGGGTTGGGTTTCAGCTCTCGACCTTCGCCGAGTCCGTACAGGAGATGCAGCGATGGGACAAGACTGTAACTACCAATTGGATACCACAAAATTGGGGAGAAAAAAAACTTTAAAAAATAAATAAATAAAAAATATATTGGAATATATTTGAGATTCTTCAAAGTAGCCTTTGCCTTGATGACAGCTTTGCACAACAAACACCTAAGATTTTCCTAAAATGAAGTCTGGAAAAAAAAGGTTTTAAAAATGTAAATCTCTTATCCAAGGAGCAATTGGGTTTGAGTACCTTGCTCAAGAGCTCATGGACAGATTGTTTTATCCTAGTTAGCTCGGGGATTCGAACCATCGACCTTTCGGCTACTGGCCCAACACTCGGCTACCTGCCGTAGTAATCCTTCTCTCTGTAATACTACACCTCACTAGTCAGCTGTATATCCTCCTGTTTCAGATCGATATGTTTGAGCAGCAGTTCCGGAGCATCAGTAAGATCGACTTCATGGAGCGCTACCTCAGCGAGGTAAAGGACCCACCTGTCATTCCATCTCACCATCTCTTCTTGTTAACTTCATGATAGTTGGGCTCCACGTTCCTGTTCACGGCTGGTACATTAAAGGACGATTCTAAAGTTCAACATTATAAGGCTCTGGTCAAAGGTATTGCTCTATGTTGGGAATAGGGTTAGGGAATAGGGTTAGGGAATAGGGTTAGGGAATAGGGTTAGGGAATAGGGTTAGGGAATAGGGTTAGGGAATAGGGTTAGGGAATAGGGTTAGGGAATAGGGAATAGGGTTAGGGAATAGGGTTAGGGAATAGGGTTAGGGAATAGGGTTAGGGAATAGGGTTAGGGAATAGGGAATAGGGTTAGGGAATAAGGTTAGGGAATAAGGTTAGGGAATAAGGTTAGAGAATAGAGTGCTCTATGTAGGGAATAGGATTAGGGAATAGGGTTAGGGAATAGGGTTAGGGAATAGGGTTAGGGAATAGGGTTAGGGAATAGGGAATAGGGTTAGGGAATAGGGTTAGGGAATAGGGTTAGGGAATTGGGTTAGGGAATAGGGTTAGGGAATAGGGAATAGGGTTAGGGAATAGGGTTAGGGAATAGGGTTAGGGAATAAGGTTAGGGAATAAGGTTAGGGAATAAGGTTAGAGAATAGAGTGCTCTATGTAGGGAATAGGATTAGGGAATAGGGTTAGGGAATAGGGTTAGGGAATAGGGTTAGGGAATAGGGTATAGGGAATAGGGTATAGGGAATAGGGTATAGGGAATAGGGTATAGGGAATAGGGAATAGGGTTAGGGAATAGGGAATAGGGTTAGGGAATAAGGTTAGGGAATAAGGTTAGGGAATAAGGTTAGGGAAAAGGGTTAGAGAATAGGGTGCTCTATGTAGGGAATAGGATTAGGGAATAGGGTTAGAGAATAGGGTTAGGGAATAGGGTTAGGGAATAGGGTTAGAGAATAGGGTTAGAGAATAGGGTTAGGGAATAGGGTTAGAGAATAGGGTGCTCTATGTTGGGAATAGGGTTAGGGAATAGGTTAGAGAATAGGGTTAGGGAATAGGGTGCTCTGTGTTGGGGTTAGGGAATAGGGTTAGGGAATAGGGTTAGGGAATAGGGTTAGGCAATAGGGTTAGGGAATAGGGTGCTCTATGTTGGGAATAGGGTTAGGCAATAGGGTTAGGGAATAGGGTTAGGGAATAGGGTGCCCTGGGCCCATACGGCTCCTGAGTGGCGCAGCGGTCTAAGGCACTGCATCTCAGTACTAGAAGCAACACTACAGACCCTGGTTTGATTCCAGGCTGTATCACAACCGGCCGTGATTGGGAGTCCCATAGGGCGGCGCACAATTGGCCCTGGTCGTCCGGGTTTGGGTTTGGCCGGGGTAGGCCGTCATTGTAAATAAGAATGAGTTATTTACTGACTTGCCTAGTTAAAGGTTAATAAAGGTTACATAACATTTAAAGATGGTAATGCACTATGTAGGGAATAGGGTGCACTATGTAGGGAATAGGGTGCACTATGCAGGGAATAGGGTGCACTATGCAGGGAATAGGGTGCACTATGTAGGGAATAGGGTGCACTATGTAGGGAATAGGGTGCACTATGTAGGGAATAGGGTGCACTATGTAGGGAATAGGGTGCACTATGTAGGGAATAGGGTGCACTATGCAGGGAATAGGGTGCACTATGCAGGGAATAGGGTGCACTATGCAGGGAATAGGGTGCACTATGCAGGGAATAGGGTGCACTATGTAGGGAATAGGGTGACATATGGCATGAGTTTATGCTATGAACAAAACCCATCAATGGCAGACAGACAGGTTAGTAACAGGCCAGTGTAACAGACAGACAGACAGACAGACAGACAGGCAATGGCAATAGTGAAGTTAGTAACAGGCCAGTGTAGGAGACAGACAGGTTAGTAACAGGCAGTGTAAGAGACAGACAGACAGACAGGTTAGTAACAGGCCAGTGTAAGAGACAGACAGACAGCCAGGTTAGTAACAGGCCAGTGTAAGAGAAAGACAGACAGGTTAGTAACAGGCCAGTGTAAGAGACAGACAGGTTAGTAACATGCCAGTGTAAGAGAAAGACAGACAGGTTAGTAACAGGCCAGTGTAAGGGACAGACAGACAGGTTAGTAACAGGCCAGTGTAAGGGACAGACAGGTTAGTAACAGGCTAGTGTAAGGGACAGACAGACAGGTTAGTAACAGGCCAGTATAAGGGACAGACAGACAGGTTAGTAACAGGCCAGTGTAAGAGAAAGACAGACAGGTTAGTAACAGGCCAGTGTAAGAGAAAGACAGACAGGTTAGTAACAGGCCAGTGTAAGAGACAGAGAGACAGACAGGTTAGTAACAGGCCAGTGTAAGGGACAGACAGACAGGTTAGTAACAGGCCAGTGTAAGGGACAGACAGACAGGTTAGTAACAGGCCAGTGTAAGAGACAGACAGACAGGTTAGTAACAGGCCAGTGTAAGAGACGGACAGGTTAGTAACAGGCCAGTGTAAGAGACAGACAGACAGGTTAGTAACAGGCCAGTGTAAGAGAAAGACAGACAGGTTAGTAACAGGCCAGTGTAAGAGAAAGACAGACAGGTTAGTAACAGGCCAGTGTAAGAGACAGACAGGTTAGTAACAGGCCAGTGTAAGAGACAGACAGACAGACAGGTTAGTAACAGGCCAGTGTAAGAGACAGACAGACAGGTTAGTAACAGGCCAGTGTAAGAGACAGACAGGTTAGTAACAGGCCAGTGTAAGAGACAGACAGGTTAGTAACAGGCCAGTGTAAGGGACAGACAGACAGGTTAGTAACAGGCCAGTGTAAGAGACAGACAGACAGACAGGTTAGTAACAGGCCAGTGTAAGAGACAGACAGACAGACAGGTTAGTAACAGGCCAGTGTAAGAGACAGACAGACAGGTTAGTAACAGGCCAGTGTAAGAGACAGACAGACAGACAGGTTAGTAACAGGCCAGTGTAAGGGACAGACAGACAGACAGGTTAGTAACAGGCCAGTGTAAGGGACAGACAGACAGACAGGTTAGTAACAGGCCAGTGTAAGAGACAGACAGACAGGTTAGTAACAGGCCAGTGTAGGAGACAGACAGACAGGTTAGTAACAGGCCAGTGTAAGGGACAGTCAGACAGGTTAGTAACAGGCCAGTGTAAGGGACAGTCAGACAGGTTAGTAACAGGCCAGTGTAGGAGACAGACAGACAGGTTAGTAACAGGCCAGTGTAAGGGACAGACAGACAGACAGGCAGGTTAGTAACAGGCCAGTGTAAGAGACAGACAGACAGACAGGTTAGTAACAGGCCAGTGTAAGAGACAGACAGACAGACAGGTTAGTAACAGGCCAGTGTAAGAGACAGACAGACAGACATGTTAGTAACAAGCCAGTGTAAGAGAAAGACAGACAGACAGGTTAGTAACAGGCCAGTGTAAGGGACAGTCAGACAGACAGGTTAGTAACAGGCCAGTGTAGGAGACAGACAGACAGGTTAGTAACAGGCCAGTGTAAGGGACAGACAGACAGACAGGCAGGTTAGTAACAGGCCAGTGTAAGAGACAGACAGACAGGTTAGTAACAGGCCAGTGTAAGAGACAGGCAGACAGACAGGTTAGTAACAGGCCAGTGTAAGAGACAGACAGACAGACATGTTAGTAACAGGCCAGTGTAAGAGAAAGACAGACAGACAGGTTAGTAACAGGCCAGTGTAAGGGACAGTCAGACAGACAGGTTAGTAACATGCCAGTGTAAGAGACAGACAGACAGGTTAGTAACAGGCCAGTGTAAGAGACAGACAGGTTAGTAACAGGCCAGTGTAAGAGACGGACAGGTTAGTAACAGGCCAGTGTAAGAGACAGACAGACAGGTTAGTAACAGGCCAGTGTAAGAGAAAGACAGACAGGTTAGTAACAGGCCAGTGTAAGAGACATACAGACAGGTTAGTAACAGGCCAGTGTAAGAGACAGACAGACAGGTTAGTAACAGGCCAGTGTAAGAGACAGACAGACAGGTTAGTAACAGGCCAGTGTAAGGACAGTCAGACAGGTTAGTAAGAGGCCAGTGTAAGGACAGTCAGACAGGTTAGTAACACAGTGTAAGAGACAGACAGACAGGTTAGTAACACAGTGTAAGAGACAGACAGACAGGTTAGTAACAGGCCAGTGTAAGAGACAGACAGACAGACAGGTTAGTAACTGGCCAGTGTAAGAGACGGACAGGTTAGTAACAGGCCAGTGTAAGAGACAGACAGACAGGTTAGTAACAGGCCAGTGTAAGAGAAAGACAGACAGGTTTGTAACAGGCCAGTGTAAGAGAAAGACAGACAGGTTAGTAACAGGCCAGTGTAAGAGACAGACAGGTTAGTAACAGGCCAGTGTAAGAGACAGACAGACAGACAGGTTAGTAACAGGCCAGTGTAAGAGACAGACAGACAGGTTAGTAACAGGCCAGTGTAAGAGACAGACAGGTTAGTAACAGGCCAGTGTAAGAGACAGACAGGTTAGTAACAGGCCAGTGTAAGAGACAGACAGGTTAGTAACAGGCCAGTGTAAGAGACAGACAGGTTAGTAACAGGCCAGTGTAAGGGACAGACAGACAGGTTAGTAACAGGCCAGTGTAAGAGACAGACAGACAGACAGGTTAGTAACAGGCCAGTGTAAGAGACAGACAGACAGGTTAGTAACAGGCCAGTGTAAGAGACAGACAGACAGACAGGTTAGTAACAGGCCAGTGTAAGAGACAGACAGACAGACAGGTTAGTAACAGGCCAGTGTAAGGGACAGACAGACAGACAGGTTAGTAACAGGCCAGTGTAAGAGACAGACAGACAGGTTAGTAACAGGCCAGTGTAGGAGACAGACAGACAGGTTAGTAACAGGCCAGTGTAAGGGACAGTCAGACAGGTTAGTAACAGGCCAGTGTAAGGGACAGTCAGACAGGTTAGTAACAGGCCAGTGTAGGAGACAGACAGACAGGTTAGTAACAGGCCAGTGTAAGGGACAGACAGACAGACAGGCAGGTTAGTAACAGGCCAGTGTAAGAGACAGACAGACAGACAGGTTAGTAACAGGCCAGTGTAAGAGACAGACAGACAGACATGTTAGTAACAAGCCAGTGTAAGAGAAAGACAGACAGACAGGTTAGTAACAGGCCAGTGTAAGGGACAGTCAGACAGACAGGTTAGTAACAGGCCAGTGTAGGAGACAGACAGACAGGTTAGTAACAGGTCAGTGTAAGGGACAGACAGACAGACAGGCAGGTTAGTAACAGGCCAGTGTAAGAGACAGACAGACAGGTTAGTAACAGGCCAGTGTAAGAGACAGGCAGACAGACAGGTTAGTAACAGGCCAGTGTAAGAGACAGACAGACAGACATGTTAGTAACAGGCCAGTGTAAGAGAAAGACAGACAGACAGGTTAGTAACAGGCCAGTGTAAGGGACAGTCAGACAGACAGGTTAGTAACAGGCCAGTGTAAGGGACAGACAGACAGACAGGTTAGTAACATGCCAGTGTAAGAGACAGACAGACAGACAGGTTAGTAACAGGCCAGTGGAGGAGACAGACAGACAGGTTAGTAACAGGCCAGTGTAAGAGACAGACAGGTTAGTAACAGGCCAGTGTAAGAGACGGACAGGTTAGTAACAGGCCAGTGTAAGAGACAGACAGACAGGTTAGTAACAGGCCAGTGTAAGAGAAAGACAGACAGGTTAGTAACAGGCCAGTGTAAGAGACAGACAGGTTAGTAACAGGCTAGTGTAAGGGACGGACAGGTTAGTAACAGGCCAGTGTAAGAGACGGACAGGTTAGTAACAGGCCAGTGTAAGAGACGGACAGGTTAGTAACAGGCCAGTGTAAGAGACGGACAGGTTAGTAACAGGCCAGTGTAAGAGACGGACAGGTTAGTAACAGGCCAGTGTAAGAGACAGACAGACAGGTTAGTAACAGGCCAGTGTAAGAGACAGAGAGACAGACAGGTTAGTAACAGGCCAGTGTAAGAGACAGACAGACAGGTTAGTAACAGGCCAGTGTAAGAGACAGACAGACAGGTTAGTAACAGGCCAGTGTAAGGACAGTCAGACAGGTTAGTAAGAGGCCAGTGTAAGGACAGTCAGACAGGTTAGTAACACAGTGTAAGAGACAGACAGACAGGTTAGTAACACAGTGTAAGAGACAGACAGACAGGTTAGTAACAGGCCAGTGTAAGAGACAGACAGACAGACAGGTTAGTAACTGGCCGGTGTAAGGGACAGTCAGACAGACAGGTTAGTAACAGGCCAGTGTAAGGACAGTCAGACAGGTTAGTAACACAGTGTAAGAGACAGTCAGACAGGTGTCTAACTCCTCCGTGCCTCATCCTTACAGAAGGAATACCTCATTATCATCATCATCAGTCCAAAGTACCATGAGACTGTGACCTCATCACCGGTCAGCTTAGAGAACGACGAGAGGATCCTCAACACAGTCTACATACACAAACAGGTACCTCAACACTGTCAGACCTCAACAAAATCTACATACACAAACAGGTACCTCAACACTGTCAGACCTCAACACAATCTACATACACAAACAGGTACCTCAACACTGTCAGACCTCAACACAATCTACATACACAAACAGGTACCTCAACACTGTCAGACCTCAACACAATCTACATACACAAACAGGTACCTCAACACTGTCAGACCTCAACACAATCTACATACACAAACAGGTCCCTCAACACTGTCAGACCTCAACACAGTCGACATACACAAACAGGTACCTCAACACTGTCAGACCTCAACACAATCTACATACACAAACAGGTACCTCAACACTGTCAGACCTCAACACAATCTACATACACAAACAGGTACCTCAACACTGTCAGACCTCAACACAGTCGACATACACAAACAGGTACCTCAACACTGTCAGACCTCAACACAGTCGACATACACAAACAGGTACCTCAACACTGTCAGACCTCAACACAATCTACATACACAAACAGGTACCTCAACACTGTCAGACCTCAACACAGTCGACATACACAAACAGGTACCTCAACACTGTCAGACCTCAACACAATCTACATACACAAACAGGTCAGAGGTGTATTCTTTAGTCGGTCACTGTTGCAAAATATTGCAGCAAAAACAGTTTACTCCAAACAGAAAAAGCTTAGCAACGGAAACTCGTTTTTATTGGACAAATTCAGGTAGGTCCCTCCCTGTTTGGTTCTGTTTGGTCCTTAGTGAATACACCCCAGGCCTTCACGTAACCTTTAAACTGAGTCTGTTGCATTTTGGCTACAATGTCTCTGTCCCCCTGTCACAAGGGGATTTATGGTTGATTTAAGATGAAATCATCAACCCTGTTACGGTCCACCCTGTTACGGTCAAACCTGTTACGGTCATCCCTGTTACGGTCATCCCTGTTACGGTCCACCCTGTTACGGTCCACCCTGTTACGGTCCACCCTGTTACGGTCATCCCTGTTACGGTCATCCCTGTTACGGTCAACCCTGTTACGGTCAACCCTGTTACGGTCCACCCTGTTACGGTCCACCCTGTTACCGTCCACCCTGTTACGGTCCACCCTGTTACGGTCCACCCTGTTACGGTCCACCCTGTTACGGTCCACCCTGTTACGGTCCACCCTGGTACGGTCCACCCTGTTACGGTCCACCCTGTTACGGTCCACCCTGTTACGGTCATCCCTGTTACGGTCATCCCTGTTACGGTCATCCCTGTTACGGTCATCCCTGTTACGGTCATCCCTGTTACGGTCCACCCTGTTACGGTCCACCCTGTTACGGTCCACCCTGTTACGGTCCACCCTGTTACGGTCCACCCTGTTACGGTCCACCCTGTTAAGGTCAACCCTGTTAAGGTCAACCCTGTTAAGGTCAACCCTGTTACGGTCAACCCTGTTACGGTCCACCCTGTTACGATCCACCCTGTTACGGTCCACCCTGTTACGGTCCACCCTGTTACGGTCAACCTTGTTACGGTCCACCCTGTTACGGTCCACCCTGTTACGGTCCACCCTGTTACGGTCCACCCTGTTACGGTCCACCCTGTTACGGTCCACCTTGTTACTTTATTTGACACTTAATAGACACTTACTGTAGTCATAATTTTTTTACCTTGAGATGGGAAAACTAGTTATTTTTAATGACAGATGTTAAAATGAGGTGAATTCAAACATTTTGGTAACTCTTTACTTGACACCAAGTGTCATAACACATGACACGGTTATAACCATGTCATAACAGCTGTCTGGCATCAATGTGTGCGCAATTACAATGATAATTTAATATGGTCAATTACATTTTATTTTTTCTATAACAAACATACTGTTGACATGTAGATTTTGGTGTAGTTAAATGGTTTGCCTTGTGTGGTAGGTCTGGTGGCTTTTGACACTCTCATGTAGGTGTTATAACCAGCCATAAAATAACGCACTATATGTCACAACAGGTGTGAATGTGCCATGACAGTGTCATTAAAACAGCTTATGACATGTTATGTCATTATGATGTGGTTGTGACCGTGTCATAACGCTGGGTCACATGTTCTGTGTGTTTGTGCTGCAGCTGCAGAATGAGTTCATTCAGAACGGCAGTAAGAACTTCCGGTTCATCCCTATCCTGTTTCCTGGGGCCAACAAGGTAAAATATATACTTCTGTCTCTCTGTCTCTCTGTCTATCTCTCTCTCTCTGGCTCTCTCTGGCTCTCTCTGGCTCTCTCTGTCTCTCTCTGGCTCTCTCTGTCTCTCTCTGTCTCTCTCTGTCTCTCTCTCTCTCTCTCTGTCTCTCTGTCTCTCTGTCTCTCTCTCTGGCTCTCTGTCTCTCTCTCTGGCTCTCTGTCTCTCTCTCTCTGGCTCTCTCTCTCTGGCTCTCTCTGTCTCTCTCTGTCTCTCTGGCTCTCTCTGTCTCTCTCTGGCTCTCTCTGGCTCTCTCTGTCTCTCTCTCTGGCTCTCTCTGGCTCTCTCTGGCTCTCTCTGGCTCTCTCTGGCTCTCTCTGTCTCTCTCTGTCTCTCTCTGTCTCTCTCTGTCTCTCTCTGTCTCTCTCTGTCTCTCTCTGGCTCTCTGTCTCTCTCTGGCTCTCTGTCTCTCTCTGGCTCTCTGTCTATCTCTGTCTCTCTGTCTATCTCTGTCTCTCTGTCTCTCTCTGGCTCTCTGTCTCTCTCTGGCTCTCTCTCTCTGGCTCTCTCTCTCTCTGGCTCTCTCTGTCTCTCTCTCTGTCTCTCTGTCTCTCTCTCTGTCTCTCTGTCTCTCTCTCTGTCTCTCTGTCTCTCTCTCTGTCTCTCTGTCTCTCTCTCTGGCTCTCTGTCTCTCTGTCTCTCTCTATGTCTCTCTCTCTCTGTCTCTCTGTCTCTCTGTCTCTCTCTATGTCTCTCTCTCTCTCTGTCTCTCTGTCTCTCTGTCTCTCTCTCTCTGGCTCTCTGTCTTTCTGCTCTGGCTCTCTGTCTCTCTGTCTCTCTCTCTGGCTCTCTGTCTTTCTGCTCTGGCTCTCTGTCTCTCTGTCTCTCTCTCTCTGGCTCTCTGTCTCTCTCTCTGGCTCTCTGTCTCTCTCTCTGTCTCTCTGGCTCTCTCTCTGGCTCTCTGTCTTTCTGCTCTGGCTCTCTGTCTCTCTGTCTCTCTCTCTCTGGCTCTCTCTCTGTCTCTCTGTCTCTCTGTCTCTCTCTCTCTGGCTCTCTGTCTCTCTGTCTCTCTCTGGCTCTCTGTCTCTCTCTGGCTCTCTGTCTCTCTCTGGCTCTCTGTCTCTCTCTGGCTCTCTGTCTCTCTCTGGCTCTCTGTCTCTCTCTGGCTCTCTGTCTCTCTCTGGCTCTCTGTCTCTCTCTGGCTCTCTGTCTCTCTCTGGCTCTCTGTCTCTCTCTGGCTCTCTGTCTCTCTGTCTCTCTGTCTCTCTCTGTCTCTCTCTGTCTCTCTCTGTCTCTCTGTCTCTCTGTCTCTCTCTGTCTCTCTGTCTCTCTGTGTCTCTCTCTGGCTCTCTCTCTCTCTCTGTGTCTCTCTCTGTCTCTCTCTGTCTCTCTCTGTCTCTCTCTCTGTCTCTCTCTCTGTCTCTCTCTCTGGCTCTCTCTGGCTCTCTCTGGCTCTCTCTGGCTCTCTCTGGCTCTCTCTGGCTCTCTCTGTCTCTCTCTGTCTCTCTCTGGCTCTCTGTCTCTCTCTCTGTCTCTCTCTCTGTCTGGCTCTCTCTGTCTCTCTCTCTGTCTCTCTCTCTCTGGCTCTCTCTGTCTCTCTGTCTCTCTCTCTCTGGCTCTCTGTCTTTCTCTCTCTGGCTCTCTGTCTCTCTCTCTCTGGCTCTCTGTCTCTCTCTCTCTGGCTCTCTGTCTCTCTCTCTCTGGCTCTCTGTCTCTCTCTCTCCATCTCTCTGTCTCTCTGCTGCTGTAGCTGCTTTATAGTCAACACAACATTACACTGCTGTCAACTTTTAAAATCATGCCAAGTTAGCTAGCACCGGTGACATGCCCGTGATACAGGTGTCCAGTAGGGAGCATGTTGATGGTGACATGCCCGTGATACAGGTGCCCAGTAGGGAGCATGTTGATGGTGACATGCCCGTGATACAGGTGCCCAGTAGGGAGCATGTTGATGGTGACATGCCCGTGATACAGGTGCCCAGTAGGGAGCATGTTGATGGTGACATGCCCGTGATACAGGTGCCCAGTAGGGAGCATGTTGATGGTGACATGCCCGTGATACAGGTGCCCAGTAGGGAGCATGTTGATGGTGACATGCCCGTGATACAGGTGCCCAGTAGGGAGCATGTTGATGGTGACATGCCCGTGATACAGGTGCCCAGTAGGGAGCATGTTGATGGTGACATGCCCGTGATACAGGTGCCCAGTAGGGAGCATGTTGATGGTGACATGCCCGTGATACAGGTGTCCAGTAGGGAGCATGTTGATGGTGACATGCCCGTGATACAGGTGCCCAGTAGGCAGCATGTTGATGGTGACATGCCCGTGATACAGGTGCCCAGTAGGCAGCATGTTGATGGTGACATGCCCGTGATACAGGTGCCCAGTAGGCAGCATGTTGATGGTGACATGCCCGTGATACAGGTGCCCAGTAGGGAGCATGTTGATGGTGACATGCCCGTGATACAGGTGCCCAGTAGGGAGCATGTTGATGGTGACATGCCCGTGATACAGGTGCCCAGTAGGGAGCATGTTGATGGTGACATGCCCGTGATACAGGTGCCCAGTAGGGAGCATGTTGATGGTGACATGCCCGTGATACAGGTGCCCAGTAGGGAGCATGTTGATGGTGACATGCCCGTGATACAGGTGCCCAGTAGGCAGCATGTTGATGGTGACATGCCCGTGATACAGGTGTCCAGTAGGGAGCATGTTGATGGTGACATGCCCGTGATACAGGTGCCCAGTAGGCAGCATGTTGATGGTGACATGCCCGTGATACAGGTGCCCAGTAGGGAGCATGTTGATGGTGACATGCCCGTGATACAGGTGCCCAGTAGGGAGCATGTTGATGGTGCACTGGTCGCCGGCTTATCAACTCGTTGTGAATCCCAAACAGCCACGTAAAACGGTCTTGAGTGACAACAAATTTGCCCAATTAGCTGATTCGCTTTCCATATACCCATTCCTTTCGGCACACTCATTCGCCTATACTCCAGTCACCATATTGGCCTACAGGTACCCATACTCAAGTCACCATATTGGCCTACAGCTACCCATACTCCAGTCACCATATTGGCCTACAGCTACCCATACTCCAGTCACCATATTGGCCTACAGCTACCCATACTCCAGTCACCATATTGGCCGCAGCTACCCATACTCCAGTCACCATATTGGGCTGTATCTACCCATACTCCAGTCACCATATTGGGCTGTATCTACCCATACTCCAGTCACCATATTGGGGGACAGCTACCCATAATCCAGTCACCATATTGGGCTGCAGCTACCCATACTCCAGTTACCATATTGGGGGACAGCTACCCATACTCCAGTCACCATATTGGGCTGTATCTACCCATACTCCAGTCACCATATTGGGCTGTATCTACCCATACTCCAGTCACCATATTGGGGGACAGCTACCCATACTCCAGTCACCATATTGGCCTACAGGTACCCATACTCCAGTCACCATATTGGGCTGCAGCTACCCATACTCCAGTCACCATATTGGCCTACAGCTACCCATACTCCAGTCACCATATTGGCCTACAGCTACCCATACTCCAGTCACCATATTGGCCTACAGCTACCCATACTCCAGTCACCATATTGGGGGACAGCTACCCATACTCCAGTCACCATATTGGGCTACAGCTACCCATACTCCAGTCACCATATTGGGCTGTAGCTACCCATACTCCAGTCACCATATTGGCCTACAGCTACCCATACTCCAGTCACCATATTGGCCTACAGCTACCCATACTCCAGTTACCATATTGGGGGACAGCTACCCATACTCCAGTCACCATATTGGGCTGTATCTACCCATACTCCAGTCACCATATTGGGCTGTATCTACCCATACTCCAGTCACCATATTGGGGGACAGCTACCCATACTCCAGTCACCATATTGGCCTACAGCTACCCATACTCCAGTCACCATATTGGCCTGCAGCTACCCATACTCCAGTCACCATATTGGCCTACAGCTACCCATGCTCCAGTCACCATATTGGCCTACAGCTACCCATACTCCAGTTACCATACTGGGCTGTAGCTACCCATACTCCAGTCACCATATTGGGCTACAGGTACCCATACTCCAGTCACCATATTGGGGGACAGCTACCCATACTCCAGTCACCATATTGGCCTACAGCTACCCATACTCCAGTCACCATATTGGCCTACAGCTACCCATACTCCAGTCACCATATTGGGGGACAGCTACCCATACTCCAGTCACCATATTGGCCTACAGCTACCCTTACTCCAGTCACCATACTGGGCTGTAGCTACCCATACTCCAGTCACCATATTGGGCTACAGCTACCCATGCTCCAGTCACCATATTGGCCTACAGCTACCCTTACTCCAGTCACCATACTGGGCTGTAGCTACCCATACTCCAGTCACCATATTGGGCTGTAGCTACCCATACTCCAGTCACCATATTGGGCTACAGCTACCCATGCTCCAGTCACCATATTGGGCTACAGCTACCCATACTCCAGTCACCATATTGGGGGACAGCTACCCATACTCCAGTCACCATATTGGGCTACAGCTACCCATACTCCAGTCACCATATTGGCCTGCAGCTACCCATACTCCAGTCACCATACTGGGCTGCAGCTACCCATACTCCAGTCACCATATTGGCCTACAGCTACCCATACTCCAGTCACCATATTGGGCTACAGGTACCCATACTCCAGTCACCATATTGGCCTACAGCTACCCATACTCCAGTCACCATATTGGGGGACAGCTACCCATACTCCAGTCACCATATTGGGCTGCAGCTACCCATACTCCAGTGCCATATTGGCCTACAGCTACCCATACTCCAGTCACCATATTGGCCTGCAGCTACCCATACTCCAGTCACCATATTGGGCTGTATCTACCCATACTCCAGTCACCATATTGGGGGACAGCTACCCATACTCCAGTCACCATATTGGGCTGCAGCTACCCATACTCCAGTTACCATATTGGGGGACAGCTACCCATACTCCAGTCACCATATTGGGCTGTATCTACCCATACTCCAGTCACCATATTGGGCTGTATCTACCCATACTCCAGT
Organism: Salvelinus fontinalis; assembly: GCF_029448725.1. Lineage (NCBI taxonomy): Eukaryota > Metazoa > Chordata > Actinopteri > Salmoniformes > Salmonidae > Salvelinus > Salvelinus fontinalis. The sequence goes on from NC_074678.1 coordinate 12,930,742, forward strand.
CACCATATTGGGGGACAGCTACCCATACTCCAGTCACCATATTGGCCTACAGCTACCCATACTCCAGTCACCATATTGGCCTGCAGCTACCCATACTCCAGTCACCATATTGGGCTGTAGCTACCCATACTCCAGTCACCATATTGGGGGACAGCTACCCATACTCCAGTCACCATATTGGGCTGTAGCTACCCATACTCCAGTCACCATATTGGGGGACAGCTACCCATACTCCAGTCACCATATTGGCCTACAGGTACCCATACTCCAGTCACCATATTGGGCTGCAGCTACCCATACTCCAGTCACCATATTGGCCTACAGCTACCCATACTCCAGTCACCATATTGGCCTACAGCTACCCATACTCCAGTCACCATATTGGCCTACAGCTACCCATACTCCAGTCACCATATTGGGGGACAGCTACCCATACTCCAGTCACCATATTGGGCTACAGCTACCCATACTCCAGTCACCATATTGGGCTGTAGCTACCCATACTCCAGTCACCATATTGGCCTACAGCTACCCATACTCCAGTTACCATATTGGGGGACAGCTACCCATACTCCAGTCACCATATTGGGCTGTATCTACCCATACTCCAGTCACCATATTGGGCTGTATCTACCCATACTCCAGTCACCATATTGGGGGACAGCTACCCATACTCCAGTCACCATATTGGCCTACAGCTACCCATACTCCAGTCACCATATTGGCCTGCAGCTACCCATACTCCAGTCACCATATTGGCCTACAGCTACCCATGCTCCAGTCACCATATTGGCCTACAGCTACCCATACTCCAGTTACCATACTGGGCTGTAGCTACCCATACTCCAGTCACCATATTGGGCTACAGGTACCCATACTCCAGTCACCATATTGGGGGACAGCTACCCATACTCCAGTCACCATATTGGCCTACAGCTACCCATACTCCAGTCACCATATTGGCCTACAGCTACCCATACTCCAGTCACCATATTGGGGGACAGCTACCCATACTCCAGTCACCATATTGGCCTACAGCTACCCTTACTCCAGTCACCATACTGGGCTGTAGCTACCCATACTCCAGTCACCATATTGGGCTACAGCTACCCATGCTCCAGTCACCATATTGGCCTACAGCTACCCTTACTCCAGTCACCATACTGGGCTGTAGCTACCCATACTCCAGTCACCATATTGGGCTGTAGCTACCCATACTCCAGTCACCATATTGGGCTACAGCTACCCATGCTCCAGTCACCATATTGGGCTACAGCTACCCATACTCCAGTCACCATATTGGGGGACAGCTACCCATACTCCAGTCACCATATTGGGCTACAGCTACCCATACTCCAGTCACCATATTGGCCTGCAGCTACCCATACTCCAGTCACCATACTGGGCTGCAGCTACCCATACTCCAGTCACCATATTGGCCTACAGCTACCCATACTCCAGTCACCATATTGGGCTACAGGTACCCATACTCCAGTCACCATATTGGCCTACAGCTACCCATACTCCAGTCACCATATTGGGGGACAGCTACCCATACTCCAGTCACCATATTGGCCTGCAGCTACCCATACTCCAGTCACCATATTGGGCTGCAGCTACCCATACTCCAGTCACCATATTGGGGGACAGCTACCCATACTCCAGTCACTATATTGGCCTGCAGCTACTCATACTCCAGTCACCATATTGGCCTGCAGCTACCCATACTCCAGTCACCATATTGGCCTACAGCTACCCATACTCCAGTCACCATATTGGGCTACAGGTACCCATACTCCAGTCACCATATTGGCCTGCAGCTACCCATACTCCAGTCACCATACTGTGCTGCAGCTACCCATACTCCAGTCACCATATTGGCCTACAGCTACCCATACTCCAGTCACCATATTGGGCTACAGGTACCCATACTCCAGTCACCATATTGGCCTACAGCTACCCATACTCCAGTCACCATATTGGGGGACAGCTACCCATACTCCAGTCACCATATTGGCCTGCAGCTACCCATACTCCAGTCACCATATTGGGCTGCAGCTACCCATACTCCAGTCACCATATTGGGGGACAGCTACCCATACTCCAGTCACCATATTGGGGGACAGCTACCCATACTCCAGTCACTATATTGGCCTACAGCTACTCATACTCCAGTCACCATATTGGCCTACAGCTACCCATACTCCAGTCACCATATTGGCCTACAGCTACCCATACTCCAGTCACCATATTGGCCTGCAGCTACCCATACTCCAGTCACCATATTGGCCTGCAGCTACCCATACTCCAGTCACCATATTGGGCTGCAGCTACCCATACTCCAGTCACCATATTGGGGAACAGCTACCCATGCTCCAGTCCCCATATTGGGGAACAGCTACCCATACTCCAGTCACCATATTGGGGAACAGCTACCCATGTTCCAGTCACCATATTGGGGAACAGCTACCCATGTTCCAGTCACCATATTGGGGAACAGCTACCCATGCTCCAGTCACCATATTGGGGAACAGCTACTCATACTCCAGTCACCATATTGGGCTGCAGCTACCCATACTCCAGTCACCATATTGGGGAACAGCTACCCATGCTCCAGTCACCATATTGGGGAACAGCTACCCATGCTCCAGTCACCATATTGGGGAACAGCTACTCATACTCCAGTCACCATATTGGGCTGCAGCTACCCATACTCCAGTCACCATATTGGGGAACAGCTACCCATGCTCCAGTCACCATATTGGGGAACAGCTACCCATGCTCCAGTCACCATATTGGGGAACAGCTACCCATACTACAGTCACCATATTGGGCTGCAGCTACCCATGCTCCAGTCCCCATATTGGGGGACAGCTACCCATACTCCAGTCACTATATTGGGGGACCCATACTTGTACTACAGTTGTGTCAAAGATGTTCTACTAAGATAGACCACATCCTGCCGTTTCCAATGGAAGGCAAGTGAGCCGAGTAGGCGGGATCAAGTGTTGAGATGGGTTATTCAAAGTCGCGTTTATTGGTCAGTCAGATGTCAGTCAGATGACTTAGTGACGTCAATAATAATACACGTTCATCATATTCTGTCTCATCTATCTGTGTTTCTCGTGAAGCTCACTCCTCTCTCTCTCTCCCTCAGTATCACGTCCCGACGTGGCTCCAGAACACTCATGTCTACAGCTGGCCTAGGGACAGAGATGACGTCCTACGTCGACTGATGAGAATAGAGAAATACAACCCTCCTCCTATCGGGAAGCTACCGACCATCGTCTCTATCCCCATCTAACAGCACAGCGCCCCCACTGGACTGGAGGACAAACAGCAGATTTAAACCATAAGGCTTCAGCCACACAAAGACCCATAAATATGGATTCAATCATAATGTCTGTTTTTTGTCTGTCGTAAATGAAACTTAAGTCAACTATTTTCGGACAAGTTGCATCCATAAAAAGACGGGACAAGTTGTGGATGTTCTTTGAGACCATCTCTGTGGTCCTTCAGTCAATCTGTAATTTTCAGACACAAAATCTCTGTTTGTCAGTGACCTAACAGTCAGAATGGACCTCTGCTCTGAAGACATCCTCACCCTCCAGATTAGAACCTGTTGCTGATCTGGGACCAGTGAAATACTTTACCTGGATCTTTATAGGATCCAACCGGAGACGGATCTTCTATGATTTGTTGTAAACAACTGTTTTAATTCTCTTCTGTTCTATTGATCTGTTCTGATTTGTATCAACTGTTTTATCTGCTGTGTTGATCTACAGTCCTAGAACGCACAGAAGGACTGAACATATGAGGCACAGACCTCAATCCTCTCTGCTTCAGTCACGGCAGCTTGTGACTGTCTCTGCATGTTCAGCTGGATGTGTTTTAACTGTTCTGTGAACTGACTGTAGTCCTGGAACACAGTGTGATAACCTACAGTTGATGTTGGAAGTTTACATACACCTTAGATAAAATACATTTAAACTCCGTTTTTCACAATTCCTGACATTAAATCCTCATAAACATTCCGTGTGTTAGGTCAGTTAGGATCACTTTATTTTAAGAATGTGAAATGTCAGAATAATAGTAGAGAGAATGATTTATTTCAGTTTTCATTTTTTTTATCACATTCCCAGTGGGTCAGAAGTTTACATACACTCAATTAGTATTTGGTAGCATTGCCTTTAAATTGTTTAACTTGGGTCAAACGTTTCGGGTAGCCTTCCACAAGCTTTCCATAATAAGTTGGGTGAATTTTGGCCCAATCCTCCTGACAGAGCTGGTGTAACTGAGTCAGGTTTGTAGGCCTCCTTACTCGCACACGCTTTTTTCAGTTCTGCCCACAAATTTTCTATAAGATTGAGGTCAGGGCTTTGTGATGGCCACTCCAATACCTTGACTTTGTTGTCCTTAAGCCATTTTGCCACAACTTTGAAAGTATGCTTGGGGTCATTGTCCATTTGAAAGACCCATTTGTGACCAAGCTTTAACTTCCTGACTGATGTCTTGAGATGTTGCTTCAATATATCCACATCATTTTCCTGCCTCATGATGCCATCTATTTTGTGAAGTGCACCAGTCCCTCCTGCAGCAAAGCACCCACAAAACATGATGCTGCCACCCCCGTGCTTCACGGTTGGGATGGTGTTCTTCGGTTTGCAAGCCTCCCCCTTTTTCCTCCAAACATAACGATGGTCATTACGGCCAAACAGTTCTATTTTTGTTTCATCGGACCAGAGGACATTTCTCCAAATAGTACGATCTTTGTCCCCATGTGCAGTTGCAAACCGTAGTCTGGCTTTTTAATGGCGGTTTTGGAGCAGTGGCTTCTTCCTTGTTATGCGTCCTTTCAGGTTATGTCGATATAGGACTCGTTTTACTGTGGATATAGATACTTTTGTACCTGTTTCCTCCAGCATTGTAACGGCGGTCCTCCTCCTCTTCATCTTCGGAAGAGGAGGAGTATTGAGGGAACCAAGGCGCAGCGTAGTGAAATGACATTTTATTAACGAAAAAAACACGAACTTGAATAAACTAACAAAAATAACAAACGGTGTAGACAGACCTATACGACGAACTCACATAAAACAAGAAGAACGCACGAATAGGACAATTAGACTACACAAACCGAACAAACCGTAACAGTCCCGTATGGTGCAAACAATTACACAGACACGGAAGACAATCACCCACAACGAACACTGTGACAACGCCTACCTAAATATGACTCTTAATTAGAGGAACGCCAAACACCTGCCTCTAATTAAGAGCCATACCAGGCAACCCAAAACCAACACAGAAACAGAAAACATAGAATGCCCACCCAACCTCACGTCCTGACCAACTAACACACATAACAAACTAACATAAATAGGTCAGGAACGTGACAAGCATCTTCACAAGGTCCTTTGCTGTTGTTCTGGGATGGATTTGCACTTTTCGCACCAAAGTATGTTCATCTCTAGGAGACAGAACGCGTCTCCTTCCTGAGCGGTATGACGGCTGCGTGGTCCCATGGTGTTTATACTTGCGTACTATTGTTTGTACAGATGAATGTGGTACCTTCAGGCGTTTTGGAAATTGCTCCCAAGGATGAACCAGACTTGTGGAGGTCTACAATTTCTTTTCTGAGGTCTTGGCTGATATCTTTTGATTTTCCCATGATGTCAAGCAAAGAGGCACTGAGTTTGAAGGTAGGCCTTGAAATACATCCACAGGTAAACCTCCAATTGACTCAAATGATGTCAAATAGCCTATCAGAAGCTTCTAAAGCCATGACATCATTTTCTGGAATTTTCTAAGCTGTTTAAAGGCACAGTCACCTTACTGTATGTAAACTTCTGACCCACTGGAATTGTGATACAGTGAATTATAAGTGAAATAATCTGTCTGTAAACAATTGTTGGAAAAATGACTTGTGTCATGCACAAAGTAGATGTCCTAACCGACTTGCCAAAACTATAGTTTGTTGACAAGACATTTGTGGAGTGGTTGAAAAACGAGTTTTAATGACTCCAACCTAAGTGTATGTAAACTTCCGACTTCAACTGTATGTCTGTCCCTAGCAGCACTGAACACAAACAAAGAGCCTTGTGACATGTTTATGCCTCTGTATAAGTATTGTCTGAGGAGGACAGACAAGTTCATTAGTCCCAAATGGCACACTATTCCCTATATAGTGGGGCCCTGATCCCTATATTCCATATGGGCCCTGATCCCTATATAGTGGGGCCCTGATCCCTATATGCCCTATAGGCCCTGATCCCTATATAGTGGGGCCCTGATCCCTATATTCCCTATGGGCCCTGATCCCTATATTCCATATAGGCCCTGATCCCTATTTTCCCTATAGGCCCTGATCCCTATTTTCCCTATAGGCCCTGATCCCTATTTTCCCTATAGGCCCTGATCCCTATATAGTGGGGCCCTGATCCCTATATAGTGGGGCCCTGATCCCTATATTCCCTATGGGCCCTGATCCCTATATTCCCTATGGGCCCTGATCCCTATATAGTGGGGCCCTGATCCCTATATAGTGGGGCCCTGATCCCTATATTCCCTATGGGCCCTGATCCCTATTTTCCCTATAGGCCCTGATCCCTATTTTCCCTATGGGCCCTGATCCCTATATTCCCTATAGGCCCTGATCCCTATATAGTGGGGCCCTGATCCCTATATTCCATATGAGCCCTGATCCCTATTTTCCCTATAGGCCCTGATCCCTATATTCCCTATGGGTCCTGGTCCCTATATAGTGGGGCCCTGATCCCTATTTTCCCTATAGGCCCTGATCCCTATATAGTGGGGCCCTGATCCCTATATTCCCTATGGGCCCTGATCCCTATTTTCCCTATAGGCCCTGATCCCTATATTCCCTATAGGCCCTGATCCCTATATTCTCTATAGGCCCTGATCCCTATATCCCCTATAGGCCCTGATCCCTATATTCCATATGGGCCCTGTTCCCTATTTTCCCTATAGGCCCTGATCCCTATATTCTCTATAGGCCCTGATCCCTATATTCCCTATAGGCCCTGATCCCTATATTCTCTATAGGCCCTGATCCCTATATTCCCTATAGGCCCTGTTCCCTATTTTCCCTATAGGCCCTGTTCCCTATTTTCCCTATAGGCCCTGATCCCTATATTCCCTATAGGCCCTGATCCCTATATTCTCTATAGGCCCTGATCCCTATATTCCATATGGGCCCTGATCCCTATATGCCCTATATAGTGGGGCCCTGATCCCTATATGCCCTATAGGCCCTGATCCCTATATTCTCTATAGGCCCTGATCCCTATATTCCATATGGGCCCTGATCCCTATATGCCCTATATAGTGGGGCCCTGATCCCTATTTTCCCTATAGGCCATGTTCCCCATATAGTGGGGCCCTGATCCCTATTTTCCCTATGAGCCCTGATCCCTATATTCCATATGGGCCCTGATCCCTATATAGTGGGGCCCTGATCCCTATTTTCCCTATGGGCCATGTTCCCTATATTCCCTATGGGTCCTGGTCAACAGTAGTGTACTATATGGAGAATAGGGTGCCATTTGAGATGCATATTGTTATTGTTTATCATTATGAGAGGACACATGCCAGAGGCTTCTTCCCTCTATAATTCTAAAGCAGGGTTCCCCAACTGGCGGTCCGCGGGTGATTTGATTTGGGTCCTACCGTAGTGCACTATAAACAGATTAGGGTGCCTTTTGGGATGTAGCCCGAGCTACACTGTACTCACCTGTACTGTGTGTTAAAGTTCAGGTGTATATTGAACTGTGTGATGACAGACTGAACACCTATCCTCAGGGAAAAACAACATGACTGACGTTCCAAAGTTACCTTCCCTTCAACGAAGTGTTCCAAAGTTACCTTCCCTTCAACGAAGTGTTCCAAAGTTACCTTCCCTTCAACGAAGTCTTCCAAAGTTACCTTCCCTTCAACAAAGTGTTCCAAAGTTACCTTCCCTTCAACGAAGTGTTCCAAAGTTACCTTCCCTTCAACGAAGTGTTCCAAAGTTACCTTCCCTTCAACGAAGTGTTCCAAAGTTACCTTCCCTTCAACAAAGTGTTCCAAAGTTACCTTCCTTTCAACGAAGTCTTCCAAAGTTACCTTCCCTTCAACGAAGTCTTCCAAAGTTACCTTCCCTTCAACGAAGTCTTCCAAAGTTACCTTCCCTTCAACGAAGTCTTCCAAAGTTACCTTCCCTTCAACGAAGTCTTCCAAAGTTACCTTCCCTTCAACGAAGTGTTCCAAAGTTACCTTCCCTTCAACGAAGTCTTCCAAAGTTACCTTCCCTTCAACGAAGTGTTCCAAAGTTACCTTCCCTTCAACGAAGTGTTCCAGTTTCAAAGAAACGCCTCTTAATAACTGTACTGGAGGTACAAATAGCAGCAAACGTAATGCCTTTTCCCATGTTGTCTTTTAGGACTGCCCTGCACGATCCAACCATGTTGATCCAACCATGTTGTCTTTTAGGACTGCCCTGCACGATCCAACCATGTTGATCCAACCATGTTGTCTTTTAGGACTGCCCTGCACGATCCAACCATAGAAAGAAAATCAAAACAAACACACATTTTAAATTGTGTTAATGTTACATTTTATGTTTGCCCACTGTCTTTCTTTGTAATTAAGAATTGTGAATATGTTAATGATGCAGTCGCATTGGGGAGTTTGGAAAATGTTTATGATGGATTGTACTGTATGTCAGTATCATCACTGATATATAATTAGTCATTCATGTGACTGTCATCAAAATAAAATACAATAACACACGATGATGACCGACAGTAAACAGAATGTTTGTATTATCAGCTAGTTAATGGTCAAAACAAGCTTTAATAAAATTAGACTTCTGTCCCGTTCCTGACTTTATTTCCTTTGTTTTGTCTTTGTTTAGTTGGTCAGAACTGTCAGATTCAGCAGAAGCTTTAATAAAATTAGACTTCCTACAATGTTATTACTGCAATAATCATTTCCATGTAGATTCCATTACTTATTGTCAAGCCAAACGATTTTGCATAACAATGAGTTGGCAAGATTGCACAGACAAACTGGCCCTGTTTACAGGTGACTCAACTAGTCTATGGATCTGTAGCATTGAGTTCAGACAGACAGTATGGATCTGTAGCATTGAGTTCAGTCAGACAGTATTGATCTGTAGCATTGAGTTCAGACAGACAGTATGGATCTGTAGCATTGAGTTCAGTCAGACAGACAGTATTGATCTGTAGCATTGAGTTCAGTCAGACAGTATTGATCTGTAGCATTGAGTTCAGTCAGACAGACAGTATTGATCTGTAGCATTGAGTTCAGTCAGACAGACAGTATTGATCTGTAGCATTGAGTTCAGTCAGACAGACAGTATTGATCTGTAGCATTGAGTTCAGTCAGACAGACAGTATTGATCTGTAGCATTGAGTTCAGTCAGACAGACAGTATTGATCTGTAGCATTGAGTTCAGTCAGACAGACAGTATTGATCTGTAGCATTGAGTTCAGTCAGACAGACAGTATTGATCTGTAGCATTGAGTTCAGTCAGACAGACAGTATTGATCTGTAGCATTGAGTTCAGTCAGACAGACAGTATTGATCTGTAGCATTGAGTTCAGTCAGACAGACAGTATTGATCTGTAGCATTGAGTTCAGTCAGAGAGACAGTATTGATCTGTAGCATTGAGTTCAGTCAGAGAGACAGTATTGATCTGTAGCATTGAGTTCAGTCAGACAGTATTGATCTGTAGCATTGAGTTCAGACAGACAGTATTGATCTGTAGCATTGAGTTCAGTCAGACAGACAGTATTGATCTGTAGCATTGAGTTCAGTCAGACAGACAGTATTGATCTGTAGCATTGAGTTCAGTCAGACAGACAGTATTGATCTGTAGCATTGAGTTCAGTCAGACAGACAGTATTGATCTGTAGCATTGAGTTCAGTCAGACAGACAGTATTGATCTGTAGCATTGAGTTCAGTCAGACAGACAGTATTGATCTGTAGCATTGAGTTCAGTCAGTCAGACAGTATTGATCTGTAGCATTGAGTTCAGTCAGAGAGACAGTATTGATCTGTAGCATTGAGTTCAGTCAGAGACAGTATTGATCTGTAGCATTGAGTTCAGACAGACAGTATTGATCTGTAGCATTGAGTTCAGTCAGAGAGACAGTATTGATCTGTAGCATTGAGTTCAGTCAGACAGACAGTATTGATCTGTAGCATTGAGTTCAGTCAGACAGACAGTATTGATCTGTAGCATTGAGTTCAGTCAGACAGACAGTATTGATCTGTAGCATTGAGTTCAGTCAGAGACAGTATTGATCTGTAGCATTGAGTTCAGTCAGACAGACAGTATTGATCTGTAGCATTGAGTTCAGTCAGAGAGACAGTATTGATCTGTAGCATTGAGTTCAGTCAGAGACAGTATTGATCTGTAGCATTGAGTTCAGACAGACAGTATTGATCTGTAGCATTGAGTTCAGTCAGAGAGACAGTATTGATCTGTAGCATTGAGTTCAGTCAGAGACAGTATTGATCTGTAGCATTGAGTTCAGACAGACAGTATTGATCTGTAGCATTGAGTTCAGTCAGACAGACAGTATTGATCTGTAGCATTGAGTTCAGTCAGACAGACAGTATTGATCTGTAGCATTGAGTTCAGTCAGAGACAGTATTGATCTGTAGCATTGAGTTCAGTCAGACAGACAGTATTGATCTGTAGCATTGAGTTCAGTCAGACAGACAGTATTGATCTGTAGCATTGAGTTCAGTCAGAGAGACAGTATTGATCTGTAGCATTGAGTTCAGTCAGACAGTATTGATCTGTAGCATTGAGTTCAGTCAGAGAGACAGTATTGATCTGTAGCATTGAGTTCAGTCAGAGACAGTATTGATCTGTAGCATTGAGTTCAGTCAGACAGACAGTATTGATCTGTAGCATTGAGTTCAGTCAGAGACAGTATTGATCTGTAGCATTGAGTTCAGTCAGACAGACAGTATTGATCTGTAGCATTGAGTTCAGTCAGACAGACAGTATTGATCTGTAGCATTGAGTTCAGTCAGACAGACAGTATTGATCTGTAGCATTGAGTTCAGTCAGACAGTATTGATCTGTAGCATTGAGTTCAGTCAGAGACAGTATTGATCTGTAGCATTGAGTTCAGTCAGACAGTATTGATCTGTAGCATTGAGTTCAGTCAGAGACAGTATTGATCTGTAGCATTGAGTTCAGTCAGACAGACAGTATTGATCTGTAGCATTGAGTTCAGTCAGACAGTATTGATCTGTAGCATTGAGTTCAGTCAGACAGACAGTATTGATCTGTAGCATTGAGTTCAGACAGACAGTATTGATCTGTAGCATTGAGTTCAGTCAGACAGACAGTATTGATCTGTAGCATTGAGTTCAGTCAGACAGTATTGATCTGTAGCATTGAGTTCAGTCAGACAGACAGTATTGATCTGTAGCATTGAGTTCAGTCAGAGAGACAGTCTATAGTCTGTATAGCAGTGAGTTCAGACAGTCTATTGATCTGTAGTAGTGAGTGAGTTCATTCAGTCTATTGATCTGTAGTAGTGAGTTCAGACAGTCTATTGATCTGTAGTAGTGAGTTCAGACAGTCTATTGATCTGTAGTAGTGAGTTCAGACAGTCTATTGATCTGTAGTAGTGAGTTCACTCAGTCTATTGATCTGTAGTAGTGAGTTCAGACAGTCTATTGATCTGTAGTAGTGAGTTCATTCAGTCTATTGATCTGTAGTAGTGAGTTCATTCAGTCTATTGATCTGAAGTAGTGAGTTCACTCAGTCTATTGATCTGTAGTAGTGAGTTCAGACAGTCTATTGATCTGTAGTAGTGAGTTCAGACAGTCTATTGATCTGTAGTAGTGAGTGAGTTCATTCAGTCTATTGATCTGAAGTAGTGAGTTCACTCAGTCTATTGATCTGTAGTAGTGAGTTCAGACAGTCTATTGATCTGTAGTAGTGAGTTCAGACAGTCTATTGATCTGTAGTAGTGAGTTCAGACAGTCTATTGATCTGTAGTAGTGAGTTCAGACAGTCTATTGATCTGTAGTAGTGAGTTCAGACAGTCTATTGATCTGTAGTAGTGAGTTCAGACAGTCTATTGATCTGTAGTAGTGAGTTCAGACAGTCTATTGATCTGTAGTAGTGAGTTCACTCAGTCTATTGATCTGTAGTAGTGAGTTCAGACAGTCTATTGATCTGTAGTAGTGAGTTCAGACAGTCTATTGATCTGTAGTAGTGAGTTCACTCAGTCTATTGATCTGTAGTAGTGAGTTCAGACAGTCTATTGATCTGTAGTAGTGAGTTCAGACAGTCTATTGATCTGTAGTAGTGAGTTCACTCAGTCTATTGATCTGTAGTAGTGAGTTCAGACAGTCTATTGATCTGTAGTAGTGAGTTCAGACAGTCTATTGATCTGTAGTAGTGAGTTCAGACAGTCTATTGATCTGTAGTAGTGAGTTCAGACAGTCTATTGATCTGTAGTAGTGAGTTCAGACAGTCTATTGATCTGTAGTAGTGAGTTCAGACAGTCTATTGATCTGTAGTAGTGAGTTCAGACAGTCTATTGATCTGTAGTAGTGAGTTCACTCAGTCTATTGATCTGTAGTAGTGAGTTCACTCAGTCTATTGATCTGTAGTAGTGAGTTCACCCAGTCTATTGATCTGTAGTAGTGAGTTCACTCAGTCTATTGATCTGTAGTAGTGAGTTCACTCAGTCTATTGATCTGTAGTAGTGAGTTCACTCAGTCTATTGATCTGTAGTAGTGAGTTCAGACAGTCTATTGATCTGTAGTAGTGAGTTCAGACAGTCTATTGATCTGTAGTAGTGAGTTCACTCAGTCTATTGATCTGTAGTAGTGAGTTCACTCAGTCTATTGATCTGTAGTAGTGAGTTCACCCAGTCTATTGATCTGTAGTAGTGAGTTCACTCAGTCTATTGATCTGTAGTAGTGAGTTCACTCAGTCTATTGATCTGTAGTAGTGAGTTCAGACAGTCTATTGATATGCTGTCACGTTCCTGACCTATTTCTGTTAGTTTGTTGTATGTGTTAGTTGGTCAGGACGTGAGTTTGGGTGGGCATTCTATGTTTTCTGTTTCTATGTTGGTTTAAGGGTTGCCTGGAATGGCTCTTAATTAGAGGCAGGTGTTTTGCGTTTTCCTCTAATTGAGAGTCATGTTTAGGTAGGTTGTTTCACAGTGTTCGTTGTGGGTGGTATGTCTCCTGTGTCAGTGTTTGTCGCACCATACGGGACTGTTCGGTATGTTTGTACATCGTCATTTTTGTGTAGTCTATTTTTCCCTGTTCGTGCGTTCTTCGTGTTTTATTGTAAGTTCGTATGACTAGGTTTGTCTACACATTCGTTTTGTTATTTTGTTAGTTTATTCAAGTATAGTTCGTTTTCTGTCTTTGTTGTTTTGTCATGTCTTTATTAAATTATGTCATTTCACAACGCTGCGCCTTGGTTCCATCACTACTCCTCCTCTTCGGTTGAAGAGGAGGAGGACCACCGTTACAAATGTAGTAGTGAGTTCACTCAGTCTATTGATCTGTAGTAGTGAGTTCACTCAGTCTATTGATATGTAGTGGTGAGTTCACTCGGTCTATTGATCTGCAGTAGTGAGTTCAGACTCACTAGGGCTCAGGTCCTCCGAGAGAGAGAGAGAGAGAGAGAAGGAGAGAATTAGAGAGAGCATACTTAAATTCACACAGGACACCGGATAAGACAGGAGAAGTACTCCAGATATAACAGACTGACACTAGCCCCCCGACACAAACTACTGCAGCATAAATACTGGAGGCTGAGACAGGAGGGGTCAGGCGACACTGTGGCAGTAGTTTTGTGGCAGTAGACACATTTTTGGACTCACCTTGTTGTGCTGTGCTCACTTGAACAGGAAGGTGGCGCGGCGGTCCTTCTTGTGGGCAAATTTTGCCATCAAACTTTGTCATCAAAGTCCGGCATTCTTTGGATTTATGGTGCTTTCAAGACAACTGAGAACTCTGAAGAAACAGGGTTGAATTATGACGTCAGTGATCTTCAGGTCGGAACTCTAGAAAGAGGCCTGAGTTCCCGACTTGGAATGCCGAGTTGGATGCCTTTTCAAAACGTATTTTCCCAGTCGGAGCTAGTTATTTTCAGAGTTCCCAGTTGTCTTGAACTCACTGAAGTCTGAGATTTTCCAGTTGTTTTGAATGTGGCAGAAGTCATGCTGGTTTGACAGCATGGCCAATGTGTTCAACCTTTTCTGGCCCATGGCATGTGAATATTTATCCTTTTAAGCTTGGAAAAGAGACCCTTAAACCCAGACTTGGACAACACACCCACTCCACCGAATAGTGGTAGGCCTGATCAGAGACCTGGTCGTGTGGTGCCAGGACAATAACCTCTCCCTCAGTGTGAGCAAGACAAAGGAGATGATGGTGGACTACAGGAAAAGGAGGGCCGAACAGGCCTCCATTAACATCGACGGAGATGTAGTGGAGCGGGTCGAGAGTTTCAAGTTCCTTGGTGTCCACATCACCAACAAACTACCATGGTCCAAACACACCAAGACAGTCGTGAAGAGGGCACCACAACACCTTTTCCCCTCAGAAGACTGAAAAGATTTGGCATGTGTCCCCAGATCCTCAAAAATTCTACAGCTGCACCATCGAGAGGATCCTGACCGGTTGCATCACCGCCTGGTATGGCAGCTGCTCGGCATCTGATCGTAAGGCACTACAGAAGGTAGTGCGTACGGCCCAGTACATCACTGGGGCCAAGCTTCCTGCCATCCAGGACCTATATAATAGGCGTGTCAGAGGAAAGCCCCCAAAATTGTCAGAGACTCCAGTCACCCTGGTCATAGACTGTTTCTCTGCTACCGCACGGCAAGCGGTACCGGAGAGCAAAGTCTAGGACCAAAAGGCTCCTTAACAGCTTCTACCCCCAAGCCATCAGACTGCTGAACAATTAATCAAATGGCCTCCGGACTATTTACACAGACACCCCCCCCCCCCCCCCCCCCCCCTCCATTTGTTTTGTACACTGCTGCTACTCGCTGTTTATTATCTATGTATAGTCACTTCACTCCTACCTACATGTACAAATTACCTTGACTAACCTGTACCCCCACACACTGACTCGGTACCAGTACCCCCTGTATATTTTCTTAACTCTTCTTGAACTGCACTGTTGGTTAAGGGCTTGTACGTAAGCATTTCACGAATAAAGGCGAACACTTGTTGTATTCGGCGCATGTGACAAATAAAGTTTGATTTGATAGCAGACTAGTGATTGCTTTGCAACGCTTGCAGTTAGCCACTGATTCCTTTCAAACCACAAATTGTTGAATTTGAGATTTCCAACTTGTGTAATATTTATGTCCAATGGCCAATGAGCACCGATACGTTTTATCTATAATTTCTCTTCATATGACAAGGATTGAAAAGGATTCGCCAGTAGATTGTCGATGTGATTCATGATGATGACTAATGTATGATGTTGACATGATCAGTCCAATCAAAGCTACTGTAGAAATAACGTGATAACATTTTATATGTGGCCAATTACCTTGGGCCTTCTTGGATGGGCACTTCTAATGTAAATCTAAATCTCCCCATAGATTTTGCGGCGAAGTAGTGTCCTCATGAGTGACAGAACATTGAGCCAATCACGGCGCAACTAGGGAACATTACCAACCCCTACGCTCTGTATTTTCCGCTGGCTGCCCCACCACCACAGAAAGCACTGAGCTAGGCTGAAACACCTGCATTTTGGAGCTGCCTTACTCAAGAAAGCAGAGACCATGTTTGTATATATATTTTTTTACATTGTTTGCAAACTGATATGTGACACAAATCAAATCTTATTGGTCACATACACATGGTTAGCAGATGTTAATGCGAGTGTAGCGGAATGCTTGTGCTTCTAGTTCCGACCATGCAATAATATCTAACCTAACGATTTTACAACAACTAACTTATTCACACGAGTGTAAAGGAATGAATAAGAATATGTACATAAAAAGATATGAATGAGCGATGGCCGAACGGCATAGGCAAGATGCAGTAGATGGTATAGAGTACAGTATATACATATGAGATGAGTAATGTAGGTTATGTAAACATTATATAAAGTGGCATTGTTTAAAGTGGCTAGTGATACATTTATTTTTCATTATTAAAGTGGCTAGAGATGAGTCAGTATGTTGGCAGCAGCCACTCAATGATAGTGGTGGCTGTTCAACAGTCTGATGGCCTTGAGATAGAAGCTGTTTTTAAGTCTCTCGTTCCCCGCTTTGATGCACATATTAATGCCAAATAGGTGGGGCTCAAATGACGTGTCGCCCTGAATGATGGGTCGCCACTGCTCTATGCACTCACTAGACTCTACCTACACACTCACATATACGTACACTGACCCTCCAACACACACACACATATGCTGCTGCTACTCTGTTGATTATCTATCCCGATTGCCTAGTGACTATTACCTCTACGTACATATTACTACGTGGTACCCCAGCACATTGGCTCTGTACAGCTACTCCTTGTATATACCCTCATTATTATCTATTGTGTTACAATTTCCTTACTTTTTAAGTCTCCAATGTTGGGAAAGGGCTAGTAGTATTTCACTGTAAAGTCTAAATGAGTCCAAACACGTGATGTGATTGATTTTGATGATATACCAGAACGGGTTTGCCCCGCCTACTTCAGGCTGGCAAGCTCTAGAGAATAATAGGATCTACTCGATAGCACGTCAACTTTATGTGCATAAACTAATGTCATCCTATTCCAGGTAAAGTTACATGTGTACAACACCAGGTGGTGCTGTTGTAGTATATGTCAGAGGCTCGTTGGCAATTTGGAAGATCAACCTAGACTCACGGTTAGACGTAACTTAGTAAAAGTAAATTTGTACCCAATGACTTACTATATGTTACGTTTCGTATTGTATGGATTCATTTGTGGTTGTCCATCATACATTTCATATGATATGTTGCGAATTACAATTTATATTATATGTGCTAGCATGCTAGCAGATACCCATAGACTTCCAGCCAATGCGCTAATGCTAGTTAGTTTTGTGAGCCAATACTATCTCTAACTTCCTTCATACTGAACAGAGACTTAAAATGGTATCCATAAGTTCATCTTTCGCTGGCGAAGTAGATAAAGGCCTCATTGCCAAAATCCTGAAGTATACCTTCAACATATCATACTCATTGAGTGCCCTGGATTTCCGTTTACGATGTTATGTCTAGTCTATGACACCAGGCTGCAACTGTCCAAATCCCAGGTTGCTGTGTAATCCATTGGCAGGCGACTCAATCCACAGGTTAATCAACTAGCATGCTAGCTAGTCTCTTGTAAAAGGTGGGTCGCTTGAAAACGATTTGTTAACTAGATCATTCCACGTATTTCGTTAATTGGCACAAGACAAGTGACGAATATTATGAAGAATGCATAACTTTGAAAGCTGTGCTCGTCGACAAAGTAAACCAGGCAAGATCGGTCATTTTCAACAAATTGAATTCCCAGGTAGCTAACGTTGGAAACACAATTTAACATTATCGAGTTTAAACCTCTGCGATTAATTACTCTAGGAAACAGTTCATGCCTGAATGTTGAATTTATTTAAGTTGAGTGTAATACTTTATTGAATTTATATACCGGTTTCCAGCAAGTCCCAGGTATTTCCATGTATTTGGAAAAATAGCTAATCGACTGCTAGTTTGGAGCTAGCCTAGCAAACATTAACTAGCTTGACGTGCGTGAGACTTTCCGAGTTTGTTGTTTGTGAACAATATGATTTTAGCTGGCTAGTTAAATATTACATTGAACGTATTTGAGTTAACTAACTAGATACAACTTTGCCTGTAAGTGTGATAACTTATTACAGTGACTCACAAAGCAGGGGTCCTACTCTATTTGGACGGGTTATTTAGCTAACGTCAGTTCAACCCTGTATGCTGACAACATGTTTTAAGTCTCAACTAAGAGCATTACGCCTCATGTCCACCAGATTCATCAAACTGTTTGCGTTCCGGCGGAAGTCATTCATTGTCAAGGGAGCAGTCCGAAACGCGACGCTGGGGATGCCGCACTAGGTTTCGGTGCATTCTGCATGAGTCAAATATTTCCTGCTTTGCTTTACAGAGCGGTGGTACAAACGGAAGTACACACATACTCCAACAAGTTGCAAAGCGACGCAGGTGCATCAAGTACAAAAATGTGGACTAGACATCTGGCAAAACAAAACGCAGATGTATCTGGTGGACATTGGGCGTTACAGTCTGGAGTGTGATCAGAAGGCATAGTGGTGTAGTACTTTACTTTTTTCTCATTTTTTTTCTTCAGTTATTAAGAAAAAAATATATTTTATTCTGTTATTGAAAACGGACCTTTTTCTTTTATCAAGTGAGGTGTTTTTCTAAGCCCCATGGACACCTTGAATAGTAGGAGTGAGCCCCGATATTCTGATGGCGATCACAACCACTGGCTGATTGAGAGACCTGAAGACATGGATCACAGGAGCCGGGAGGCGTGGCGGCTGGTAGATGTCCTGCTGTCCGGGGGTGCTCCATGGGGATTCACACTCAAAGGAGGCAGAGAGCACCGAGAACCACTGCTCATCACAAAGGTAATTCAGGAGACAGTCTGCTCTAATTTAAACATTTAATACCATGCAAGAAAGGCCCTCTTCCAAGTATGAGTTGTGAAATATCAGAGGACATTAATACGGTACACTCTTTACTGGTTTATGTTCCTGATAACGTTGACAAGTGTTTCCTGTTGTGGAAGGACGTGTGCTTGTCTTAACTGGGTTGATGGATTGTCTGAAAGCGTATATTCAATAGGTCATGTGTAGACTAGTCTCTATGCCCCAGGAGACCTGTACTTGGTCTGTCGCTGCTGAAGGTAACATCCCGTACTCTAGAAACATATTTAACAGCCCTCTGTTTGACCCATTTCTGATAGATAGATAGATGGATAGAAAACACTCTCTAGTTTCTAAAACCGTTTGAATTATATCTGTGAGTAAAACAGAACTGGAGTTAGAGCAATTTTCCTATGAGGATGTGAGAATGCTGAAATCTGCAGGCTGTTCTGAGGTCAGTTTATTAATTTGCCTGTCTTCTATTGGTTGAGATGCACTGCATACGCCTTCCCCTGGATGTCAGCGAATAGTGAGAATTGAAGTGGTGTTGCTAGGCAGATCTGAGAGCTTATAAATGGGCTGGCAACGTGGGGTCCGTCCTTTCTTCTCTTCGCCATGACGCAAAAAGGACCTCTTGGTGTCGTTATAGAAAGCTCCCTTTATAGCCCTTAGATATATCCGGCTCTGTTTTTATTCGATATAGGTGTTAAAGACATAATGTTGTTATTTTAAAACGAGTTATATCAGTTTATATCAGTATATTGCTATTTTCTGATATTTATTAGTGCTGCGTTATAGTGAGTTGGGCACGTCTTTGCCACATGGCTAATGTTTACTGCTAATTCCAACGTTGAAGACGACAATCTACAACCGAGCAACGATTCTTTTGGAAAAAGGACAACTTGCCCAAGATTCTGATGGAAGCTCATCAAATAGTAAGAATTATTTATGATGTTAATTCGTTGTTCTGTTGAAAAATGTTAAGCTCATATTCCGCCATTAATCTCGGTGCGGTCTCGCTGTAACGCACGCTGTATGTCGTAGTAACGTTAATTGTAAAAATCTAACACAGCGATTGCATTAAGAACTAATGTATCTTTCATTTGCTGTCCAACCTGTATTTTTTAGTCAAGTTTAAATTTAGTTACTGATTAGATTAGGTGCCTCTCCCAAGATTTCTCCCGACATTTTGTTGGCAGCTTGGCTACTTTTCTCATTGTATAACCACGATTTGTGCCGCTAAATATGCACATTTTCGAACAAACTCTATATGTATTGTGTAATATGATGTCATAGGATTGTCATCTGAAGAAGTTTGAGAAGTTAGTGAAAAAATTAATATCTTTTGCTAGTTTATTCGTTATCGCTATTGTTGGCCTGAATCAATGCTGTTGTGTGGTTGGCTATTGTAGTATGCTAATATAATGCTATATTGTGTTTTCGCTGTAAAACACTTAAAAAATCTGAAATATTGGCTGGATTCACAAGATCTTTGTCTTTCATTAGCCGTATGCTGTGTATTTTTCAGAAATGTTTTATGATGAGTATTTAGCTAATTAACATTGGTCTCTGTAGTTATTCTAGTTGCTTTGGTGATTTATACCTGAAATATGCACATTTTTCTAACAAAACATATGCTATACAATAAATATGTTATCAGACTGTCATCTGATTAAGTTGTTGCTTGGTTAGTGGCTATTTATATCTTTATTTGGTCGAAATTGTGATAGCTACCTATGCAGGAAAAAAATGGTGGAGAAAAAAAAGTTGTCTTTTGCTATCGTGGTTAGCTAATAGATTTACATATTGTGTCTTCCCTGTAAAACATTTTAAAAATCAGAAATGATGGCTGGATTCACAAGATGTGTATCTTTTCATCTGGTGTCTTGGACTTGTGATTTAATGATATTTAGATGCTACTATTTACTTGTGACGCTATGCTAGGCTATGCTAGTCAGCTTTTTTACTGATGGGGGTGCTCCCGGATCCGGGACTGTGATGAAGTAGAAGTTAAATAAATTTTTTCCTAAGCTCACTACCTAGTTCCCATACGCCGTAGTAGTTGCCTTGCGAGATTACTGCGTGATCCCAGATGGCAGATTACCTTTAGGGAGATATGGTTAGAATTCGGTAAACTCTGGAGAAGTTGGATATAAACATTTATTTTCACACATTGTATGTATGGCCCGTACCGACTGGTAAGGCATTGCGGTTTATAGATTTGCCTTTGGTGATGTCCCCTTCAGCAGCGACAGACCAAGTACAGGTCTCCTGGAGCAAAGACACTAGTGGAGGTTTGACCTCTCACACAGCAGAAAGACACTAGTGGAGGTTTGACCTCTCACACAGCAGAAAGACACTAGTGGAGGTTTGACCTCTCACACAGCAGAAAGACACTAGTGGAGGTTTGACCTCTCACACAGCAGAAAGACACTAGTGGAGGTTTGACCTCTCACACAGCAGAAAGACACTAGTGGAGGTTTGACCTCTCACACAGCAGAAAGACACTAGTGGAGGTTTGACCTCTCACACAGCAGAAAGACACTAGTGGAGGTTTGACCTCTCACACAGCAGAAAGACTAGTGGAGGTTTGACCTCTCACACAGCAGAAAGACACTAGTGGAGGTTTGACCTCTCACACAGCAGAAAGACACTAGTGGAGGTTTGACCTCTCACACAGCAGAAAGACACTAGTGGAGGTTTGACCTCTCACACAGCAGAAAGACACTAGTGGAGGTTTGACCTCTCACACAGCAGAAAGACACTAGTGGAGGTTTGACCTCTCACACAGCAGAAAGACACTAGTGGAGGTTTGACCTCTCACACAGCAGAAAGACACTAGTGGAGGTTTGACCTCTCACACAGCAGAAAGACACTAGTGGAGGTTTGACCTCTCACACAGCAGAAAGACACTAGTGGAGGTTTGACCTCTCACACAGCAGAAAGACACTAGTGGAGGTTTGACCTCTCACACAGCAGAAAGACACTAGTGGAGGTTTGACCTCTCACACAGCAGAAAGACACTAGTGGAGGTTTGACCTCTCACACAGCAGAAAGACACTAGTGGAGGTTTGACCTCTCACACAGCAGAAAGACACTAGTGGAGGTTTGACCTCTCACACAGCAGAAAGACACTAGTGGAGGTTTGACCTCTCACACAGCAGAAAGACTAGTGGAGGTTTGACCTCTCACACAGCAGAAAGACACTAGTGGAGGTTTGACCTCTCACACAGCAGAAAGACACTAGTGGAGGTTTGACCTCTCACACAGCAGAAAGACACTAGTGGAGGTTTGACCTCTCACACAGCAGAAAGACACTAGTGGAGGTTTGACCTCTCACACAGCAGAAAGACACTAGTGGAGGTTTGACCTCTCACACAGCAGAAAGACACTAGTGGAGGTTTGACCTCTCACACAGCAGAAAGACTAGTGGAGGTTTGACCTCTCACACAGCAGAAAGACTAGTGGAGGTTTGACCTCTCACACAGCAGAAAGACTAGTGGAGGTTTGACCTCTCACACAACAGAAAGACACTAGTGGAGGTTTGACCTCTCACACAGCAGAAAGACACTAGTGGAGGTTTGACCTCTCACACAGCAGAAAGACACTAGTGGAGGTTTGACCTCTCACACAGCAGAAAGACACTAGTGGAGGTTTGACCTCTCACACAGCAGAAAGACACTAGTGGAGGTTTGACCTCTCACACAGCAGAAAGACTAGTGGAGGTTTGACCTCTCACACAGCAGAAAGACACTAGTGGAGGTTTGACCTCTCACACAACAGAAAGACACTAGTGGAGGTTTGACCTCTCACACAGCAGAAAGACACTAGTGGAGGTTTGACCTCTCACACAGCAGAAAGACACTAGTGGAGGTTTGACCTCTCACACAGCAGAAAGACTAGTGGAGGTTTGACCTCTCACACAGCAGAAAGACTAGTGGAGGTTTGACCTCTCACACAGCAGAAAGACTAGTGGAGGTTTGACCTCTCACACAACAGAAAGACACTAGTGGAGGTTTGACCTCTCACACAGCAGAAAGACACTAGTGGAGGTTTGACCTCTCACACAGCAGAAAGACACTAGTGGAGGTTTGACCTCTCACACAGCAGAAAGACTAGTGGAGGTTTGACCTCTCACACAGCAGAAAGACTAGTGGAGGTTTGACCTCTCACACAGCAGAAAGACACTAGTGGAGGTTTGACCTCTCACACAACAGAAAGACACTAGTGGAGGTTTGACCTCTCACACAACAGAAAGACACTAGTGGAGGTTTGACCTCTCACACAGCAGAAAGACACTAGTGGAGGTTTGACCTCTCACACAGCAGAAAGACACTAGTGGAGGTTTGACCTCTCACACAACAGAAAGACACTAGTGGAGGTTTGACCTCTCACACAGCAGAAAGACTAGTGGAGGTTTGACCTCTCACACAGCAGAAAGACACTAGTGGAGGTTTGACCTCTCACACAGCAGAAAGACACTAGTGGAGGTTTGACCTCTCACACAGCAGAAAGACACTAGTGGAGGTTTGACCTCTCACACAGCAGAAAGACACTAGTGGAGGTTTGACCTCTCACACAACAGAAAGACACTAGTGGAGGTTTGACCTCTCACACAGCAGAAAGACACTAGTGGAGGTTTGACCTCTCACACAGCAGAAAGACTAGTGGAGGTTTGAGCTCTCACACAGCAGAAAGACACTAGTGGAGGTTTGACCTCTCACACAGCAGAAAGACACTAGTGGAGGTTTGACCTCTCACACAGCAGAAAGACACTAGTGGAGGTTTGACCTCTCACACAGCAGAAAGACACTAGTGGAGGTTTGACCTCTCACACAGCAGAAAGACACTAGTGGAGGTTTGACCTCTCACACAGCAGAAAGACACTAGTGGAGGTTTGACCTCTCACACAGCAGAAAGACACTAGTGGAGGTTTGACCTCTCACACAGCAGAAAGACACTAGTGGAGGTTTGACCTCTCACACAGCAGAAAGACACTAGTGGAGGTTTGACCTCTCACACAGCAGAAAGACACTAGTGGAGGTTTGACCTCTCACACAGCAGAAAGACACTAGTGGAGGTTTGACCTCTCACACAGCAGAAAGACACTAGTGGAGGTTTGACCTCTCACACAGCAGAAAGACACTAGTGGAGGTTTGACCTCTCACACAGCAGAAAGACACTAGTGGAGGTTTGACCTCTCACACAGCAGAAAGACACTAGTGGAGGTTTGACCTCTCACACAGCAGAAAGACACTAGTGGAGGTTTGACCTCTCACACAGCAGAAAGACACTAGTGGAGGTTTGACCTCTCACACAGCAGAAAGACACTAGTGGAGGTTTGACCTCTCACACAGCAGAAAGACACTAGTGGAGGTTTGACCTCTCACACAGCAGAAAGACTAGTGGAGGTTTGACCTCTCACACAGCAGAAAGACACTAGTGGAGGTTTGACCTCTCACACAGCAGAAAGACACTAGTGGAGGTTTGACCTCTCACACAGCAGAAAGACACTAGTGGAGGTTTGACCTCTCACACAGCAGAAAGACACTAGTGGAGGTTTGACCTCTCACACAGCAGAAAGACACTAGTGGAGGTTTGACCTCTCACACAGCAGAAAGACACTAGTGGAGGTTTGACCTCTCACACAGCAGAAAGACTAGTGGAGGTTTGACCTCTCACACAGCAGAAAGACACTAGTGGAGGTTTGACCTCTCACACAACAGAAAGACTTCTTCCATCAGAGAAGCATGTTTCAAACCCTTGTTCATTTGCACAATGTCTCTCGTTCACATTCACTTGTTAATGTCCAAACTCCCCAAAAAATGACATTCGGTGGCTACTACCTACAATGCCTTCAGAAAGTATTCATACCCTTTGACTTATTCCACATTTTGTTAGTCTGATTTAACACTGATGAAATTATATTATTTCTCACCCATCTACACACAACACCCCATAATGACAAAGTGAGAGTATGTTCTTATACGTTTTTAGAAAATGAAATGCAGGTCTTATTTACGTAAGTATTCACACCCCGGAGTCAATACGTGTTAGAATCACTTTTGGCAGCGACTACATCTTCCTGGGTAAGTCTCTAAAAGCTTTGCACACCTGGCTTGTACAGTATTTCCACTTCTTCAATCTTGTCAAGTTGGTTGTTGATCATTGCTAGACAGACATTTTCAAGTCTTGCCGTAGATTTAAATGAACTGTACCTCAGCTACTCGGGAACATTCAATGTCGTCTTGGCAAGCAGCTCCAGTGTATATTTGGCCTTGTGTTTTAGGTTATCGTCCCGTTGAAAGGTGAATTTGTCTCTCAGTGTTTGTGGAAAAGCAGAAGCAGGATTTTGCTTGTTCTTAGCTCTATAATGTTTATTTTTATGCTAAAAAAACTCCTTGGTCCTTGCCGGAGACAAACACAACATGATGCAACCACCACTATGCTTGAACATATGAAGTGGTACTCGGTGATGTTCTGCCCCAAACATAAACGCTTTTCAGGATAAAGTTGTTTTACTTCAGTGCCTTATTTCAAACAGGATGTTCCTGAATATTTGTCTTCTCTTCACTCTGTCATGTAGGTTAGTATTGTGGAGTAACTACAATACTGTTGATCCATCCTCAGTTGTCTCCTATCACAGCCATTAAACTCTGTAACTGTTTTCAAGTCCCCATTGGCCTCATGGTGAAATCCCTGAGTAGGGAACCAATAGGTGCCCTTCTTGGTGAGATGTTGGACAACCTCTCTGGTCTTTGTGGTGTTTTGTATACCAGACAAAGTGGCAGGTACAGTGCATTCCTGAAGTATTCAGACCCCATTTTGTTACATTACAGCCTTATTCTAAAATTGATTAAGAATTTTTCTCAGCAATCTACACAGCTTATTTTAAATTTTATTTATTGCAAATGTATTAAAACTTAACTGAAATCACATTTACATAAGTATTCAGATCCTTTACTCAGTACTTTGTTGAAGCACCTTTGGCAGTGATTACAGCCTCGAGTCTTCTTGGGTATGACGTTACCAGCTTGGCACACCTGTATTTGGGGAGTTTCTCCCATTCTTCTCTGCAGATCCTCTCAAGCTCTGTCAGGTTGGATGGGGAGCGTCGCTGCACAGCTATTTTCAGGTCTCTCCAGGGATGTTCGTTTGGGCTCAAGTCCGGGCTCTGGCTGGGCCACTCAAGGACATTCAGAGACTTGTCCCGAAGCCACTCCTGCGTTGTCTTGGCTGTGTGCTTAGGGTCGTTGTCCTGTTGGAAGGTGAACCTTCACCCCAGTCTGAGGTCCTGAGTGCTCTGGAGCAGGTTTTCATCAAGGATCTCTCTGTACAACGCTCCGTTCATCTTCATCCTGACTTGTGACGCTTGGCATTCAGGCCAAAGAGTTCAATCTTGGTTTCATCAGACCAGAGAATCTTGTAAATAAGAATTTGTTCTTAACTGACTTGCCTAGAATTGATTTTACTAAGGCTGTTTTTGCTTTGTCATTATGGGGTATTGTGTGTAGATTGATGAGGAAATCCATTTTAGAATAAGGCTGTAATGTAACAAAATGTGTGAAAAGTCAAAGGGTCTGAATACTTTCCCAATGCGCTGTACATACCGTCCACTACAATGTTGTTGTTGTTGCCCTAATTACACAAATAAGCAACAACAACAAAGATCTGCGTGCTTATTAATGTTTCTAAAACAAGAAATGTGGTACCAGTAAGAAGTAATGTGGTATATTGCTCATTTTAATATTCTCTGACCTTTTTAGTATTTTAACAAATCAGAATTTTTAGCTGCCCCTTTAAGGTTACCTTGGTAACAGGGCCACTGGAGTCATCACTGTACATTAAAGGCCAATGTCTCTTGCTTGCAGTGGGAGCTAACTCAAACACTGTAAAGCAACCTAGCGCTGTGAACAAGAAAGGCAGTGTTGCTATGCGAGGTGGGATAGCGATAACGTGAGGATTCGGTTTATGCGTTACCAGATATGAAACAAATGAGCAGAAATACTTTGAAAACAGCTACATTTATTTAGCTATTATAATCACAACTCTCACTTGTGCCCATACCTGACTATTGGTGTTAAATGCAACACTGTAGAGCCCAAAGTGTTACCACGTGCCAACATGGCTGGTGAATTAGACATTTGTTACCCGTTTGACAGATGGAGGCCCTGCCATAACAAGTGACACAATCTCAATTTTAAAATGCAGGCTGTAACACAAAACAAAATGTCTCAAAAGTAAAGGTTTGTGAATACTTCCTGGCGGGAATGTGTGGTAGGTTCGTTTAATGGGGAGATGCTCCATCATAGTACTAAGGGCGATTTTGAAACAAAGTCCATCTGGCCGTATAGACAATCATATAGAATGGTTCTGAAAAAATCCCACTAACTTGTTTGTTATCTCACGCTGCAGGTTAATGATTAACCAGCAAGGTCTTCACCAGACAGTGAGTTCCAGGGGGTATGACAGCAGGCAGCTCCTGTCGTCTGGTTGCTGTGAACCTCTTCTACTTAGTGTAACATTCTGTATTGACCCAAACAGGTGTAAAGTTCAGCTCTCAGTGCTGCACAGTGGGCTCAGTCCCAACACACCACAGCATGCAGAGCTCTCAGTGGGCTCAGTCCCAACACACCACAGCATGCAGAGCTCTCAGTGCTTAGTGCTGCACAGTGGGCTCAGTCCCAACACACCACAGCATGCAGAGCTCTCAGTGCTTAGTGCTGCACAGTGAGCTCAGTACCAACACACCACAGCATGCAGAGCTCTCAGTGCTTAGTGCTGCACAGTGGGCTCAGTCCCAACACACCACAGCATGCAGAGCTCTCAGTGGGCTCAGTCCCAACACACCACAGCATGCAGAGCTCTCAGTGCTGCACAGTGGGCTCAGTCCCAACACACCACAGCATGCAGAGCTCTCAGTGCTTAGTGCTGCACAGTGGGCTCAGTCCCAACACACCACAGCATGCAGAGCTCTCAGTGCTGCACAGTGAGCTCAGTCCCAACACACCACAGCATGCAGAGCTCTCAGTGCTGCACATTGGGCTCAGTCCCAACACACCACAGCATGCAGAGCTCTCAGTGGGCTCAGTCCCAACACACCACAGCATGCAGAGCTCTCAGTGCTCAGTGCTGCACATTGGGCTCAGTCCCAACACACCACAGCATGCAGAGCTCTCAGTGCTTAGTGCTGCACAGTGCGCTCAGTCCCAACACACCACAGCATGCAGAGCTCTCAGTGCTTAGTGCTGCACAGTGAGCTCAGTCCCAACACACCTCAGCATGCAGAGCTCTCAGTGCTTAGTGCTGCACAGTGGGCTCAGTCCCAACACACCACAGCATGCAGAGCTCTCAGTGCTTAGTGCTGCACAGTGAGCTCAGTACCAACACACCACAGCATGCAGAGCTCTCAGTGCTTAGTGCTGCACAGTGGGCTCAGTCCCAACACACCACAGCATGCAGAGCTCTCAGTGCTTAGTGCTGCACAGTGGGCTCAGTCCCAACACACCACAGCATGCAGAGCTCTCAGTGCTGCACAGTGGGCTCAGTCCCAACACACCACAGCATGCAGAGCTCTCAGTGCTTAGTGCTGCACAGTGGGCTCAGTCCCAACACACCACAGCATGCAGAGCTCTCAGTGCTTAGTGCTGCACAGTGGGCTCAGTCCCAACACACCACAGCATGCAGAGCTCTTAGTGCTTAGTGCTGCACAGTGGGCTCAGTCCCAACACACCACAGCATGCAGAGCTCTTAGTGCTGCACAGTGGGCTCAGTCCCAACACACCACAGCATGCAGAGCTCACCGTGCTTAGTGCTGCACAGTGGGCTCAGTCCCAACACACCACAGCATGCAGAGCTCTCAGTGCTTAGTGCTGCACAGTGGGCTCAGTCCCAACACACCACAGCATGCAGAGCTCTCAGTGCTTAGTGCTGCACAGTGGGCTCAGTCCCAACACACCACAGCATGCAGAGCTCTCAGTGCTGCACAGTGGGCTCAGTCCCAACACACCACAGCATGCAGAGCTCTCAGTGCTTAGTGCTGCACAGTGGGCTCAGTCCCAACACACCACAGCATGCAGAGCTCTCAGTGCTTAGTGCTGCACAGTGGGCTCAGTCCCAACACACCTCAGCATGCAGAGCTCTCAGTGCTGCACAGTGGGCTCAGTCCCAACACACCACAGCATGCAGAGCTCTCAGTGCTTAGTGCTGCACAGTGGGCTCAGTCCCAACACACCACAGCATGCAGAGCTCTCAGTGCTTAGTGCTGCACAGTGGGCCCAGTCCCAACACACCACAGCATGCAGAGCTCTCAGTGGGCTCAGTCCCAACACACCACAGCATGCAGAGCTCTTAGTGCTGCACAGTGAGCTCAGTCCCAACACACCACAGCATGCAGAGCTCTCAGTGCTTAGTGCTGCACAGTGGGCTCAGTCCCAACACACCACAGCATGCAGAGCTCTCAGTGCTTAGTGCTGCACAGTGGGCTCAGTCCCAACACACCACAGCATGCAGAGCTCTCAGTGCTGCACAGTGGGCTCAGTCCCAACACACCACAGCATGCAGAGCTCTCAGTGAGCTCAGTGGGCTCAGTCCCAACACACCTCAGCATGCAGAGCTCTCAGTGCTTAGTGCTGCACAGTGGGCTCAGTCCCAACACACCACAGCATGCAGAGCTCTCAGTGCTTAGTGCTGCACAGTGGGCTCAGTCCCAACGCACCACAGCATGCAGAGCTCTCAGTGGGCTCAGTCCCAACACACCACAGCATGCAGAGCTCTCAGTGCTTAGTGCTGCACAGTGGGCTCAGTCCCAACACACCACAGCATGCAGAGCTCTCAGTGCTTAGTGCTGCACAGTGGGCTCAGTCCCAACACACCACAGCATGCAGAGCTCTCAGTGCTGCACAGTGGGCTCAGTCCCAACACACCTCAGCATGCAGAGCTCTCAGTGCTTAGTGCTGCACAGTGGGCTCAGTCCCAACACACCACAGCATGCAGAGCTCTCAGTGCTTAGTGCTGCACAGTGGGCTCAGTCCCAACACACCACAGCATGCAGAGCTCACCGTGCTTAGTGCTGCACAGTGGGCTCAGTCCCAACACACCACAGCATGCAGAGCTCTGTGGGCTCAGTCCCAACACACCACAGCATGCAGAGCTCTCAGTGCTTAGTGCTGCACAGTGGGCTCAGTCCCAACACACCACAGCATGCAGAGCTCACCGTGCTTAGTGCTGCACAGTGGGCTCAGTCCCAACACACCACAGCATGCAGAGCTCTCAGTGCTTAGTGCTGCACAGTGGGCTCAGTCCCAACACACCACAGCATGCAGAGCTCACCGTGCTTAGTGCTGCACAGTGGGCTCAGTCCCAACACACCACAGCAGCTCATAGCACCTTCCTTCACTCCCTGAGGTTAGGGACGTGATCCACACCAGCAGAATTCCTGAGCAGCTTATGGTCAGGTGGGTTCGGCTGCTGAATGGTGTTTAAGCCACCGACCAAGCGTAGCGTTCTGAAGTTGGCTCCAGTTGTCTTGGCAGGAGTTCAGTGGCTTTGTCACAGAGTTGTAGAACAGCCAGCAGTGTCCTAGTGTGAGCTTGGCCAGTGTACCGTGTATAGCAGTGTCCTAGTGTGAGCTTGGCCAGTGTACCGTGTATTGCAGTGTCCTAGTGTGAGCTTGGCCACTATACCGTGTATAGCAGTGTCCTAGTGTGAGCTTGGCCACTATACCGTGTATAGCAGTGTCCTAGTGTGAGCTTGGCCACTATACCGTGTATAGCAGTGTCCTAGTGTGAGCTTGGCCACTATACCGTGTATAGCAGTGTCCTAGTGTGAGCTTGGCCACTATACCGTGTATAGCAGTGTCCTAGTGTGAGCTTGGCCACTATACCGTGTATAGCAGTGTCCTAGTGTGAGCTTGGCCACTATACCGTGTATAGCAGTGTCCTAGTGTGAGCTTGGCCACTATACCGTGTATAGCAGTGTCCTAGTGTGAGCTTGGCCACTATACCGTGTATAGCAGTGTCCTAGTGTGAGCTTGGCCACTATACCGTGTATAGCAGTGTCCTAGTGTGAGCTTGGCCACTATACCGTGTATAGCAGTGTCCTAGTGTGAGCTTGGCCACTATACCGTGTATAGCAGTGTCCTAGTGTGAGCTTGGCCACTATACCGTGTATAGCAGTGTCCTAGTGTGAGCTTGGCCACTATACCGTGTATAGCAGTGTCCTAGTGTGAGCTTGGGCACTATACCGTGTATAGCAGTGTCCTAGTGTGAGCTTGGCCACTATACCGTGTATAGCAGTGTCCTAGTGTGAGCTTGGCCACTATACCGTGTATAGCAGTGTCCTAGTGTGAGCTTGGCCACTATACCGTGTATAGCAGTGTCCTAGTGTGAGCTTGGCCACTATACCGTGTATAGCAGTGTCCTAGTGTGAGCTTGGGCACTATACCGTGTATAGCAGTGTCCTAGTGTGAGCTTGGGCACTATACCGTGTATAGCAGTGTCCTAGTGTGAGCTTGGGCACTATACCGTGTATAGCAGTGTCCTAGTGTGAGCTTGGGCACTATACCGTGTATAGCAGTGTCCTAGTGTGAGCTTGGGCACTATACCGTGTATAGCAGTGTCCTAGTGTGAGCTTGGCCACTATACCGTGTATAGCAGTGTCCTAGTGTGAGCTTGGGCACTATACCGTGTATAGCAGTGTCCTAGTGTGAGCTTGGGCACTATACCGTGTATAGCAGTGTCCTAGTGTGAGCTTGGCCACTATACCGTGTATAGCAGTGTCCTATTTGAGCTTGGCCAGTATACCTTGTATAGCAGTGTCCTATTTGAGCTTGGCCAGTATACCTTGTATAGCAGTGTCCTATTTGAGCTTGGCCAGTATAGCAGGGTATTTTGAAATGCCCACTTCATGATTTTAAATGCCTCCTTTTTTTTCTTTCTCTTTTTGTGTGGGACACCCTAAAGTTTGCAGGGGTGCATGCTACGCCCCAACTATAAGTAATCTCCAGCTCAGGGATCCAGCTATGCTTTTGGTTTGCTAACTGGCTAGATGTCAAGATCAATCTTTTTGGTTACAGCAGAGAATCAATCCCCTCCTGGATAAAGATCCCTGATGCCTAAATTTATTTTGTGCATTAAATATTTTGTTTGGAATGAAATGGCGCCCCTTGTGTGCACTGCCGGTAATACAGTATACCCTAGTATTGTAGAGGTATGGAAAGCTGGAGGTTGCCCAATCCTACCCTAGGGTTCTAGAACAGCCATCCAGCGCTCCAGGGGACCAGCAGGGAAAATGGCCGTCACACCTCAACGACTAACTGGTGAGAGGATGTTAATGTGACTCTGACTAACAAAGTAGACCTAACCGTTTAATATACAGTCTAATAGGTGGACTAGATGGGGGGGGGGGGGCTAGCTTAGTAGTGTGTAGGGGCGGAAGCCGACAGCTTTACGACTCAATGTTTTGCTAGTGATGGGCTTTCACTTTGACACTAGAATGTACCGTTGACGTGGTCACTAATACGATTATTGTGAACAGGGAGGGACATTAACACCTGTTAAATGCGAGTAGGTTTTGGCATTGGTGGGTAAGAATGTCTTTCAACAGTCACGGTGGCGGGTGGTGTGGTGGTTCATTTCTTTACTTTCAAATGAGGAGAGACAAACTTATCACACAAGTCAGCTTTATACTTAAACTAAATCTTTATTCACTTATTAATAAGGGAGCAGGTCAATACAACACACACAGAGTGAATCGATTGAGTGCTCTACGATAATGACGGCTGGTCTACGAATCACCCTCAGATGATTCGTTGAGAGCCCCCGAGACAAAAGTACAAAGGTCTTTTATAGCCAAGATACACCCACCTACATGACAAACAACAGATGTATGGAATGGGTCACAAGGTTAAGATTTGTATGAAAGATACTTATAATTCACAGTAGACATTATCTGCTGTAAAAACAGTACTCTTTGTGTAGAGACCAAGGTCTGGCCTTTTAGTCATCTCTTCCTGGTACCAAATAGAACAGAAACATTAACTCATGCTATGGAATGTGGAATCACCCAAAAGACATTGTACATCTCCTGTCAGTGTTAAATCTCCCAGAAGCCCACTTTCAGTTAACACAGACATAATAGAGTTAAAATAACTATTCTGTTTCATAAAACAACCATTTGATGCAATTAAACTATTATAGCATAATCTTGTAATTTCTCTCAGAGAGCATTTGGGAAGTGTTTTTTTTCAATCGAAAGGACACGTAGAAGTTGGTTGAGTTGACCTGAAAAGATACTTTGTGCTCGTGTTTCTTGGCTCACACACTAGGTGGTATTTCAATAGTAAACTGAACAAAAATATAAATGCAACATGTAAAAAGTGTTTTCATCAGCTGAAATAAAAGATCCCAGAAATGTTCCATACGAACAAAAAGCGCATTTCTTTCAAATTTTGTGCACAAATTTGTTTACTTCCCTGTTAGTGAGCGTTTCTCCTTTGCCAAGATAATCCATCCACCTGCTGGGGACAATAAAAGGCCATTCTAAAATGTGCAGTTTTGTCACACAACACAATGCCACTGTCTCAAGTTTTGAGGGAGCGTGCAATTGGCATGCTGACTGTAGGAATGTCCACCTGAGCTGTTGCCAGAGAATTTAATGTTCATTTCTCTACCATAAGCCACCTGCAATGTCGTTTTAGAGAATTTGGCAGTATGTCCAACCGGCCTCATAACCGCAGACCACGTATCACCATGCCAGCTCAGGACCTCCACATGCGGCTTCTTCACCTGCGGGATCGTCTGAGACCAGGCACCCGTACGGCTGATGAAACTGAGGAGTATTTCTGTCTGTCATAAACCCCTTTTTGTGGGGAAAAACTAATTCTGATTGGCTGGGCCTGGCCTGGCAACCAAGTGGGTGAGCCTATGTCCTCCAAGGTCCATCCATGGCTGCGCTCCTGCCCAGTCCATATATTGGGGCCTAATGAATTTATTTAGTGTTTTAGTGTTGAACACAGTTATAGTGTTTATGTAAATGTACTCAGCCACGGTATCAGTGTTTATGTAAATGTACTCAGACACGGTATCAGTGTTTATGTAAATGTACTCAGCCACGGTATCAGTGTTCATGTAAATGTACTCAGCCACGGTATCAGTGTTCATGTAAATATACTCAGCCACGGTATCAGTGTTTATGTAAATGTACTCAGCCACGGTATCAGTGTTTATGTAAATGTACTCAGCCACGGTATCAGTGTTCATGTAAATGTACTCAGCCACGGTATCAGTGTTCATGTAAATGTACTCAGCCACGGTATCAGTGTTTATGTAAATGTACTCAGCCACGATATCAGTGTTCATGTAAATGTACTCAGCCACGGTATTCGTGTTTATGTAAATGTACTCAGCCACGGTATTAGTGTTTATGTAAATCTACTCAGCCACGGTATTAGTGTTTATGTAAATGTACTCAGCCACGGTATTAGTGTTTATGTAAATGTACTCAGCCACGGTATTCGTGTTTATGTAAATGTACTCAGCCACAGTATTAGTGTTCAAGATGTTCAAATGTTCATAGATGACCAGCAGGGTCAAATAATAATCATCACAGTGGTTGTAGAGGGTGCAGCAGGTCAGTACCTCAGGAGTAAATGTCAGTTGGCTTTTCATAGCCGATCATTCAGAGTTAGAGACAGCAGGTGTGGTACAGAGAGAGTCGAAAACAGCAGGTCCGGGACAGGTAGCACGCCCAGTGAACAGGTCAGTGTTCCATAGCCGCAGGCAGAACAGTTGAAACTGGAGCAGCAGCACGACCAGGTGGACTGGGGACAGCAAGGAATCATCAGGCCAGGTAGTCCTGAGGCATGGTCCTAGGGCTCAGGTCCTCTGAGAGGAGAGAGCGGGAGAATATTGGAGGGAGCATACTTAAATTCACACAGGACACCGGATAAGACAGGAAAAATACTCCAGAATTAACCGCCCGACCCTAGCCCCCCGACAAAAACTACTGCAGCATAAATACTGGAGGCTGAGACAGATGCCCTGGTCAGTCTGTCATCAGGGGTTCATGACCCCAGTTGACCTGGTCAGTCTCTCGTCAGGGGTTCATGACCCCAGTTGACCTGGTCAGTCTCATCAGGGGTTCAGATCATTCCCTTGGAACTCTTATTTGTTCCGTCACTGTGCTGAGGAACACAGAGAGCAGAGCTGACATTAGAGCCTCTGATAGTTATTTTATCTCCATATTTCTTCTTGAATGCGTAAATTAAAGCGCACAGAGGACCAGCAGTTTGAAAATTGCAATATAGTATTGTTTCAACCAGACAGCCAGTCAGAGAGCAGCGTTGTTTCAACCAGACAGCCAGTCAGAGAGCAGCGTTGTTTCAACCAGACAGCCAGTCAGAGAGCAGCGTTGTTTCAACCAGACAGCCAGTCAGAGAGCAGCGTTGTTTCAACCAGACAGCCAGTCAGAGAGCAGCGTTGTTTCAACCAGACAGCCAGTCAGAGAGCAGCGTTGTTTCAACCAGACAGCCAGTCAGAGAGCAGCGTTGTTTCAACCAGACAGCCAGTCAGAGAGCAGCGTTGTTTCAACCAGACAGCCAGTCAGAGAGCAGCGTTGTTTCAACCAGACAGCCAGTCAGAGAGCAGCGTTGTTTCAACCAGACAGCCAGTCAGAGAGCAGCGTTGTTTCAACCAGACAGCCAGTCAGAGAGCAGCGTTGTTTCAACCAGACAGCCAGTCAGAGAGCAGCGTTGTTTCAACCAGACAGCCAGTCAGAGAGCAGCGTTGTTTCAACCAGACAGCCAGTCAGAGAGCAGCGTTGTTTCAACCAGACAGCCAGTCAGAGAGCAGCGTTGTTTCAACCAGACAGCCAGTCAGAGAGCAGCGTTGTTTCAACCAGACAGCCAGTCGGAGAGCAGCGTTGTTTCAACCAGACAGCCAGTCGGAGAGCAGCGTTGTTTCAACCAGACAGCCAGTCGGAGAGCAGCGTTGTTTCAACCTGAAAAATAATATTTTAGTTTTTTTGTTTTGTGACCAACTTTTTATTTTTCAGAAGGGGGTACAAAGATAACCCATTCCCCCCTCAGTCCGCATCCTCCCTCCCCACCCAGAAACCACGCTCCCTTCCCCAACCAGAAACCACGCTCCCCTCCCCACCTAGAAACCACGCTCCCCTCCCCACCTAGAAACCACGCTCCCCTCCCCACCCAGAAACCAAGGTAGGTTGCTTATCAGTAATGTAAAATTAAAATTCTTAACATTCCTCCCATACCGTTAAGTTTTGCCAAAGGTCTTGGTGGACTTTAAGTCCTCGGTCTCAATGAAGCTACATAACCCTGTTCTACATGGCAGCACCTCATACACAGGCAGCTGTGGGTTTTCATTCTTTAAAATGCTCTGCTGGCAGTGGAAGTCTTTAGCCCCGCTGGCAGTGGAAGTCTTTAGCCCCGCTGGCAGTGGAAGCCGTTAGCCCCGCTGGCAGTGGAAGCCGTTAGCCCCGCTGGCAGTGGAAGCCGTTAGCCCCGCTGGCAGTGGAAGCCGTTAGCCCCGCTGGCAGTGGAAGCCGTTAGCCCCGCTGGCAGTGGAAGCCGTTAGCCCCGCTGGCAGTGGAAGCCGTTAGCCCCGCTGGCAGTGGAAGCCGTTAGCCCCGCTGGCAGTGGAAGCCGTTAGCCCCGCTGGCAGTGGAAGCCGTTAGCCCCGCTGGCAGTGGAAGTCGTTAGCCCCGCTGGCAGTGGAAGTCGTTAGCCCCGCTGGCAGTGGAAGTCGTTAGCCCCGCTGGCAGTGGAAGTCGTTAGCCCCGCTGGCAGTGGAAGTCGTTAGCCCCGCTGGCAGTGGAAGTCGTTAGCCCCGCTGGCAGTGGAAGTCGTTAGCCCCGCTGGCAGTGGAAGTCGTTAGCCCCGCTGGCAGTGGAAGCCGTTAGCCCCGCTGGCAGTGGAAGCCGTTAGCCCCGCTGGCAGTGGAAGCCGTTAGCCCCGCTGGCAGTGGAAGCCGTTAGCCCCGCTGGCAGTGGAAGCCGTTAGCCCCGCTGGCAGTGGAAGCCGTTAGCCCCGCTGGCAGTGGAAGCCGTTAGCCCCGCTGGCAGTGGAAGCCGTTAGCCCCGCTGGCAGTGGAAGCCGTTAGCCCCGCTGGCAGTGGAAGCCGTTAGCCCCGCTGGCAGTGGAAGCCGTTAGCCCCGCTGGCAGTGGAAGCCGTTAGCCCCGCTGGCAGTGGAAGCCGTTAGCCCCGCTGGCAGTGGAAGCCGTTAGGCCCGCTGGCAGTGGAAGCCGTTAGGCCCGCTGGCAGTGGAAGCCGTTAGGCCCGCTGGCAGTGGAAGCCGTTAGGCCCGCTGGCAGTGGAAGCCGTTAGGCCCGCTGGCAGTGGAAGCCGTTAGGCCCGCTGGCAGTGGAAGCCGTTAGGCCCGCTGGCAGTGGAAGCCGTTAGGCCCGCTGGCAGTGGAAGCCGTTAGGCCCGCTGGCAGTGGAAGTCGTTAGCTAAATGCTGGAACTCAACATCCTGTCGAGGAATGTTACATGTTCTGAACAATCACCCGCACTTATTTATCAGGTTCTGCTCATTAACCTCTCTGGGATATTCGGGACGGTAGCATCCCACCTCAACAGCCAGTGAATGTGCAGGGCGCCAAATTCAAAACAACAAATCCCATAATTAAAATTCCTCAAACATACAAGTATTTTACACCATTTTGAAGATAAACTTGTTGTAAATCCAGCCACAGTGTCCGATTTCAAAAAGGCTTTACGACGAAAGTACACCAAACGTTTGTTAGGTCAGTACCTAGTCACAAAAAAACACAGCCATTTTTCCAGCCAAAGAGAGGAGTCACAAAAAGTAGAAATAGAGAGAAAATGAATCACTAACCTTTGATGATCATCAGATGACACTCATAGGACTTCATGTTACACAATACATGTATGTTTTGTTCAATAAAGTTCATATTTATATCCCAAAATCTCAGTTTACATTGGTACGTCACGATCAGTAATGTTTTG
Organism: Salvelinus fontinalis; assembly: GCF_029448725.1. Classification (NCBI taxonomy): domain Eukaryota; kingdom Metazoa; phylum Chordata; class Actinopteri; order Salmoniformes; family Salmonidae; genus Salvelinus; species Salvelinus fontinalis. Next base: position 12,968,408 of record NC_074678.1, read on the forward strand.
CTTCCAAAACATCCAGTGATTTTGCAGAGAGCCACATGAATTTACAGAAATACTCATCATAAATGTTGATGGAAAATACAACTGTTATGCATGGAACTATAGATAAACTGCCCCTTAAATCTTCAATAATGTTTCAACCGGAGAATTCCTTTGTCTGTAGAAATGCGATGGAACGCAGCTAACTCTCACTTGAGCGCGAGTGATCAGCTCATGGCACTCTGCCAGAACCCTGACTCAATCGGCTCTCATTCCCCCCTCCTTCACGGTAGAAGCATCAAACAAGGTTCTAAAGACTGTTGACATCTAGTGGAAGCCTTAGGAAGTGCAATATGACCCCATAGACACTGTATATTCGATAGGCAATGACTTGAAAAACTATGTTTAACATTAAAGAAGTCTCAAGGTATTGCTCGCCTGAGGTAGAGTACCTTATTACAAGTTGTCGGCCACACTATCTACCAAGAGAGTTCTCATCTGTATTATTCGTAGCCGTCTATTTACCACCACAAAGCAAAGCTGGCACTAAGATCGCTCTCAAGCAGCTCTATAAAGCCATAAGCAAAGAAGAAAATGCTCACCCAGAAGCGGCGCTCCTAGTGGCCGGGGACTTTAATGCAAGCAAACTTAAATCAGTTTTAACACATTTTTACCAGCATGTCACATGTGCAACCAAGGGAGAATTAAAAATCCTAGACCACCTTTACTCCACACACAGATGCATACAAAGCTCTCCCCCGCCCTCTATTTGGCAAATCTGACCACAATTCTATCCTCCTGATTCCTGCTTACAAGCCAAAACTAAAGCAGGAGGTACCAGTGACTCGCTCAATACGGAACTGGTCAGATAACGCGGATGCTGCAATACAGATCTGTTTTGCACAGACTGGAATATGTTCCAGAATTCATCCAATGGCATTGAGGAATACACCACCTCAGTCATTGGCTTCATCAATAAGTGCATCGATGACGTCGTCCCCACAGTAACTGTACGTACATATCCCAACCAGAAGCCATGGATTACAGGCAACATCCGCATCAAGCTAGAGCTTGACAAGCACGCAGATGAGCTTCCCTGAGACGGTTTCTGACAGTTTCTGCAGAAATGATTCGGTTGTGCAAACCCACAGTTTAATCAGCTGTCTGGGTGGCTGGTCTCATGATCTAGCAGGTGAAGAAGCCGGATGTCGAGGGCCTGAGTTGGCGTGGTTACACATGGTCTGAGGTTGTGAGGCTGTTTGGACATACTGACAAATTCTCTAAAACAACGTTGGATGCGGCTTATGGTAGATAAATTAACATTTTAATTCTCTGGCAACAGCTCTGGTGGAAATTCCTACAGTCAGCATTCCAATTGTACTCTCCCTTAACTTCAGACATCTGTGGCATTGTGTTGTGTGACAAAACTGCACATTTTAGTGGCCTTTTATTGTCCCCAGCACAAGGTGCACCTGTGTAATGATCATGCTGTTTAATCAGCTTCTTGATATGCCACACCTGTCAGTTGGATGGATTATCTTGGCAAAGGAGAAATGCTCACTGACAGGGATGTGCGTATGTAACATTTCTGGGATATTTTATTTCAGCTCATGAAACAGGACCAACACTTTACATGTGTTTATATTTTTGTTCTGTAAAGATCGAAACGTTTCAATGTGGATTGTTATGTTTCCCTTCAACATGGATAGGATCATCAATGAATACTCTGTTTTAGCCCTAACCCTGCTGTGTTAACCCTAAATCAGGTGTTTTAGCCCTAAATCAGGTGTTTTAGCCCTAACCTTGATGTGTTAACCCTAAATCAGGTGTTTTAACCCTAACCCTGATGTGTTAACCCTAAATCAGGTGTTTTAACCCTAACCCTGCTGTGTTAACCCTAAATCAGGTGTTTTAACCCTAAATCGGGTGTTTTAACCCTAACCCTGCTGTGTTAACCCTAAATCAGGTGTTTTAACCCTAAATCAGGTGTTTTAACCCTAACCCTGATGTGTTAACCCTAAATCAGGTGTTTTAGCCCTAAATCAGGTGTTTTAGCCCTAACCTTGATGGTTTAACCCTAAATCAGGTGTTTTAGCCCTAACCCTGATGGTTTAACCCTAAATCAGGTGTTTTAGCCCTAAATCAGGTGTTTTAGCCCTAAATCAGGTGTTTTAGCCCTAAATCAGGTGTTTTAGCCCTAAATCAGGTGTTTTAGCCCTAAATCAGGTGTTTTAACCCTAACCCTGATGGTTTAACCCTAACCCTGATGTTTTAACCCTAAATCAGGTGTTTTAGCCCTAAATCAGGTGTTTTAGCCCTAACCCTGATGTGTTAACCCTAAATCAGGTGTTTTAGCCCTAACCCTGATGTTTTAACCCTGATGTTTTAACCCTAAATCAGGTGTTTTAACCCTAAATCAGATGTTTTAACCCTAAATCAGGTGTTTTAACTGTTTTAACCCTAAATCAGGTGTTTTAACCCTAAATCAGGTGTTTTAACCCTAAATCAGGTGTTTTAGCCCTAACCCTGATGGTTTAACCCTAAATCAGGTGTTTAACCCTAACCCTGATGGTTTAACCCTAAATCAGGTGTTTTAACCCTAAATCAGATGGTTTAACCCTAAATCAGGTGTTTTAACCCTAAATCAGGTGTTTTAGCCCTAACCCTGATGTTTTAACCCTAAATCAGGTGTTTTAGCCCTAAATCAGGTGTTTTAACCCTAACCCTGATGTTTTAACCCTAAATCAGGTGTTTTAGCCCTAACCCTGATGTTTTAGCCCTAAATCAGGTGTTTTAACCCTAAATCAGGTGTTTTAACCCTAAATCAGGTGTTTTAACCCTAACCCTGATGTTTTAGCCCTAAATCAGGTGTTTTAGCCCTAAATCAGGTGTTTTAGCCCTAAATCAGGTGTTTTAGCCCTAAATCAGGTGTTTTAACCCTAAATCAGGTGTTTTAACCCAGATGTTTTAACCCTAAATCAGGTGTTTTAACCCTAAATCAGGTGTTTTAACCCTAAATCAGGTGTTTTAGCCCTAAATCAGGTGTTTTAGCCCTAAATCAGGTGTTTTAGCCCTAAATCAGGTGTTTTAGCCCTAAATCAGGTGTTTTAGCCCTAAATCAGGTGTTTTAGCCCTAAATCAGGTGTTTTAGCCCTAAATCAGGTGTTTTAGCCCTAACCCTGATGGTTTAACCCTAAATCAGGTGTTTAACCCTAACCCTGATGGTTTAACCCTAAATCAGGTGTTTTAACCCTAAATCAGATGGTTTAACCCTAAATCAGATGGTTTAACCCTAAATCAGGTGTTTTAACCCTAAATCAGGTGTTTTAACCCTAAATCAGGTGTTTTAGCCCTAACCCTGATGTTTTAACCCTAAATCAGGTGTTTTAACCCTAAATCAGGTGTTTTAACCCTAAATCAGGTGTTTTAGCCCTAACCCTGATGTTTTAACCCTAAATCAGGTGTTTTAACCCTAAATCAGGTGTTTTAACCCTAAATCAGGTGTTTTAACCCTAAATCAGGTGTTTTAACCCTAACCCTGATGTTTTAGCCCTAACCCTGATGTGTTAACCCTAAATCAGGTGTTTTAGCCCTAAATCAGGTGTTTTAGCCCTAACCCTGATGTTTTAACCCTATTGTGACTCCTGTTTGCCACATCTTCAATTTCAGCCTAGAAGACAGTTTGTGCCCTCAGACATGGCGGGGGGCAAAGGTCATTCAGCTACCCAAGAATAGCAGAGCACCCTTTAATGGTTCAAACAGCTGACCAATCAGCCTGTTACAAAACTTTTGGAAAAAATGTGTTTGATCAAATGAAAAACCGTAGGTGTTATGGATTTGCATCCTCTGCCTTATTATGGTTTGAGATTAACCTAATAGAGGGTGTTCCTTAGTGGAAGCCCCTTATTATGGCTTGAGATTAACCTAACAGAGGGTGTTCCTTAGTGGAAGCCCCTTATTATGGCTTGAGATTAACCTAATCGAGGGTGTTCCTTAGTGGAAGCCCCTTATTATGGCTTGAGATTAACCTAATAGAGGGTGTTCCTTAGTGGAAGCCTCTTATTATGGCTTGAGATTAACCTAATAGAGGGTGTTCCTTAGTGGAAGCCCCTTATTATGGTTTGAGATTAACCTAACAGAGGGTGTTCCTTAGTGGAATCCTCTTATTATGGCTTGAGATTAACCTAATAGAACAGAGGGTTTTCCTTAGTGGAAGCCTCTCCAATGCTAATTCAGTTGAGTCTGGTGTACCGCAGGGAAGCTGGCTAGGGCCATTATTGTTTTCAGTTTTTACTAATGACCTTGAATAAAGCCTGTGTGTCTATGTACGCTGACAACTCAACAGTATACACTTCGGCTGCAACAGTAAAATAAATATCTGAGACACTTAACGTAGAGTTGCAGTCGGGTTTTAGAATGGGTAACTAACGATAGGCCGGTGCTAAATATCTCAAACTAAAAGCATCGTTTTTGGGATGAAATCACTCGCTCAACGTTAAACCTCATTTCAATCTATTACTGAATAATGTGGTGATTGAGCAAGTTGAGGAGACTAAGCTGCTTGGTGTAACCCTGGATAGCAAGTTGTCATGGTCAAAACCATATAGACTCAAACGTTGCTAAAATGGAAAGAGGTGTGTCCATGATAGGGCATTGCGCTGCCTACTGCCCAGCTGTGTGTTCATGTGTAGTTTATCCCTAACCCTGCTGTGTTAACCCTGCTGTGTTAACCCTAACCCTGCTGTGTTAACCCTAACCCTGCTGTGTTAACCCTAACCCTGCTGTGTTAACCCTAACCCTGCTGTGTTTACCCTAACCCTGCTGTGTTAACCCTGCTGTGTTAACCCTAACCCTGCTGTGTTAACCCTAACCCTGCTGTGTTAACCCTAACCCTGCTGTGTTAACCCTAACCCTGCTGTGTTATCCCTAACCCTGCTGTGTTAACCCTAACCCTGCTGTGTTAACCCTAACCCTGCTGTGTTAACCCTAACCCTGCTGTGTTAACCCTAACCCTGCTGTGTTAACCCTAACCCTGCTGTGTTAACCCTAACCCTGCTGTGTTAACCCTAACCCTGCTGTGTTAACCCTAACCCTGCTGTGTTAACCCTGACCCTGCTGTGTTAACCCTGACCCTGCTGTGTTAACCCTGACCCTGCTGTGTTAACCCTGACCCTGCTGTGTTAACCCTGACCCTGCTGTGTTAACCCTGACCCTGCTGTGTTAACCCTGACCCTGCTGTGTTAACCCCGACCCTGCTGTGTTAACCCCGACCCTGCTGTGTTAACCCCGACCCTGCTGTGTTAACCCCGACCCTGCTGTGTTAACCCCGACCCTGCTGTGTTAACCCCGACCCTGCTGTGTTAACCCTAACCCTGCTGTGTTAACCCTAACCCTGCTGTGTTAACCCTAACCCTGCTGTGTTAACCCTAACCCTGCTGTGTTAACCCTAACCCTGCTGTGTTAACCCTAACCCTGCTGTGTTAACCCTAACCCTGCTGTGTTAACCCTAACCCTGCTGTGTTAACCCTAACCCTGCTGTGTTAACCCTAACCCTGCTGTGTTAACCCTAACCCTGCTGTGTTATCCCTAACCCTGCTGTGTTAACCCTAACCCTAAACCTGCTGTGTTAACCCTAACCCTAAACCTGCTGTGTTAACCCTAACCCTAAACCTGCTGTGTTAACCCTAACCCTGCTGTGTTAACCCTAACCCTGCTGTGTTATCCCTAACCCTGCTGTGTTATCCCTAACCCTGCTGTGTTAACCCTAACCCTGCTGTGTTAACCCTAACCCTGCTGTGTTAACCCTAACCCTGCTGTGTTAACCCTAACCCTGCTGTGTTAACCCTAACCCTGCTGTGTTAACCCTAACCCTGCTGTGTTAACCCTAACCCTGCTGTGTTAACCCTAACCCTGCTGTGTTAACCCTAACCCTGCTGTGTTAACCCTAACCCTGCTGTGTTAACCCTAACCCTGCTGTGTTATCCCTAACCCTGCTGTGTTAACCCTAACCCTAAACCTGCTGTGTTAACCCTAACCCTAAACCTGCTGTGTTAACCCTAACCCTAAACCTGCTGTGTTAACCCTAACCCTGCTGTGTTATCCCTAACCCTGCTGTGTTATCCCTAACCCTGCTGTGTTATCCCTAACCCTGCTGTGTTAACCCTAACCCTGCTGTGTTAACCCTAACCCTGCTGTGTTAACCCTAACCCTGCTGTGTTAACCCTAACCCTGCTGTGTTAACCCTAACCCTGCTGTGTTAACCCTAACCCTGCTGTGTTAACCCTAACCCTGCTGTGTTAACCCCGACCCTGCTGTGTTAACCCCGACCCTGCTGTGTTAACCCCGACCCTGCTGTGTTAACCCCGACCCTGCTGTGTTAACCCTATCCCTGCTGTGTTAACCCTGACCCTGCTGTGTTAACCCTGACCCTGCTGTGTTAACCCTGACCCTGCTGTGTTAACCCTGACCCTGCTGTGTTAACCCTGACCCTGCTGTGTTAACCCTGACCCTGCTGTGTTAACCCTGACCCTGCTGTGTTAACCCTGACCCTGCTGTGTTAACCCTGACCCTGCTGTGTTAACCCTGACCCTGCTGTGTTAACCCTAACCCTGCTGTGTTAACCCTAACCCTGCTGTGTTAACCCTAACCCTGCTGTGTTAACCCTAACCCTGCTGTGTTAACCCTAACCCTGCTGTGTTAACCCTACCCTGCTGTGTTAACCCTAACCCTGCTGTGTTAACCCTAACCCTGCTGTGTTAACCCTAACCCTGCTGTGTTAACCCTAACCCTGCTGTGTTAACCCTGACCCTGCTGTGTTAACCCTGACCCTGCTGTGTTAACCCTGACCCTGCTGTGTTAACCCCGACCCTGCTGTGTTAACCCCAACCCTGCTGTGTTTCCCCAACCCTGCTGTGTATCCCTAACCCTGCTGTGTTAACCCTAACCCTGCTGTGTTAACCCTAACCCTGCTGTGTTAACCCTGACCCTGCTGTGTTAACCCTGACCCTGCTGTGTTAACCCTGACCCTGCTGTGTTAACCCTGACCCTGCTGTGTTAACCCTGACCCTGCTGTGTTAACCCTGACCCTGCTGTGTTAACCCTGACCCTGCTGTGTTAACCCTGACCCTGCTGTGTTAACCCTGACCCTGCTGTGTTAACCCTGACCCTGCTGTGTTAACCCTGACCCTGCTGTGTTAACCCTGACCCTGCTGTGTTAACCCTGACCCTGCTGTGTTAACCCTGACCCTGCTGTGTTAACCCTGACCCTGCTGTGTTAACCCTGACCCTGCTGTGTTAACCCTGACCCTGCTGTGTTAACCCTGACCCTGCTGTGTTAACCCTGACCCTGCTGTGTTAACCCTGACCCTGCTGTGTTAACCCTAACCCTGCTGTGTTAACCCTAACCCTGCTGTGTTAACCCTAACCCTGCTGTGTTAACCCTAACCCTGCTGTGTTAACCCTGCTGTGTTAACCCTGCTGTGTTAACCCTGCTGTGTTAACCCTGCTGTGTTAACCCTGCTGTGTTAACCCTGCTGTGTTAACCCTGCTGTGTTAACCCTGCTGTGTTAACCCTGCTGTGTTAACCCTGCTGTGTTAACCCTGCTGTGTTAACCCTGCTGTGTTAACCCTGCTGTGTTAACCCTGCTGTGTTATCCCTAACCCTGCTGTGTTAACCCTGCTGTGTTAACCCTAACCCTGCTGTGTTAACCCTAACCCTGCTGTGTTAACCCTAACCCTGCTGTGTTAACCCTAACCCTGCTGTGTTAACCCTAACCCTGCTGTGTTAACCCTAACCCTGCTGTGTTAACCCTAACCCTGCTGTGTTAACCCTAACCCTCCTGTGTTAACCCTAACCCTGCTGTGTTAACCCTAACCCTGCTGTGTTAACCCTAACCCTGCTGTGTGTGGTATAGGTGGAGGAGGGCAGCAAGGCAGCAGCGGTCAGCCTCCAGGTTGGAGACGAGATGGTGAACATCAACCAGATCCCTCTGAGCGGTTACAGACAGGAGGCCATCTGCCTGGTCAAGGGATCGTACAAGACCCTCAATCTGGTTGTCAAGAGGTAGGAAACCACACACACCCCAACACACAACTGCTGCTCTTATCCCCCTGGCTGCTCCTCCAGGTAACCGGTCCCTATGGTTACAGGGGAGAGATGAGATGGAGGTCCCTGGGCTATCACTGAGCTGCTCTTCTCTGCACAGTGTCGGTCTGACTGGACTAGGGCTAGGGCTGAGGCTCTGCTACAGGGCTGTCTGGGCTAGGGCTGAGCCTCTGCTACAGGTCTGTCTGGACTAGGGCTAGGGCTGAGCCTCTGCTACAGGGCTGTCTGGACTAGGGCTAGGGCTGAGGCTCTGCTACAGGGCTGTCTGGACTAGGGCTGAGCCTCTGCTACAGGGCTGTCTGGACTAGGGCTAGGGCTGAGGCTCTGCTACAGGGCTGTCTGGACTAGGGCTGAGGCTCTGCTACAGGTCTGTCTGGACTAGGGCTAGGGCTGAGTCTCTGCTACAGGTCTGTCTGGACTAGGGCTGAGCCTCTGCTACAGGGCTGTCTGGACTAGGGCTGAGGCTCTGCTACAGGGCTGTCTGGACTAGGGCTAGGGCTGAGGCTCTGCTACAGGTCTGTCTGGACTAGGGCTAGGGCTGAGCCTCTGCTACAGGTCTGTCTGGACTAGGGCTAGGGCTGAGCCTCTGCTACAGGTCTGTCTGGACTAGGGCTAGGGCTGAGTCTCTGCTACAGGTCTGTCTGGACTAGGGCTGAGCCTCTGCTACAGGGCTGTCTGGACTAGGGCTGAGGCTCTGCTACAGGGCTGTCTGGACTAGGGCTAGGGCTGAGGCTCTGCTACAGGTCTGTCTGGACTAGGGCTAGGGCTGAGCCTCTGCTACAGGTCTGTCTGGACTAGGGCTAGGGCTGAGCCTCTGCTACAGGTCTGTCTGGACTAGGGCTAGGGCTGAGTCTCTGCTACAGGGCTGTCTGGACTAGGGCTGAGCCTCTGCTACAGGGCTGTCTGGACTAGGGCTGAGGCTCTGCTACAGGGCTGTCTGGACTAGGGCTAGGGCTGAGGCTCTGCTACAGGGCTGTCTGGACTAGGGCTAGGGCTGAGGCTCTGCTACAGGGCTGTCTGGACTAGGGCTAGGGCTGAGGCTCTGCTACAGGGCTGTCTGGACTAGGGCTAGGGCTGAGGCTCTGCTACAGGGCTGTCTGGACTAGGGCTGAGGCTCTGTTACAGGGCTGTCTGGACTAGGGCTAGGGCTGAGGCTCTGCTACAGGTCTGTCTGGACTAGGGCTAGGGCTGAGGCTCTGCTACAGGGCTGTCTGGACTAGGGCTAGGGCTGAGGCTCTGCTACAGGGCTGTCTGGACTAGGGCTGAGGCTCTGCTACAGGGCTGTCTGGACTAGGGCTAGGGCTGAGGCTCTGCTACAGGGCTGTCTGGACTAGGGCTGAGGCTCTGTTACAGGGCTGTCTGGACTAGGGCTGAGGCTCTGCTACAGGGCTGTCTGGACTAGGGCTGAGGCTCTGCTACAGGGCTGTCTGGACTAGGGCTGAGGCTCTGCTACAGGTCTGTCTGGACTAGGGCTGAGGCTCTGCTACAGGGCAGTCTGGACTAGGGCTAGGGCTGAGGCTCTGTTACAGGGCTGTCTGGACTAGGGCTGAGGCTCTGCTACAGGGCTGTCTGGACTAGGGCTGAGGCTCTGCTACAGGGCTGTCTGGACTAGGGCTAGGGCTGAGGCTCTGTTACAGGGCTGTCTGGACTAGGGCTGAGGCTCTGCTACAGGGCTGTCTGGACTAGGGCTGAGGCTCTGCTACAGGGCTGTCTGGACTAGGGCTGAGGCTCTGCTACAGGGCTGTCTGGACTAGGGCTAGGGCTGAGGCTCTGCTACAGGGCTGTCTGGACTAGGGCTGAGGCTCTGCTACAGGGCTGTCTGGACTAGGGCTAGGGCTGAGGCTCTGCTACAGGGCTGTCTGGACTAGGGCTAGGGCTGAGGCTCTGCTACAGGGCTGTCTGGACTAGGGCTAGGGCTGAGGCTCTGCTACAGGGCTGTCTGGACTAGGGCTGAGGCTCTGTTACAGGGCTGTCTGGACTAGGGCTAGGGCTGAGGCTCTGCTACAGGTCTGTCTGGACTAGGGCTAGGGCTGAGGCTCTGCTACAGGGCTGTCTGGACTAGGGCTAGGGCTGAGGCTCTGCTACAGGGCTGTCTGGACTAGGGCTGAGGCTCTGCTACAGGGCTGTCTGGACTAGGGCTAGGGCTGAGGCTCTGCTACAGGTCTGTCTGGACTAGGGCTGAGGCTCTGTTACAGGGCTGTCTGGACTAGGGCTGAGGCTCTGCTACAGGGCTGTCTGGACTAGGGCTGAGGCTCTGCTACAGGGCTGTCTGGACTCGGGCTGAGGCTCTGCTACAGGGCTGTCTGGACTAGGGCTGAGGCTCTGCTACAGGTCTGTCTGGACTAGGGCTGAGGCTCTGCTACAGGGCTGTCTGGACTAGGGCTAGGGCTGAGGCTCTGTTACAGGGCTGTCTGGACTAGGGCTGAGGCTCTGCTACAGGGCTGTCTGGACTAGGGCTGAGGCTCTGCTACAGGGCTGTCTGGACTAGGGCTAGGGCTGAACCTCTGCTACAGGGCTGTCTGGACTAGGGCTAGGGCTGAGGCTCTGCTACAGGGCTGTCTGGGCTAGGGCTGAGGTTCTGCTACAGGGCTGTCTGGACTAGGGCTGAGGCTCTGCTACAGGGCTGTCTGGACTAGGGCAAGGGCTGAGGCTCTGCTACAGGGCTGTCTGGACTAGGGCTAGGTCTGAGCCTCTGCTACAGGGCTGTCTGGACTAGGGCTGAGGCTCTGCTACAGGGCTCTCTGGGCTAGGGCTTAGGCTCTGCTACAGGGCTGTCTGGACTAGGGCTGAGGCTCTGCTACAGGGCTGTCTGGACTAGGGCTGAGGCTCTGCTACAGGGCTCTCTGGACTAGGGCTGAGCCTCTACTACAGGGCTGTGACTCTGCTCTGTGCTGAGGCTCTGCTACAGGGCTGTGACTCTGCTCTGTCCGCTACAGGGCTGTGACTCTGCTCTGTCCGCTACAGGGCTGTGACTCTGCTCTGTGCTGAGGCTCTGCTACAGGGCTGTGACTCTGCTCTGTCCGCTACAGGGCTGTGACTCTGCTCTGTCCGCTACAGGGCTGTGACTCTGCTCTGTGCTGAGGCTCTGCTACAGGGCTGTGACTCTGCTCTGTCTGCTACCCGGGCTGTGACTCTGCTCTGTCTGCTACAGGGCTGTGACTCTGCTCTGTCTGCTACAGGGCTGTGACTCTGCTCTGTCTGCTACAGGGCTGTGACTCTGCTCTGTCCGCTACAGGGCTGTGACTGCTCTGTCCGCTACAGGGCTGTGACTGCTCTGTCCGCTACAGGGCTGTGACTGCTCTGTCCGCTACAGGGCTGTGACTCTGCTCTGTCCGCTACAGGGCTGTGACTGCTCTGTCCGCTACAGGGCTGTGACTCTGCTCTGTGCTGTGACTCTGCTCTGTCTGCTACAGGGCTGTGACTCTGCTCTGTCTGCTACAGGGCTGTGACTCTGCTCTGTCTGCTACAGGGCTGTGACTCTGCTCTGTCTGCTACAGGGCTGTGACTCTGCTCTGTCTGCTACAGGGCTGTGACTGCTCTGTCCGCTACAGGGCTGTGACTGCTCTGTCCGCTACAGGGCTGTGACTGCTCTCTGCTCTGTCCGCTTCAGGGCTGTGACTCTGCTCTGTCCGCTACAGGGCTGTGACTGCTCTGTCCGCTACAGGGCTGTGACTGCTCTCTGCTCTGTCTGCTACAGGGCTGTGACTCTGCTCTGTCCGCTACAGGGCTGTGACTCTTCTGTCTGCTACAGGGCTGTGACTGCTCTGTGCTCTGTCTGCTACAGGGCTGTGACTGCTCTGTCCGCTACAGGGCTGTGACTCTGCTCTGTCTGCTACAGGGCTGTGACTCTGCTCTGTCCGCTACAGGGCTGTGACTCTGCTTTGTCCGCTACAGGGCTGTGACTCTTCTCTGTCTGCTACAGGGCTGTGACTGCTCTGTGCTCTGTCTGCTACAGGGCTGTGACTGCTCTGTCCGCTACAGGGCTGTGACTCTGCTCTGTCTGCTACAGGGCTGTGACTCTGCTCTGTCCGCTACAGGGCTGTGACTCTGTTCTGTCTGCTACAGGGCTGTGACTCTGCTCTGTCTGCTACAGGGCTGTGACTCTGCTCTGTCTGCTACAGGGCTGTGACTCTGCTCTGTCTGCTACAGGGCTGTGACTCTGCTCTGTCCGCTACAGGGCTGTGACTCTGCTCTGTCCGCTACAGGGCTGTGACTGCTCTCTGCTCTGTCCGCTACAGGGCTGTGACTGCTCTGTCCGCTACAGGGCTGTGACTCTGCTCTGTCCGCTACAGGGCTGTGACTCTGCTCTGTCCGCTACAGGGCTGTGACTCTGCTCTGTCCGCTACAGGGCTGTGACTCTGCTCTGTCTGCTACAGGGCTGTGACTCTGCTCTGTCTGCTACAGGGCTGTGACTCTGCTCTGTCTGCTACAGGGCTGTGACTCTGCTCTGTCTGCTACAGGGCTGTGACTCTGCTCTGTCTGCTACAGGGCTGTGACTGCTCTGTCTGCTACAGGGCTGTGACTGCTCTGTCCGCTACAGGGCTGTGACTGCTCTGTCCGCTACAGGGCTGTGACTGCTCTGTCCGCTACAGGGCTGTGACTGCTCTGTCCGCTACAGGGCTGTGACTGCTCTGTCCGCTACAGGGCTGTGACTGCTCTGTCCGCTACAGGGCTGTGACTGCTCTGTCCGCTACAGGGCTGTGACTGCTCTGTCCGCTACAGGGCTGTGACTCTGCTCTGTCCGCTACAGGGCTGTGATAGCAGGCTGGTTGTGTGCTGCGAGATTGCAGCAGCAGTTGAGAGTTCAGGGTTGTTGACACAGCTTCCAGCAGTATTGATTTAAGATGAGAGGAGGAGGGGGAGGAAAGAATGACATTTTGATGTAGTAGTGGGTTTGGGTTAAGGCCCCACCCCAGCCAGGTTTGGGTTAAGGCCCCACCCCAGCCAGGTTTGGGTTAAGGCCCCACCCCAGCCAGGTTTGGGTTAAGGCCCCACCCCAGCCAGGTTTGGGTTAAGGCCCCACCCCAGCCAGGTTTGGGTTAAGGCCCCACCCCAGCCAGGTTTGGGTTAAGGCCCCACCCCAGCCAGGTTTGGGTTAAGGCCCCACCCCAGCCAGGTTTGGGTTAAGGCCCCACCCCAGCCAGGTTTGGGTTAAGGCCCCACCCCAGCCAGGTTTGGGTTAAGGCCCCACCCCAGCCAGGTTTGGGTTAAGGCCCCACCCCAGCCAGGTTTGGGTTAAGGCCCCACCCCAGCCAGGTTTGGGTTAAGGCCCCACCCCAGCCAGGTTTGGGTTAAGGCCCCACCCCAGCCAGGTTTGGGTTAAGGCCCCACCCCAGCCAGGTTTGGGTTAAGGCCCCACCCCAGCCAGGTTTGGGTTAAGGCCCCACCCCAGCCAGGTTTGGGTTAAGGCCCCACCCCAGCCAGGTTTGGGTTAAGGCCCCACCCCAGCCAGGTTTGGGTTAAGGCCCCACCCCAGCCAGGTTTGGGTTAAGGCCCCACCCCAGCCAGGTTTGGGTTAAGGCCCCACCCCAGCCAGGTTTGGGTTAAGGCCCCACCCCAGCCAGGTTTGGGTTAAGGCCCCACCCCAGCCAGGTTTGGGTTAAGGCCCCACCCCAGCCAGGTTTGGGTTAAGGCCCCACCCCAGCCAGGTTTGGGTTAAGGCCCCACCCCAGCCAGGTTTGGGTTAAGGCCCCACCCCAGCCAGGTTTGGGTTAAGGCCCCACCCCAGCCAGGTTTGGGTTAAGGCCCCACCCCAGCCAGGTTTGGGTTAAGGCCCCACCCCAGCCAGGTTTGGGTTAAGGCCCCACCCCAGCCAGGTTTGGGTTAAGGCCCCACCCCAGCCAGGTTTGGGTTAAGGCCCCACCCCAGCCAGGTTTGGGTTAAGGCCCCACCCCAGCCAGGTTTGGGTTAAGGCCCCACCCCAGCCAGGTTTGGGTTAAGGCCCCACCCCAGCCAGGTTTGGGTTAAGGCCCCACCCCAGCCAGGTTTGGGTTAAGGCCCCACCCCAGCCAGGTTTGGGTTAAGGCCCCACCCCAGCCAGGTTTGGGTTAAGGCCCCACCCCAGCCAGGTTTGGGTTAAGGCCCCACCCCAGCCAGGTTTGGGTTAAGGCCCCACCCCAGCCAGGTTTGGGTTAAGGCCCCACCCCAGCCAGGTTTGGGTTAAGGCCCCACCCCAGCCAGGTTTGGGTTAAGGCCCCACCCCAGCCAGGTTTGGGTTAAGGCCCCACCCCAGCCAGGTTTGGGTTAAGGCCCCACCCCAGCCAGGTTTGGGTTAAGGCCCCACCCCAGCCAGGTTTGGGTTAAGGCCCCACCCCAGCCAGGTTTGGGTTAAGGCCCCACCCCAGCCAGGTTTGGGTTAAGGCCCCACCCCAGCCAGGTTTGGGTTAAGGCCCCACCCCAGCCAGGTTTGGGTTAAGGCCCCACCCCAGCCAGGTTTGGGTTAAGGCCCCACCCCAGCCAGGTTTGGGTTAAGGCCCCACCCCAGCCAGGTTTGGGTTAAGGCCCCACCCCAGCCAGGTTTGGGTTAAGGCCCCACCCCAGCCAGGTTTGGGTTAAGGCCCCACCCCAGCCAGGTTTGGGTTAAGGCCCCACCCCAGCCAGGTTTGGGTTAAGGCCCCACCCCAGCCAGGTTTGGGTTAAGGCCCCACCCCAGCCAGGTTTGGGTTAAGGCCCCACCCCAGCCAGGTTTGGGTTAAGGCCCCACCCCAGCCAGGTTTGGGTTAAGGCCCCACCCCAGCCAGGTTTGGGTTAAGGCCCCACCCCAGCCAGGTTTGGGTTAAGGCCCCACCCCAGCCAGGTTTGGGTTAAGGCCCCACCCCAGCCAGGTTTGGGTTAAGGCCCCACCCCAGCCAGGTTTGGGTTAAGGCCCCACCCCAGCCAGGTTTGGGTTAAGGCCCCACCCCAGCCAGGTTTGGGTTAAGGCCCCACCCCAGCCAGGTTTGGGTTAAGGCCCCACCCCAGCCAGGTTTGGGTTAAGGCCCCACCCCAGCCAGGTTTGGGTTAAGGCCCCACCCCAGCCAGGTTTGGGTTAAGGCCCCACCCCAGCCAGGTTTGGGTTAAGGCCCCACCCCAGCCAGGTTTGGGTTAAGGCCCCACCCCAGCCAGGTTTGGGTTAAGGCCCCACCCCAGCCAGGTTTGGGTTAAGGCCCCACCCCAGCCAGGTTTGGGTTAAGGCCCCACCCCAGCCAGGTTTGGGTTAAGGCCCCACCCCAGCCAGGTTTGGGTTAAGGCCCCACCCCAGCCAGGTTTGGGTTAAGGCCCCACCCCAGCCAGGTTTGGGTTAAGGCCCCACCCCAGCCAGGTTTGGGTTAAGGCCCCACCCCAGCCAGGTTTGGGTTAAGGCCCCACCCCAGCCAGGTTTGGGTTAAGGCCCCACCCCAGCCAGGTTTGGGTTAAGGCCCCACCCCAGCCAGGTTTGGGTTAAGGCCCCACCCCAGCCAGGTTTGGGTTAAGGCCCCACCCCAGCCAGGTTTGGGTTAAGGCCCCACCCCAGCCAGGTTTGGGTTAAGGCCCCACCCCAGCCAGGTTTGGGTTAAGGCCCCACCCCAGCCAGGTTTGGGTTAAGGCCCCACCCCAGCCAGGTTTGGGTTAAGGCCCCACCCCAGCCAGGTTTGGGTTAAGGCCCCACCCCAGCCAGGTTTGGGTTAAGGCCCCACCCCAGCCAGGTTTGGGTTAAGGCCCCACCCCAGCCAGGTTTGGGTTAAGGCCCCACCCCAGCCAGGTTTGGGTTAAGGCCCCACCCCAGCCAGGTTTGGGTTAAGGCCCCACCCCAGCCAGGTTTGGGTTAAGGCCCCACCCCAGCCAGGTTTGGGTTAAGGCCCCACCCCAGCCAGGTTTGGGTTAAGGCCCCACCCCAGCCAGGTTTGGGTTAAGGCCCCACCCCAGCCAGGTTTGGGTTAAGGCCCCACCCCAGCCAGGTTTGGGTTAAGGCCCCACCCCAGCCAGGTTTGGGTTAAGGCCCCACCCCAGCCAGGTTTGGGTTAAGGCCCCACCCCAGCCAGGTTTGGGTTAAGGCCCCACCCCAGCCAGGTTTGGGTTAAGGCCCCACCCCAGCCAGGTTTGGGTTAAGGCCCCACCCCAGCCAGGTTTGGGTTAAGGCCCCACCCCAGCCAGGTTTGGGTTAAGGCCCCACCCCAGCCAGGTTTGGGTTAAGGCCCCACCCCAGCCAGGTTTGGGTTAAGGCCCCACCCCAGCCAGGTTTGGGTTAAGGCCCCACCCCAGCCAGGTTTGGGTTAAGGCCCCACCCCAGCCAGGTTTGGGTTAAGGCCCCACCCCAGCCAGGTTTGGGTTAAGGCCCCACCCCAGCCAGGTTTGGGTTAAGGCCCCACCCCAGCCAGGTTTGGGTTAAGGCCCCACCCCAGCCAGGTTTGGGTTAAGGCCCCACCCCAGCCAGGTTTGGGTTAAGGCCCCACCCCAGCCAGGTTTGGGTTAAGGCCCCACCCCAGCCAGGTTTGGGTTAAGGCCCCACCCCAGCCAGGTTTGGGTTAAGGCCCCACCCCAGCCAGGTTTGGGTTAAGGCCCCACCCCAGCCAGGTTTGGGTTAAGGCCCCACCCCAGCCAGGTTTGGGTTAAGGCCCCACCCCAGCCAGGTTTGGGTTAAGGCCCCACCCCAGCCAGGTTTGGGTTAAGGCCCCACCCCAGCCAGGTTTGGGTTAAGGCCCCACCCCAGCCAGGTTTGGGTTAAGGCCCCACCCCAGCCAGGTTTGGGTTAAGGCCCCACCCCAGCCAGGTTTGGGTTAAGGCCCCACCCCAGCCAGGTTTGGGTTAAGGCCCCACCCCAGCCAGGTTTGGGTTAAGGCCCCACCCCAGCCAGGTTTGGGTTAAGGCCCCACCCCAGCCAGGTTTGGGTTAAGGCCCCACCCCAGCCAGGTTTGGGTTAAGGCCCCACCCCAGCCAGGTTTGGGTTAAGGCCCCACCCCAGCCAGGTTTGGGTTAAGGCCCCACCCCAGCCAGGTTTGGGTTAAGGCCCCACCCCAGCCAGGTTTGGGTTAAGGCCCCACCCCAGCCAGGTTTGGGTTAAGGCCCCACCCCAGCCAGGTTTGGGTTAAGGCCCCACCCCAGCCAGGTTTGGGTTAAGGCCCCACCCCAGCCAGGTTTGGGTTAAGGCCCCACCCCAGCCAGGTTTGGGTTAAGGCCCCACCCCAGCCAGGTTTGGGTTAAGGCCCCACCCCAGCCAGGTTTGGGTTAAGGCCCCACCGCAGCCAGGTTTGGGTTAAGGCCCCACCGCAGCCAGGTTTGGGTTAAGGCCCCACCGCAGCCAGGTTTGGGTTAAGGCCCCACCGCAGCCAGGTTTGGGTTAAGGCCCCACCGCAGCCAGGTTTGGGTTAAGGCCCCACCGCAGCCAGGTTTGGGTTAAGGCCCCACCGCAGCCAGGTTTGGGTTAAGGCCCCACCGCAGCCAGGTTTGGGTTAAGGCCCCACCGCAGCCAGGTTTGGGTTAAGGCCCCACCGCAGCCAGGTTTGGGTTAAGGCCCCACCGCAGCCAGGTTTGGGTTAAGGC
The DNA here is from genome assembly GCF_029448725.1 of Salvelinus fontinalis. Classification (NCBI taxonomy): domain Eukaryota; kingdom Metazoa; phylum Chordata; class Actinopteri; order Salmoniformes; family Salmonidae; genus Salvelinus; species Salvelinus fontinalis. The sequence continues at coordinate 12,985,986 of NC_074678.1, forward strand.
CCCACCGCAGCCAGGTTTGGGCTGATCCATTGCGGAGGCCCGTCTCGGTGGGCTGATCCATTGCGGAGGCCACGAGGATAACACACCAGTATCACCAGTAGTACATTCACCATTAATTACCATCATTCCTAATCTAAATTTCTTTTGATGCATTCAATCAATCAATCAAGTTTATTTTATATAGCCCTTCGTACATCAGCTAATATCTCAAAGTGCTGTACAGAAACCCAGCCTAAAACCCCAAACAGCAAGCAATGCAGGTGTAGAAGCACGGTGGCTAAAATCTCCCTAGAAAGGCCAAAACAAAGGAAGAAACCTAGAGAGGAACCAGGCTATGAAGGGTGGCCAGTCCTCTTCTGGCTGTGCCGGGTGGAGATTATAACAGAACATGGCCAAGATGTTCAAAATGTTCATAAATGACAATCATGGTCAAATAATAATCATGAATAAATGTCAGTTGCCTTTTCATAGCCGATCATTAAGAGTTGAAAACAGCAGGTCTGGGACAGGTGGCGGTTCCATAACCCCAGGCAGAGCAGTTGAAACTGGAACAGCAGCAAGGCCAGGTGGACTGGGGACAGCAAGGAGTCATCATGCCTGTTAGTCCTGACGTATGGTCCTAGGGCTCAGGTCCTCCGAGAGAGAGAAAGAGAGGAGAGAATTAGAGAGAGCATACTTAAATTCACACAGGACACTGGATAAGACAGGAGAAGTACTCCAGATATAACCAACTGACCCTAGCCCCCCGACACAAACTACTGCAGCATAAATACTGGAGGCTGAGACAGGAGGGGTCAGGAGACACTGTGGCCCCATCCGATGATACCCCCGGACAGGGCCAAACAGGAAGGATATAACCCCACCCACTTTGCCAAAGCACAGCCCCCGCACCACTAGAGCGATATCTTCAACCACCAACTTACAATCCTGAGACAAGGCCGAGTATAGCCCACAAAGATCTCCGCCACGGCTCAAACCAAGGGGGGGAGCCAACCCAGACAGGAAGATCACGTCAGTAACTCAACCCACTCAAGTAACGCACCCCTCCTAGGGACGGCATGAAAGAGCACCAGTAAGCCAGTGACTCAGCCCCTGTAATAGGGTTAGAGGTAGAGAATCCCAGTGGAGAGAGGGGAACCGGCCAGGCAGAGACAGCAAGGGCGGTTCGTTGCTCCAGAGCCTTTCCGTTCACCTTCACCCTCCTGGGCTAGACTACACTCAATCAAATGACCTACTGAAGAGATAAGTCTTCAGTAAAGACTTAAAGGTTGAGACCGAGTCTGCGTCTCTCACATGGGTAGGCAGACCATTCCATAAAAATGGAGATCTATAGGAGAAAGCCCTGCCTCCAGCTGTTTGCTTAGAAATTCTAGGGACAATTAGGAGGCCTGCGTCTTGTGACCGTAGCGTACGTGTAGGTATGTACGGCAGGATCAACTCGGAAAGATAGGTAGGAGCAAGCCCATGTAACGCTTTATAGGTTAACAGTAAAACCTTGAAATCAGCCCTTGCCTTAACAGGAAGCCAGTGTAGGGAAGCTAGCACTGGAGTAATATGATCAAATTTCTTGGTTCTAGTCAGGATTCTAGCAGCCGTATTTAGCACTAACTGAAGTTTATTTAGTGCTTTCTGCATTTTTGGACAGAAAATTTCTGATTTTTGCAATGTTACGTAGATGGAAAAAAAGCTGTCCTTGAAACAGTCTTTATGTTCGTCAAAAGAGAGATCAGGGTCAAGATTAACGCCGAGGTCCTTCACAGTTTTATTTGAGACGACTTTACAACCATCAAGATTAATTGTCAGATTTAACAGAAGATCTCTTTGTTTCTTGGGACCTAGAACAAGCATCTCTGTTTTGTCCGAGTTTAAAAGTAGGAAGTTTTCAGCCATCCACTTCCTTATGTCTGAAACACAGGCTTCTAGCGAGGGCAATTTTGGGGCTTCACCATGTTTCATTGAAATGTACAGCTGTGTGTCATCCGCATAGCAGTGAAAGTTAACATTATGTTTTCGAATAACATCCCCAAGAGGTAAAATATATAGTGAAAACAATAGTGGTCCTAATACGGAACCTTGAGGAACACCGAAATGCACAGTTGATTTGTCGGAGGACAAACCATTGACAGAGACAAACTGATATCTTTCCGACAGATAAGATCTAAACCAGGCCAGAACTTGTCTGTGTAGACCAATTTGGGTTTCCAGTCTCTCCAAAAGAATGTGGTGATCGATGGTGTCAAAGGCAGCACTAAGGTCTAGTAGCACGAGGACAGATGCAGAGCCTCGGTCTGACGCCATTAAAAGGTCATTTACCACCTTCACAAGTGCAGTCTCAGTGCTATGATGGGGTCTAAAACCAGACTGAAGCATTTCGTATACATTGTTTGTCTTCAGGAAGATAGTGAGTTGCTGATCAACAGCTTTTTCTAAAATTTTTGAGAGGAATGGAAGATTCGATATAGGCCAATAGTTTTTTATATTTTCCGGGTCAAGGTTTGGCTTTTTCAAGAGAGGCTTTATTACTGCCACTTTTAGTGAGTTTGGTACACATCCGGTGGATAGAGAGACGTTTATTATGTTCAACATAGGAGGACCAAGCACAGGAAGCAGCTCTTTCAGTAGTTTAGTAGGAATAGGATCCAGTATGCAGCTTGAAGGTTTAGAGGCCATGATTATTTTCATCATTGTGTCAAGAGATATAGTACTAAAACAGTTAAGTGTCTCTCCCGATCCCAGGCCCTCGCAGAGCTGTGCAGATCCAGGACAGCTAAGCCCTGGAGGAATATGCAGATTTAAAGAGGAATCCGTAATTTGCTTTCTAATGATCATGATCTTTTCCTCAAAGAAGTTCATGAATTTATTACTGCTGAAGTGAAAGCCATCCTCACTTGGGGAATGCTGCTTTTTAGTTAGCGATAGTATTCAATCCATTATTATCCCAATCGTACTGGTGTCATTGTAGGAGTGGGGCACGTTGTTAGCAGAGAGCACCATCTGGGGTTAAGGTTCAACTAGGCTACACTTGGGAGAAAGTTTTGATTTCATTCCAGCTATGAGTTGTCAATTAATTGTCTTTTGTTTGGAGCTCTCCTGCCATTCTTGAGTAAGGACACGCACCTGATTACAGATAGAAGTAGTACTAGGTGACCTGGCCTGCGCGCAAATGTAGTCCTATAGAATGTGTCCCTTTTGGGATCTGATAGTGTCTGATTGTCTTAACTCACCACCACCGTGGAGCTTCTCAAAGTCTGTTTTTCTTCACCTCAAACAGCAAGTAAACAAAGTCTGTTTTTACATCCATTGAGAATGACAATAATTCCTCAAAGTAGCCTATTAGAGAAATATTTCCAGTTCTCTACCACCCAGCATGAAAGGGAAAAATGTTATGCTCTGATCCAGTGGAAACTTCATAAAATATGCCTACCTGATGACTTCTTATCCCTTAAGCAAATAGTCTAAAGCTGTGTCTGTCCAGAGCTCACTGATACAGGAAACACTGAGGGGACAGAATATTTTATACAATGTTGCCAGTTGGTTAGCACCAGTTTGGGGCTGGACCAGGTTAATATTTATACAATGTTGCCAGTTGGTTAGCACCAGTTTGGGGCTGGACCAGGTTAATATTTATACAATGTTGCCAGTTGGTTAGCACCAGTTTGGGGCTGGACCAGGTTAATATTTTATACAATGTTGCCAGTTGGTTAGCACCAGTTTGGGGCTGGACCAGGTTAATATTTTATACAATGTTGCCAGTTGGTTAGCACCAGTTTGGGGTGGACCAGGTTAATATTTTATACAATGTTGCCAGTTGGTTAGCACCAGTTTGGGGTGGACCAGGTTAATATTTATACAATGTTGCCAGTTGGTTAGCACCAGTTTGGGGCTGGACCAGGTTAATATTTTATACAATGTTGCCAGTTGGTTAGCACCAGTTTGGGGCTGGACCAGGTTAATATTTTATACAATGTTGCCAGTTGGTTAGCACCAGTTTGGGGTGGACCAGGTTAATATTTATACAATGTTGCCAGTTGGTTAGCACCAGTTTGGGGTGGACCAGGTTAATATTTATACAATGTTGCAGACTGGCCATGCGTAGCCTATGTGATTTATAGGATATTTATTTTTATCAGGATATTTTCTACCTGCAGGCTGCACTGTTGTTGTTTGGTGGCTTTATGTAGGCTATTTTTACATGTTGACAATGTCAATAGAAGTTACATTTTAGATTTGTATCATTTTCCTTTAGATATAATTTTAATTAACCACACAACATTGATTTTGAGATATGAAGACATTTAAAGTAAATGAAACTGTTCCACGAAAATGGTCTAAGAGTTCAATCTTGGTTTCATCAGACCAGCTAATCTTATTTTTCATGGTCTGAGAGTCCTTCAGGTGCCCTTTGGCAAACTCCAGCGGGCTGTCATGTGCCTTTTACTGACGAGTGGCTTCCGTCTGTCTACCATAAAGGCCTGATTGGTGGAGTGCTGCAGAGATGGTTGTCCTTTTGGAAGGTTTCCCCTAGCCGTTAGCCTCATGGATGAGTAGAGTTAGCTGTTAGCCTCATGGATGAGTAGAGTTAGCTGTTAGCCTCATGGATGAGTAGAGTTAGCTGTTAGCCTCATGGGTGAGTAGTGTTAGCTGTTAGGCTCATGGGTGAGTAGAGGTAGCTGTTAGCCTCATGGGTGAATAGTGCTAGGCTGTTAGTCTCATGGGTGAGTAGAGGTAGCTGTTAGCCTCATGGGTGAGTAGCGTTAGCTGTTAGCCTCATGGGTGAGTAGCGTTAGCTGTTAGCCTCATGGGTGAGTAGCGTTAGCTGTTAGCCTCATGGGTGAGTAGCGTTAGCTGTTAGCCTCATGGGTGAGTAGCGTTAGCTGTTAGCCTCATGGGTGAGTAGAGGTAGCTGTTAGCCTCATGGGTGAGTAGCGTTAGCTGTTAGCCTCATGGGTGAGTAGCGTTAGCTGTTAGCCTCATGGGTGAGTAGCGTTAGCTGTTAGCCTCATGGGTGAGTAGAGGTAACTGTTAGCCTCATGGATGAAGAGTGCTAGGCTGTTAGCCTCATGGGTGAATAGTGCTAGGCTGTTAGCCTCATGGGTGAATAGTGCCAGGCTGTTAGCCTCATGGGTGAATAGTGCCAGGCTGTTAGCCTCATGGGTGAATAGTGCCAGGCTGTTAGCCTCATGGGTGAATAGTGCTAGGCTGTTAGCCTCATGGATGAATAGTGCCAGGCTGTTAGCCTCATGGGTGAATAGTGCTAGGCTGTTAGCCTCATGGGTGAATAGTGCCAGGCTGTTAGCCTCATGGATGAATAGTGCCAGGCTGTTAGCCTCATGGATGAATAGTGCCAGGCTGTTAGCCTCATGGGTGAATAGTGCCAGGCTGTTAGCCTCATGGGTGAATAGTGCCAGGCTGTTAGCCTCATGGGTGAATAGTGCCAGGCTGTTAGCCTCATGGGTGAATAGTGCTAGGCTGTTAGCCTCATGGGTGAATAGTGCTAGGCTGTTAGCCTCATGGGTGAATAGTGCTAGGCTGTTAGCCTCATGGGTGAGTAGCGTTAGCTGTTAGCCTCATGGATGAATAGTGCTAGGCTGTTAGCCTCATGGATGAATAGTGCTAGGCTGTTAGCCTCATGGGTGAATAGTGCTAGGCTGTTAGCCTCATGGGTGAATAGTGCTAGGCTGTTAGCCTCATGGGTGAATAGTGCTAGGCTGTTAGCCTCATGGGTGAATAGTGCTAGGCTGTTAGCCTCATGGGTGAATAGTGCTAGGCTGTTAGCCTCATGGGTGAATAGTGCTAGGCTGTTAGCCTCATGGGTGAATAGTGCTAGGCTGTTAGCCTCATGGGTGAATAGTGCTAGGCTGTTAGCCTCATGGGTGAATAGTGCTAGGCTGTTAGCCTCATGGGTGAATAGTGCTAGGCTGTTAGCCTCATGGGTGAATAGTGCTAGGCTGTTAGCCTCATGGGTGAATAGTGCTAGGCTGTTAGCCTCATGGGTGAATAGTGCTAGGCTGTTAGCCTCATGGGTGAATAGTGCTAGGCTGTTAGCCTCATGGGTGAATAGTGCTAGGCTGTTAGCCTCATGGGTGAATAGTGCTAGGCTGTTAGCCTCATGGGTGAATAGTGCTAGGCTGTTAGCCTCATGGGTGAATAGTGCCAGGCTGTTAGCCTCATGGGTGAATAGTGCCAGGCTGTTAGCCTCATGGGTGAATAGTGCCAGGCTGTTAGCCTCATGGGTGAATAGTGCTAGGCTGTTAGCCTCATGGGTGAATAGTGCTAGGCTGTTAGCCTCATGGGTGAATAGTGCTAGGCTGTTAGCCTCATGGGTGAATAGTGCTAGGCTGTTAGCCTCATGGGTGAATAGTGCTAGGCTGTTAGCCTCATGGGTGAATAGTGCTAGGCTGTTAGCCTCATGGGTGAATAGTGCTAGGCTGTTAGCCTCATGGGTGAATAGTGCCGGCCGTTAGCCTCATGGGTGAATAGTGCTAGGCTGTTAGCCTCATGGGTGAATAGTGCCAGGCTGTTAGCCTCATGGGTGAATAGTGCCAGGCTGTTAGCCTCATGGGTGAATAGTGCCGGCCGTTAGCCTCATGGGTGAATAGTGCCAGGCTGTTAGCCTCATGGGTGAATAGTGCTGGCCGTTAGCCTCATGGGTGAATAGTGCCAGGCTGTTAGCCTCATGGGTGAATAGTGCTGGCCGTTAGCCTCATGGGCGCTGAAGTCGTTAGCCTCAAGCGCCTGTACTGGGCGCTGAAGTCGCAAATCATAGGAGCAGTTATATCAGAACTGGAGGGCAGAACTTCACAATTTTACCTGCAGACTTTCTTGTTCAATAGTAGTTAGTTGAATGACTGTTCAGAAATTAAACTGTTTCCTTCTGTATCTTACTTGTCCAAATGCAACTGATTAAAACTCATAACTGTTGATCAAAACTGTCGGTAGTGTTTAACTGTTAATTAACATGATGATTTTATTTGAATGATGAATTAATCAAGAAGCATACATCTAAGTTTGATGTTTACTTTGTTACTGTCAACAACAGAACAATGATACATATTACAGCTGTACTGATAAATACAAATCCAGATCATTAAGAAATATTTAGTGACGACATGAATTGATTTTGCCTCCTGCTGCTCCTCCCAATCACTGTCTTCCTCAGTTTGGGGACACTTAGAAATGTCCTTGTTTATGAAAGAAAAGCAAAAAAAATATTGTCCATTTTTAAAACAACATCAAATTGATCAGAAATACAGTGTAGACATCGTTCATGTTGTAAATGACTATTGTAGCTGGAAACGGCTGATTTTTTTTTAATGGAATATCTACATAGGCGTACAGAGGCCCATTATCAGCAACCATCACTCCTGTGTTCCATTGGCATGTTGTGTTAGCTAATCCAAGTTTAGCATTTTAAAAGGCTAATTGATCATTAGAAAACCCTTTTGCAATTATCTTAGCACAGCTGAAAACTGTTGTTCTGATTAAAGAAGCAACACAACTGGTCTTCTTTAGACTAGTTGAGTATCTGGAGCATCAGCATTTGTGGGTTCGATTACAGGCTCAAAATGGCCAGAAACAAAGAACTTTCTCCTGAAACTCGTCAGTCTATTCTTGTTCTGAGAAATGAAGGCTATTCTATGCGAGAAATTGCCAAGAAACTGAAGATCTCGTACAATGCTGTGTACTACTCCCTTCACTGGCTCTAACCAGAATAGAAAGAGGAGTGGGAGGCCCCGGTGCACAACTGAGCAAGAGGACACGTACATTAGTGTTTAGTTTGAGAAACAGACGCCTCACAAGTCCTCAACTTGCAGCTTCATTAAATAGTACCCGCAACATACCAGTCTCAATGTCAACAGTTTATTATATTTAACCAGGTAGGCCAGTTGAGAACACGTTCTCATTTACAACTGCGACCTGGCCAAGGATGGCACTGTGATAGACTACAGCTAATTTGCTGAGTAGAGTGCTGGAGGCTATTTTGTAAATGACATCGCTGAAGTCAAGGATCGTTTAGTCGTGAACTAAACCACCCCCACAGATTATCAGAGGACGCTGATTGGTGCAGCCATACGGTGGACGGAAGGGAGGGTCCAAAGCGGTTCTGGTCGTGGCCAGACTATCCGTGTGGCGAAACAGAATGTGAGCTCCCAAGACCAGGATGGTTCGTACGAGGCTAAAAGAAAATTCCGCCTGTGGGCCACAAGTTGGAGAACCCGGCCTTAGAGCGTGGTATTACTTGTTGTCCTGTTTTCCATTCATGACGTCACCGAGATCAGTGGTTCCCAAACTGGGTCCTACAGGGGTCGCGGACAGATTTATTTTATTTTATAAATATTGCTACAAACAACACATTTGGCCAATGGGTCTATGGAAGAAGTTTTAGAGGGTGCAATACGATGTCATATTATTCATCTATACCCTTAGATGCGCAACAGGGCAAATAGTACTCCATCAATGTGTATATATATATACATGGTGACTGAGTCAGCGTGCATGCGCTCGGCCCGCCACAAGGAGTCGCTAGAGCGCGATGGGACAAGGACATCCCAGGCCAGCCAAACCCTCCCCTTACCCGGATGACGCTTGGCCAATTGTGCGACGCCTCATGGGTCTCCTGGTCGCGGCCGGCTGCAACACAGACGGGGATCGAACCCGGGTCTATAGTGACGTTTCTTAGACTGCTGTAGCACTCAGGTGGCCACTGTAATTTTAAGTTTAAACTGCAAAATTGTCTCTGACCCATGAGGAAAATGTGTAGAATTTCAGGAAATGAGCTTTAAAACGGCAAGAGTTTCTCTCGTATGTGAAGAGGCTTTAAATAGTTCTTTCCCAGGGACCGAGAATTGAATAGTCCGGCCATGCACTGCAGCAGTCATAGTAAAACTCCTTGCATGCTATTTCTATCGCTCTCCAAAATTGGAGTTGAGGTCTGATTTTGAGGGGGAGGAAGTTGGAGTTGAGGTCTGATTTTGAGGGGGAGGAAGTTGGAGTTGAGGTCTGATTTTGAGGGGGAGGAAGTTGGAGTTGAGGTCTGATTTTGAGGGGGAGGAAGTTGGAGTTGAGCTCTGATTTTGAGGGGGAGGAAGCTGGAGTTGAGCTCTGATTTTGAGGGGGAGGAAGCTGGAGTTGAGCTCTGATTTTGAGGGGGAGGAAGCTGGAGTTGAGCTCTGATTTTGAGGGGGAGGAAGTTGCTATCACAAACGGGATGTGACGCAGTCATGGAATTCTGGATGGTGGGATATTGGTCAGCCAAAGGACCCTCCCATCATCAAACCTTATAAATTTGGGACACAACGCACATTTTCTCCTCCTGACTGGATGTGCTGCTGCTGCAGGGAGGGGGGTGTTGCCTACGCAACCAAAAACATGTTTGTTTAAGAAAGGAGGAACAAAGTTTTAGTCACATTGTAAAGAGTGTTACCGCGGAAACAAAGGTCGTCCCGTCTTCAGTCAGCTGTTCGTTCTACAAAAACAAACAAAACCTTTTATTTTCATGACGGTCTTAATCCATAATCGTTGTTTACACGATTATACGGTTATTGTGCCAGGCCTAGTCCCTCCAGCGCTTAGGTTGGCCATTTTGTTAGGTTTGTTAAAACAGCCCTACGTGTAGTTGTATGGTTCAGCGTTTCAGCCTGTGTTCCTCCTCCCCTGTCGGCAGGAATATGACAATGGTGGATTTAGTAGCTACTGGAAAAATGCCCTCTGAGACTGATGTCCATGTGGCCAGGAGCTTTCTCAACAAGATATTACGAAGTTCCATGAGGTATGCTTCCATTAGCTAGTTAGCCAATAGTATCTCCTCCGCTTGCTGTCATCCACCCAGACCTCTACCCATAATGCCGTTCTTCTGCTGTGTGGTAATATCATCATTCCAACCATCAGTGTTTCTTCCTAGTTCAACATCTCCCATGAGTAGTCACCATTTTGTTTCATGATAAGTGACCATTTTCTTTCCTTCATCAAGTAGAGTCATGAATAATGCTTTTATCATGAGATTTATAGACTATAGGTAAGATTAATGTCAAGACCTTGACCTGTCATTCATGTTGAGAGTTTCCATGGTTATCATAAACATTATCAGCCCATCTACACTGCCCTCATGTCTTGTGTTGTCAATACTCCTGTTGTGTTGTCAATACTGCCTGTTGTGTTGTCAATACTGCCTGTTGTGTTGTCAATACTGCCTGGTGTGTTGCCGTCAATACTGCCTGTTGTGTTGTTGTCAATACTGCCTGTTGTGTTGTCAATACTGCCTGTTGTGTTGTCAATACTGCCTGTTGTGTTGTCAATACTGCCTGTTGTGTTGTCAATACTGCCTGTTGTGTTGTTGTCAATACTGCCTGTTGTGTTGTCAATACTGCCTGTTGTGTTGTCAATACTGCCTGTTGTGTTGTTGTCAATACTGCCTGTTGTGTTGTTGTCAATACTGCCTGTTGTGTTGTCAATACTCCCTGTTGTGTTGTCAATACTGCCTGTTGTGTTGTCAATACTGCCTGGTGTGTTGTCAATACTGCCTGGTGTGTTGTCAATACTGCCTGTTGTGTTGTTGTCAATACTGCCTGTTGTGTTGTTGTCAATACTGCCTGTTGTGGTGTCAATACTGCCTGTTGTGTTGTCAATACTGCCTGTTGTGTTGTCAATACTGCCTGTTGTGTTGTCAATACTGCCTGTTGTGTTGTCAATACTGCCTGTTGTGTTGTCAATACTGCCTGGTGTGTTGTCAATACTGCCTGGTGTGTTGTCAATACTGCCTGGTGTGTTGTCAATACTGCCTGTTGTGTTGTCAATACTGCCTGTTGTGTTGTCAATACTGCCTGTTGTGTTGTCAATACTGCCTGTTGTGTTGTCAATACTGCCTGTTGTGTTGTCAATACTGCCTGGTGTGTTGTCAATACTGCCTGGTGTGTTGTCAATACTGCCTGGTGTGTTGTCAATACTGCCTGGTGTGTTGTCAATACTGCCTGGTGTGTCGTCAATACTGCCTGGTGTGTCGTCAATACTGCCTGGTGTGTCGTCAATACTGCCTGGTGTGTCGTCAATACTCCTGTTGTGTCGTCAATACTCCTGTTGTGTCGTCAATACTGCCTGTTGTGTTGTCAATACTGCCTGGTGTCAATACTGCCTGTTGTGTTGTCAATACTCCTGTTGTGTTGTCAATACTGCCTGTTGTGTTGCCGTCAATACTCCTGTTGTGTTGTCAATACTGCCTGTTGTGTTGTCAATACTGCCTGTTGTGTTGTCAATACTGCCTGGTGTCAATACTGCCTGTTGTGTTGTCAATACTGCCTGTTGTGTTGTCAATACTCCCTGTTGTGTTGTCAATACTGCCTGTTGTGTTGTCAATACTGCCTGTTGTGTTGTCAATACTGCCTGTTGTGTTGTCAATACTGCCTGGTGTGTTGTCAATACTGCCTGTTGTGTTGTCAATACTGCCTGTTGTGTTGTCAATACTGCCTGTTGTGTCGTCAATACTGCCTGTTGTGTTGTCAATACTGCCTGTTGTGTCGTCAATACTGCCTGTTGTGTCGTCAATACTGCCTGTTGTGTCGTCAATACTGCCTGGTGTGTCGTCAATACTGCCTGGTGTGTTGTCAATACTGCCTGTTGTGTTGTCAATACTCCTGTTGTCAATACTGCCTGTTGTGTTGTCAATACTCCTGTTGTGTTGTCAATACTGCCTGTTGTGTTGTCAATACTGCCTGTTGTGTCGTCAATACTGCCTGTTGTGTTGTCAATACTCCTGTTGTGTTGTCAATACTCCTGTTGTCAATACTGCCTGTTGTGTTGTCAATACTGCCTGTTGTGTTGTCAATACTGCCTGGTGTGTTGCCGTCAATACTGCCTGTTGTGTTGTCAATACTGCCTGGTGTGTTGTCAATACTGCCTGGTGTGTTGTCAATACTGCCTGGTGTGTTGTCAATACTGCCTGGTGTGTTGTCAATACTGCCTGGTGTGTTGTCAATACTGCCTGGTGTGTTGTCAATACTGCCTGGTGTGTTGTCAATACTGCCTGTTGTGTTGTCAATACTGCCTGGTGTGTTGTCAATACTGCCTGTTGTGTTGCCAATACTGCCTGTTGTGTTGCCGTCAATACTGCCTGTTGTGTTGTCAATACTGTGTGGTGTTGTGTTGTTGCTGTAATGGCCGTAGTGATCATGGCGTCATGGCCGTAGTGATCATGGCGTCATGGCCGTAGTGATCATGGCGTCATGGCCGTAGTGATCATGGCGTCATGGCCGTAGTGATCATGGCGTCATGGCCGTAGTGATCATGGCGTCATGGCCGTAGTGATCATGGCGTCATGGCCGTAGTGATCATGGCGTCATGGCCGTAGTGATCATGGCGTCATGGCCGTAGTGATCATGGCGTCATGGCCGTAGTGATCATGGCGTCATGGCCGTAGTGATCATGGCGTCATGGCCGTAGTGATCATGGCGTCATGGCCGTAGTGATCATGGCGTCATGGCCGTAGTGATCATGGCGTCATGGCCGTAGTGATCATGGCGTCATGGCCGTAGTGATCATGGCGTCATGGCCGTAGTGATCATGGCGTCATGGCCGTAGTGATCATGGCGTCATGGCCGTAGTGATCATGGCGTCATGGCCGTAGTGATCATGGCGTCATGGCCGTAGTGATCATGGCGTCATGGCCGTAGTGATCATGGCGTCATGGCCGTAGTTTCATGTTGTGTGTGTGTGATTTTCAGACGTGTGGTGTTACTACTGTAACTCTGTGTGGTGTTACTACTCTGTGTGGTGTTACTACTCTGTGTGGTGTTACTACTGTAACTCTGTGTGGTGTTACTACTGTAACTCTGTGTGGTGTTACTACTGTAACTCTGTGTGGTGTTACTACTGTAACTCTGTGTGGTGTTACTACTGTAACTCTGTGTGGTGTTACTACTGTAACTCTGTGTGGTGTTACTACTGTAACTCTGTGTGGTGTTACTACTGTAACTCTGTGCGGTGTTGTTACTGTAACTCTGTGCGGTGTTGTTACTGTAACTCTGTGGTGTTACTACTGTAACTCTGTGCGGTGTTACTACTGTAACTCTGTGCGGTGTTACTACTGTAACTCTGTGCGGTGTTACTACTGTAACTCTGTGCGGTGTTACTACTCTGTGTGGTGTTACTGTAACTCTGTGTGGTGTTACTACTGTAACTCTGTGTGGTGTTGTTACTGTAACTCTGTGTGGTGTTACTACTCTGTGTGGTGTTACTACTGTAACTCTGTGTGGTGTTGTTACTGTAACTCTGTGTGGTGTTACTACTCTGTGCGGTGTTACTACTGTAACTCTGTGTGGTGTTACTACTGTAACTCTGTGTGGTGTTACTGTAACTCTGTGTGGTGTTACTGTAACTCTGTGTGGTGTTACTGTAACTCTGTGTGGTGTTACTGTAACTCTGTGCGGTGTTACTACTGTAACTCTGTGCGGTGTTACTACTGTAACTCTGTGTGGTGTTACTACAGTAACTCTGTGTGGTGTTACTACAGTAACTCTGTGTGGTGTTGTTACTGTAACTCTGTGCGGTGTTACTACTGTAACTCTGTGTGGTGTTACTACTCTGTGTGGTGTTGTTACTGTAACTCTGTGCGGTGTTACTACTGTAACTCTGTGTGGTGTTACTACTCTTTGTGGTGTTACTGTAACTCTGTGTGGTGTTACTGTAACTCTGTGTGGTGTTACTGTAACTCTGTGTGGTGTTACTACTGTAACTCTGTGTGGTGTTACTACTGTAACTCTGTGTGGTGTTACTACTGTAACTCTGTGCGGTGTTACTACTGTAACTCTGTGTGGTGTTACTACTGTAACTCTGTGTGGTGTTACTACTGTAACTCTGTGTGGTGTTACTACTGTAACTCTGTGTGGTGTTACTACTGTAACTCTGTGTGGTGTTACTACTGTAACTCTGTGTGGTGTTACTACTGTAACTCTGTGTGGTGTTACTACTGTAACTCTGTGTGGTGTTACTACTGTAACTCTGTGTGGTGTTACTACTGTAACTCTGTGTGGTGTCAATCAGCCAGTCACAGTAATGGAGGCCTGTTCATTTCTGCTTCCCAAGAGGACTTGGTCTAATCTAGTGTTATCTCTCTCTCTCACTCATATCTTTAGGAAGAATGAAGCCGTAAGCAGGCCTCACTCCTGGCACGCCACCAAGTTCAACGAGAGCCAATCAGAGACTGCCAAAACTCAGTCCCCGCCCCTGCCAGTCTGGCAGACCAGATATGATGCAAGGTAACCCAGTGTTCTGATCAGACTGCCTGAATCCCCCACTAAGACATCAGGCTTAGAGCCCTACCCATGCCCACAACATTCAGGCCCTGCCCATGCCCACAACATTCAGGCCCTGCCCATGCCCACAACATTCAGGCCCTACAGGCCCGATTGTTTGTGCCAAATTTAAGACCGAAATCAGAAATAACTTCCTCCATTAGTAAATCTATTAGCTGCTTCTGTCTGTCACTTGCTCCCTGCCCGCAGCTTGCTCTGCTCATTGCCGCTCTGGGTCTGTGAGTATCCATAGCAACAGCTCCGCTTGGGCTGCTCTGCTCATTGCCGCTCTGGGTCTGTGAGTATCCATAGCAACAGCTCCGCTTGGGCTGCTCTGCTCATTGCCGCTCTCGGTCTGTGAGTATCCATAGCAACAGCTCTGCTTGGGCTGCTCTGCTCATTGCCGCTCTCGGTCTGTGAGTATCCATAGCAACAGCTCCGCTTGGGCTGCTCTGCTCAACGAAGACCATGAGAATGCAGTTAGCTGTTAACTACTTTTCATCAGTCTAGGAACATTTTATTATTTTCTGTTAAATAATCTCTCCTGTTTTATATTTGACAGGGTTGAAGCACTTCTAACACCACATGATCTTAGTCAGATATGACTGTACTGCATGAGCAAATGGCTCAGCCCGAGCCCTGCCGTACCCTAGTTACTGATGAAACATAAAACGGGCCCTAACCCTATGTATAATGTTAGTGATACCCGAGCCCTGTCGTACCCTAGTTACTGATGAAACATAAAACGGGCCCTAACCCTATGTATAATGTTAGTGATACCCGAGCCCTGTCGTACCCTAGTTACTGATGAAACATAAAACGGGCCCTAACCCTATGTATAATGTTAGTGATACCCGAGCCCTGTCGTACCCTAGTTACTGATGAAACATAAAACGGGCCCTAACCCTATGTATAATGTTCGTGATACCCGAGCCCTGCCGTACCCTAGTTACTGATGAAACATAAAACGGGCCCTAACCCTATGTATAAT
The DNA here is from genome assembly GCF_029448725.1 of Salvelinus fontinalis. Taxonomy (NCBI): domain Eukaryota; kingdom Metazoa; phylum Chordata; class Actinopteri; order Salmoniformes; family Salmonidae; genus Salvelinus; species Salvelinus fontinalis. The sequence goes on from NC_074678.1 coordinate 13,001,259, forward strand.
GTTAGTGATACCCGAGCCCTGTCGTACCCTAGTTACTAATGAAACATAAAACGGGCCATACCCGGATGTAGAATGTCTGGGCCCGTTGTGCTCGGTCGGGTAACTGAGCTCTATTCAGGCTCCATGATCTGATGAAAGTTTTACTATGACTACTTTCCACAACGTCAGAGATTTGTTTCAAAATAAGACCAGTAGTTATTCTGTACCTCAATGCAGTATGGACCTTTTTCATCGTTTTTATAGAGTTGTCTATAGTGCCTAAAGTGCCTAAGATATTGTCAGTTAGTGTAGATAGTTGAGCTAGCATGTAGAGGGTTTCTCAGGTCTAAAAAGTTGAACCCGAACGGAACAGAGGACGATCAGACCCGGACCCTAAAGAACACAATTTAAAAAAATTAAAGGGGGACGTGGACCTGATCCGACCCGAACCTGAATGGACCCGATGATAACCAGACCTATACCCGTACCCTTACGGGTCAAGGTCTAGACCAGATCCGATTGGACTTGAGAGACAATTTTTGGGGGGTTTATCAGCGAAGTTGCTCTTCTGGTTAACACATATATCTACAGTTGAGGTTGGAAGTTTACATACACTTAGGTTGGAGTCATTAAAACTTGTTTTTCAACCACTCCACAAATTTCATGTTAACAAACTATAGTTTTGGCAAGTCGGTTAGGACTTTGTGCATGACACACGTCATTTTTCCAACAATTGTTTACAGACAGATTATTTCACTTATAATTCACTGTATCACAATTCCAGTGGGTCAGAAGTTTACATACACTAAGTTGACTGTGCCTTTAAACAGCTTGGAAAATTCCAGAAAATTCCGGAAAATCAAAAGAAATCAGCCAAGACCTCAGAAAATAAATTGTAGACCTCCACAAGTCTGGTTCATCCTTGGGAGCAATTTCCAAACGCCTGAAGGTACCATGTTCATCTGTACAAACAATAGTACGCAAGTATAAACACCATGGGACCACGCAGCTGTCATACCGCTCAGGAAGGAGACGCGTTCTGTCCCCTAGAGATGAACGTACTTTGGTGCGAAAAGTGCAAATCAATCCCAGAACAACAGCAAAGGACCCTGTGAAGATGCTGGAGGAAACGGGTACACAAGTATCTATATCCACCATAAAACGAGCCCTATATCGACATAACCTGAAAGGCCGCTCATCAAGGAAGAAGCCACTGCTCCAAAACTGCCATAAAAAAGCCAGACTACGGTTTGCAACTGCACATGGGGACAAAGGTCGTACTTTTTGGAGAAATGTCCTCTGGTCCGATGAAACAAAAATAGAACTGTTTGGCCATAATGACCATCGTTATGTTTGGAGGAAAAAGGGGGAAGCTTGCAAGCCGAAGAACACCATCCCAACCGTGAAGCACGGGGGTGGTAGCATCATGTTGTGGGGGTGCTTTGCTGCAGGAGGGACTGGTGCACTTCACAAAATAAATGGCATCATGAGGAATGAAAATTATGTGGATGTATTGAAGCAACATCTCAAGACATCAGTCAGGAAGTTAAAGCTTGGTCGCAAATGGGTCTTCCAGCTGGACAATGATCCCAAGCATACTTCCACAGTTGTGGCAAAATGGCTTAAGGACAACAAAGTCAAGGTGTTGGAGTGGCCATCACAAAGCCCTGACCTCAATCCTATAGAAAATGTGTGGGCAGAACTGAAAAAGCGTGTGCGAGCAAGGAGGCCTATAAACCTGACTCAGTTACACCAGCTCTGTCAGGAGGAATGGGCCAAAATTCACCCAACTTATTGTGGGAAGCTTGTGGAAGGCTACCTGAAACGTTTGACCCAAGTTAAACAATATAAAGGCAATGCTACTAAATACTAATTGAGTGGATGTAAACTTCTGACCCACTGGGAATGTGATGAAAGAAATAAAAGCTGAAATAAATCATTCTCACTACTATTATTCTGACATTTCACATTCTTAAAATAAAGTGGTGATCCTAACTGACCAAAGACAGGGATTTTTTACAAGGATTAAATGTCAGGAATTGTGAAAAACTGAGTTTAAATATATTTGGCTAAGGTGGATGTAAACTTCCGACTTTAACTGTTTGTGCTGGCTAGGCCTTCTGAAAGTCAATAAATTCACCTTATTAGCAGAGCCGTGGTCCGGTCCAATCGGGTCTATCAACTGTAGTTACATAGACCCGAAAAAAACCATCCCACAGGAAAGTTAGAATTTTGGAACCAGACCCGCCCGGGTTCCAGGTCAAGTATTGGGTTGGGGTCGACCCGTGAATACCTCTACTAGCATGTCCCCACAAGTACTGTGTTAGATAATGCATTGTCTTACATAATGCTATTGTGCTACATAATGCTATTGTCTATCTCAAACAGCCCTCCTCCCACCTCTGTCTTCCCCAGCTCCTCCTCTACCAACCTCTCCTCGTCCGGCTGGGACCAGAACCAGACTAACCTACGGCGAGTGTCAGACCAGTTCAGCTCTCTGGGCAGCATGGACAGTCTAGACGTCTCCTACCCCCCTGGACAGCTGTCCCCAGGATGTCTCTCCCCGGTCAAGTCCAACACCAGCACGGAGCTCCCGGGAGGGGGCAAGAGGGACTCGGCATACAGCTCCTTTTCCACCAACTCTGGTACCCCAGACTACACCCTCTCCAAGACACCAGACTACACCCTCTCCAAGACACCAGACTACACCCTCTCCAAGACACCAGACTACACCCTCTCCAAGACACCAGACTACACCCTCTCCAAGACACCAGACTACACCCTCTCCAAGACACCAGACTACACCCTCTCCAAGACACCAGACTACACCCTCTCCAAGACACCAGACTACACCCTCTCCAAGACACCAGACTACACCCTCTCCAAGACACCAGACTACACCCTCTCCAAGGCACCAGACTACACCCTCCCCAAGGCACCAGACTACACCCTCCCCAAGGCACCAGACTACACCCTCCCCAAGGCACCAGACTACACCCTCCCCAAGGCACCAGACTACACCCTCCCCAAGGCACCAGACTACACCCTCCCTAAGGCACCAGACTACACCCTCCCTAAGGCACCAGACTACACCCTCCCTAAGGCACCAGACTACACCCTCCCTAAGGCACCAGACTACACCCTCCCTAAGGCACCAGACTACACCCTCCCTAAGGCACCAGACTACACCCTCCCTAAGGCACCAGACTACACCCTCCCTAAGAGCAATGCTGCCTCCATAGAGAACATGCTGTATGAGGTGAGCCAGTGGGAATCAGGGGGGCGTCCCAGTAACGGCAGACACAGCCTGAGTAGTGAGGGGGTCAGGCAGGATGAGAGACCAGTGTACCTGCAGCTGGCTGTGGGACTTGGGGCCAGCATGGACCGGGACAGCCCCAGGACAGAGGAGCAGTCAGGGCCAGGTTCTTCCCACTCCTCCAGCTCTGCTAGGCCTAGCTGTGGTCCCGTCTGGTACGTTCCTGACAAGAAGAAGACCTCCGATCCCTCTCCTCCCTCACCGCCAGTACGCAGTGACAGTTTCGCTGCTACGAAGTCCCATGAGAAGGTTCTGGTTATAGCCTGTCCAGAGGGACCCGGTGCTCACACCCAGCCCAATGCCCATGGTAAAGGACTGGACAAAGGAATGGACTCTGATAACTCACAATGTGCCAATGACTCTCGGCGTAGCCATCACAACCTACCCTCCAAGAACAACATGGTCCCTCCTTACATTTCACCAAAGAACTGTCATCAGAACCAGGTGAACTGTAACGAGCTGTGCTCTCTATCCAGTAGTGATGTCAGGCTGGGCCAGCCCCACCCTACCTACCTGCCCTGCCACCAGAGACAGTACAGTAATGAGAGCTCTCTCTACTCCCACCCCAGGACTTGGTCTGTCCCCAAACAGCGGAACGTCAGCGGCTGCTACAGCAGCATGCAGGAGCTCCCCACCAACGAAAATGCACAGAACACCCAGCTCTACAGCCAGACCCCCAACTACAGTACCCAGAACACCCTGCTCTACAGCCAGACCCCCAACTACAGTACCCAGAACACCCAGCTCTACAGCCAGACCCCAGACAGCACTGAAGACAGCCGGTACTACTGTGTGACGGCCAGACAGCCTGGTCAACCGGTCACCCAGGCCCTGCTGGTCAAGACTGACGACAGGAGGGGTGGAGGGGGCAGAGAGGAGGGTTTGGAGGGTGGCGGTGAAAGGAGGAGTGCAGTGAGCATCGTACAGGGTAGAGGAGATAAGAAGTCACTCACTTCCCTGGGGTCAGGGGGTTCCAGTGGGGAGACTGGAGATCTCTCCGGTAACCAGTGCACCAGGACTGACCGGTACGCCACCACCCTGAGGAATGAGATCCAGATGAGACGAGCCCAGCTGCAGAAGAGTAAGAGCGCTGCCTCCCTGAGTGGACCCTGTGAGGCGGAGGAGGACCATGAGGTGCCAGAGGTCTGGAGGCCCAAAGACACCACCTCTTCTTCAGATGGCTCCTTCACCTCCACCTATAAGGATCATCTGAAGGAGGCGCAGGCCCGTGTGCTGAAGGCCACCTCCTTTAGAAGGAGAGATCTGGAGCCTGTCCTTCTGGAGCACCCTGGGGCGGAGCCAGGGTCCCCGCCGGACTCCTCCTCTGGTCTGGGGAGGAGCGACAACTCTAACCCCCTGTCCAGCCTCTCTGAGGGCCTCCCAGCCAGGTCTGGCTCTGCCCAGAGTCAGGTGACCCGTATCGGAAGCAGGAAGCGTTTCACCACGGAGAAGAAGGTACGGTGTTTCTCTGAGCCAGACAAAATCAATGAGGTGGGGGTGGAGGAGGAGCAGACCCCCCCTGAGGCTGCAGGCGCCTTGCTGAACCGACGCTCCACCGCCAGACCTGCCTTCACCAGACCCCTCCCTAAAACTGCCCTGCCAGGCCCTGTAGAGGACTGGGGAGAGGGTAAAGAGACAGCCAGGGGTGATTGTGACATGTCCAGCGGCAGGAAGGACCAGAGAGAGTGTCAGGGACAGGACCACAGACAGCAGAGACTGGAGCTGCAGAGACTGGGGACCTTTGCTGAGTACGAGACCACCTGGAACACCCAGAGGAAAGCAGCTGAGACCAGAGGCTCAGGACGCTCCCACTCTGCTGATAACATCCTGGATCCTGGAGGAGATGGGAGGACCAAACCAGCCCCAGTCCACGAGAGGTCCTCACCCTCCTCTGACTTCTATGACAAGGTGAGATACTGGCCTCCTATCCTCCCCCTCCTCTGACTTCTATGACAAGGTGAGATACTGGCCTCCTATCCTCCCCCTCCTCTGACTTCTATGACAAGGTGAGATACTGGCCTCCTATCCTCACCCTCCTCTGACAAGGTGAGATACTGGCCTCCTATCCTCCCCCTCCTCTGACTTCTATGACAAGGTGAGATACTGGCCTCCTATCCTCCCCCTCCTCTGACTTCTATGACAAGGTGAGATACTGGCCTCCTATCCTCCCCCTCCTCTGACTTCTATGACAAGGTGAGATACTGGCCTCCTATCCTCACCCTCCTCTGACTTCTATGACAAGGTGAGATACTGGCCTCCTATCCTCCCCCTCCTCTGACTTCTATGACAAGGTGAGATACTGGCCTCCTATCCTCCCCCTCCTCTGACTTCTATGACAAGGTGAGATACTGGCCTCCTATCCTCACCCTCCTCTGACTTCTATGACAAGGTGAGATACTGGCCTCCTATCCTCCCCCTCCTCTGACTTCTATGACAAGGTGAGATACTGGCCTCCTATCCTCCCCCTCCTCTGACTTCTATGACAAGGTGAGATACTGGCCTCCTATCCTCCCCCTCCTCTGACTTCTATGACAAGGTGAGATACTGGCCTCCTATCCTCCCCCTCCTCTGACAAGGTGAGATACTGGCCTCCTATCCTCCCCCTCCTCTGACTTCTATGACAAGGTGAGATACTGGCCTCCTATCCTCCCCCTCCTCTGACTTCTATGACAAGGTGAGATACTGGCCTCCTATCCTCCCCCTCCTCTGACTTCTATGACAAGGTGAGATACTGGCCTCCTATCCTCCCCCTCCTCTGACTTCTATGACAAGGTGAGATACTGGCCTCCTATCCTCCCCCTCCTCTGACAAGGTGAGATACTGGCCTCCTATCCTCACCCTCCTCTGACTTCTATGACAAGGTGAGATACTGGCCTCCTATCCTCCCCCTCCTCTGACTTCTATGACAAGGTGAGATACTGGCCTCCTATCCTCACCCTCCTCTGACTTCTATGACAAGGTGAGATACTGGCCTCCTATCCTCCCCCTCCTCTGACAAGGTGAGATACTGGCCTCCTATCCTCCCCCTCCTCTGACAAGGTGAGATACTGGCCTCCTATCCTCCCCCTCCTCTGACAAGGTGAGATACTGGCCTCCTATCCTCCCCCTCCTCTGACTTCTATGACAAGGTGAGATACTGGCCTCCTATCCTCCCCCTCCTCTGACTTCTATGACAAGGTGAGATACTGGCCTCCTATCCTCCCCCTCCTCTGACTTCTATGACAAGGTGAGATACTGGCCTCCTATCCTCCCCCTCCTCTGACTTCTATGACAAGGTGAGATACTGGCCTCCTATCCTCACCCTCCTCTGACTTCTATGACAAGGTGAGATACTGGCCTCCTATCCTCCCCCTCCTCTGACTTCTATGACAAGGTGAGATACTGGCCTCCTATCCTCCCCCTCCTCTGACTTCTATGACAAGGTGAGATACTGGCCTCCTATCCTCCCCCTCCTCTGACTTCTATGACAAGGTGAGATACTGGCCTCCTATCCTCCCCCTCCTCTGACTTCTATGACAAGGTGAGATACTGGCCTCCTATCCTCCCCCTCCTCTGACTTCTATGACAAGGTGAGATACTGGCCTCCTATCCTCCCCCTCCTCTGACTTCTATGACAAGGTGAGATACTGGCCTCCTATCCTCCCCCTCCTCTGACAAGGTGAGATACTGGCCTCCTATCCTCCCCCTCCTCTGACAAGGTGAGATACTGGCCTCCTATCCTCCCCCTCCTCTGACTTCTATGACAAGGTGAGATACTGGCCTCCTATCCTCCCCCTCCTCTGACTTCTATGACAAGGTGAGATACTGGCCTCCTATCCTCCCCCTCCTCTGACTTCTATGACAAGGTGAGATACTGGCCTCCTATCCTCCCCCTCCTCTGACTTCTATGACAAGGTGAGATACTGGCCTCCTATCCTCCCCCTCCTCTGACTTCTATGACAAGGTGAGATACTGGCCTCCTATCCTCCCCCTCCTCTGACTTCTATGACAAGGTGAGATACTGGCCTCCTATCCTCCCCCTCCTCTGACTTCTATGACAAGGTGAGATACTGGCCTCCTATCCTTGTTGTAGTGCACCACAAGGGCCCGTAGGTCTCGAAACTGAGTCACTGTCCAACTCATTGTTGGTTCAAATGTTCCTGCGTGTTATGACTTTACTCTCAGTACAGCATCTCTATGGGGAGTAGCTCTCTGCTCCACTGAAGAAGTTACGATCACGCCTGACAAGGCCAATAAAAAACATGCCTCGCTGGAACCTTCCACAGGTCATAATGCCGAGGCTCGGATTCATTCCTTCCATTTTTTCCACTCTTCACCTTGAGCTGAGCAGAACTCGCACTGATTCGCACTGTTAAAAAACATTTGGAACGTGTAAAGAAAAGGACGAGGATGGACCATCTTAGGCTAGGTTGAGGAGTGACGTCTTAGGCTAGGTTGAGGAGTGACTACCTTAGGCTAGGTTGAGGAGTGACTCCTTAGGCTAGGTTGAGGAGTGACGACCTTAGGCTAGGTTGAGGAGTGACGTCTTAGGCTAGGTTGAGGAGTGACGCCTTAGGCTAGGTTGAGGAGTGACGTCTTAGGCTAGGTTGAGGAGTGACGGCCTTAGGCTAGGTTGGGGAGTGACGTCTTAGGCTAGGTTGAGGAGTGACTCCTTAGGCTAGGTTGGGGAGTGACGTCTTAGGCTAGGTTGAGGAGTGACGTCTTAGGCTAGGTTGAGGAGTGACGACCTTAGGCTAGGTTGAGGAGTGACGGCCTTAGGCTAGGTTGAGGAGTGACGGCCTTAGGCTAGGTTGGGGAGTGACGGCCTTAGGCTAGGTTGAGGAGTGACGCCTTAGGCTAGGTTGAGGAGTGACGCCTTAGGCTAGGTTGAGGAGTGACGACCTTAGGCTAGGTTGAGGAGTGACGTCTTAGGCTAGGTTGAGGAGTGACGACCTTAGGCTAGGTTGAGGAGTGACGTCTTAGGCTAGGTTGAGGAGTGACGTCTTAGGCTAGGTTGGGGATGACGTCTTAGGCTAGGTTGAGGAGTGACGACCTTAGGCTAGGTTGAGGTGTGACGTCTTAGGCTAGGTTGAGGAGTGACGTCTTAGGCTAGGTTGAGGAGTGACGTCTTAGGCTAGGTTGGGGAGTGACGTCTTAGGCTAGGTTGAGGAGTGACGTCTTAGGCTAGGTTGAGGAGTGACGTCTTAGGCTAGGTTGGGGAGTGACTCCTTAGGCTAGGTTGAGGAGTGACTCCTTAGGCTAGGTTGGGGAGTGACTCCTTAGGCTAGGTTGAGGAGTGACTCCTTAGGCTAGGTTGAGGTGTGACGTCTTAGGCTAGGTTGAGGAGTGACGTCTTAGGCTAGGTTGAGGAGTGACGTCTTAGGCTAGGTTGGGGAGTGACTCCTTAGGCTAGGTTGAGGAGTGACGTCTTAGGCTAGGTTGAGGTGTGACGTCTTAGGCTAGGTTGAGAAGTGACGACCTTAGGCTAGGTTGAGGAGTGACGTCTTAGGCTCCGGGGATATAAGCATTGAGTTATTTTTTTTTTAAATATATTTTATTTTTGCATTTTCCAATTAACAACATTCAAGACAAACGTGAAAAGATATTAGACAACAATAGGACAAAGTGACAGTGACAGATGAGCGTAACAAAGAAAGAAAAAATAAAACTAATTATATATACAAACATACAATAAAAGAAATATATAATGAGACATTGGATCATATAGTCACCTGCTGTAGGCTACATATTATACATTACGTGTGAAACATTATATAAGGATAATATAGAGATTCATTCAATGTGATGTGGGGGGAGATTCTCCATATAGTCAATAAAAGGTTGCCAAATTCTGTAAAATGTATTTAACTTATTCCTCAAGCGGTAAGTAATTTTCTCCAGTGGGATACAACTATTAACTTCTGATAGCCACATTGCAACTGGCAGGGGGGAATCCAGTTTCCATTTCAAGGCGATACATTTCTTGGCAATCGCTAGCAATATTTCTGTTAGCTTTATAGCGTGGCTTTGCCTAAGATTGGTGTTAGTAAAGTTGCCCACTAGACAGACTTCCGGGTCTGAAGGGAATGCAACCCCATGAATTGAGGATATGGTATCGCATACCCCCTGCCAGAGACCGTGTAGTTTTGAACACTGCCAAGTGGAATGGAGGAATGTTCCTTCATCTGAGCCACATCTAAAACATAGGGAGGAGATATCAGGGTTGAACTTGTGCAGTCTAGATGAGGTGATATAGAGCTGATGGAGGAAATTAAACTGAATCAGTCTGTATCTGGAGTTCAATGTGGATGTAACACCATCCCTGCATAGGTCACTCCATAGACCCTCATCAAGATCAATACCCAGATCTTTTTCCCATCTAAGTCGGGGTTTATCTAGCCCAGGCAGTGTTAGTCCTGACATAAGAGCATCGTAAACACGGGAAATGGTCTTGAACAGTGGTTGGTCTGCGTGGCAGAGTTGTTCAATAGGTGACATCTTAGGTAGGTTCCATTGTCCCGTGAGAGTCACCCTAATAAAGTTTCGTAGTTGTAGGTAGCTAAAGAAGTCCCTGTTAGGCAAGTGGTATTTCTGTTTCAGCTGATCAAAAGACATAAGAACTCCCTCCTCGTAACAATGCTCCAGAAGAGTGATCCCCCTTATCAGACCATAGTCTAAAGTTACTATTCTGGAAAAACATAGGGATCAATCTATTGTTCCATAAAGGGGTTTTAGGGGAAAGGAATCCCCCTCGTCCGAACAGCTCATGCAGTTTGCACCATGCCAGGACAGAATGTATGATTAAAGGGTTGTCTGTGATGGTTTTTATAGATTTTCTGTCCCATTTGTAAAACAATTCTGCCCCAGTGTCATCATTTACCTCAAGCTTTTCAATGTTCAACCATGAGGGAGAGGGACCCTTGTCAAACCTCTGAGCCAGAAACCTAGACTGTGCTGCCCAGTAGTACATTCTAAAGTTGGGGAGGTTTAAGCCCCCTTGACTGTAATCCAGGGTCAGTTTATCCAGGCCAACCCTAGGGGTTTTGCCTTGAGTTGTTATTTTACCTGAAATGCACAAGGTCCTCTACTCCGACAATTAATCCACACATAAAACGTTTCTAGTCATCTCTCCTCCTTCCAGGCCTTTTCTTCTCTGGACTTTATATTGTGATTGGCAACTTTCATAAATTAGGTGCATTACCTCCACCGACCTCATTCGTCTTTCAGTCACACACGTAGGTATAACTTCTTATGGCTGCAATCCCGTTAACGGGATCGATATGACAACAGCCAGTGAAAGTGCAGGGCGCCAAATTCAAACAACAGAAATCTCATAATTAAAATTCCTCAAGCATACAAGTATTTCACACCATTTTAAAGATGGACTTCTTTCTAATCCCACCACAGTGTCCGATTTCAAAAAGGCTTTACAGCGAAAGCACCACACACGATTGTTAGGTCACTGCAAAATCACAGAAAGACACAGCCATTTTTCCAGCCATAGACAGGAGTCACAAAAAGCAGAAATAGAGATAAAATTAATCACTAACCTTTGATGATCTTCATCAGATGACACTCATAGGACTTCATGTTACACAATACATGTATGTTTTGTTCAATAAAGTTAATATTTATATCCAAAAACCTCAGTTTACATTGGCGCCTTGTTCAGAAATGCCTCCAAAATATCCGGAGAAATTGCATAAATACTCATCATAAACTTTGATGAAAGATACATGTTTTACATAGAATTAAAGATACACTTGTTCTTAATGCAACCGCTGTGTCAGATTTAAAAAACCTTTACGGCAAAAGCACACTATTCAATAATCTGAGAACAGCGTTCAGCCACAAAAGGAAGCCATACAGTTACCCGCCAAATTGTGCAGTCAACAAAACTCATAAATAGCATTATAAATCTTCACTTACCTTTGCTGATCTTCACCGGAATGCACTCCCAGGACTCCCACTCCCAAATGTTTGTTTTGTTCGGTAATGTCCATCATATATGTCCAAATAGCTATTTTTGTTAGCGTGTTTGGGAAACAAATCCAAAGTCAGGAAGCGCGTCACTAAAAGCAGATGAAATGTCAAAAAGTTCCGTAACAATCAGTAGAAACATGTCAAACGATGTATTGAATCAATCTTTAGGATGTTTTTAACATAAATCTTCAATAACGTTCCAACCGGAGAATTCCATTGACTTCAGATGTGCGATGGAACAGAGCTCCCTCTCATGTGAACGCGCATGGTCAGAGCATGGTCAGCTCATGGTCAGAGCATGGTCAGCTCATGGTAGACCTGACTCATTCCTGTCTCCTTCGGCCCCACTTCACAGTAGAAGCATCAGACAAGGTTCTAACGACTGTTGACATCTAGTGGAAGCCGTAGGAAGTGCAAACTGATCCATATCCGATAGGCGTAGAGTTGAAAATCAACCAACCTCAGATTTCCCACTTCCTGTTTGGATTTCTAAATTCTGTTATACTCACAGACATCATTCAAACAGTTTTATAAACTTCAGTGTTTTCTATCCAATACTAATAATTATATGCATATATTAGCAACTGGGACTGAGAAGCAGGCAGTTTACTCTGGGCACCTCTGATCCAAGCTACTCAATACTGCCCCTGCAGCCATAAGAAGATAACCAATGAGGAGATGGCACGTCGGTACCTGCTTCTATAAACTAATGAGGAGATGGGAGAGGCAGGACTTGCAGCGCGATCTGCGCCACAAATAGAACTGACTTCTATTTTAGCGCTTGGCAACGCAGACACTCGTTCGCGAGCAGTGTGGGTGCAATAATTGAATAATATAGATTTCTACATTAATTTTGCGACGCGAGCGGTGTAGTCAGAGTATTAGGCTAGGTTGAGGAGTGACCCCTTAGGCTAGGTTGAGGAGTGACCCCTTAGGCTAGGTTGAGGAGTGACCCCTTAGGCTAGGTTGAGGAGTGACCCCTTAGGCTAGGTTGAGGAGTGACCCCTTAGGCTAGGTTGAGGAGTGATCACAATGGTGCATCTGTAGTAGAGGTCGACCGATTAATCGGAATGGCCGATTAATTAGTGCCGATTTCAAGTTTTCATAACAATCGGAAATCGATATTATTATTATTATTATATTTTTTTTTTTACACCTTTATTTAACTAGGCAAGTCAGTTAAGAACACATTCTTAAATTTTCAATGACGGCCTCGGAACAGTGGGTTAACTGCCTTGTTCAGGGGCAGAACGACAGATTTTCACCTTGTCAGCTCAGGGATTCAATTTTGCAACCTTACAGTTAACTAGTCCAACGCTCTAACCACCTGCCTCACGAGGAGCCCGCCTATTACGCGAATGCAGTAAGAAGCCAAGGTAATTTGCTAACTAGCTTTAAACTTATCTTATAAAAAACAATCAATCAATCAATTATAATCACTAGTTATAACTCCACATGGTTGATGATATTACTAGTTTATCTAGCGTGTCCTGCATTGCATATAATCGATGCGGTGGCATTCGCGAAAAATGACTGTCGATGCTCCAACGTGTACCTAACCATAAACATCAATGCCTTTCTTAAAATCAATACACAGAAGTATATATTTTTAAACCTGCATATTTAACTAAAATAAATCCAGGTTAGCAGGCAATATTAACCAGGTGAAATTGTGTCACTTCTCTTGCGTTCATTGCACGCAGAGTCAGGGTATATGCAGCAGTTTGGGCCGCCTGGCTCATTGCGAACTAATTTGCCAGAATTTTACGTAATTATGACATAACATTGAAGGTTGTGCAATGTAACAGGAATATTTAGACTTATGGATGCCACCCGTTAGATAAAATACGGAACGGTTCAGTATTTCACTGAAATAATAAATGTTTTGTTTTCGAGATGATAGTTTCCGGATTCGACCATATTAATGACCAAAGGCTCGTATTTCTGTGTGTTATTATGTTATAATTAAGTCTATGATTTGATAGAGCAGTCTGACTGAGCGGTGGTAGGCACCAGCAGGCTCGTAAGCATTCATTCAAACAGCACTTTTGTGCGTTTTGGCAGCAGCTCTTCGCAATGCTTCAAGCATTGCGCTGTTTATGACTTCAAGCCTATCAACTCCCGAGATTAGGCTGGTGTAACCGATGTGAAATGGCTAGCTAGTTAGCGCGCGCTAATAGCGTTTCAAACGTCACTCGCTCTGAGACTTGGAGTAGTTGTTCCCCTTGCTCTGCATGGGTAACGCTGCTTCGAGGGTGGCTGTTGTCGATGTGTTCCTGGTTCGAGCCCAGGTAGCGGCGAGGAGAGGGATGGAAGCTATACTGTTACACTGGCAATACTAAAGTGCCTAGAAGAACATCCAATAGTCAAAGGTATATGAAATACAAATCGTATAGAGAGAAATAGTCCTATAATTCCTAAAATAACTACAACCTAAAACTTCTTAACTGGGAATATTGAAGACTCATGTTAAAAGGAACCACCAGCTTTCATATACCACCAGCTTTCTCATGTTCTGAGCAAGGAACTTAAACGTTAGCTTTCTTACATGGCACATATTGCACTTTTACTTTCTTCTCCAACACTTTGTTTTTGCATTATTTAAACCAAATTGAACGTTTCATTATTTATTTGAGGCTAAATTGATTTTATTGATGTATTATATTAAGTTAAAATAAGTGTTCATTCAGTATTGTTGTAATTGTCATTATTACAAAAAAAAAAAAAAAAACGTCCGATTTAATCGGTATCGGCTTTTTTGGCCCTCCAATAATCGATATCGGTATCGGCATTGAAAAATCATAATGGGTCGACCTCTAATCTGTAGACTGCAGGAATGATGGTTGAAGACAAGGTTTCCAGGTCTGGTTATTTATTAACCAACTAAAAGGTCAGAGCACAAGGACTCAGGAGCACATGGGGGTAGGTAAGATGAAATGGCTTGTAAGGCTGATAAGGTTGTGTGTGTTCTGGAACATACCTGGCTGGCCATAACTAATAACAGGAGTATTTGCAGTAGACTATACTATGTAGCTAGACAACAATACTAGGATAGGACAACGAGGGACTCCGTCTCTCTTGGCATTGGCTTGCTTTTTTGCAAAGGTTACAGGTAACCTTTGAGATATTTTGTCACGTTTCACAATAGTTAACACACACACATGGACACAGCGGTGTAAGGCACTGCATCTCAGTGTAAGAGGCGTCACTACAGTCCCTGGTTCGAATCCATGCTGTTTCACACGGCGCACAACAAACTGCAAATTTCAAACAACTTTAGGTATTTTCTTACGTAAATAATCGATAAAATTGAAGACGGGATGATCTGTGTTCAATACAGGATTAAAACTAACTGTAGCTAGCTTTCTGGTCCCGCGCTTCTAACAAACAGGACACTTCGAGTGACCCTCCTTCAAGATGGCCGTACTTCTTCATTACACAAAGGAATAACCTCAACCAATTTCTAAAGACTGTTGACATCCAGTGGAAGCGGTAGGAACTGCAAGAAGTTCCCTTAGAAATCTGGTTTCCCAGATCTCTTTTCTCATTGAACAGAGAGTGACCTCACCAAAAAAAAACATCTGAATGGTTTGTCCCCCCTGAATGGTTTTGCCTGCTTAATAAGTTCTGTTATACTTACAGACATGATTCAAACAGTTTTAGAAACTTCAGAGTGTTTTCTATCCAAATCTACTAACAATATGCATATCTTATCTTCTGGGGATGAGTAGCTGGCAGTTTAATTTTGGTATGCTTTTCATCAAAAATACTGCCCCCTACCCAAGAGTTAAGAACAAATTCTTATTTACCATGACGGCCTACCAAAAGGCCTCCTGCGGGGACGGGGGCAGGGATTAAAAAAAGAAATACATTAAATTAAAATATAGGACAAAACACACATCACGACAATAGAGACACAACACTACATAAAGAGAGACCTAAGACAACAACATGGTAGCAACACATGACAACAACATGGTAGCAACACATGACAACAACATGGTAGCAACACATGACAACAACATGGTAGCAACACATGACAACAACATGGTAGCAACACATGACAACAACATGGTAGCAACACATGTCAACAACATGGTAGCAACACATGTCAACAACATGGTAGCAACACATGACAACAACATGGTAGCAACACATGTCAACAACATGGTAGCAACACATGACAACACAGCATGGTAGCAACACATGACAACACAGCATGGTAGCAACACATGTCAACAACATGGTAGCAACACATGACAACACAGCATGGTAGCAACACAACATGGAGCAGCACAAAACAGGGTACATTATTGGGCACCGACAACAGCACAAAGGGCAAGAAGGTAGAGACAACAATACATCACGCAAAGCAGCCACAACTGTCAGTAAGAGTGTCCATGATTGAGTCTTTGAATGAAGAGATTGAGATAAAACTGTCCAGTTTGAGTGTTTGTTGCAGCTCATTCCAGTCGCTAGCTGCAGTGAACTGAAAGAGGAACGACCCAGGGATGTGTGTGCTTTGGGGACCTTTAACAGAATGTGACTGGCAGAACGGGTGTTGTATGTGGAGGATGAAGGCTGCAGTAGATATCTCAGATAGGGGGGAGTGAGGCCTAAGAGGGTTTTATAAATAAGCATCAACCAGTGGGTCTTGCGACGGGTATACAGAGATGAACCGTTTACAGAGGAGTATAGAGTGCAGTGATGTGTCCTGTAAGGAGCATTGGTGGCAAATCTGATGGCCGAATGGTAAATAACATCTAGCTGCTCAAGAGCACCCTTACCTGCTGATCTATAAATTATGTCTCCGTAATCTAGCATGGGTAGGATGGTTATCTGAATCAGGGTTAGTTTGGCAGCTGGGGTGAAAGAGGAGCGATTACGATAGAGGAAACCAAGTCTAGATTTAACTTGAGCCTGTAGTTTTGTTATGTCCTGAGAGAAGGACAGTGTACAGTCCAGCCATACTCCCAAGTACTTGTATGAGGTGACTACCTCAAGCTCTAAACCCTCAGAGGTAGTAATCACACCTGTGGGGAGAGGGGCGTTCTTCTTACCAGCGTCTCCCCTGACACAGACATCTGGCTCAGTAGCATCAGATACCAGCTGGAGCCTCTCCCCTGACACACAGACATCTGGAGCTTCTCCCCTGACACACAGACATCTGGCTCAGTAGCATCAGATACCAGCTGGAGCTTCTCCCCTGACACACAGACATCTGGCTCAGTGGCATCAGATACCAGCTGGAGCTTCTCCCCTGACACACAGACATCTGGAGCTTCTCCCCTGACACACAGACATCTGGAGCTTCTCCCCTGACACACAGACATCTGGCTCAGTAGCATCAGATACCAGCTGGAGCTTCTCCCCTGACACACAGACATCTGGCTCAGTAGCATCCGTTTCCCTCTTTGTGAAGAACATGCAAACAGTTTTTTTCACATTGAGATGCAAACACGAGTCACTGAGCCACTTTGTAACCTGGACCATTACAGTAGTGAGTCACTGAGCCACTTTGTAACCTGGACCATTACAGTAGTGAGTCACTGAGCCACTTTGTAACCTGGACCATTACAGTAGTGAGTCACTGAGTCACTATGTAACCTGGACCATTACAGTAGTGAGTCACTGAGCCACTTTGTAACCTGGACCATTACAGTAGTGAGTCACTGAGCCACTTTGTAACCTGGACCATTACAGTAGTGAGTCACTGAGCCACTTTGTAACCTGGACCATTACAGTAGTGAGTCACTGAGCCACTTTGTAACCTGGACCATTACAGTAGTGAGTCACTGAGCCACTTTGTAACCTGGACCATTACAGTAGAGTCACTGAGCCACTTTGTAACCTGGACCATTACAGTAGTGAGTCACTGAGTCACTCTGTAACCTGGACCATTACAGTAGTGAGTCACTGAGCCACTTTGTAACCTGGACCATTACAGTAGTGAGTCACTGAGCCACTTTGTAACCTGGACCATTACAGTAGTGAGTCACTGAGCCACTTTGTAACCTGGACCATTACAGTAGTGAGTCACTGAGCCACTTTGTAACCTGGACCATTACAGTAGTGAGTCACTGAGCCACTTTGTAACCTGGACCATTACAGTAGTGAGTCACTGAGCCACTTTGTAACCTGGACCATTACAGTAGTGAGTCACTGAGTCACTCTGTAACCTGGACCATTACAGTAGTGAGTCACTGAGCCACTTTGTAACCTGGACCAGTACAGTAGTGAGTCACTGAGCCACTTTGTAACCTGGACCATTACAGTAGTGAGTCACTCTTTACATGCACATATATCACTGTATCATCTGCATACATTTGAACGTCAGACCCAGTACAGACAGAAGGCAGATCATTGATGTACAGGCTGAACTACAGACCCAGTACAGACAGAAGGCAGATCATTAATGTACAGGCTGAACAGGAGGGGCCCCAGTATTGACCCTTGGGGCACACCCACATCATAGCTAAGAGTGGGGCGACAGCTCATTGCTCACTCTGACACACTGAGTTCTGCCTTCAAGGTAGGATTTCATCCATCTCAAGGCATCGGGGGAAAAGTTGAACTTGGACAATTTTGTGATTAGAACCTCATGGTAACAGTATCACAAGCCTTCCTTAGGTCCAGAAACACAGCCCCAACAACGCCCCCTTTGTCCATCTTGGACTTCACATTTTCCAGAAGAAAATGGCAGTTTCTGTGGAGTGTTTCGCTCTGAAGCCAAACTGCATGGAGTGTAATGTGAAGGGGCTGTTGTTGAGGTGGGCAGTTGTTCTGCTACACACTTTTCAACAACCTTTGACACCACGGGTAGTATGGTCTACCATATCGAAAGCTTTGGCCAAGTCAATAAAAATAGCAGCACAACATTGCTTAGAATTAAGGGCAATGGTGACATCATTGAGGACCTTTAAAGTTGCAGTGACACATCCATAACCTGAGCGGAAACCAGACTGCAAACCAGAGAGAATACTATAGACATCAAGAAAAGCCAGTCAGTTGATTATTGACATGTTTTTCCAACACTTTTGATAAACAGGGCAAAATAGAAATAGGCCTATAACATTTAGGATCAGCTTGATCTCCCCCTTTATATAAAGGACAACACAACTGATTGGCTTAGACACATTAAGAAGGAAAGAAATGCCACTATAACTTTTAACAAGGCTCACCTGTTAATTGAAATGCATTCCAGGTGACTACCTCCTATGGCTGATTTTTTTTTTTTTTTTTTATTTATTTCACCTTTATTTAACCAGGTAGGCTAGTTGAGAACAAGTTCTCATTTACAACTGCGACCTGGCCAAGATAAAGCATAGCATTGTGAACAGACAACAACACAGAGTTACACATGGAGTAAACAATAAACAAGTCAATAACATGGTAGAAAAAAGAGAATCTATATACAATGTGTGCAAAAGGCATGAGGTAGGCAATAAATCGAATAATTACAATTTAGCAGATTAACACTGGAGTGATAAATCATCAGATGATCATGTGCAAGAAGAGATACTGGTGTGCAAAAGAGCAGAAAAGTAAAAAAATGAAAACAGTATGGGGATGAGGTAGGTAAATTGGGTGGGCTATATACCGATGGACTATGTACAGCTGCAGCGATCGGTTAGCTGCTCGGATAGCAGATTTTTAAAGTTGTTGAGGGAGATAAAAGTCTCCAACTTCAGAGATTTTTGCAATTCGTTCCAGTCGCAGGCAGCAGAGAACTGGAAGGAAAGGCGTCCAAATGAGGTTTTGGCTTTAGGGATGATCAGTGAGATACACCTGCTGGAGCGCGTGCTACGGGTGGGTGTAGCCATCGTGACCAGTGAACTGAGATAAGGCGGCACTTTACCTACCATAGCCTTGTAGATGACCTGGAGCCAGTGGGTCTGACGACGAACATGTAGCGAGGGCCAGCCGACTAAGGCATACAGGTCGCAGTGGTGGGTCTTATAAGGTGCTTTAGTAACAAAACGGATGGCACTGTGATAAACTGCATCCAGTTTGCTGAGTAGAGTATTGGAAGCTATTTTGTAGATGACATCGCCGAAGTCGAGGATCGGTAGGATAGTCAGTTTTACTAGGGTAAGTTTGGCGGCGTGAGTGAAGGAGGCTTTGTTCCGGAATAGAAAGCCGACTCTAGATTTGATTTTGGATTGGAGATGTTTGATATGAGTCTGGAAGGAGAGTTTGCAGTCTAGCCAGACACCTAGGTACTTATAGATGTCCACATATTCTAGGTCGGAACCGTCCAGGGTGGTGATGCTAGTCGGGCGTGCGGGTGCAGGCAGCGAACGGTTGAAAAGCATGCATTTGGTTTTACTAGCATTTAAGAGCAGTTGGAGGCCACGGAAGGAGTGTTGTATGGCATTGAAGCTCGTTTGGAGGTTAGATAACACAGTGTCCAGGGAAGGGCCGGAAGTATACAGAATGGTGTCGTCTGCGTAGAAGTGGATCAGGGAATCGCCCGCAGCAAGAGCAACATCATTGATGTATACAGAGAAAAGAGTCGGCCCGAGAATTGAACCCTGTGGTACCCCCATAGAGACTGCCAGAGGACCGGACAGCATGCCCTCCGATTTGACACACTGAACTCTGTATGCAAAGTAGTTGGTGAACCAGGCAAGGCAGTCATTAGAAAAACCGAGGCTATTGAGTCTGCCGATAAGAATATGGTGATTGACAGAGTCGAAAGCCTTGGCCAGGTCGATGAAGACGGCTGCACAGTAATGTCTTTTATCGATGGCGGTTATGATATCGTTTAGTACCTTGAGCGTGGCTGAGGTGCACCCGTGACCGGCTCGGAAACCGGATTGCACAGCGGAGAAGGTACGGTGGGATTCGAGATGGTCAGTGATCTGTTTGTTGACTTGGCTTTCGAAGACCTTAGCTAGGCAGGGCAGGATGGATATAGGTCTGTAACAGTTTGGGTCCAGGGTGTCTCCCCCTTTGAAGAGGGGGATGACAGCGGCAGCTTTCCAATCCTTGGGGATCTCAGATGATACGAAGGAGAGGTTGAACAGGCTGGTAATAGGGGGTGCGACAATGGCGGCGGACAGTTTCAGAAATAGGGGGTCCAGATTGTCAAGCACAGCTGATTTGTATGGGTCCAGGTTTTCCAGCTCTTTCAGAACATCTGCTATCTGGATATGGGTAAAGGAGAAGCTGGGGAGGCTTGGGCGAGTAGCAGCGGGGGGGGCGGGGCTGTTGGCCAAGGTTGGAGTCGCCAGGTGGAAGGCATGGCCAGCCATTGAGAAATGTTTGTTGAAGTTTTCGATTATCACGGACTTATCAGTGGTGACCGTGTTATCTAGCCTCAGTGCAGTGGGCAGCTGGGAGGAGGTGCTCTTGTTTTCCATGGACTTTACAGTATCCCAGAACTTTTTGGAGTTAGAGCTACAGGATGCAAATTTCTGCTTGAAAAAGCTGGCCTTTGCTTTCCTGACTGACTGCGTGTATTGGTTCCTGACTTCCCTGAACAGTTGCATATCACGGGGGCTCTTCGATGCTATCGCAGTTCGCCACAGGATGTTTTTGTGCTGGTCGAGGGCAGTCAGGTCTGGAGTGAACCAAGGGCTATATCTGTTCTTGGTTCTGCATTTTTTGAACGGAGCATGCTTGTCTAATATGGTGAGGAAGTAACTTTTAAAGAATGACCAGGCATCCTCAACTGACGGGATGAGGTCAATATCCTTCCGGGGTACCCGGGCCAGGTCGATTAGAAAGGCCTGCTCGCAGAAGTGTTTCAGGGAGCGTTTGACAGTGATGAGGGGTGGTCGTTTGACCGTGGACCCGTGGCGGATACAGGCAATGAGGCAGTGATCGCTGAGATCTTGATTGAAGACAGCAGAAGTGTATTTGGAGGGCAAGTTGGCCAGGATAATGTCTATTAGGGTGCCCATGTTTACGGATTTAGGGTTGTACCTGGTGGGTTCCTTGATGATTTGTGTGAGATTGAGGGCATCAAGCTTAGATTGTAGGACTGCCGGGGTGTTAAGCATATCCCAGTTTAGGTCACCTAACAGAACAAACTCTGAAGCTAGATGGGGAGCGATCAATTCACAGATGGTGTCCAGGGCACAGCTGGGAGCTGAGGGGGGTCGGTAGCAGGCGGCAACAGTGAGAGACTTATTTCTGGAGAGATTAATTTTTAAATTGATTAGATTGAGAGAATGCCAAGAGTGTGTAAAGCTGTCAAGTCAAAGGGTTTTGAAGACTTTGAAGAATCTCAAATATAAAATAACACTTTTTTTTGTTTACTACATGACTCCATATGTGTTATTTCATAGTTTTGATATCTTCACTATTATTCTACAATGTACAGCTGGGACAGGAGAGAGTCGATCTTTGAGGCATTCTTAGTCGATCACCAAACATTTCTACAGAAAAGTCAACAATAAAGCCTTGAACTTTATATCATTGGTGTTGCTCTGTTGGCGGTAGGTGCACTTGATTCAGAAGCCCTGTTGGCGGTAGGTGCACTTGATTCAGAAGCCCTGTTGGAGGTAGGTGCACTTGATTCAGAAGCCCTGTTGGCGGTAGGTGCACTTGATTCAGAAGCCCTGTTGGCGGTAGGTGCACTTGATTCAGAAGCCCTGTTGGCGGTAGGTGCACTTGATTCAGAAGCCCTGTTGGCGGTAGGTGCACTTGATTCAGAAGCCCTGTTGGTGGTAGGTGCACTTGATTCAGAAGCCCTGTTGACGGTAGGTGCACTTGATTCAGAAGCCCTGTTGGTGGTAGGTGCACTTGATTCAGAAGCCCTGTTGGCGGTAGGTGCACTTGATTCAGAAGCCCTGCGCACCGGGTAGGCAAAGTGTTCCCATTTTGACCGGTCCGCTCCTGATCCCCAGGATCGTCATCTTGGTTGGCGTCCTGCGGTAGGAGCGTCGGGGAGGGGGTACTGTCACGTGTGCTCCCCCTCCGGCCTCTAGGTCACCAGGCAGCTCGTTATGGTGCACACCTGTCACCATCTTTACTTGCATCTGCGCATATTGACACTCACCTGGACTCCATCACCTCCTTGATTACCTGCCCTATATATGTCACTCCCCTTTTGTTCCTTCGTCATTGTTTCTGTTTCCTGTCTGTGCGTTGTGCATGTTTCGTTGTTTTGTTCATTAAATGATGCTCTCCCTGAACTTGCTTCCCGACTCTCAGCGCACATGGTTATAAGAACATTATTGGTAGGTATATAGCCAATATGCTATGATAACGTATTAGGCCAGGTATATAGCCAATATGCTATGATAATGTATTAGGCCAGGTATATAGCCAATATGCTATGATAATGTATTAGGCCAGGTATATAGCCAATATGCTATGATAATGTATTAGGCCTACTGCACAAACCTCATTCCTACAGAACTGTTTTTATTAGGTTACATTTTTAAAGTCATGTTTAAAAATCTATATTTCTGAGCGGTAGTTGTCGGCTTGCTGCGAAAGTGATCTTGACTCAGAAAAGGTTGGTGACCACTGCTTTACTTTATTTGGATCTCCGTTAGCTTTTGCCGAAGCAGCAGCGTTTCTTCTTGGGGTCAACTAAATAATAAAATGGTATTTATACCGCTGGACTTACAGGGACTTCAGAGAGTATTTATACCCCTGGACTTCAGAGAGTATTTATACCCCTGGACTTCAGAGAGTATTTATACCCCTGGACTTCAGAGAGTATTTATACCCCTGGACTTCAGAGAGTATTTATACCCCTGGACTTCAGAGAGTATTTATACCCCTGGACTTCAGAGAGTATTTATACCCCTGGACTTCAGAGAGTATTTATACCCCTGGACTTCAGAGAGTATTTATACCCCTGGACTTCAGAGAGTATTTATACCCCTGGACTTCAGAGAGTATTTATACCCCTGGACTTCAGAGAGTATTTATACCCCTGGACTTCAGAGAGTATTTATACCCCTGGACTTACAGGGACTTCAGAGAGTATTTATACCGCTGGACTTCAGAGAGTATTTATACCCCTGGACTTACATGGACTTCAGAGAGTATTTATACCCCTGGACTTACAGGGACTTCAGAGAGTATTTATACCGCTGGACTTCAGAGAGTATTTATACCCCTGGAATTACAGGGACTTCAGAGAGTATTTATACCCCTGGACTTACAGGGACTTCAGAGAGTATTTATACCCCTGGACTTACAGGGACTTCAGAGAGTATTTATACCGCTGGACTTACAGGGACTTCAGAGAGTATTTATACCCCTGGACTTCAGAGAGTATTTATACCCCTGGACTTACAGGGACTTCAGAGAGTATTTATACCCCTGGACTTACAGGGACTTCAGAGAGTATTTATACCGCTGGACTTACAGGGACTTCAGAGAGTATTTATACCGCTGGACTTACAGGGACTTCAGAGAGTATTTATACCGCTGGACTTACAGGGACTTCAGAGAGTATTTATACCCCTGGACTTACAGGGACTTCAGAGAGTATTTATACCGCTGGACTTACAGGGACTTCAGAGAGTATTTATACCCCTGGACTTCAGAGAGTATTTATACCCCTGGACTTACAGGGACTTCAGAGAGTATTTATACCCCTGGACTTACAGGGACTTCAGAGAGTATTTATACCCCTGGACTTCAGAGAGTATTTATACCGCTGGACTTCAGAGAGTATTTATACCGCTGGACTTACAGGGACTTCAGAGAGTATTTATACCGCTGGACTTACAGGGACTTCGGAGAGTATTTATACCGCTGGACTTACAGGGACTTCAGAGAGTATTTATACCCCTGGACTTACAGGGACTTCAGAGAGTATTTATACCCCTGGACTTACAGGGACTTCAGAGAGTATTTATACCGCTGGACTTCAGAGAGTATTTATACCGCTGGACTTACAGGGACTTCAGAGAGTATTTATACCGCTGGACTTACAGGGACTTCAGAGAGTATTTATACCGCTGGACTTACAGGGACTTCAGAGAGTATTTATACCCCTGGACTTCAGAGAGTATTTATACCCCTGGACTTACAGGGACTTCAGAGAGTATTTATACCCCTGGACTTACAGGGACTTCAGAGAGTATTTATACCGCTGGACTTACAGGGACTTCAGAGAGTATTTATACCCCTGGACTTACAGGGACTTCAGAGAGTATTTATACCCCTGGACTTACAGGGACTTCAGAGTATTTATACCGCTGGACTTACAGGGACTTCAGAGAGTATTTATACCCCTGGACTTCAGAGAGTATTTATACCCCTGGACTTACAGGGACTTCAGAGAGTATTTATACCGCTGGACTTACAGGGACTTCAGAGAGTATTTATACCGCTGGACTTACAGGGACTTCAGAGAGTATTTTTACCCCTGGACTTCAGAGAGTATTTATACCCCTGGACTTACAGGGACTTCAGAGAGTATTTATACCCCTGGACTTACAGGGACTTCAGAGAGTATTTATACCGCTGGACTTACAGGGACTTCAGAGAGTATTTATACCGCTGGACTTACAGGGACTTCAGAGAGTATTTATACCGCTGGACTTACAGGGACTTCAGAGAGTATTTATACCCCTGGACTTACAGGGACTTCAGAGAGTATTTATACCGCTGGACTTACAGGGACTTCAGAGAGTATTTATACCCCTGGACTTCAGAGAGTATTTATACCCCTGGACTTACAGGGACTTCAGAGAGTATTTATACCCCTGGACTTACAGGGACTTCAGAGAGTATTTATACCGCTGGACTTCAGAGAGTATTTATACCGCTGGACTTACAGGGACTTCAGAGAGTATTTATACCGCTGGACTTACAGGGACTTCAGAGAGTATTTATACCGCTGGACTTACAGGGACTTCAGAGAGTATTTATACCCCTGGACTTACAGGGACTTCAGAGAGTATTTATACCCCTGGACTTACAGGGACTTCAGAGAGTATTTATACCCCTGGACTTACAGGGACTTCAGAGAGTATTTATACCGCTGGACTTCAGAGAGTATTTATACCGCTGGACTTACAGGGACTTCAGAGAGTATTTATACCGCTGGACTTACAGGGACTTCAGAGAGTATTTATACCGCTGGACTTACAGGGACTTCAGAGAGTATTTATACCCCTGGACTTCAGAGAGTATTTATACCCCTGGACTTACAGGGACTTCAGAGAGTATTTATACCCCTGGACTTACAGGGACTTCAGAGAGTATTTATACCCCTGGACTTACAGGGACTTCAGAGAGTATTTATACCGCTGGACTTACAGGGACTTCAGAGAGTATTTATACCGCTGGACTTACAGGGACTTCAGAGAGTATTTATACCCCTGGACTTACAGGGACTTCAGAGAGTATTTATACCCCTGGACTTACAGGGACTTCAGAGAGTATTTATACCGCTGGACTTACAGGGACTTCAGAGAGTATTTATACCGCTGGACTTACAGGGACTTCAGAGAGTATTTATACCCCTGGACTTACAGGGACTTCAGAGAGTATTTATACCGCTGGACTTACAGGGACTTCAGAGAGTATTTATACCGCTGGACTTACAGGGACTTCAGAGAGTATTTATACCGCTGGACTTACAGGGACTTCAGAGAGTATTTATACCGCTGGACTTACAGGGACTTCAGAGAGTATTTATACCCCTGGACTTACAGGGACTTCAGAGAGTATTTATACCGCTGGACTTACAGGGACTTCAGAGAGTATTTATACCCCTGGACTTCAGAGAGTATTTATACCCCTGGACTTACAGGGACTTCAGAGAGTATTTATACCCCTGGACTTACAGGGACTTCAGAGAGTATTTATACCGCTGGACTTCAGAGAGTATTTATACCGCTGGACTTACAGGGACTTCGGAGAGTATTTATACCGCTGGACTTACAGGGACTTCAGAGAGTATTTATACCCCTGGACTTACAGGGACTTCAGAGAGTATTTATACCCCTGGACTTACAGGGACTTCAGAGAGTATTTATACCGCTGGACTTCAGAGAGTATTTATACCGCTGGACTTACAGGGACTTCAGAGAGTATTTATACCGCTGGACTTACAGGGACTTCAGAGAGTATTTATACCGCTGGACTTACAGGGACTTCAGAGAGTATTTATACCCCTGGACTTCAGAGAGTATTTATACCCCTGGACTTACAGGGACTTCAGAGAGTATTTATACCCCTGGACTTACAGGGACTTCAGAGAGTATTTATACCGCTGGACTTACAGGGACTTCAGAGAGTATTTATACCCCTGGACTTACAGGGACTTCAGAGAGTATTTATACCCCTGGACTTACAGGGACTTCAGAGAGTATTTATACCGCTGGACTTACAGGGACTTCAGAGAGTATTTATACCCCTGGACTTCAGAGAGTATTTATACCCCTGGACTTACAGGGACTTCAGAGAGTATTTATACCGCTGGACTTACAGGGACTTCAGAGAGTATTTATACCGCTGGACTTACAGGGACTTCAGAGAGTATTTATACCCCTGGACTTCAGAGAGTATTTATACCCCTGGACTTACAGGGACTTCAGAGAGTATTTATACCCCTGGACTTACAGGGACTTCAGAGAGTATTTATACCGCTGGACTTACAGGGACTTCAGAGAGTATTTATACCGCTGGACTTACAGGGACTTCAGAGAGTATTTATACCGCTGGACTTACAGGGACTTCAGAGAGTATTTATACCCCTGGACTTACAGGGACTTCAGAGAGTATTTATACCGCTGGACTTACAGGGACTTCAGAGATTATTTATACCCCTGGACTTCAGAGAGTATTTATACCCCTGGACTTACAGGGACTTCAGAGAGTATTTATACCCCTGGACTTACAGGGACTTCAGAGAGTATTTA
The DNA here is from genome assembly GCF_029448725.1 of Salvelinus fontinalis. Classification (NCBI taxonomy): domain Eukaryota; kingdom Metazoa; phylum Chordata; class Actinopteri; order Salmoniformes; family Salmonidae; genus Salvelinus; species Salvelinus fontinalis. The sequence continues at coordinate 13,028,361 of NC_074678.1, forward strand.
TACCGCTGGACTTACATGGACTTCAGAGAGTATTTATACCGATGGACTTACAGGGACTTCAGAGAGTATTTATACCCCTGGACTTACAGGGACTTCAGAGAGTATTTATACCGCTGGACTTACAGGGACTTCAGAGAGTATTTATACCCCTGGACTTCAGAGAGTATTTATACCCCTGGACTTACAGGGACTTCAGAGAGTATTTATACCGCTGGACTTCAGAGAGTATTTATACCGCTGGACTTACAGGGACTTCAGAGAGTATTTATACCGCTGGACTTACAGGGACTTCAGAGAGTATTTATACCGCTGGACTTACAGGGACTTCAGAGAGTATTTATACCCCTGGACTTCAGAGAGTATTTATACCCCTGGACTTACAGGGACTTCAGAGAGTATTTATACCCCTGGACTTACAGGGACTTCAGAGAGTATTTATACCCCTGGACTTACAGGGACTTCAGAGAGTATTTATACTGCTGGACTTACAGGGACTTCAGAGAGTATTTATACCGCTGGACTTACAGGGACTTCAGAGAGTATTTATACCCCTGGACTTCAGAGAGTATTTATACCCCTGGACTTACAGGGACTTCAGAGAGTATTTATACCGCTGGACTTACAGGGACTTCAGAGAGTATTTATACCGCTGGACTTACAGGGACTTCAGAGAGTATTTATACCCCTGGACTTACAGGGACTTCAGAGAGTATTTATACCGCTGGACTTACAGGGACTTCAGAGATTATTTAAACCGCTGGACTTACAGGGACTTCAGAGAGTATTTATACCGCTGGACTTACAGGGACTTCAGAGAGTATTTATACCGCTGGACTTACAGGGACTTCAGAGAGTATTTATACCGCTGGACTTACAGGGACTTCAGAGAGTATTTATACCCCTGGACTTACAGGGACTTCAGAGAGTATTTATACCCCTGGACTTACAGGGACTTCAGAGAGTATTTATACCCCTGGACTTCAGAGAGTATTTATACCCCTGGACTTACAGGGACTTCAGAGAGTATTTATACCCCTGGACTTACAGGGACTTCAGAGAGTATTTATACCGCTGGACTTACAGGGACTTCAGAGAGTATTTATACCGCTGGACTTACAGGGACTTCAGAGAGTATTTATACCGCTGGACTTACAGGGACTTCAGAGAGTATTTATACCCCTGGACTTACAGGGACTTCAGAGAGTATTTATACCGCTGGACTTACAGGGACTTCAGAGAGTATTTATACCCCTGGACTTCAGAGAGTATTTATACCCCTGGACTTACAGGGACTTCAGAGAGTATTTATACCCCTGGACTTACAGGGACTTCAGAGAGTATTTATACCCCTGGACTTACATGGACTTCAGAGAGTATTTATACCGCTGGACTTACAGGGACTTCAGAGAGTATTTATACCGCTGGACTTACAGGGACTTCAGAGAGTATTTATACCCCTGGACTTCAGAGAGTATTTATACCCCTGGACTTACAGGGACTTCAGAGAGTATTTATACCGCTGGACTTACAGGGACTTCAGAGAGTATTTATACCGCTGGACTTACAGGGACTTCAGAGAGTATTTATACCCCTGGACTTACAGGGACTTCAGAGAGTATTTATACCCCTGGACTTACAGGGACTTCAGAGAGTATTTATACCCCTGGACTTACAGGGACTTCAGAGAGTATTTATACCGCTGGACTTACAGGGACTTCAGAAAGTGTTTTTTTTTTTATTTTTTTTTTTTGTATTTTTGTACTAAAAACTCCCTACTCCTTGCCGGTGACAAGCATACCCATAACGATGCAACCTCCACCATGCTTGAAAATATGAAGAGTGGTACTCAGTGATGTGTTGTGTTGGATTTGCCCCAAACATAACACTTTGTATGTAGGACGTAATGTACAAATCTGTTTTACTTTAGTGTGCATGTTTTTGGAATATTTTTTATTTTGTACATCAGGGATCATCAACTAGATTCAGCTGCGGGCCGATTTCAATTCTGGAGCGGATGGTCAGGAGGCCAGAACATAATTACAAATAATTTGAAGACTGTAAATTTACCGCAAGAAGCCCAAACAAATATGTTTGACTGAATCATAATCATTTCAAACCTTGCTTCCATTAAACTCTGTTTTAAAGTCACCGTTGTCCTCATGGTGAAATCCCGAAGCGGTTTCCTTCCTCTCCGGCAACTGAGTTAGGAAGGACGCCTGTATCTTTGGATGGTGTATCAATATACCCTGTCACTACAAAGTGTAATGAATAACTTCACCATGTTCAAAGGGATATTCATCTGCTTTTTAAATGTTTACCCATCTACCAATCAGTGCCCCTCTTTGCGAGGCATTCGAAAACCTCCCTGGTCTTTGTAGTTTAATCTGTGCTTGAAATTCACTACTCGATTGAGCGCCCTAACAGATAATTGTATGTGTGGGGTACAGAGATGGGGTAGTCATTCAAAAATGATTGAACACTGAATGAGTCCATGCGTTTTATGTGACTTGTTAAACACATGTTTCCTCCTGAACTTATTGAGGCTTGCTCTAACAAAGGGGTTGAACTTATTTACTGAAGACATTTCTGCTTTTATTTTTTTCTTAATTAAAAAAAAAAAAGTGACATCAAATCCACTTTGACATTATGGGGTATTTTGTGTGGGCTAGTGACAAAACATCTCAATTGAATCCATTTTAAGTTCAGGCTGTAACACAACAAAATGTGGAAAAAGCAAAGGGTAAGTACTTTCTGAAGGCACTGTATGAGCTCATCTTGTGAGGACAAGTTGACTGAGTGAGTAATATAGTAAACAAATATTCATCCAGGTTAACACAGACACACCCTCAGATGAGATCACAAAACTGAAAACCTTCAGTAATCACTGACTGGATGTTTCACTAACGTACACGAATCTAAATCCCGTCTGTCTGTTGCTGCAGAGGTGAGGGTGGTTGTCTGTCTATCTGGCTGTCTGTCTTCAACAGTGGTGAGGGGTTTTGTCTGTCTCTGTCTGTTGCTGCAGTGGTGAGGGTTTTTGTCTGTCTCTGTCTGTTGCTGGAGAGGTGAGGGTTTTTGTCTGTCTCTGTCTGTTGCTGCAGTGGTGAGGGTTTTTGTCTGTCTCTGTCTGTTGCTGCAGAGGTGAGGGTTTTTGTCTGTCTCTGTCTGTTGCTGCAGTGGTTAGGGTTTTTGTCTGTCTGTCTGTTGCTGCAGTGGTGAGGGTTTTTGTCTGTCTCTGTCTGTTGCTGCAGAGGTGAGGGTTTTTGTCTGTCTCTGTCTGTTGCTGCAGAGGTGAGGGTTTTTGTCTGTCTCTGTCTGTTGCTGCAGAGGTTAGGGGTTTTGTCTGTCTCTGTCTGTTGCTGCAGTGGTGAGGGTTTTTGTCTGTCTCTGTCTGTTGCTGCAGAGGTGAGGGTTTTTGTCTGTCTCTGTCTGTTGCTGCAGAGGTGCGGGTTTTTGTCTGTCTCTGTCTGTTGCTACAGTGGTGAGGGTTGTTGTCAATGGGGAGGGTTCTAGTCTGATGGTGAGGGTTCTAGTCTAATGGTGAGGGTTCTAGTCTGATGGTGAGGGTTCTAGTCTGGTGGCGAGGGTTGCAGTCTATGGCGAGGGTTGCAGTCTATGGCGAGGGTTGCAGTCTATGGCGAGGGTTGTAATCTAATGGCGAGGGTTGTAGTCTGGTGGTGAGGGTTGCAGTCTATGGCGAGGGTTGCAGTCTATGGCGAGGGTTGTAGTCTGGTGGCGACGGTTGTAGTCTGGTGGCGAGGGTTGTAGTCTGGTGGTGAGGGTTGCAGTCTATGGCGAGGGTTGTAGTCTGGTGGCGAGGGTTGTAGTCTGGTGGCGAGGGTTGTAGTCTGGTGGTGAGGGTTGCAGTCTATGGCGAGGGTTCTAGTCTGGTGGCGAGGGTTGTAGTCTGGTGGCGAGGGTTGTAGTCTGGTGGCGAGGGTTCTAGTCTGGTGGCGAGGGTTCTAGTCTGATGGATGGTGAGTTTACAGCGTTTATGTTCTATCTTCCTCTCAGAGCCACGTTCCAGGGAGGAAGTCAGCAGAATATTCCCACCTGGACAGCCAACCTGCCCAACAGGACAACAACACCACTGTGAGGTGAGCATCTCATTAATATCCCTGCAGTTATACAGTTACACGACGTTTCTGTCTGGGGAACGTTGCTCTCATAGCAATCCTCCAAGGAGATATTTCAACTGGAGTGTTCAAGAGTTTTGTCTCGCCCGGTGAAACGGAGGATGGTCTTTAGTTACTGAGGAGAGTGCTGTTACAGGTGTACATCTCTTTTCAAAATGTTGTGATTGGCAGTCTTTGCTCTACTGGATCTATTGTCTCACCATGATAGACTCCCAATGGTAATGTCTGCTGTGAGGCTTTGCCAGTAGAGTAACCCTTCCCAAGGGTGTTCTCTGTCAGACCAGTGGTATGTAATGTAGCATGGCTGTAACCCTGTCAGACCAGTGGTACGTAATGTAGCATGGCTGTAACCCTGTCAGATCAGTGGTACGTAATGTAGCATGGCTGTAACCCTGTCAGACCAGTGGTAGGTAATGTAGCATGGCTGTAACCCTGTCAGACCAGTGGTACGTAATGTAGCATGGCTGTAACCCTGTCATACCAGTGGTACGTAATGTAGCATGGCTGTAACCCTGTCAGACCAGTGGTACGTAATGTAGCATGGCTGTAACCCTGTCAGACCAGTGGTATGTAATGTAGCATGGCTGTAACCCTGTCAGACCAGGGGTACGTAATGTAGCATGGCTGTAACCCTGTCAGACCAGTGATAGGTAATGTAGCATGGCTGTAACCCTGTCAGACCAGTGGTACGTAATGTAGCATGGCTGTAACCCTGTCATACCAGTGGTACGTAATGTAGCATGGCTGTAACCCTGTCAGACCAGCAGTATGTAATGTAGCATGGCTGTAACCCTGTCAGACCAGTGGTAGGTAATGTAGCATGGCTGTAACCCTGTCAGACCAGTGGTACGTAATGTAGCATGGCTGTAACCCTGTCAGACCAGTGGTACGTAATGTAGCATGGCTGTAACCCTGTCAGACCAGTGGTACGTAATGTAGCATGGCTGTAACCCTGTCAGACCAGTGGTATGTAATGTAGCATGGCTGTAACCCAGCTGTGACAACACACATTCGCTCTCTGGCCGACCGGCTGCTCATATGTCGTCATCAGACCTTCTGCTAGACCAGACCGGTCCGTCTGCTGCAGGCATGTGGGTCATTAGCTCTCTACCAGACCACCAAAATGGCCATTGTTCGGTTCAGCGGGGGAATCTGAAATATCATAGCCAGTCGTGGTTTAAAAATCGTTATTAAACCAAAGTGAGATTATTAAGCAACACTGAAGCATGCTTGAGAGCACCAGCTGTTCCGGATGACTGTGTGATCACGCTCTCCGCAGCCCATGTGAGTAAGACCTTTAAACAGGTCAACATTCACAAGGCCGCTGGGCCAGACGGATTGCCAGGACGTGTACTCCGAGCATGCACAGACCAACTGGCAAGTGACTTCACTGACATTTTCAATCTGTCCCTGGCTGAGTCTGTAATACCAACATGTTTCAAGCAGACCACCATAGTGCCTGTGCCCAAGAACACTAAGGTAACCTGCCTAAATCTAATTGACTACCGACCCGTAGCACTCACGTCTGTAGCCATGAAATGCTTTGAAAGACTGGTCATTGCTCACATCAACACCATTATCCTAGAAACCCTAGACCCACTCAATTTGCATACCGCCCCAACAGATCCACAGATGATGCGGTCTCTATTGCACTCCACACTGCCCTTTCCCACCTGGACAAAAGGAACACCTATGTGAGAATGCTATTCATTGACTACAGCTCAGCGTTCAACACCATAGTGCCCTCAAAAGCTCATCACTAAGCTAAGGACCCTGGGACAAAACACCTCCCTCTGCAACTGGATCCTGGACTTCCTGATGGGCCCCCAGGTGGTAAGGGTAGGCAACAACACATCCACCACGCTGATCCTCAACACTGGAGCTCCCCAGGGGTGCGTGATCAGTCCCCTCCTGTACTCCCTGTTCACTCATGACTGCGTGACCAAACATGACTCCAACACCATCATTAAGTTTGCTGACGACACAACTGTGGAAGGCCTGATCACCGACAACGATGAGACAGCCTATAGGGAGGAGGTCAGAGACCTGACAACGATGAGACAGTCTATAGGGAGGAGGTCAGAGACCTGACAACGATGAGACAGCCTATAGGGAGGAGGTCAGAGAACTGGCAGTGTGGTGCCAGGACAACAACCTCTCCCTCAACGTCAGCAAGACAAAGGAGATGATTGTGGACTACAGGAAAAGGAGGACCGAGCACGCCCCCATTCTCATCAACGGGGCTGTAGTGGAATATATCGAAAGCTTCAAGTTCCTTGGTGTCCACATCACCAACAAACTATCATGGTCCAAACATACCAAGACAGTCGTGAAGAGGGCACGACAAAAACTTTTCCCCCTCTGGAGAATGAAAAGATTTGGCATGGGTCCCCAGATCCTCAAAATATTTTACAGCTGCACCATCGAGAGCATCCTGACTGGTTGCATCACTGCCTGGTATGGTAACTGCTCGGCCTCCGACCGCAAGGCACTACAGAGGGTAGTGCGTACGGCCCAGTACATCACCGGGGCCAAGCTTCCTGCCATCCACGACCTCTATACCAGGCGGTGTCAGAGGAATGCCCTAAAAATTGTCAGACTCCAGCCACCGTAGTCAGAGTCATCTCTGCTACCGCATGGCAAGCTGTACCGGAGCGCCAAGTCTAGGTCCAAGAGGCTTCTAAACAGCTTCTACCCCCATGTCATGAGACTCCTGAACACCTAATCAAATGGCTACCCAGACTATTTGCACCCCCCCCCCCCCCCCCCCCCTCTTCTACGCTGCTGCTACTCTCTATTATCTATGCATAGTCACTTTAATAACTCTACCTACATGTACATATTACCTCAATTACCTCGACACCGGTGCCCCTGCACATTGACTCTGTACCGGTACCCCCTGTATATTCCCGCTATTGTTATTTACTGTTGCTCTTCAATTATTTGTCATTCTTATCTTTTACTTTTTAAAGGTATTTTCTTAACTGCATTGTTGGTTATTAAGGGCTTGTAAGTAAGGTCTACACCTGTTGTATTCAGCATTTCACTGTGAGGTCTACTACACCTGTTGTATTCAGCATTTCACTGTAAGGTCTACACCTGTTGTATTCAGCATTTCACTGTGAGGTCTACTACACCTGTTGTATTCAGCATTTCACTGTGAGGTCTACTACACCTGTTGTATTCAGCATTTCACTGTAAGGTCTACTACACCTGTTGTATTCAGCATTTCACTGTGAGGTCTACTACACCTGTTGTATTCAGCATTTCACTGTGAGGTCTACTACACCTGTTGTATTCAGCATTTCACTGTGAGGTCTACTACACCTGTTGTATTCAGCATTTCACTGTGAGGTCTACTACACCTGTTGTATTCAGCATTTCACTGTGAGGTCTACTACACCTGTTGTATTCAGCATTTCACTGTAAGGTCTACTACACCTGTTGTATTCAGCATTTCACTGTGAGGTCTACTACACCTGTTGTATTCAGCATTTCACTGTGAGGTCTACTACACCTGCTGTATTCGGCATTTCACTGTGAGGTCTACTACACCTGTTGTATTCGGCATTTCACTGTAAGGTCTACTACACCTGTTGTATTCAGCATTTCACTGTAAGGTCTACTACACCTGTTGTATTCAGCATTTCACTGTAAGGTCTCCTACACCTGTTGTATTCAGCATTTCACTGTAAGGTCTACTACACCTGTTGTATTCAGCATTTCACTGTAAGGTCTACTACACCTGTTGTATTCAGCATTTCACTGTGAGGTCTACTACACCTGTTGTATTCAGCATTTCACTGTGAGGTCTACTACACCTGTTGTATTCAGCATTTCACTGTGAGGTCTACTACACCTGTTGTATTCAGCATTTCACTGTGAGGTCTACTACACCTGTTGTATTCAGCATTTCACTGTAAGGTCTACTACACCTGTTGTATTCAGCATTTCACTGTAAGGTCTACTACACCTGTTGTATTCAGCATTTCACTGTGAGGTCTACTACACCTGTTGTATTCAGCATTTCACTGTGAGGTCTACTACACCTGTTGTATTCAGCATTTCACTGTGAGGTCTACTACACCTGTTGTATTCAGCATTTCACTGTAAGGTCTACTACACCTGTTGTATTCAGCATTTCACTGTAAGGTCTACTACACCTGTTGTATTCAGCATTTCACTGTAAGGTCTACTACACCTGTTGTATTCAGCATTTCACTGTAAGGTTTACTACACCTGTTGTATTCAGCATTTCACTGTAAGGTTTACTACACCTGTTGTATTCAGCATTTCACTGTAAGGTCTACTACACCTGTTGTATTCAGCATTTCACTGTGAGGTCTACTACACCTGTTGTATTCAGCATTTCACTGTGAGGCCTACTACACCTGTTGTATTCAGCATTTCACTGTAAGGTCTACTACACCTGTTGTATTCAGCATTTCACTGTAAGGTCTACTACACCTGTTGTATTCAGCATTTCACTGTAATGTCTACTACACCTGTTGTATTCAGCATTTCACTATAAGGTCTACTACACCTGTTGTATTCAGCATTTCACTGTAAGGTCTACTACACCTGTTGTATTCAGCATTTCACTGTGAGGTCTACTACACCTGTTGTATTCAGCATTTCACTGTAAGGTCTACTACACCTGTTGTATTCAGCATTTCACTGAGGTCTACTACACCTGTTGTATTCAGCATTTCACTGTGAGGTCTACTACACCTGTTGTATTCAGCATTTCACTGTGAGGTCTACACCTGTTGTATTCAGCATTTCACTGTGAGGTCTACACCTGTTGTATTCAGCATTTCACTGTGAGGTCTACTACACCTGTTGTATTCAGCATTTCACTGTAAGGTCTACTACACCTGTTGTATTCAGCATTTCACTGTGAGGTCTACTACACCTGTTGTATTCAGCATTTCACTGTGAGGTCTACTACACCTGTTGTATTCAGCATTTCACTGTGAGGTCTACTACACCTGTTGTATTCAGCATTTCACTGTGAGGTCTACTACACCTGTTGTATTCAGCATTTCACTGTGAGGTCTACTACACCTGTTGTATTCAGCATTTCACTGTGAGGTCTACTACACCTGTTGTATTCAGCATTTCACTGTGAGGTCGACTACACCTGTTGTATTCAGCATTTCACTGTAAGGTCTACTACACCTGTTGTATTCAGCATTTCACTGTGAGGTCTACTACACCTGTTGTATTCAGCATTTCACTGTGAGGTCTACTACACCTGTTGTATTCAGCATTTCACTGTCAGGTCTACTACACCTGTTGTATTCAGCATTTCACTGTGAGGTCTACTACACCTGTTGTATTCAGCATTTCACTGTGAGGTCTACTACACCTGTTGTATTCAGCATTTCACTGTAAGGTCTACTACACCTGTTGTATTCAGCATTTCACTGTAAGGTCTACTACACCTGTTGTATTCAGCATTTCACTGTGAGGTCTACTACACCTGTTGTATTCAGCATTTCACTGTGAGGTCTACTACACCTGTTGTATTCAGCATTTCACTGTGAGGTCTACTACACCTGTTGTATTCAGCATTTCACTGTGAGGTCTACTACACCTGTTGTATTCAGCATTTCACTGTGAGGTCTACTACACCTGTTGTATTCAGCATTTCACTGTAAGGTCTACTACACCTGTTGTATTCAGCATTTCACTGTGAGGTCTACTACACCTGTTGTATTCAGCATTTCACTGTGAGGTCTACTACACCTGTTATTTCACTGTGAGGTCTACTACACCTGTTGTATTCAGCATTTCACTGTGAGGTCTACTACACCTGTTGTATTCAACATTTCACTGTGAGGTCTACTACACCTGTTGTATTCAGCATTTCACTGTGAGGTCTACTACACCTGTTGTATTCAGCATTTCACTGTGAGGTCTACTACACCTGTTGTATTCAGCATTTCACTGTCAGGTCTACTACACCTGTTGTATTCAGCATTTCACTGTGAGGTCTACTACACCTGTTGTATTCAGCATTTCACTGTCAGGTCTACTACACCTGTTGTATTCAGCATTTCACTGTAAGGTCTACTACACCTGTTGTATTCAGCATTTCACTGTGAGGTCTACTACACCTGTTGTATTCAGCATTTCACTGTGAGGTCTACACCTGTTGTATTCAGCATTTCACTGTGAGGTCTACTACACCTGTTGTATTCAGCATTTCACTGTGAGGTCTACTACACCTGTTGTATTCAGCATTTCACTGTAAGGTCTACTACACCTGTTGTATTCAGCATTTCACTGTGAGGTCTACTACACCTGTTGTATTCAGCATTTCACTGTAAAGTCTACTACACCTGTTGTATTCAGCATTTCACTGAGGTCTACTACACCTGTTGTATTCAGCATTTCACTGTAAGGTCTACTACACCTGTTGTATTCAGCATTTCACTGTGAGGTCTACTACACCTGTTGTATTCAGCATTTCACTGTAAGGTCTACTACACCTGTTGTATTCAGCATTTCACTGTAAGGTCTACTACACCTGTTGTATTCAGCATTTCACTGTGAGGTCTACTACACCTGTTATTTCACTGTGAGGTCTACTACACCTGTTGTATACAGCATTTCACTGTGAGGTCTACTACACCTGTTGTATTCAGCATTTCACTGTGAGGTCTACTACACCTGTTGTATTCAGCATTTCACTGTAAGGTCTACTACACCTGTTGTATTCAGCATTTCACTGTAAGGTCTACTACACCTGTTGTATTCAGCATTTCACTGTGAGGTCTACTACACCTGTTGTATTCAGCATTTCACTGTGAGGTCTACTACACCTGTTGTATTCAGCATTTCACTGTAAGGTCTACTACACCTGTTGTATTCAGCATTTCACTGTAAGGTCTACTACACCTGTTGTATTCAGCATTTCACTGTGAGGTCTACTACACCTGTTGTATTCAGCATTTCACTGTGAGGTCTACTACACCTGTTGTATTCAGCATTTCACTGTGAGGTCTACTACACCTGTTGTATTCAGCATTTCACTGTAAGGTCTACACCTGTTGTATTCAGTATTTCACTGTCAGGTCTACTACACCTGTTGTATTCGGTGAATGTGACAAATAACATTTTATTTGATTTTGGGTAGGTGCAATGTACAGTACATTCGGAAAGTATTTAGACCCCTTTACTTTTTCCACATTTTGTTACGTTACAGACTTATTTTAAAATGGATAAAATAAAACCTTTCCTCATTCATCTACACACAATAATTGGGGGAGAAGGGCCTTGGTCAGGGAGGTGACCAAGAACCTGATGGTCACTCTGACAGAGCTCCAGAGTTCCTCTCTGGAGATGGTAGAACCTTCCAGAAGGACAATCATCTCTGCAGGAATCAACCAATCAGGCCTTTATGGTAGAGTGGCCAGAGGGAAGCCACTCCTCAGTAAAAGGCACGACAGCCCGCTTGGAGGTTGCCAAGAGGCACCTAAAGGACTCTGAGACCATGAGAAACAAGATTCTCTGGTCTGATGAAACCAAGATTGAACTCTTTAGCCTGAATGCCAAGCGTCACTTCTGGAGGAAACCTGACACTATCTCTACGGTGAAGCATGGTGGTGGCAGCATCATGCTGTGGGGATGTTTTTCAGGGACTAGGAAACTAGTCAGGATCGAGGGAAAGTTGAACAGAGCATTGTACAGAGAGATCCTTGATGAAAACCTGCTGCAGAGCTCTCAGGACCTCAGACTGGGGCGAAGGTTCACCTTCCAACAGGACAATGACCTTAAGCACACAGCCAAGACAATGCAGGAGTGGCTTCGGGACAAGTCTCTGAATGTCCTTGAGGCCCAGCCAGATCCCGGACTTGAACCTGATCGAACATCCCCGGAGACCTGAAAATAGGTGTGCAGCAACGCTCCCCATCCAACCTGACAGAGCTTGAGAGGATCTGCAGAGAAGAATGGGAGAAACTCCCCAAATACAGATTTGCCAAGCTTGTACTGAGTAAAGGGTCTGAATACTTATGTAAATGTGATTTATATAAATTTGCCAAAATGTTTTGACCTTTTTTTGCTTTGTCATTATGGGGTATTGTGATGTCATTATGTGGTATTGTGATGTCATTATGGGGTATTGTGATGTCATTATGGGGTATTGTGATGTCATTATGGGGTATTGTGATGTCATTATGGGGTATTGTGTGTAGATTGATGAGGGGGGGGGGGAACTATTTCATCCATTTTAGAATAAGGCTGTAACAAAATGTTAAGTCAAGGGGTCTAAATGCTTCCAGAATGCACTGTGTGTGTACTGTAATAGGCTACATATGGTTAACATGAAGTATGACACACACTGATCCTCTCTTTATACTCTACATATGTAGAAGTGTTTTGGTTGTGAACGTCCTCAGAGAGCCTTTGGGAGCAGGGACTGCTGCTATATTATCCATCTCCCAGAGGTCTGTTATAGGCCTGACCCCCATTTCCCCCTCAGACAGGAGCATTTTGTCCCACAGCCTTGAGCCATCGGCTTTGACATCCAAGGGTTAAAGATCTGAAAGAACAAGAGTGATCTGGGCCCGAGTGGCGTAGGAGGATAATTTATTCTCCTCTGTGACGGGGCTGTGGGAACACAAAACATGTCATCAGACTGGCAGCCCACAGTTTGCAGAGAGGAGTGTGTCCTGTCATGTCCTAGTTATTAGTTACAGTCATCATTACTTCAGTTAGCTGGTGTCAACATGACTTTCTCTGTTATGTGTATGTATACTGTGTGTGTGTGTGTGTGTGTATGTATACTGTGTGTGTGTGTGTATGTATACTGTGTGTGTGTGTGTGTGTGTGTGTGTGTGTGTGTGTGTGTGTGTGTGTGTGTGTGTGTGTGTGTGTGTGTATGTATACTGTGTGTTTGTGTGTGTGTCATATGAACAGTGTTTGACTATGCTTTCTCCCAGGTTATCTGACAGATGTCGTGTTGGAGAATTCAGAGGAAGCGTGAAGAGAGAGAAGGCTCTGGAACCTCTGGAGCTGAAAGACTTCCCAGAACCCCCTCCACCCGTGACCAACGAGGAGAGCCCTGACATCAGATCCACCGCTGCCCCCTTCGACCCCCTCCCTGTAACTTCTGCCCCCTGCCCTGCCTACCACAGACCCACATCCATCTCTTACCAGCCCCTGGAAACTGACCTCCCTCCCCCAGATGAGTCCTACACCGAGCCCCAGACCTCAATGCCCCAGCTTTATACCCAGCTCCAGTCTGGTACCAGGAGGAAGGGTCCGATCCCCCCACCCAGACAAGACCATTCAAGACATTCACAGAACGCCCACTCCCAGGAGTCTCTGTCTGGCTCTCAGGGCGGAGCTTCCGCCTCCCACGCCCCGGTCTCCTCCCACTCCCCAAGGGGGGATTCTGAGCAGAGCAGAGGATTGGTGGAGAGGGAGCAGGAGGCGGTACGCCAGGTAGTGCCATCCAATCCCGGTCCAGCCCTTCCTGCCCTGCCCAGTATGGAGTGCCATCGTTCTCCCTCTCCTCAGTTTGCTCCTCCTCAGCTGACAGACAAGCCTCCTGTCTCTCTCCAGCAGCACCATGACAACCCTGTCTCTCTCTCTGTCTGTCTGCACTATGACCAAAACGACAGGTATGATTAGACTTCACTCTCTGATCTAGTTGGGACTATGATAGATAGACGTTGGTGTTATCGGGCTGCTTGTAACTGGTTTGAGAATTATTTAAAAGACAGAACAGTGTGTATTTACTGACGGCATTAAATCGGGGTTTTTAGACATAACAAAAGGTGTCCCACAGGGTTTGATTCTTGGTCCAGTTGTTTTCACTACTTATATGAACAGCATTTGTACAAAACTGTAACTTTCATCTGTACGCAGACGCCACTGTTGTATGTCCTACTGCCCCTACGGCAGCTCTGTTGACGCCACTGTTGTATGTGCTACTGCCCCTACGGCAGCTCTGTTGACGACACTGTTGTATGTCCTACTGCCCCTACGGCAGCTCTGTTGACGCCACTGTTGTATGTCCTACTGCCCCTACGGCAGCTCTGTTGACGCCACTGTTGTATGTCCTACTGCCCCTACGGCAGCTCTGTTGACGCCACTGTTGTATGTCCTACTGCCCCTACGGCAGCTCTGTTGACGACACTGTTGTATGTCCTACTGCCCCTACGGCAGCTCAGGCTCTGTTGACGACACTGTTGTATGTGCTACTGCCCCTACGGCAGCTCTGGCTCTGTTGACGACACTGTTGTATGTGCTACTGCCCCTACGGCAGCTCTGGCTCTGTTGACGACACTGTTGTATGTCCTACTGCCCCTACGGCAGCTCTGTTGATGACACTGTTGTATGTCCTACTGCCCCTACGGAAGCTCTGGCTCTGTTGACGACACTGTTGTATGTCCTACTGCCCCTACGGCAGCTCTGGCTCTGTTGATGACACTGTTGTATGTCCTACTGCCCCTACGGCAGCTCTGTTGACGACACTGTTGTATGTCCTACTGCCCCTACGGCAGCTCTGTTGATGACACTGTTGTATGTCCTACTGCCCCTACGGCAGCTCTGTTGATGACACTGTTGTATGTCCTACTGCCCCTACGGCAGCTCTGTTGATGACACTGTTGTATGTGCTACTGCCCCTACGGCAGCTCTGGCTCTGTTGATGACACTGTTGTATGTCCTACTGCCCCTACGGCAGCTCTGTTGACGACACTGTTGTATGTCCTACTGCCCCTACGGCAGCTCTGTTGATGACACTGTTGTATGTCCTACTGCCCCTACGGCAGCTCAGGCTCTGTTGACGACACTGTTGTATGTCCTACTGCCCCTACGGCAGCTCTGTTGACGCCACTGTTGTATGTCCTACTGCCCCTACGGCAGCTCAGGCTCTGTTGATGACACTGTTGTATGTGCTACTGCCCCTACGGCAGCTCTGTTGACGCCACTGTTGTATGTGCTACTGCCCCTACGGCAGCTCAGGCTCTGTTGACGACACTGTTGTATGTCCTACTGCCCCTACGGCAGCTCTGTTGATGACACTGTTGTATGTGCTACTGCCCCTACGGCAGCTCTGGCTCTTTTGATGACACTGTTGTATGTCCTACTGCCCCTACGGCAGCTCTGTTGACGACACTGTTGTATGTCCTACTGCCCCTACGGCAGCTCTGTTGATGACACTGTTGTATGTGCTACTGCCCCTACGGCAGCTCTGTTGACGCCACTGTTGTATGTGCTACTGCCCCTACGGCAGCTCAGGCTCTGTTGACGACACTGTTGTATGTCCTACTGCCCCTACGGCAGCTCTGTTGACGACACTGTTGTATGTCCTACTGCCCCTACGGCAGCTCTGTTGATGACACTGTTGTATGTCCTACTGCCCCTACGGCAGCTCAGGCTCTGTTGACGACACTGTTGTATGTCCTACTGCCCCTACGGCAGCTCTGTTGATGACACTGTTGTATGTGCTACTGCCCCTACGGCAGCTCAGGCTCTGTTGACGACACTGTTGTATGTGCTACTGCCCCTACGGCAGCTCAGGCTCTGTTGACGACACTGTTGTATGTCCTACTGCCCCTACGGCAGCTCAGGCTCTGTTGATGACACTGTTGTATGTCCTACTGCCCCTACGGCAGCTCAGGCTCTGTTGACGACACTGTTGTATGTCCTACTGCCCCTACGGCAGCTCTGTTGATGACACTGTTGTATACGCTACTGCCCCCTACGTCAGCTCAGTCTCTGTTGATGACACTGTTGTATACGCTACTGCCCCCTACGTCAGCTCAGTCTCTGTTGATGACACTGTTGTATACGCTACTGCCCCTACGGCAGCTCTGTTGACGCCACTGTTGTATGTGCTACTGCCCCTACGGCAGCTCAGGCTCTGTTGACGACACTGTTGTATGTCCTACTGCCCCTACGGCAGCTCAGGCTCTGTTGATGACACTGTTGTATGTCCTACTGCCCCTACGGCAGCTCTGTTGATGACACTGTTGTATGTGCTACTGCCCCTACGGCAGCTCAGGCTCTGTTGACGACACTGTTGTATGTCCTACTGCCCCTACGGCAGCTCTGTTGACGACACTGTTGTATGTCCTACTGCCCCTACGGCAGCTCAGGCTCTGTTGACGACACTGGACCTCACCACTACATCCTTTACCATACAGTTGGTTGGACCTCACCACTCCATCCTTTACCATACAGTTGGTTGGACCTCACCACTACATCCTTTACCATACAGTTGGTTGGACCTCACCACTACATCATGAAGTTGGTTAGACCTCACCACTACATCCTCTATCATGAAGTTGGTTAGACCTCACCACTACATCATGAAGTTGGTTAGACCTCACCACTACATCATGAAGTTGGTTAGACCTCACCACTACATCATGAAGTTGGTTAGACCTCACCACTACATCATGAAGTTGGTTAGACCTCACCACTACATCATGAAGTTGGTTAGACCTCACCACTACATCATGAAGTTGGTTAGACCTCACCACTACATCATGAAGTTGGTTAGACCTCACCACTACATCATGAAGTTGGTTAGACCTCACCACTACATCATGAAGTTGGTTAGACCTCACCACTACATCATGAAGTTGGTTAGACCTCACCACTACATCACGAAGTTGGTTAGACCTCACCACTACATCATGAAGTTGGTTAGACCTCACCACTACATCATGAAGTTGGTTAGACCTCACCACTACATCATGAAGTTGGTTAGACCTCACCACTACATCATGAAGTTGGTTAGACCTCACCACTACATCATGAAGTTGGTTAGACCTCACCACTACATCATGAAGTTGGTTAGACCTCACCACTACATCATGAAGTTGGTTAGACCTCACCACTACATCATGAAGTTGGTTAGACCTCACCACTACATCATGAAGTTGGTTAGACCTCACCACTACATCACGAAGTTGGTTAGACCTCACCACTACATCACGAAGTTGGTTAGACCTCACCACTACATCATGAAGTTGGTTAGACCTCACCACTACATCATGAAGTTGGTTAGACCTCACCACTACATCATGAAGTTGGTTAGACCTCTCTAAAATCACGTAGGTCACTTCATTATTCTGTTTTTGTGCATAAAGCCTCAATAAACTACCAATTTACTTAATATCATTGTTGAAATATAGAAACTGGGATTATAAGACTAGATCACAGAGTTGGTTAATGATAGAGACTCCACCTGTATCCACAGAGTTGGTTAATGATGGAGACTCCACGTGTATCCACAGAGTTGGTTAATGATGGAGACTCCACGTGTATTCACTGAGTTGGTTAATGATGGAGACTCCACAGAGTTGGTTAATGATGGAGACTCCACGTGTATCCACAGAGTTGGTTAATGATGGAGACTCCACGTGTATCCACAGAGTTGGTTAATGATGGAGACTCCACAGAGTTGGTTAATGATGGAGACTCCACAGAGTTGGTTAATGATAGAGACTCCACATGTATCCACAGAGTTGGTTAATGATAGAGACTCCACGTGTATCCACAGAGTTGGTTAATGATGGAGACTCCACGTGTATCCACAGGGTTGGTTAATGATGGAGACTCCACAGAGTTGGTTAATGATGGAGACTCCACGTGTATCCACAGAGTTGGTTAATGATGGAGACTCCACGTGTATCCACAGAGTTGGTTAATGATGGAGACTCCACGTGTATCCACAGAGTTGGTTAATGATGGAGACTCCACGTGTATCCACAGGGTTGGTTAATGATGGAGACTCCACGTGTATCCACAGAGTTGGTTAATGATAGAGACTCCACGTGTATCCACAGGGTTGGTTAATGATGGAGAATCCGTGTATCCACAGAGTTGGTTAATGATGGAGACTCCACGTGTATCCACAGAGTTGGTTAATGATGGAGACTCCACGTGTATCCACAGGGTTGGTTAATGATGGAGAATCCGTGTATCCACAGGGTTGGTTAATGATGGAGACTCCACGTGTATCCACAGAGTTGGTTAATGATGGAGACTCCACGTCTATCCACAGAGTTGGTTAATGATGGAGACTCCCGTGTATCCACAGGGTTGGTTAATGATGGAGACTCCACGTGTATCCACAGAGTTGGTTAATGATAGAGACTCCACGTGTATCCACAGAGTTGGTTAATGATGGAGACTCCACGTGTATCCACAGAGTTGGTTAATGATGGAGACTCCACGTGTATCCACAGAGTTGGTTAATGATGGAGACTCCACGTGTATCCACAGAGTTGGTTAATGATGGAGACTCCACGTGTATCCAGAGTTGGTTAATGATGGAGACTCCACGTGTATCCACAAAGTTGGTTAATGATGGAGACTCCACGTGTATCCACAGAGTTGGTTAATGATGGAGACTCCACGTGTATCCACAGGGTTGGTTAATGATGGAGACTCCCGTGTATCCACAGGGTTGGTTAATGATGGAGACTCCACGTGTATCCACAGGGTTGGTTAATGATAGAGACTCCACGTGTGTCCACAGGGTTGGTTAATGATAGAGACTCCACGTGTGTCCACAGAGTTGGTTAATGATGGAGACTCCACAGAGTTGGTTAATGATGGAGAATCCGTGTATCCACAGGGTTGGTTAATGATGGGGACTCCACGTGTATCCACAGAGTTGGTTAATGATGGGGACTCCGTGTATCCACAGAGTTGGGTAAATCTGCCTTTTCCTACCAGACCCCTGTCATGTGCGGCAGGGTAGCCTAGTGGTTAGAGTGTTGTACTATTACCTGAAAGGTTGCAAGTTCGAATCCCCGAGCTGACAAGGTACAAATCTGTCGTTCTGCCCCTGGACAAGGCAGTTAACCCACTGTTCCTAGGCCACCATTGAAAATAAGAATTTGTTCTTAACTGACTTGCCTTGTTAAATAAAGGTAAAATAAATACAAATAAATGTGGAATAATCTCCAAGTAACGTTTCATTTGGATGTGTTGTCTCTGGGTCAGTTTAGGAGAAAGGGATTTTTATATTGATACATGTGTTTTGTTTGTTTTTTGTGTATATAATATTTGCTATTTAATTTTGTGTTTTAAATTGTGTATAATAAATCTATTAGAAGTCACTCTGATCTAGTTGGAACTATGATAGATAGACATTAGTTATCTATTTTGTTATCCATTGTAGCTGTAGGAGTCTGTAGTGACTGGTCTGCTCCTCTTCTCCTCAGCAGTCGGTAGTAGTCTGTAGTAGTCAGCAGTAGTCTGTAGTAGTCTGTAGTAGTCAGCAGTAGTCTGCAGTAGTCTGTAGTAGTCTGTAGTAGTCTTTAGTGTCTGGTCTGCTCCTCTTCTCAGTAGTCTGCAGTAGTCTGCAGTAGTCTGCAGTAGTCAGCAGTAGTCAGCAGTAGTCAGCAGTAGTCTGCAGTAGTCTGCAGTAGTTTGCAGTAGTCTGCAGTAGTCTGTAGTAGTCTGTAGTAGTCTTTAGTGTCTGGTCTGCTCCTCTTCTCAGTAGTCGGTAGTAGTCGGTAGTAGTCGGTAGTAGTCGGTAGTAGTCGGTAGTAGTCGGTAGTAGTCGGTAGTAGTCTGTAGTAGCCGGTAGTAGCCGGTAGTAGTCGGTAGTAGTCGGTAGTAGTCGGTAGTAGTCTGTAGTATCTGTCTGCTCCTCTTCTCAGTAGTCTGTAGTAGTCTGTAGTAGTCTGTAGTAGTCTGTAGTAGTCTGTAGTAGTCTGTAGTAGTCGGTAGTAGTCGGTAGTAGTCGGTAGTAGTCGGTAGTAGTCGGTAGTAGTCGGTAGTAGTCTGTCTGCTCCTCTTCTCAGTAGTCGGTAGTAGTCTGTAGTAGTCGGTAGTAGTCTGTAGTATCTGTCTGCTCCTCTTCTCAGTAGTCGGTAGTAGTCGGTAGTAGTCTGTAGTAGTCGGTAGTAGTCGGTAGTAGTCTTTAGTGTCTGGTCTGCTCCTCTTCTCAGTAGTCTGTAGTAGTCGGTAGTAGTCTGTAGTAGTCGGTAGTAGTCGGTAGTAGTCGGTAGTAGTCGGTAGTAGTCGGTAGTAGTCGGTAGTAGTCGGTAGTAGTCGGTAGTAGTCGGTAGTAGTCGGTAGTAGTCTGTAGTATCTGTCTGCTCCTCTTCTCAGTAGTCGGTAGTAGTCGGTAGTAGTCTGTAGTAGTCTGTAGTAGTCTGTAGTAGTCTGTAGTAGTCTGTAGTAGTCGGTAGTAGTCGGTAGTAGTCGGTAGTAGTCGGTAGTAGTCTGTAGTATCTGGTCTGCTCCTCTTCTCAGTAGTCTGTAGTATCTGGTCTGCTCCTCTTCTCAGTAGTCTGTAGTAGTCTTTAGTATCTGGTCTGCTCCTCTTCTCAGTAGTCTGTAGTAGTCTGTAGTAGTCTTTAGTATCTGGTCTGCTCCTCTTCTCAGTAGTCTGTAGTAGTCTGTAGTAGTCTGTAGTATCTGGTCTGCTCCTCTTCTCAGTAGTCTGTAGTAGTCTGTAGTATCTGGTCTGCTCCTCTTCTCAGTAGTCTGTAGTAGTCTAGTATCTGGTCTGCTCCTCTTCTCAGTAGTCTGTAGTAGTCTGTAGTAGTCTTTAGTGTCTGCTCCTCTTCTCCTCAGTCTCTCTGTACAAAGGCTCTTATTGATTGTCTCCATCCAGCAGCATTACCATGTGAATAACTCTTCCAACGCAGTAGCAGAATAGTTCAACAGACTAGATCTGATGCCTTTCCAGAGCAGACCGACGTGGCCTGTTACAGAGGCCGTTTGTTGCAGCTCTGAGTTGAAACATAATTGATATCATCTGTAGAGAGGAGAGCTCTGTGGCGTACCGGACATTCCAGCCTTGCTGGGTTAGGGGTGAGGGGAGGAGCACCAGAGCGCCTCAGCATTGCCAGGATGTTGGGCACAGAGTCATGTGACAATCAGCCACTGGACGGTAGAAGGACTGTAGTCCAGCTCCTCTCTGAGGAACATTAGTTCTGGTAGAAGGACTGTAGTTCAGCTCCTCTCTGAGGAACATTAGTTCTGGTAGAAGGACTGTAGTTCAGCTCCTCTCTGAGGAACATTAGTTCTGGTAGAAGGACTGTAGTCCAGCTCCTCTCTGAGGAACATTAGTTCTGGTAGGACTGTAGTCCAGCTCCTCTCTGAGGAACATTAGTTCTGGTAGAAGGACTGTAGTCCAGCTCCTCTCTGAAGAACATTAGTTCTGGTAGAAGGACTGTAGTCCAGCTCCTCTCTGAGGAACATTAGTTCTGGTAGAAGGACTGTAGTCCAGCTCCTCTCTGAGGAACATTAGTTCTGGTAGAAGGACTGTAGTCCAGCTCCTCTCTGAGGAACATTAGTTCTGGTAGAAGGACTGTAGTCCAGCTCCTCTCTGAGGAACATTAGTTCTGGTAGAAGGACTGTAGTCCAGCTCCTCTCTGAGGAACATTAGTTCTGGTAGAAGGACTGTAGTCCAGCTCCTCTCTGAGGAACATTAGTTCTGGTAGAAGGACTGTAGTTCAGCTCCTCTCTGAGGAACATTAGTTCTGGTAGAAGGACTGTAGTTCAGCTCCTCTCTGAGGAACATTAGTTCTGGTAGAAGGACTGTAGTTCAGCTCCTCTCTGAGGAACATTAGTTCTGGTAGAAGGACTGTAGTTCAGCTCCTCTCTGAGGAACATTAGTTCTGGTAGAAGGACTGTAGTCCAGCTCCTCTCTGAGGAACATTAGTTCTGGTAGAAGGACTGTAGTCCAGCTCCTCTCTGAGGAACATTAGTTCTGGTAGAAGGACTGTAGTCCAGCTCCTCTCTGAGGAACATTAGTTCTGGTAGAAGGACTGTAGTCCAGCTCCTCTCTGAGGAACATTAGTTCTGGTAGAAGGACTGTAGTCCAGCTCCTCTCTGAGGAACATTAGTTCTGGTAGAAGGACTGTAGTCCAGCTCCTCTCTGAGGAACATTAGTTCTGGTAGAAGGACTGTAGTCCAGCTCCTCTCTGAGGAACATTAGTTCTGGTAGAAGGACTGTAGTCCAGCTCCTCTCTGAGGAACATTAGTTCTGGTAGAAGGACTGTAGTCCAGCTCCTCTCTGAGGAACATTAGTTCTGGTAGAAGGACTGTAGTCCAGCTCCTCTGAGGAACATTAGTTATAACAGCTTTTGGACTTTTTGGGGCATCCTGTTCCACGGTCTGAGTGTTCTCTCTCCATCTGTGTGTCTGTGATGATTCTAGGATGGAGAATGTGATGGAGCCAACCAGTGTGAGGAAGGTTCCTATAAAGATTGTTCACTCAGAGAGCGAGAAGGAGAAGGAGAGTCGACAGTACCTGCTGCGTCACAGTCACTCCACAGTGGAAGAAGCCCAGGGGCCCGGTCTGGTCCCCCTCAGCAGCCTGGGGACCTCAGGGGCCCCTGAACAGTCCTACTCTCTGTTCTGTGCCTACAGCCGGCAGAGGGACCAGGGCCCAGAGATAGAGAAGACACTGGCTCCACCCAGCTACCCAGCCCCAGAACTGCCTACATCCCCACCCCTTTACCAAACTCCAACCCATGAGATGGACCTGGAGCAACACAGAGACACACACATGGGTCCTCTCAGGGTCCACAACAGCCAAATGGCAGTCCTGGCCACATCCCCACCCAGCCGGCAGACCACCTCGGACCCCGCCAGCGGTAACTGTGTGTTCCCTCCCGTCCCTCTCCCCCACTCTGAGGAGGATGTGAAGAGAGAGCAGCTGGCCAGAGACATCATCAATAAGGACCGGTCCCTAGCTGACATCTTGGACAAGAGCTGGAGGAGGACCACCATGGACCTGATGGAGGGACTCTTTCCCCAGGGAGAAGTGCTGCTGGAGGGGAAGGAGAGGAGGAATGTGTCCCCCAAACACTCCTCACCACGGTCTTCAGAGGATAGGTCAGTTACTGCTCTTAACACCTAACCCTACCCCTTACCTAACGCTAACTTAACTCTTACCTAACTCTACCCCTAACCATACCCTTACCTAACCCTTACCTAACCCTAACCCTACCCCTTACCTAACCCTTACCTAACCCTAACCCTAACCCTACCCCTTACCTAACCCTTACCTAACCCTAACCCTACCCCTTACCTAACCCTTACCTAACCCTAACCTTTACCTAACTCTACCCCTTACCTAACCCTTTACCTAACCGTTAAACTATTCCTTCTCATAGTGGGAGCTGGATTATAATATCAAATTAAAATCAAATGTATTTATATAGCCCTTCTTACATCAGCTAATATCTCGAAGTGCTGTACAGAAACCCAGCCTAAAACCCCAAACAGCAAGCAATGCAGGTGTAGAAGCACGGTGGCTAGGAAAAACTCCCTAGAAAGGCCAAAACCTAGGAAGAAACCTAGAGAGGAACCAGGCTATGAGGGGTGGCCAGTCCTCTTCTGGCTGTGCCGGGTGGAGGTCGACCGATTATGATTTTTCAACGCCGATACCGATCATTGGGGGACCAAAAAAAGCCGATACCGATTAATCAGACGATTTTTATTTATTTATTTGTAATAATGACAATTACAACAATACTGAATGAACACTATATTAGACATCAATAAAATCAATTTAGCCTCAAATAAATAATGAAACATGTTCAATTTGGTTTAAATAATGCAAAAACAAAGTGTTGGAGAAGAAAGTAAAAGTGCAATATGTGCCATGTAAGAAAGCTAACGTTTAAGTTCCTTGCTCAGAACATGAGAAAGCTGGTGGTATATGAAAGCTGGTGGTTCCTTTTAACATGAGTCTTCAATATTCCCAGGTAAGAAGTTTTAGGTTGTAGTTATTATAGGAATTATAGGACTATTTCTCTCTATACCATTTGTATTTCATATACCTTTGACTATTGGATGTTCTTATAGGCACTTTAGTATTGCCAGTGTAACAGTATAGCTTCCATCCCTCTCCTCGCCGCTACCTGGGCTCGAACCAGGAACACATCGACAACAGCCACCCTCGAAGCAGCGTTACCCATGCAGAGCAAGGGGAATAACTACTCCAAGTCTCAGAGCGAGTGACGTTTGAAACGCTATTAGCGCGCGCTAACTATCTAGCCATTTCACATCGGTTACACCAGCCTAATCTCGGGAGTTGATAGGCTTGAAGTCATAAACAGCGCAATGCTTGAAGCATTGCGTAGAGCTGCTGGCAAAAGGCACGAAAGTGCTGTTTGAATGAATGCTTACGAGCCTGCTGCTGCCTACCATCGCTCAGTCAGACTGCTCTATCAAATCAGACTTAGTTATAACATAATAACACACAGAAATACGAGCCTTTGGTCATTAATATGGTCGAATCCGGAAACTATCATCTCGAAAACAAAACATTTATTATTTCAGTGAAATACTGAACCGTTCCGTATTTTATCTAACGGGTGGCATCCATAAGTCTAAATATTCCTGTTACATTGCACAACCTTCAATGTCATAATTACGTAAAATTCTGGCAAATTAGTTCGCAATGAGCCAGGCGGCCCAAACTGTTGCATATACCTTGACTCTGCGTGCAATGAACGAAAGAGAAATGACACAATTTCACCTGGTTAATATTGCCTGCTAACCTGGATTTCTTTTAGCTAAATATGCAGGTTTAAAAATATATGTACTTCTGTGTATTGATTTTAAGAAAGGCATTGATGTTTATGGTTAGGTACACGTTGGAGCATCGACAGTCCTTTTTCGCGAATGCGCACTGCATCGATTATATGCAACGCAGGACACGCTAGATAAACTAGTAATATCATCAACCATGTGTAGTTATAACGATTGATTGTTTTTTATAATATAAGTTTAATGCTAGCTAGCAACTTACCTTGGCTTCTTACTGCATTCGCGTAACAGGCGGGCTCCTCGTGAGGCAGGTGGTTAGAGCGTTGGACTAGTTAACTGTAAGGCTGCTAGATTGAATCCCTGAGCTGACAAGGTAAAAATCTGTTGTTCTGCCCCTGAACGAGGCAGTTAACCCACCGTTCCGAGGTCGTCATTGAAAATAAGAATGTGTTCTTAAATAAATCTATCTATTGAAGCCTAGTTAAATAAAGGTGTAAAAAAAAAATAACGATTTCCGATTGTTATGAAAACTTGAAATCTGCCCTAATTAATCGGCCATACCGATTTAATCGGTCGACCTCTAGTAGAGATTATAACAGAACATGGCCAAGATGATCAAATGTTCATAAATGACCAGCATGGTCAAATAATAATAATCACAGTAGTTGTCGAGGGTGCAACAGGTCAGCACCTCAGGAGTAAATGTCAGTTGGCTTTTCATAGCCGATCATTAAGAGTATCTCTACCGCTCCTGCAGGTGGATTATAATAGTCTTCCTTCTCATAGTGGGAGGTGGATTATAATAGTCTTCTCATAGTGGGAGCTGGATTATAATAGTCTTCCTCCTCATAGTGGGAGCTGGATTATAATAGTCTTCCTCCTCATAGTGGGAGCTGGATTATAATAGTCTTCTCATAGTGGGAGCTGGATTATAATAGTCTTCCTCCTCATAGTGGGAGGTGGATTATAATAGTCTTCCTCCTCATAGTGGGAGCTGGATTATAATAGTCTTCCTCCTCATAGTGGGAGCTGGATTATAATAGTCTTCCTCCTCAGTGGGAGCTGGATTATAATAGTCTTCCTCCTCATAGTGGGAGCTGGATTATAATAGTCTTCCCCCTCATAGTGGGAGCTGGATTATAATAGTCTTCCTCCTCACAGTGGGAGGTGGATTATAATAGTCTTCCTCCTCACAGTGGGAGGTGGACTATAATAGTCTTCCTCCTCATAGTGGGAGGTGGACTATAATAGTCTTCCTCCTCATAGTGGGAGGTGGACTATAATAGTCTTCCTCCTCATAGTGGGAGGTGGACTATAATAGTCTTCCTCCTCATAGTGGGAGGTGGACTATAATAGTCTTCCTCCTCATAGTGGGAGCTGGATTATAATAGTCTTCCTTCTCATAGTGGGAGCTGGATTATAATAGTCTTCCTTCTCATAGTGGGAGGTGGATTATAATAGTCTTCCTTCTCATAGTGGGAGCTGGATTATAATAGTCTTCCTTCTCATAGTGGGAGCTGGATTATAATAGTCTTCTCGTAGTGGGAGGTGGATTATAATAGTCTTCTCATAGTGGGAGGTGGATTATAATAGTCTTCTCATAGTGGGAGGTGGATTATAATAGTCTTCCTCCTCATAGTGGGAGGTGGATTATAATAGTCTTCCTCCTCATAGTGGGAGGTGGATTATAATAGTCTTCTCATAGTGGGAGGTGGATTATAATAGTCTTCTCATAGTGGGAGGTGGATTATAATAGTCTTCTCATAGTGGGAGGTGGATTATAATAGTCTTCCTCCTCATAGTGGGAGGTGGATTATAATAGTCTTCCTTCTCATAGTGGGAGCTGAATTATAATAATCTTCTCATAGTGGGAGCTGGATTATAATAGTCTTCCTCCTCATAGTGGGAGGTGGATTATAATAGTCTTCCTCCTCATAGTGGGAGGTGGATTATAATAGTCTTCCTCCTCATAGTGGGAGGTGGATTATAATAGTCTTCCTCCTCATAGTGGGAGGTGGATTATAATAGTCTTCCTCCTCATAGTGGGAGGTGGATTATAATAGTCTTCCTCCTCATAGTGGGAGCTGGATTATAATAGTCTTCCTCCTCATAGTGGGAGCTGGATTATAATAGTCTTCCTCCTCATAGTGGGAGGTGGATTATACTAGTATTCCTTCTCATAGTGGGAGGTGGATTATAATAGTCTTCCTCCTCATAGTGGGAGCTGGATTATAATAGTCTTCCGTCTCATAGTGGGAGGTGGATTATACTAGTCTTCTGTCTCATAGTGGGAGGTGGATTATAATAGTCTTCCTCCTCATAGTGGGAGGTGGATTATAATAGTCTTCCTTCTCATAGTGGGAGGTGGATTATAATAGTCTTCCTCCTCACAGTGGGAGGTGGACTATAATAGTCTTCCTCCTCATAGTGGGAGCTGGATTATAATAGTCTTCCTCCTCATAGTGGGAGCTGGATTATAATAGTCTTCTCGTAGTGGGAGGTGGATTATAATAGTCTTCTCATAGTGGGAGGTGGATTATAATAGTCTTCTCATAGTGGGAGGTGGATTATAATAGTCTTCCTCCTCATAGTGGGAGGTGGATTATAATAGTCTTCTCATAGTGGGAGGTGGATTATAATAGTCTTCCTCCTCATAGTGGGAGGTGGATTATAATAGTCTTCCTTCTCATAGTGGGAGCTGAATTATAATAATCTTCTCATAGTGGTAGCTGGATTATAATAGTCTTCCTCCTCATAGTGGGAGCTGGATTATAATAGTCTTCCTCCTCATAGTGGGACGTGGATTATAATAGTCTTCCTCCTCATAGTGGGAGGTGGATTATAATAGTCTTCCTCCTCATAGTGGGAGGTGGATTATAATAGTCTTCCTCCTCATAGTGGGTGGTGGATTATAATAGTCTTCCTCCTCATAGTGGGAGGTGGATTATAATAGTCTTCCTCCTCATAGTGGGAGGTGGAATATAATAGTCTTCCTCCTCATAGTGGGAGGTGGATTATAATAGTCTTCCTCCTCATAGTGGGAGGTGGATTATAATAGTCTTCCTCCTCATAGTGGGAGGTGGATTATAATAGTCTTCCTCCTCATAGTGGGAGGTGGATTATAATAGTCTTCCTCCTCATAGTGGGAGCTGGATTATAATAGTCTTCCGTCTCATAGTGGGAGCTGGATTATAATAGTCTTCCGTCTCATAGTGGGAGCTGGATTATAATAGTCTTCCTCCTCATAGTGGGAGCTGGATTATAATAGTATTCTGTCTCATAGTGGGAGGTGGATTATAATAGTCTTCCTCCTCATAGTGGGAGTTGGATTATAATAGTCTTCCTTCTCATAGTGGGAGGTGGATTATACTAGTCTTCCTTCTCATAGTGGGAGGTGGATTATACTAGTCTTCCTCCTCATAGTGGGAGGTGGATTATAATAGTCTTCCTCCTCATAGTGGGAGCTGGATTATAATAGTCTTCCTCCTCATAGTGGGAGGTGGATTATACTAGTCTTCCTCATAGTGGGAGCTGGATTATAATAGTCTTCCTCCTCATAGTGGGAGGTGGATTATAATAGTCTTCCTTCTCATAGTGGGAGCTGGATTATAATAGTCTTCCGTCTCATAGTGGGAGCTGGATTATAATAGTCTTCCTCCTCATAGTGGGAGCTGGATTATAATAGTATTCTGTCTCATAGTGGGAGGTGGATTATAATAGTCTTCCTCCTCATAGTGGGAGTTGGATTATAATAGTCTTCCTTCTCATAGTGGGAGGTGGATTATACTAGTCTTCCTTCTCATAGTGGGAGGTGGATTATACTAGTCTTCCTCCTCATAGTGGGAGGTGGATTATAATAGTCTTCCTCCTCATAGTGGGAGCTGGATTATAATAGTCTTCCTCCTCATAGTGGGAGGTGGATTATACTAGTCTTCCTCCTCATAGTGGGAGCTGGATTATAATAGTCTTCCTCCTCATAGTGGGAGGTGGATTATAATAGTCTTCCTTCTCATAGTGGGAGGTGGATTATACTAGTCTTCCGTCTCATAGTGGGAGGTGGATTATACTAGTCTTCCTTCTCATAGTGGGAGGTGGATTATAATAGTCTTCCTCCTCATAGTGGGAGGTGGATTATAATAGTCTTCCTTCTCATAGTGGGAGGTGGATTATAATAGTCTTCCTCCTCATAGTGGGAGGTGGACTATAATAGTCTTCCTCCTCATAGTGGGAGCTGGATTATAATAGTCTTCCTTCTCATAGTGGGAGCTGGATTATAATAGTCTACCTTCTCATAGTGGGAGCTGGATTATAATAGTCTTCTCATAGTGGGAGCTGGATTATAATAGTCTTCTCATAGTGGGAGCTGGATTATAATAGTCTTCCTTCTCATAGTGGGAGGTGGATTATAATAGTCTTCTCATAGTGGGAGGTGGATTATAATAGTCTTCTCGTAGTGGGAGCTGAATTATAATAATCTTCTCATAGTGGGAGGTGGATTATAATAGTCTTCTCATAGTGGGAGCTGGATTATAATAGTCTTCCTCCTCATAGTGGGAGGTGGATTATAATAGTCTTCTCATAGTGGGAGCTGGATTATAATAGTCTTCCTTCTCATAGTGGGAGGTGGATTATAATAGTCTTCTCATAGTGGGAGGTGGATTATAATAGTCTTCTCATAGTGGGAGGTGGATTATAATAGTCTTCTCATAGTGGGAGGTGGATTATAATAGTCTTCCTTCTCATAGTGGGAGCTGAATTATAATAATCTTCTCATAGTGGGAGCTGGATTATAGTAGTCTTCCTCCTCATAGTGGGAGGTGGATTATAATAGTATTCTGTCTCATAGTGGGAGGTGGATTATACTAGTCTTCCGTCTCATAGTGGGAGGTGGATTATACTAGTCTTCCTCCTCATAGTGGGAGGTGGATTATAATAGTCTTCCTCCTCATAGTGGGAGCTGGATTATAATAGTCTTCCTCCTCATAGTGGGAGCTGGATTATACTAGTCTTCTGTCTCATAGTGGGTGGTGGATTATAATAGTCTTCCTTCTCATAGTGGGAGGTGGATTATAATAGTCTTCCTTCTCATAGTGGGAGGTGGATTATAATAGTCTTCCCCCTCATAGTGGGAGCTGGATTATAATAGTCTTCCTCCTCACAGTGGGAGGTGGATTATAATAGTCTTCCTCCTCACAGTGGGAGGTGGACTATAATAGTCTTCCTCCTCATAGTGGGAGGTGGACTATAATAGTCTTCCTCCTCATAGTGGGAGGTGGACTATAATAGTCTTCCTCCTCATAGTGGGAGGTGGATTATAATAGTCTTCCTCCTCATAGTGGGAGGTGGATTATAATAGTCTTCCTCCTCATAGTGGGAGGTGGATTATAATAGTCTTCCTCCTCATAGTGGGAGCTGGATTATAATAGTCTTCTGTCTCATAGTGGGAGGTGGATTATAATAGTCTTCCTCCTCATAGTGGGAGCTGGATTATAATAGTCTTCCTCCTCATAGTGGGAGGTGGATTATAATAGTCTTCCTCCTCATAGTGGGAGGTGGATTATAATAGTCTTCCTCCTCATAGTGGGAGGTGGATTATAATAGTCTTCCTCATAGTGGGAGGTGGATTGTAATAGTCTTCCTCCTCATAGTGGGAGGTGGATTATAATAGTCTTCCTCCTCATAGTGGGAGGTGGATTATAATAGTCTTCCTCCTCATAGTGGGAGGTGGATTATAATAGTCTTCCTCCTCATAGTGGGAGGTGGATTATAATAGTCTTCCTCCTCATAGTGGGATGTGGATTATAATAGTCTTCCTCCTCATAGTGGGAGGTGGATTATAATAGTCTTCCTTCTCATAGTGGGAGGTGGATTATAATAGTCTTCCTCCTCATAGTGGGAGGTGGATTATAATAGTCTTCCTCCTCATAGTGGGAGGTGGATTATAATAGTCTTCCTCCTCATAGTGGGATGTGGATTATAATAGTCTTCCTCCTCATAGTGGGAGGTGGATTATAATAGTCTTCCTTCTCATAGTGGGAGCTGGATTATAATAGTCTTCCTCCTCATAGTGGGATGTGTATACTGGGGTACTAAATGAGTCCATTTCTTTTTCCAGGAGTGAGGAGGACAGTGTAGCGGCAGCAGTTGCTTTGGTGACCAGCTCCACCTACTACAGCACGTCGGCACCAAAGGCGGAGCTTCTGATCAAGCTGAAAGACATGCAGGAGAGGGAGGGGCTAGAGGAGGAGCTGGAGGAGGAGTCAGCGGATGAGTTGGACCACGACCTGGCCAATAAAAAGGTACCAGGAGCCCTCTCTTTACTGTACTGGTCTCTGTAACTAGACATCTAACTCTGTGTTCTACTGTAACAGACCTCTGTAACTAGACATCTAACTCTGTGTTCTACTGTAACAGACCTCTGTAACTAGACATCTAACTCTGTGTTCTACTGTAACAGACCTCTGTAACTAGACATCTAACTCTGTGTTCTACTGTAACAGACCTCTGTAACTAGACATCTAACTCTGTGTTCTACTGTAACAGACCTCTGTAACTAGACATCTAACTCTGTGTTCTACTGTAACAGACCTCTGTAACTAGACATCTAACCCTAACTCTGTGTTCTACTGTAACAGACCTCTGTAACTAGACATCTAACTCTGTGTTCTACTGTAACAGACCTCTGTAACTAGACATCTAACTCTGTGTTCTACTGTAACAGACCTCTGTAACTAGACATCTAACTCTGTGTTCTACTGTAACAGACCTCTGTAACTAGACATCTAACTCTGTGTTCTACTGTAACAGACCTCTGTAGCTAGACATCTAACCCTAACTCTGTGTTCTACTGTAACAGACCTCTGTAACTAGACATCTAACTCTGTGTTCTACTGTAACAGACCTCTGTAACTAGACATCTAACTCTGTGTTCTACTGTAACAGACCTCTGTAACTAGACATCTAACTCTGTGTTCTACTGTAACAGACCTCTGTAACTAGACATCTAACTCTGTGTTCTACTGTAACAGACCTCTGTAGCTAGACATCTAACCCTAACTCTGTGTTCTACTGTAACAGACCTCTGTAACTAGACATCTAACCCTAACTCTGTGTTCTACTGTAACAGACCTCTGTAACTAGACATCTAACCCTAACTCTGTGTTCTACTGTAACAGACCTCTCTGTAACTAGACATCTAACTCTGTGTTCTACTGTAACAGACCTCTGTAACTAGACATCTAACCCTAACTCTGTGTTCTACTGTAACAGACCTCTGTAACTAGACATCTAACTCTGTGTTCTACTGTAACAGACCTCTGTAACTAGACATCTAACCCTAACTCTGTGTTCTACTGTAACAGACCTCTGTAGCTAGACATCTAACTCTGTGTTCTACTGTAACAGACCTCTGTAACTAGACATCTAACCCTAACTCTGTGTTCTACTGTAACAGACCTCTGTAACTAGACATCTAACCCTAACTCTGTGTTCTACTGTAACAGACCTCTGTAACTAGACATCTAACTCTGTGTTCTACTGTAACAGACCTCTGTAGCTAGACATCTAACCCTAACTCTGTGTTCTACTGTAACAGACCTCTGTAGCTAGACATCTAACTCTGTGTTCTACTGTAACAGACCTCTCTGTAACTAGACATCTAACTCTGTGTTCTACTGTAACAGACCTCTCTGTAACTAGACATCTAACTCTGTGTTCTACTGTAACAGACCTCTGTAACTAGACATCTAACTCTGTGTTCTACTGTAACAGACCTCTGTAACTAGACATCTAACTCTGTGTTCTACTGTAACAGACCTCTGTAACTAGACATCTAACTCTGTGTTCTACTGTAACAGACCTCTGTAACTAGACATCTAACTCTGTGTTCTACTGTAACAGACCTCTGTAACTAGACATCTAACTCTGTGATCTACTGTAACAGACCTCTGTAACTAGACATCTAACTCTGTGTTCTACTGTAACAGACCTCTGTAACTAGACATCTAACCCTAACTCTGTGTTCTACTGTAACAGACCTCTGTAACTAGACATCTAACCCTAACTCTGTGTTCTACTGTAACAGACCTCTGTAACTAGACATCTAACTCTGTGTTCTACTGTAACAGACCTCTGTAGCTAGACATCTAACTCTGTGTTCTACTGTAACAGACCTCTGTAACTAGACATCTAACTCTGTGTTCTACTGTAACAGACCTCTGTAACTAGACATCTAACCCTAACTCTGTGTTCTACTGTAACAGACCTCTGTAACTAGACATCTAACTCTGTGTTCTACTGTAACAGACCTCTGTAACTAGACATCTAACTCTGTGTTCTACTGTAACAGACCTCTGTAACTAGACATCTAACTCTGTGATCTACTGTAACAGACCTCTGTAACTAGACATCTAACCCTAACTCTGTGTTCTACTGTAACAGACCTCTGTAACTAGACATCTAACTCTGTGTTCTACTGTAACAGACCTCTGTAGCTAGACATCTAACCCTAACTCTGTGTTCTACTGTAACAGACCTCTGTAACTAGACATCTAACTCTGTGATCTACTGTAACAGACCTCTGTAACTAGACATCTAACCCTAACTCTGTGTTCTACTGTAACAGACCTCTGTAACTAGACATCTAACTCTGTGTTCTACTGTAACAGACCTCTGTAGCTAGACATCTAACTCTGTGTTCTACTGTAACAGACCTCTGTAACTAGACATCTAACTCTGTGTTCTACTGTAACAGACCTCTGTAACTAGACATCTAACTCTGTGTTCTACTGTAACAGACCTCTGTAGCTAGACATCTAACTCTGTGTTCTACTGTAACAGACCTCTGTAACTAGACATCTAACTCTGTGTTCTACTGTAACAGACCTCTGTAACTAGACATCTAACCCTAACTCTGTGTTCTACTGTAACAGACCTCTGTAACTAGACATCTAACCCTAACTCTGTGTTCTACTGTAACAGACCTCTGTAACTAGACATCTAACCCTAACTCTGTGTTCTACTGTAACAGACCTCTGTAACTAGACATCTAACCCTAACTCTGTGTTCTACTGTAACAGACCTCTGTAACTAGACATCTAACTCTGTGTTCTACTGTAACAGACCTCTGTAACTAGACATCTAACTCTGTGTTCTACTGTAACAGACCTCTGTAACTAGACATCTAACCCTAACTCTGTGTTCTACTGTAACAGACCTCTGTAACTAGACATCTAACTCTGTGTTCTACTGTAACAGACCTCTGTAACTAGACATCTAACTCTGTGTTCTACTGTAACAGAACTCTGTAACTAGACATCTAACTCTGTGTTCTACTGTAACAGACCTCTCTGTAACTAGACATCTAACTCTGTGTTCTACTGTAACAGACCTCTGTAACTAGACATCTAACTCTGTGTTCTACTGTAACAGACCTCTGTAACTAGACATCTAACCCTAACTCTGTGTTCTACTGTAACAGACCTCTGTAACTAGACATCTAACTCTGTGTTCTACTGTAACAGACCTCTGTAACTAGACATCTAACCCTAACTCTGTGTTCTACTGTAACAGACCTCTGTAACTAGACATCTAACTCTGTGTTCTACTGTAACAGACCTCTCTGTAACTAGACATCTAACTCTGTGTTCTACTGTAACAGACCTCTGTAACTAGACATCTAACTCTGTGTTCTACTGTAACAGACCTCTGTAACTAGACATCTAACTCTGTGTTCTACTGTAACAGACCTCTGTAACTAGACATCTAACTCTGTGTTCTACTGTAACAGACCTCTGTAACTAGACATCTAACCCTAACTCTGTGTTCTACTGTAACAGACCTCTGTAACTAGACATCTAACTCTGTGTTCTACTGTAACAGACCTCTGTAACTAGACATCTAACTCTGTGTTCTACTGTAACAGACCTCTGTAACTAGACATCTAACTCTGTGTTCTACTGTAACAGACCTCTGTAACTAGACATCTAACTCTGTGTTCTACTGTAACAGACCTCTCTGTAACTAGACATCTAACTCTGTGTTCTACTGTAACAGACCTCTGTAACTAGACATCTAACCCTAACTCTGTGTTCTACTGTAACAGACCTCTGTAACTAGACATCTAACTCTGTGTTCTACCGTAACATACCTCTGTAGCTAGACATCTAACTCTGTGTTCTACTGTAACAGACCTCTGTAACTAGACATCTAACCCTAACTCTGTGATCTACTGTAACAGACCTCTGTAACTAGACATCTAACCCTAACTCTGTGTTCTACTGTAACAGACCTCTGTAACTAGACATCTAACTCTGTGTTCTACTGTAACAGACCTCTGTAACTAGACATCTAACTCTGTGTTCTACTGTAACAGACCTCTGTAACTAGACATCTAACCCTAACTCTGTGTTCTACTGTAACAGACCTCTGTAACTAGACATCTAACCCTAACTCTGTGTTCTACTGTAACAGACCTCTGTAACTAGACATCTAACTCTGTGTTCTACTGTAACAGACCTCTGTAACTAGACATCTAACTCTGTGTTCTACTGTAACAGACCTCTGTAACTAGACATCTAACTCTGTGTTCTACTGTAACAGACCTCTGTAGCTAGACATCTAACTCTGTGTTCTACTGTAACAGACCTCTGTAGCTAGACATCTAACTCTGTGTTCTACTGTAACAGACCTCTGTAGCTAGACATCTAACTCTGTGTTCTACTGTAACAGACCTCTGTAGCTAGACATCTAACTCTGTGTTCTACTGTAACAGACCTCTGTAACTAGACATCTAACTCTGTGTTCTACTGTAACAGACCTCTGTAACTAGACATCTAACTCTGTGTTCTACTGTAACAGACCTCTGTAACTAGACATCTAACTCTGTGTTCTACTGTAACAGACCTCTGTAACTAGACATCTAACTCTGTGTTCTACTGTAACAGACCTCTGTAACTAGACATCTAACTCTGTGTTCTACTGTAACAGACCTCTGTAACTAGACATCTAACCCTAACTCTGTGTTCTACTGTAACAGACCTCTGTAACTAGACATCTAACTCTGTGTTCTACTGTAACAGACCTCTGTAACTAGACATCTAACTCTGTGTTCTACTGTAACAGACCTCTGTAACTAGACATCTAACTCTGTGTTCTACTGTAACAGACCTCTGTAACTAGACATCTAACTCTGTGTTCTACTGTAACAGACCTCTGTAACTAGACATCTAACTCTGTGTTCTACTGTAACAGACCTCTGTAACTAGACATCTAACTCTGTGTTCTACTGTAACAGACCTCTGTAACTAGACATCTAACTCTGTGTTCTACTGTAACAGACCTCTGTAGCTAGACATCTAACCCTAACTCTGTGTTCTACTGTAACAGACCTCTGTAACTAGACATCTAACTCTGTGTTCTACTGTAACAGACCTCTCTGTAACTAGACATCTAACTCTGTGTTCTACTGTAACAGACCTCTGTAACTAGACATCTAACTCTGTGTTCTACTGTAACAGACCTCTGTAACTAGACATCTAACTCTGTGTTCTACTGTAACAGACCTCTGTAACTAGACATCTAACTCTGTGTTCTACTGTAACAGACCTCTGTAACTAGACATCTAACCCTAACTCTGTGTTCTACTGTAACAGACCTCTGTAACTAGACATCTAACTCTGTGTTCTACTGTAACAGACCTCTCTGTAACTAGACATCTAACTCTGTGTTCTACTGTAACAGACCTCTGTAACTAGACATCTAACCCTAACTCTGTGTTCTACTGTAACAGACCTCTGTAACTAGACATCTAACTCTGTGTTCTACTGTAACAGACCTCTGTAACTAGACATCTAACTCTGTGTTCTACTGTAACAGACCTCTGTAGCTAGACATCTAACTCTGTGTTCTACTGTAACAGACCTCTGTAACTAGACATCTAACTCTGTGTTCTACTGTAACAGACCTCTGTAACTAGACATCTAACTCTGTGTTCTACTGTAACAGACCTCTCTGTAACTAGACATCTAACTCTGTGTTCTACTGTAACAGACCTCTGTAACTAGACATCTAACCCTAACTCTGTGTTCTACTGTAACAGACCTCTGTAACTACTACACTCATTTACAGTGGGGCAGGGAACAGTGGGTGAATCATGGTTTGTTTACCTAAGACCCCAAACATGCCACTATTGAACATCATTGATCATAGACTGAGAATTAAAAGTAGGTATTTCCCTTGGTTCAGTCCAGCGCTATCTGAAGTCCTGCACAACAGAGATGCTGCCTGGGCCACAGCTAGACTCCCAGACTGGCAGACTCCCAGACTGGCAGACTCCCAGACTGGCAGACTCCCAGACTGGCAGACTCCCAGACTGGCAGTCTTTCAAGCGATCTGAGAAATCTGTGTGTAAAACTAGTTAAAAAAGCAAAATCTGATTATTTTGTAAATACTCTATCTGAATGTACAGGGAACCCAGCTACATGTTGGAAAGCTGTTACGTCACTGAAGGGTTGTGTCTCCTCTTTTCTCCCCCAATAAATTCATTTAGATTCTGGCCCTATTACTAATGCATGTAATCACCAGTATCTCTGCAGGCTTTATATTTGATTTATTTCAGAGCTCTTGGAAAGAGTCATTTGGATGTAGAAGGTGAAAATCTATTGAATGATCTTGAACATGCTGGTCCGGAGTTTCCTTCTCTGAAATTCCCTGATACAGAAGTCCTGGATGCTGTGTTAACATTAGACGTGATTACATCCCTTATTGCTGGATCAGTAGCCCATATTTAATATTAACATTGTTATCAGGAAGTATTCCAAAAGCATGGACATCTGTATATGATTCTTGAATCCTTGGTTAATGTACAACTTCGTTCCTTTTTATCTGATAATTGTTTTTTTTAATATACACCAATCAGGGTTTAGGCCTAGTACTACCACGCTGGTTGCCAAGGCCTTGGATGCTAAAAATAGCTTTGCTGCCTTGTTCATTGACCTGTCAAAGGTGATCGACACTGTTGATCATTCTGTTTGACTGAAGAAGTTATCAAGAGTCGTCCTGGGATATACAGCCTCAGGCCATCTTGAAAGATGGGGTTAAATCAGAATTATCTCAGTGACAGAACTCAGGCCATCTTGATAGATGGGGTTAAATCAGAATTATCTCAGTGACAGAACTCAGGCCATCTTGATAGATGGGGTTAAATCTGAATTATCTTAGTGACAGAACTCAGGACATCTTGATAGATGGGGTTAAATCAGAATTATCTCAGTGACAGAACTCAGGCCATCTTGATAGATGGGGTTAAATCTGAATTATCTTAGTGACAGAACTCAGGCCATCTTGATAGACGGGGTTAAATCAGAATTATCTCAGCGACAGAACTCAGGCCATCTTGATAGATGGGGTTAACCCTCTCCCTCTCGTCCTGCAGCAGGAGCTGGTGGACTCTCTCAGCAGGAAGCTGCATCCTGACCTCTGACCTCTAACCCTCTCCCTCTCGTCCTGCAGCAGGAGCTGGTGGACTCTCTCAGCAGGAAGCTGCATCCTGACCTCTGACCTCTAACCCTCTCCCTCTCGTCCTGCAGCAGGAGCTGGTGGACTCTCTCAGCAGGAAGCTGCATCCTGACCTCTGACCTCTAACCCTCTCCCTCTCGTCCTGCAGCAGGAGCTGGTGGACTCTCTCAGCAGGAAGCTGCAGGTGCTGCGTGAGGCCAGAGAGAGTCTCCAGGAGGACGTCCATGATAACAACGCCCTAGGAGAGGAGGTGGAGGCCACGGTGCAGCAGGTCTGTACGCCAAACCAGCTGGACAAGTTCAGGATGTTCATAGGAGACCTGGACAAGGTGGTCAGCCTGCTGCTGTCCCTGTCCGGACGCCTGGCCAGAGTGGAGAACGCCCTCAACAGCCTGGAGGAGGGTACATCACCTGAGGAGAGGGTGAGTTAGAGTTGGGGAGGGGAGAGGTGAGGGGGAGGAAATGATGAGTTAGAGTTGAGGAGAGAAGAGGAAATTATGAGTTAGAGTTGGGGAGAGAAGAGGAAATGATGAGTTAGAGTTGAGGAGGGGAGAGGTGAGGGGGAGGAAATGATGAGTTAGAGTTGAGGAGGGGAGAGGTGAGGGGGAGGAAATGATGAGTTAGAGTTGAGGAGGGGAGAGGTGAGGGGGAGGAAATGATGAGTTAGAGTTGGGGAGAGAAGAGGAAATGATGAGTTAGAGTTGAGGAGGGTGAGTAATTTGGGAGGAGAGCTGGGGAGGGGAGGGTGGGTTAGGAGAGGGGAGGAGAGGGTGGGTTAGAGTTGGAGAGGGTGGGTTAGAAGTGGAGAGGGTGGGTTAGAGTTGGAGAGGGTGGGTTAGAGTTGGAGAGGGTGGGTTAGAAGTGGGGAGGAGAGGGTGGGTTAGAAGTGGGGAGGAGAGGAGAGCTGGGGAGGGGAGAGGGTGGGTTAGGAGAGGGGAGGGAGGGTGGGTTAGAGTTGGAGAGGGTGGGTTAGAGTTGGAGAGGGTGGGTTAGAGTTGGAGAGGGTGGGTTAGAGTTGGAGAGGGTGGGTTAGAAGTGGGGAGGGGAGAGGGTGGGTTAGAGTTGGAGAGGGTGGGTTAGAAGTGGAGAGGGTGGGTTAGAGTTGGAGAGGGTGGGTTAGAGTTGGAGAGGGTGGGTTAGAGTTGGAGAGGGTGGGTTAGAGTTGGAGAGGGTGGGTTAGAAGTGGGGAGGAGAGGAGAGCTGGGGAGGGGAGAGGGTGGGTTAGGAGAGGGGAGGGGAGGGTGGGTTAGAGTTGGAGAGGGTGGGTTAGAGTTGGAGAGGGTGGGTTAGAGTTGGAGAGGGTGGGTTAGAGTTGGAGAGGGTGGGTTAGAAGTGGAGAGGGTGGGTTAGAGTTGGAGAGGGTGGGTTAGAGTTGGAGAGGGTGGGTTAGAAGTGGGGAGGGTGGGTTAGAGTTGGAGAGGGTGGGTTAGAAGTGGAGAGGGTGGGTTAGAGTTGGAGAGGGTGGGTTAGAGTTGGAGAGGGTGGGTTAGAGTTGGAGAGGGTGGGTTAGAGTTGGAGAGGGTGGGTTAGAGTTGGAGAGGGTGGGTTAGAGTTGGAGAGGGTGGGTTAGAGTTGGAGAGGGTGGGTTAGAGTTGGAGAGGGTGAGTTAGAGTTGGAGAGGGTGGGTTAGAGTTGGAGAGGGTGGGTTAGAAGTGGGGAGGAGAGGAGAGCTGGGGAGGGGAGAGGGTGGGTTAGGAGAGGGGAGGGTGGGTTAGGAGAGGGGAGGGTGGGTTAGAGTTGGAGAGGGTGGGTTAGAGTTGGAGAGGGTGGGTTAGAGTTGGAGAGGGTGGGTTAGAGTTGGAGAGGGTGGGTTAGAGTTGGAGAGGGTGGGTTAGAGTTGGAGAGGGTGGGTTAGAGTTGGAGAGGGTGGGTTAGAGTTGGAGAGGGTGGGTTAGAAGTGGGGAGGGGAGAGGGTGGGTTAGAGTTGGAGAGGGTGGGTTAGAAGTGGAGAGGGTGGGTTAGAGTTGGAGAGGGTGGGTTAGAAGTGGGGAGGAGAGGAGAGCTGGGGAGGGGAGAGGGTGGGTTAGGAGAGGGGAGGGGAGGGTGGGTTAGAGTTGGAGAGGGTGGGTTAGAGTTGGAGAGGGTGGGTTAGAGTTGGAGAGGGTGGGTTAGAGTTGGAGAGGGTGGGTTAGAAGTGGAGAGGGTGGGTTAGAGTTGGAGAGGGTGGGTTAGAGTTGGAGAGGGTGGGTTAGAAGTGGGGAGGGTGGGTTAGAGTTGGAGAGGGTGGGTTAGAAGTGGAGAGGGTGGGTTAGAGTTGGAGAGGGTGGGTTAGAGTTGGAGAGGGTGGGTTAGAGTTGGAGAGGGTGGGTTAGAGTTGGAGAGGGTGGGTTAGAGTTGGAGAGGGTGGGTTAGAGTTGGAGAGGGTGGGTTAGAGTTGGAGAGGGTGAGTTAGAGTTGGAGAGGGTGGGTTAGAGTTGGAGAGGGTGGGTTAGAAGTGGGGAGGAGAGGAGAGCT
Source organism: Salvelinus fontinalis (assembly GCF_029448725.1). Classification (NCBI taxonomy): domain Eukaryota; kingdom Metazoa; phylum Chordata; class Actinopteri; order Salmoniformes; family Salmonidae; genus Salvelinus; species Salvelinus fontinalis. Next base: position 13,068,964 of record NC_074678.1, read on the forward strand.
GGGGAGGGGAGAGGGTGGGTTAGGAGAGGGGAGGGTGGGTTAGGAGAGGGGAGGGTGGGTTAGAGTTGGAGAGGGTGGGTTAGAGTTGGAGAGGGTGGGTTAGAGTTGGAGAGGGTGGGTTAGAGTTGGAGAGGGTGGGTTAGAGTTGGAGAGGGTGGGTTAGAGTTGGAGAGGGTGGGTTAGAAGTGGAGAGGGTGGGTTAGAGTTGGAGAGGGTGGGTTAGAGTTGGAGAGGGTGGGTTAGAGTTGGAGAGGGTGGGTTAGAGTTGGAGAGGGTGGGTTAGAGTTGGAGAGGGTGGGTTAGAAGTGGGGAGGAGAGGAGAGCTGGGGAGGGGAGAGGGTGGGTTAGGAGAGGGGAGGGTGGGTTAGAGTTGGAGAGGGTGGGTTAGAGTTGGAGAGGGTGGGTTAGAGTTGGAGAGGGTGGGTTAGAGTTGGAGAGGGTGGGTTAGAGTTGGAGAGGGTGGGTTAGAGTTGGAGAGGGTGGGTTAGAAGTGGAGAGGGTGGGTTAGAGTTGGAGAGGGTGGGTTAGAAGTGGAGAGGGTGGGTTAGAGTTGGAGAGGGTGGGTTAGAAGTGGAGAGGGTGGGTTAGAGTTGGAGAGGGTGGGTTAGAGTTGGAGAGGGTGGGTTAGAGTTGGGGAGGGTGGGTTAGAGTTGGAGAGGGTGGGTTAGAGTTGGAGAGGGTGGGTTAGAAGTGGAGAGGGTGGGTTAGAGTTGGAGAGGGTGGGTTAGAGTTGGAGAGGGTGGGTTAGAGTTGGAGAGGGTGGGTTAGAAGTGGGGAGGAGAGGAGAGCTGGGGAGGGGAGAGGGTGGGTTAGGAGAGGGGAGGGGAGGGTGGGTTAGAGTTGGAGAGGGTGGGTTAGAGTTGGAGAGGGTGGGTTAGAGTTGGAGAGGGTGGGTTAGAGTTGGAGAGGGTGGGTTAGAGTTGGAGAGGGTGGGTTAGAGTTGGAGAGGGTGGGTTAGAGTTGGAGAGGGTGGGTTAGAAGTGGAGAGGGTGGGTTAGAAGTGGAGAGGGTGGGTTAGAAGTGGAGAGGGTGGGTTAGAGTTGGAGAGGGTGGGTTAGAAGTGGAGAGGGTGGGTTAGAGTTGGAGAGGGTGGGTTAGAAGTGGAGAGGGTGGGTTAGAGTTGGAGAGGGTGGGTTAGAAGTGGAGAGGGTGGGTTAGAGTTGGGGAGGGTGGGTTAGAGTTGGAGAGGGTGGGTTAGAGTTGGAGAGGGTGGGTTAGAGTTGGAGAGGGTGGGTTAGAGTTGGAGAGGGTGGGTTAGAGTTGGAGAGGGTGGGTTAGAGTTGGAGAGGGTGGGTTAGAAGTGGGGAGGGGAGAGGGTGGGTTAGAGTTGGAGAGGGTGGGTTAGAGTTGGAGAGGGTGGGTTAGAGTTGGAGAGGGTGGGTTAGAGTTTGGAGAGGGTGGGTTAGAGTTGGAGAGGGTGGGTTAGAGTTTGGAGAGGGTGGGTTAGAAGTGGGGAGGAGAGGAGAGCTGGGGAGGGGAGAGGGTGGGTTAGGAGAGCTGGGGAGGGGAGGGTGGGTTAGAGTTGGAGAGGGTGGGTTAGAGTTGGAGAGGGTGGGTTAGAGTTGGAGAGGGTGGGTTAGAGTTGGAGAGGGTGGGTTAGAGTTGGAGAGGGTGGGTTAGAGTTGGAGAGGGTGGGTTAGAAGTGGAGAGGGTGGGTTAGAGTTGGAGAGGGTGGGTTAGAGTTGGAGAGGGTGGGTTAGAAGTGGAGAGGGTGGGTTAGAGTTGGAGAGGGTGGGTTAGAAGTGGAGAGGGTGGGTTAGAAGTGGAGAGGGTGGGTTAGAGTTGGAGAGGGTGGGTTAGAGTTGGAGAGGGTGGGTTAGTTGGAGAGGGTGGGTTAGAGTTGGAGAGGGTGGGTTAGAGTTGGAGAGGGTGGGTTAGAGTTGGAGAGGGTGGGTTAGAAGTGGGGAGGGGAGAGGGTGGGTTAGAGTTGGAGAGGGTGGGTTAGAGTTGGAGAGGGTGGGTTAGAGTTGGAGAGGGTGGGTTAGAGTTGGAGAGGGTGGGTTAGAGTTTGGAGAGGGTGGGTTAGAGTTTGGAGAGGGTGGGTTAGAGTTGGAGAGGGTGGGTTAGAGTTTGGAGAGGGTGGGTTAGAAGTGGGGAGGGGAGAGGGTGGGTTAGAGTTGGAGAGGGTGGGTTAGGAGAGGGTGGGTTAGAAGTGGAGAGGTTGGGTTAGAGTTGGGGAGGGTGGGTTAGAGTTGGGGAGGGTGGGTTAGAGTTGGGGAGGGTGGGTTAGAGTTGGGGAGGGTGGGTTAGAGTTGGGGAGGGTGGGTTAGAGTTGGAGAGGGTGGGTTAGAGTTGGAGAGGGTGGGTTAGAGTTGGAGAGGGTGGGTTAGAAGTGGGGAGGGTGGGTTAGAGTTGGAGAGGGTGGGTTAGAGTTGGAGAGGGTGGGTTAGAGTTGGAGAGGGTGGGTTAGAAGTGGGGAGGGTGGGTTAGAGTTGGAGAGGGTGGGTTAGAGTTGGGGAGGGTGGGTTAGAGTTGGGGAGGGTGGGTTAGAGTTGGAGAGGGTGGGTTAGAGTTGGAGAGGGTGGGTTAGAGTTGGAGAGGGTGGGTTAGAGTTGGAGAGGGTGGGTTAGAGTTGGAGAGGGTGGGTTAGAGTTGGAGAGGGTGGGTTAGAGTTGGAGAGGGTGGGTTAGAGTTGGAGAGGGTGGGTTAGAAGTGGGGAGGGGAGAGGGTGGGTTAGAGTTGGAGAGGGTGGGTTAGAGTTGGAGAGGGTGGGTTAGAGTTGGAGAGGGTGGGTTAGAGTTTGGAGAGGGTGGGTTAGAGTTTGGAGAGGGTGGGTTAGAGTTTGGAGAGGGTGAGTTAGAGTTTGGAGAGGGTGGGTTAGAGTTGGAGAGGGTGGGTTAGAGTTGGAGAGGGTGGGTTAGAGTTGGAGAGGGTGGGTTAGAGTTGGAGAGGGTGGGTTAGAGTTGGAGAGGGTGGGTTAGAGTTGGAGAGGGTGGGTTAGAGTTGGAGAGGGTGGGTTAGGAGAGGGTGGGTTAGAAGTGGAGAGGGTGGGTTAGGAGAGGGGAGGAGAGGAGAGCTGGGGAGGGGAGAGGGTGGGTTAGAGTTGGAGAGGGTGGGTTAGAAGTGGAGAGGGTGGGTTAGAAGTGGGGAGGAGAGGAGAGCTGGGGAGGGGAGAGGGTGGGTTAGAGTTGGAGAGGGTGGGTTAGAAGTGGGGAGGGTGGGTTAGAGTTGGAGAGGGTGGGTTAGAAGTGGAGAGGGTGGGTTAGAGTTGGGGAGGGTGGGTTAGAGTTGGAGAGGGTGGGTTAGAGTTGGAGAGGGTGGGTTAGAAGTGGGGAGGGGAGGGTGGGTTTCCACTTCACAATAACAGCACTTACAGTTGACCGGGGCAGCTCTAGCAGGGCAGAAATTTGAAAACTGACTTGTTGGAAAGGTGTCATCCTGTGACGATGCCACGTTGAAAGTCACTGAGCTCTTCATTCAGTAAGGCCATTCTACTGCCAATGTTTGTCTATGGAGAAGGAATGGCTGTGTGCCCGATTTGATACACTTGTCAGCAATGGGTGTGGCTGAAATAGCCGAATCCACTAATTTGAAGGGGTGTCCATATACTTTTGTATATATATAGTGTACATGTTATCTCCCCTACCAGCTCTACTCCATTAACAGATACATGTTATCTCCCCTCCCAGCTCTACTTCATTAACAGATACATGTTATCTCCCCTCCCAGCTCTACTTCATTAACAGATACATGTTATCTCCCCTCCCAGCTCTACTTCATTAACAGATACATGTTATCTCCCCTCCCAGCTCTACTCTATTAACAGATACATGTTATCTCCCCTTCCAGCTCTACTTCATTAACAGATACATGTTATCTCCCCTCCCAGCTCTACTTCATTAACAGATACATGTTATCTCCCCTCCCAGCTCTACTTCATTAACAGATACATGTTATCTCCCCTCCCAGCTCTACTTCATTAACAGATACATGTTATCTCCCCTCCCAGCTCTACTTCATTAACAGATACATGTTATCTCCCCTCCCAGCTCTACTTCATTAACAGATACATGTTATCTCCCCTCCCAGCTCTACTCCATTAACAGATACATGTTATCTCCCCTCCCAGCTCTACTCCATTAACAGATACATGTTATCTCCCCTCCCAGCTCTACTCCATTAACAGATACATGTTATCTCCCCTCCCAGCTCTACTTCATTAACAGATACATGTTATCTCCCCTCCCAGCTCTACTCTATTAACAGATACATGTTATCTCCCCTTCCAGCTCTACTTCATTAACAGATACATGTTATCTCCCCTCCCAGCTCTACTCTATTAACAGATACATGTTATCTCCCCTTCCAGCTCTACTTCATTAACAGATACATGTTATCTCCCCTCCCAGCTCTACTTCATTAACAGATACATGTTATCTCCCCTCCCAGCTCTACTCCATTAACAGATACATGTTATCTCCCCTCCCAGCTCTACTCCATTAACAGATACATGTTATCTCCCCTCCCAGCTCTACTTCATTAACATATACATGTTATCTCCCCTCCCAGCTCTACTCCATTAACAGATACATGTTATCTCCCCTCCCAGCTCTACTCCATTAACAGATACATGTTATCTCCCCTCCCAGCTCTACTCCATTAACAGATACATGTTATCTCCCCTCCCAGCTCTATTCCATTAACAGATACATGTTATCTCCCCTCCCAGCTCTACTCTATTAACAGATACATGTTATCTCCCCTCCCAGCTCTACTCTATTAACAGATACATGTTATCTCCCCTCCCAGCTCTACTCCATTAACAGATACATGTTATCTCCCCTCCCAGCTCTACTTCATTAACAGATACATGTTATCTCCCCTCCCAGCTCTACTCCATTAACAGATACATGTTATCTCCCCTTCCAGCTCTACTTCATTAACATATACATGTTATCTCCCCTCCCAGCTCTAATCCATTAACAGATACATGTTATGCCCACCCTCTCTTCCACAGAGAACCCTGACAGACAAGAGGAAGCTGTTGATCCAGCAGCATGAGGACGCCAAGGAGCTGAAGGAGAACCTGGACCGCCGGGAGAGAGTGGTCTACAACATCCTGGCCACCTACCTCCCAGAGGAGAGCCTGACCGACTACCAACACTTTGTCAAGATGAAGTCGGCCCTCATTATTGAGCAGCGCAAACTAGAGGACAAGATTAAACTGGGAGAGGAGCAGCTCAAGTGTCTAATGGACAGCCTGCCGCTAGAGCAGAGGATAAGCCTGTAACCCCTGACCCCTGGATCAGAGAATGGCCCTGTGAGGGCGACACTGGGATCCAAACGCACATGACTTCTCAAACTGTGTATAATGGACCTGACCACTCTGGCCTCACTGCAGTGGAACCCCATGGCCACTAAGGGGCAGCAGAGAGGAGCAGAGAGGAGCAGGCAGTACCCCACTAGATGGCAGCAAAGCTCGAGACTGGAGGGGTTGTAATGTTTAGCTGTATCTCAACACTGATCTGAGTCTAATGGAGCCCTACCAGAACACATGGCAGATCATATATATACACCAAAAAAAGTTCAATAAAGCTTAAATAAATAAACAAATTAAAATAAACGCAACATGAAACAATTTCAATGATTTTACTGGGTTACAATTCATATAAGGAAATCAGTCAATTGAAATAAATTCATTACATCAGAATCTATGGATTTCACATGACTGGGCATGGGCACAGCCAAGGTTGGGCATGGGAGGGCATAGGCCCACCCACTGGGGAGCCGGGCTTAGCCAATCATAATTAGTTTTCCCCCACAAAAGGGCTTTATTACAGGCAGAAATACTCTTCAGTTTCATCAGCTGTCTGGGTGGCTGTTCTCAGACAATCCCGCAGGTGAAAAAGCCGGATGTGGATGTCCTAAACTGGTATGGTTATACGTGGTCTGCGGTTGTGAGGCCGGTTGGACGCACTGCAGCATAGTAGAGAAATGAAAATTAAATTATCTGGCAACAGCTCTGGTGGACATTCCTGCAGTCAGCAGAACAATTGCACACTCCCTCAACATGAGACATCTGTGGCATTGTGTTGTGTGACGACAACTGCAGATTTAGAGTGGCCTTTTTATTGTCCCCAGCACAAGGTGCACATGCGTAATGATCATGCTGTTTAATCAGCTCCTTGATATGCCACACCTGTCAGGTGGATGGATTATCTTGGCAAAGGAGAAATGCTCACTAACAGGGATGTAAACAAATTTGTGCATAAAATGAGAGAAATACACTTTTTCTGCGTATGGAACATTTCTGGGATCTTTTTATTTCAGCTCATGAAACATGGGATCAACACTTTACATGTTGCGTTTATGTTCATATATATATATATACGGTGCATTCGGGCGGTGCACAATTGTCCCAGCGTCGTTTGGCCGTCATTGTAATTAAGTTAAAGGTTCAATTAAAAATACAAAATAGAAATTCCGAATGCGTTCTGACTTTGTCCACAGTTTGTTACGTTACAGCCTTCTTCTAAAATGGATTAAATCGTTTTTTCACCTCATCAATCTACACCATAACCCATAATGACATCACAATACCCCATAATGACATCACAATACCCCATAATGACAAAGCAAAAAAAAAAAAAAAAAAGAAATGTTTGCAAATGTATAAAAAAAAAAGTACTGAAATATCACATTTACATAAATATTCAGACCCTTTACTCAGTACTTTGTTGTAGCACCTTTGGCAGTGATTACAGCCTCGAGTCTTCTTGGGTATGACGCTACCAGCTTGGCACACCTGTATTTGGGGAGTTTCTCCCAATCTTCTCTGCAGATTCTCTCAAGCTCTTTCAGGTTGGATGGGGAGTGTCACAGCTATTTTCAGGTCTCTCCAGAGATGTTCGATCGGGTTCAAGTCCGGGCTCTGGCTGGGCCACTTAAGCACATTCAAAGACTTGTACCGAAGCCACTCCTACGTTGTCTTGGCTGTGTGCTTAGGGTCGTTGTCCTGTTGGAAGGTGAACCTTAGCCCCAGTCTGAGGTCCTGAGCAAGTTTTCATCAAGGATCTCTGTGTACTTTGCTCCATTCATCTTTCCCCTCAATCCTCACTAGTCTCCCAGTCCCTGCCCCTGAAAAACACCACTACAGCATGATGCTGCCACCACCATGCTTCACCATAGGGATGGTGCCAAATTTCCTCCAGACGTGACGCTTGGCATTCAGGCAAAAGAGTTCAACCTTGGTTTCATCAGACCAGACAATTTTGTTTCTCATGGTCAGAGTCCTTTAGGTGCCTCTTGGCAACCTCCAAGCGGTCTGCCGTGCCTTTTACTGAGGAGTGGCATCCGTCTGGCCACTCTACCATAAAGGCCTGATTTATGGAGTGCTGCAGAGAAGGTTGTCCTTCTGGAAGGTTCTCTCATCTTCACAGAGGAACTCTCTGGAGCTCTGTCAGAGTGACCATCGGGTCCTTGGTCACCTCCCTGACCAAGGCCCTTCTCCCCCGATTGCTCAGTTTGGCCGGGCAGCCAGCTCTAGGAAGAGTCTTGGTGGTTCCAAACTTCCATTTAATAATGATGGAGGCCACTGTGTCTTGGGGGACCTTCAATGCTCCAGAAATTTTTTGGTACCCTTCCCCAGATCTGTGCCTCGACACAATCCTGTCTCGGAGCTCTACGGACAATTCCTTCGACCTCATGGCTTGGTTTTTGCTCTGACATGCACTGTCAACTGTGGGACCTTATATAGACAGGTGTGTGCTTTTCCAAATCATGTCCAATCAATTGAATTTACCACAGAATTAAATTTACCACAGGTGGACTCCAATCAAGTTGTAGAAACATCTCAAGGATGATCAATGGAAACATGATGCACCTGAGATCAATTTCGAGTCTCATAGCAAAGGGTCTGAGTACTTACTAAAAACCTGTTTTTGCTTTGTCATTATGGGTTATTGTGATGTCATTATGGGGTATTGTGATGTCATTATGGGTTATTGTGTGTAGATTGAGGATTTTGTTTTATTTAATCAATTTTAGAATTAATTACAAAATGTGGGAAAAGGGAAGGGGTCTGAATACTTTCCGAATGCACTCTGTGTGTGTATATATACATACTGTATATACAATACCAGTCAAAAGTTTGGACACACCTACAGTCAGCAGCATACCACTGCTGGCTTGCTTCTGAAGCTAAGCAGGGTTGGTCCTGGTCAGTCCCTGGATGGGAGACCAGATGCTGCTTGAAGTGGTGTTGGAGGGCCAGTAGGAGGCACTCTTTCCTCTGGTCTAAAAAATATCCCAATGCCCCAGGGCAGTGATTGGGGACACTGCCCTGTGTAGGGTGCCGTCTTTCGGATGGGACGTTAAACGGGTGTCCTGACTCTCTGAGGTCATTAAAGATCCCATGGCACTTATCGTAAGAGTAGGGGTGTTAACCCCGGTGTCCTGGCTAAATTCCCAATCTGGCCCTCAACCATCACGGTCACCTAATAATCCCCAGTTTACAATTGGCTCATTCATCCCCCTCTTCTCCCCTGTAACTATTCCCCAGGTCGTTGCTGCAAATGAGAACGTGTTCTCAGTCAACTTACCTGGTAAAATAACGGTAAAATAAAATAAAAAAAATAAAACTCATTCCAGGGTTTTTCTTTATTTTACTATTTTCTACATTGGAGAATAATATTGAAGACATCAACACTATGAAATAACACATGAAATCATGTAGTAACCAAAAAAGTGTTAAACAAATCAAAATGTATTTTATATTTGAGATTCTTCAAAGTAGCCACCCTTTGCCTTGATGAGGCTTTGCACACTCTTGGCATTCTCTCAACCAGTTTCACGAGGTAGTCACCTGGAATGCATTTCAATTAACAGGTGAGCCTTGTTAAAAGTACATTTGTGGAATTTCTTGCCTTCTTAATGCACTTGAACCAATCAGTTGTGTTGTGACAAGGTAGGGTTGGTATACAGGAGATAGCCCTATTTGGTAAAAGACCAAGTCCATATTATGGCAAGAACAGCTCAAATAAGTAAAGAGAAATGACAGTCCATCATTACTTTAAGACATGAAGGTCAGTCAATCAAGAACTTTGAAAGTTTCTTCAAGAGCAGTCGCAAAAACCATCAGCTTTATGATGAAACTGGCTCTCATGAGGACCGCCACAGGAAAGGAAGACCCAGAGTTACCTCTGCTGCAGAGGATAAGTTCATTAGAGTTAACTGCACCTCAGATTGCAGCCCAAATAAATGCTTCACAGAGTTCAAGTAAAAGACACATCTCAACATCAACTGTTTGATGGAGTGAATCAGGCCTTTATGGTCCATTTGCTGTAAAGAAACCACTACTAAAGGACACCAAAAAGAAGAAGAGACTTGGTTGGGCCAAGAAACACGAGCAATGCACATTTGACCGGTGAAAATCAGTCCTTTGGTCTGATGAGTTCTAATTTGAGACTTTTGGTTCCAACCGCTGTGTATTTGTGAGATGCAGAGTAGGTGAACGGATGATCTCTGCATGTGTGGTTCCCACACATACAGTTACACAGTTACACATGGAATAAACAAACCTACGGTCAATAATACAATAGAAAAAGTCTATATACAGTGTGTCCAAATGAGGTAAGACTTGGGAGGTAGGTAATAAATAGGCCATAGTGGCGAAGTAATTACAATATAGAAATTAAACACTGGAGTGATGGATGTGCAAGTAGAGATACTGGGGTGCAAAGGAGAAGAAATAAATAAAAAATAACAGTATGGGGATGTGGTAGCTGGGTGGGATATTTAGAGATGGGCTATGTACAGATGCAGTGATCTGTGAGCTGCTCAGACAGCTGGTGCTTGAAGCTAGTGAGGGAGATAAGTGTTTCCAGCTTCAGTGATTTTTGCAGTTGGTTCCAGTCATTGGCAGCAGAGAACTGGAAGGAGAGGCGGCCCAACGAGGAATTGGCTTTGGGGATGACCAGTGAAATATACCTGCTGGAGCGCGTGCTACAGGTGGGTGCTGCTATGGTGACCAGTGAGCTGAGACAAGGCGGAGCTTTACCTAGCAAAGACTTATAGATGACCTGGAGGCAGTGGGTTTGGCGACGAATATGTAGCGAGGGCCAGCCAACGAGAGCATACAGGTCGCAGTGGTGGGTACTATATGGGGCTTTGGTGACAAAACGGATGGCACTGTGATCAAGGCAAAGGGTGGCTACTTTGAAGAATCTCAAATATATTTTGATTTGTTTTTGGTTACTACATGACTCCATGTGTTATTTCATAGTTTTGATGTCTTCACTGATATTCTACAATGTAGAAAATAGTACAAATAAAGAAAAATCCTGGAATGAGTAGGTGTGTCCAAACTGTTGACTGGTAGTGTGTGTGTGTGTGTGTGTGTGTGTGTGTGTGTGTGTGTGTGTGTGTGTGTGTGTGTGTGTGTTTATTTTAGACAGGCCTGTACTGCCATGAACCATGATGTCACAGTCTGGGATAAACCACCTCCTATAGACTACTGAGAGTCTGTTCCTCTGTTCCCATGGCACCATCAACCACTGTGTATTATGTTCAATAATCATTTACTGTTAAATTTAGTAATTTATTGTAGCGTTTTGATTATGTACAGAGGAGTAGAGTAGAAGTGTTATATTCTCAACTGATTTTAGTTTGTCTTTAGTCAATAATGCATTTATCAACTACGCTTTATACCTCCACTTTGCAAAGCGCAATATTTAATTAACATGACTGAAATTATATTATCCTATTCATGTCAAATAATCCAAAAGACTGGCCTGATATTTCAGTGGAAAAGGGGTGTTTCTCTTTTTTAAAACTGGCAGCGTTTTGATGTGATGTTGTTTTGATGTTGTTTTGTAAAACTAGCAGCCTTTTGATGTGATGTTGTTTTGATGTTGTTTTGTAAAACTAGCAGCCTTTTGATGTGATGTTGTTTTGATGTTGTTTTGTAAAACTAGCAGCCTTTTGATGTGATGTTGTTTTGATGTTGTTTTGTAAAACTAGCAGCCTTTTGATGTGATGTTGTTTTGAAAAACTAGCAGCCTTGTGATGTTTCATGCTGTTTCCTCGTCTAGATTCTCTGTCCTGTTTTCTATTGAGAAGCATTAAGCTTATTGACACCATGTGAAGGCAGAAGAACACTATGTGAAGGCAGAGTTGCATCACTGTATAAGGAATCAATGGTTAAATGGTTCCTGCTATATTCAAGGAGCACTTTGTTCAACAATGATAAAGACAGATTTAGCAAGAACTAGTCCACATCGGATGTGGCTGAGACGTCCTTTACTCGTCTGTAGTAGTTCATCAGGTGCTGCTGTTTTATTAAGTGACCATTACTTCCTGCTTCTACCTCGCAAGGTTTAAAGGAGTGTGATATAAAGGACAGCCAGGATCAGGGTTCAGGGCATTTCCCAAAGGTAAAGTAAATGAGTGTTACATCGCTCTATACACACCGCTACACTTTCTCGCAGATGTGCTGCTTTATGTCAAATAAACAGGCTGCTGAGGGTGGGTGTGTGTCATCAACACATTCTCCAGTGTAATATTTAACCCTTCACTGATCATGTTAATAACAGGGAAGACATCACATCAAGCTTAATGTACAGTGCATTCGGAAAGTATTCAGACCCCTTCACTTTTTCACATGAATTGCCTTACAGCCTTATTCTAAAATGGATTAAATCATTTTTACCCCTCATCAATCTACAAACAATGCCCCAAAATGACAAAGCGAACAGTTAAAAAAAAAAAAAAAAAAAAATGTTAATAATTTAAAAAAACGAAATACCTTATTTCGGCACACACCTGTCTATGTAAGATCTGGGGAAGGGTACCAGAAAATGTCTGGAGCATTGAAGGCCCGCAAGAACACAGTGACCTCCATCATTCTTAAATGGAAGAAGTTTGGAACCACCAAGACTCTTCCTGGAGCTGACCTCCCAGCCAAACTGAGCCATCAGGGGAGAAGGACCTTGGTCAGGGAGGTGACCAAGAACCCGATGATCACTCTGACGGAGCTCTAGAGTTTCTCTGTGGAGATGAGAGAACTGTCTAGAAGGACAACCATCCCTGCAGCACTCCACCAATCAGGCCTAGTGGCCAGACGGAAGCCATTCCTCAGTATTTTTTTATTTGTAATGTATCCCCATTAGTTCCTGCCAAGGCAGCAGCTACTCTTCCTGGGGTTTATTATGGATCCCCATTAGTTCCTGCCAAGGCAGCAGCTACTCTTCCTGGGGTTTATTATGGATCCCCATTAGTTCCTGCCAAGGCATCAGCTACTCTTCCTGGGGTTTATTATGGATCCCCATTAGTTCCTGTCAAGGCAGCAGCTACTCTTCCTGGGGTTTATTATGGATCCCCATTAGTTCCTGCCAAGGCAGCAGCTACTCTTCCTGGGGTTTATTATGGATCCCCATTAGTTCCTGTCAAGGCAGCAGCTACTCTTCCTGGGGTTTATTATGGATCCCCATTAGTTCCTGCCAAGGCAGCAGCTACTCTTCCTGGGGTTTATTATGGATCCCCATTAGTTCCTGCCAAGGCAGCAGCTACTCTTCCTGGGGTTTATTATGGATCCCCATTTAGTTCCTGCCAAGGCAGCAGCTACTCTTCCTGGGGTTTATTATGACTCCCCATTAGTTCCTGCCAAGGCAGCAGCTACTCTTCCTGGGGTTTATTATGGATCCCCATTAGTTCCTGTCAAGGCAGCAGCTACTCTTCCTGGGGTTTATTATGGATCCCCATTAGTTCCTGCCAAGGCAGCAGCTACTCTTCCTGGGGTTTATTATGGATCCCCATTAGTTCCTGCCAAGGCAGCAGCTACTCTTCCTGGGGTTTATTATGGATCCCCATTTAGTTCCTGCCAAGGCAGCAGCTACTCTTCCTGGGGTTTATTATGACTCCCCATTAGTTCCTGCCAAGGCAGCAGCTACTCTTCCTGGGGTTTATTATGGATCCCCATTAGTTCCTGTCAAGCAACGTATCAACACCCTGGAGGCCCTCATCACATGGTGGGACTGTCATGTAGGCAGCAGTTTGTTATCTGACTGATTTGAGGAATAGAATACTTCCCCTGAAATAATACAATTCAAGTGGTAATTGATTGTAACTTTATCCAGCACACCCTCCATTGAAGATCGGGTATGGGCACATAACAGAAAATGCTCCCTCTCTGAAAAACATTGAGGATTTGTGTGCAAATACAGTATACTTCAGCATGTGGAAGCAGTGCCAGGGAAACAACCAAAGAATGGATTGCTGTCATACCTTGTCCATATACTGCTTACATAAGGAAACCAGTATGTCATTCTGTAATTTGGGTGAACTATCCCTTTAAGAGCGCTAGCTCAGCTTAAAGTTTAGACCAATACAGCCATTTTGTAACATTTGTATTGTGGATTCCTCAATGGTTTCTATTGTCTTCTAAATCTCATGAACTCTTAAGTAGTGAAACTGATTAATGGACTATTTAATTCTGCAAGTCAATGGACATGATTTAGGGTGCCAGCGGACAAACTATAAAAATAAACTGATTAACTACCAGCCAGTGACGAGACCATGGCCATGAGGATAAAATATTAACTTTGTATTTTAATAGAGAATGTATCAACATTACACAGTAAACCATGGACTCTTCAGAGACACAATGTATCAACATTTAAGTGATAATTCCCACGAAGCCGGTGTTTGGAGGATATATTGGCACGGGTCTTGTTAGGCCCAGCAAACCATGGATATATTGGCACGGGTCTTGTTAGGCCCAGCAAACCATGGATATATTGGCACGGGTCTTGTTAGGCCCAGCAAACCATGGATATATTGGCACGGGTCTTGTTAGGCCCAGCAAACCATGGATATATTGGCACGGGTCTTGTTAGGCCCAGCAAACCATGCCAATATATCCTCCAAACACCGGCTTCAAGGGAACTATCACTTTTATACAAAGGTTTACCAACATATTCAAATAATGATTGACATGTTTTCATTAACTTATTGTGATGAATTTATTCATATTATTTCATCCTTCCACAAGATATAGTCCTGACACAAATCTAGGGTTGCTACCCAAGCCGGCTGGTCGTTCGTTCTATCGGTTCGGTTGCCAGAGACGCGACCCAGTCGTTCGGTCTTTTTGTTCTGTATCTATGGACGCGACCCAGTCGTTGTTCTGTATCTATGGACGCGACCCAGTCGTTGTTCTGTAGCTATGGACGCGACCCAGTCGTTGTTCTGTATCTATGGACGCGACCCAGTCGTTGTTCTGTATCTATGGACTCGACCCAGTCGTTGTTCTGTATCTATGGACGCGACCCAGTCGTTGTTCTGTATCTATGGACGCGACCCAGTCTTTATGTTCTGTATCTATGGACGCGACCCAGTCTTTATGTTCTGTATCTATGGACGCGACCCAGTCGTTGTTCTGTATCTATGGACGCGACCCAGTCGTTGTTCTGTAGCTATGGACGCGACCCAGTCGTTGTTCTGTATCTATGGACGCGACCCAGTCGTTGTTCTGTATCTATGGACGCGACCCAGTCGTTGTTCTGTATCTATGGACGCGACCCAGTCGTTGTTCTGTATCTATGGACGCGACCCAGTCGTTGTTCTGTATCTATGGACGCGACCCAGTCGTTGTTCTGTATCTATGGACGCGACCCAGTCGTTGTTCTGTAGCTATGGACTCGACCCAGTCGTTGTTCTGTATCTATGGACGCGACCCAGTCGTTGTTCTGTATCTATGGACGCGACCCAGTCGTTGTTCTGTATCTATGGACGCGACCCAGTCGTTGTTCTGTATCTATGGGACGCGACCCAGTCGTTGTTCTGTATCTATGGACGCGACCCAGTCGTTGTTCTGTATCTATGGACGCGACCCAGTCGTTGTTCTGTATCTATGGACTCGACCCAGTCGTTGTTCTGTATCTATGGACGCGACCCAGTCGTTGTTCTGTATCTATGGACGCGACCCAGTCGTTGTTCTGTATCTATGGACGTGACCCAGTCGTTGTTCTGTATCTATGGACGCGACCCAGTCGTTCGGTCTTTTTGTTCTGTATCTATGGACGTATCCCAGTCGTTGTTCTGTATCTATGGACGTGACCCAGTCGTTGTTCTGTATCTATGGACGCGACCCAGTCGTTCGGTCTTTTTGTTCTGTATCTATGGACGTGACCCAGTCGTTGTTCTGTATCTATGGACGCGACCCAGTCGTTCGGTCTTTTTGTTCTGTATCTATGGACGCGACCCAGTCGTTCGGTCTTTTTGTTCTGTATCTATGGACGTATCCCAGTCGCTCGTTCTAAATGTTCCACACAGGCTGGCAGCGTTCTTATCCCTTGCTTGCTAGCTAGCCAACTACGGCTAACTTACAGTCACGTCTAACAGTGCAGCCAGAATAACAACAAAGGAGCTGTTTTCTAAGGACATTTATTTGGATACATCCATAACAATGAGCTAATGAGGCACGATTTCACCTGGCATAGAACATGTGCTCTCTCTCTCGTCAGGACACTGTTGTTCAGAGGAGCCAACAACACATCTAACAACACAACTTCAAACTGAATCAGGAAAGACTGTAAACTAGCTGGACTTGGTTTCGTTTGACCTGTTTTCTATTGACAGTTCTTTGTATATACAGTTGGAGTCGGAAGTTTACATACATCCTCAGCCAAATACATTTAAACTCACTTATTCACAATTCCTGACATTTAAACCTTGTAAAAAATTCCCTGTTTTAGGTCAGTTAGGATCACCACTTTATTTTAAGAATGTGAAATGTCAGAATAATAGTAGAGAGAATGATTTATTTAAGCTTTTATTTCTTTCATCCTATTCCCATTGGGTCAGAAGTTTACATCCACTCAATTAGTATTTGATAGCATTGCCTTTAAATTGTTTAACTTGGGTCAAACGTTTTGGGTAGCCTTCCCACAATAAGTTGGGTGAATTTAGGCCCATTCCTCCTGACAGAGCTGGTGTAACTGAGTCAGGTTTGTAGGCCTCCTTGCTTGCACACGCTTTTTCAGTTCTGCCCACAAATCTTCTATAGGATTGAGGTCAGAGCTTTGTGATAGCCACTCCAATACCTTGACTTTGTTGTCCTTAAACCATTTTGCCACAACTTTGGAAGTATGCTTGGGTTCATTGTCCATTTGGAAGACCCATTTGCGACCAAGCTTTAACTTCCTGACTGATGTCTTGAGATGTTGCTTTAATATATCCACGTAATTTTCCTGTCTCATGATTTCATCTATTTTGTGAAGTGCACCAGTCCCTCCTGCAGCAAAGCACCCCCACAACATGATGCTGCCACCCCCGTGCTTCACGGTTGGGATGGTGTTCTTCGACTTGCAAGCCTCCCCCTTTTTCCTCCGAACATAACGATGGTCATTATGGCCAAACGGTTCTATTTTTGTTTCATCAGACCAGAGGACATTTCTCCAAAAAGTATGATCTTTGTCCCCATGTGCAGTTGCAAACCGTAGTCTGGCTTTTTTATGGCAGTTTTGGAGCAGTGGCTTCTTCCTTTCTGAGCGGCCTTTCAGGTTATGTCGATATAGGACTCGTTTTTACTGTGGATATAGATACTTTTGTACATGTTTCCTCCAGCATCTTCACGGGGTCCTTTGCTGTTGTTCTGGGATTGATTTGCACTTTAAGCACCGAAGTAGGTTCATCTCTAGGAGACAGAACGCGTCTCCTTCCTGAGCGGTATGATGGCTGCGTGGTCCCATGGTGTTTATACTTGCGTACTATTGTTTGTACAGATGAATGTGGTACCTTCAGGCATTTGGAAATTGCTCCCAAGGATGAACCAGACTGATTTCTTTTGATTTTCCCATGATGTCAAGCAAAGAGGCACTGAGTCTGAAGGTAGGCCTTGATATACATCCACAGGTATACCTCCAAATGACTCAAATGATGTCAATTAGCCTATCAGAAACTTCTAAAGCCATGACACCATTTTCGGGAATTTTCCAAGCTGTTTAAAGGCACAGTCAACTTAGTGAATGAAAACTTCTGACCCACTGGAATTGTGATGCAGTGAATTATAAGTGAAATAATCTGTCTGAAAACAATTGTTGGAAAAATTACTTGTCATGCACAAAGTATATGTCCTAACCGACTTGCCAAAACTATAGTTTGTTAAAAAGAAATTTGTGGAGTGGTTGAAAAACGAGTTTTAACGACTCCAACCTAAGTGTATGTAAACTTCCGACTTCAACTGTATCCATAAAAATGATGTTGATTAGTTTCGACTGGCTGAGAAAAGATGCCTGCCTGTCTCGTCCCGACACGTTCGTTACTATGGGGACAGCTGGAGATTGAATATTGAAACAATGTTGCTAATGTCGGAGAGACAGACAGCCAGGTTTATACAAATCTCTGCTGTTGAAAACTAAATGTCGGAGAGACAGACAGCCAGGTTTATACAAATCTCTGCTGTTGAAAACTAAATGTCGGAGAGACAGACAGCCAGGTTTATACAAATCTCTGCTGTTGAAAACTAAATGTCGGAGAGACAGACAGCCAGGTTTATACAAATCTCTGCTGTTGAAAACTAAATATTAGTCTAAAAGAAATATGAGATAATATCTAGATGCTTTTTATAGTGGAGATCAAGTTAATAAATTGCCTGGCTGGGCTGATGAGACAGTGCATTGTGCAGTCAGATGGAAGAGTAAATAGGCATTTTAACGGCATAGATTTAACCGGTGGTAACTTGTGGAATAGACACCGGCTGAGTAAATAGGCATTTTAACGGCATAGATTTTGCCGGTAGTCACTTGTGGAATAGACACCGGCTGGAATGCAGTTTTAAGCAATCAGCATTCAGGATTAGACCCGTTGTATTATACACAGTAAACCATGGACTCTTCAGATAGACAACAAACAGTGGAAACAGCTGATGGAAGTATGTGATAAACTGAACGTGTGGACCAATGACCTATGACCTTTGATGATGTAGCTGTGGTCCTGTGTGGATCTGTTGGTAAAGCATGGCGCTTTATGGTTCTTATGGAGCTGAGGATGAGGAGCCAGGTGCTGGAGGGACCATGTGCCGGAGGGGAGGGGCCACATGTTGAGTGGGAGGGGCTCCGCATGCAGAGTGGACAGGACAGCAGGAGTGGACGTTTAGTACACAGGCACATTAAAGTACTCATGACGGGGCTGAGGGAAGAGAGATGCACACAGCTGTAAGACAACAGCCATCCCAGGTCCCACCCCGACCCACGACAGACAGCATCCACATGACTGGGCGATGAGAGGGAGCAGGACACGGAGCAGCAGGCAGAGCTTCATAGATTAATAGACTACAGATCTGCACACTGTGAATAAAGGCCTTTATAGTAATCAGAATACCGTTTTGAAGAACAGTCAAAATGTTCTGTAAAGGCAAACTATCATTGTTGGCTTTAACCTGTGATTTGTTTAAAGTGCTAAACAGACTTCACAAGATTACAGGTGAGACAAGTGTATACAGAGACAAAAACCCTCACACACAGAGACAAAAACCCTCACACACAGAGACAAAAACCCTCACACACAGAGACAAAAAAAACCACACACAGAGACAAAAAAAACCACACACAGAGACAAAAACCCTCACACACAGAGACACACTGTTTTCCAGTGACATAAAAACATTTAGTAACTGCCTTCCACAAATACGAAACGTTACAATAGACTGGGGACCAATAGACTGGGGACCAATAGACTGGGGACCAGATTCCACCCTGTGTTTCGAGACAGGTGCATGACAATGACAATTCTAAATCAAAACAAATTTCACACATAATATTTTGCATAGTATTTAGCATATTATTTAGTATATATTTAGCATATTATTTAGTATATTATTTAGCATTTATTTAGTATATATTTAGCATATTATTTAGCATATTATTTAGTATATTATTTAGCATATTATTTAGCATATTATTTAGTATATATTTAGTATATATTTAGCATATTATTTAGCATATTATTTAGTATATTATTTAGTATATTATTTAGTATATTATTTAGTATATTATTTAGCATATTATTTAGTATATTATTTAGCATATTATTTAGTATATTATTTAGCATATTATTTAGTATATTATTTAGCATATTTAGTATATTATTTAGCATATTATTTAGCATATTATTTAGTATATTATTTAGTATATTATTTAGCATATTATTTAGCATATTATTTAGTATATTATTTAGCATATTATTTAGTATATCATTTAGCATATTATTTAGTATATTATTTAGCATATTATTTAGTATATTATTTAGTATATTATTTAGCATATTATTTAGTATATTATTTAGCGTATTATTTAGTATATTATTTAGCATATTATTTAGTATATTATTTAGCATATTATTTAGTATATTATTTAGCATATTATTTAGTATATTATTTAGTATATTATTTAGCATATTATTTAGTATATTATTTAGCATATTATTTAGTATATTATTTAGCATATGTAAAGACAAGATTAAATCAAGAATAGTCTGATGGGTGACAATATTAGCCTTTCACTGAACTATATAATATCACTTGTGAATGATATATTATCAATTGTGAATGATGCCCAGCTTGTGCGCAGCAAGGCAAGAAAGAGTGCCTTTTTTTGTGACATAATCGCACACCTCCTGTAGCCCATAGGCCTATATGTTTTAATAAGGTTAGTATCACACCTCATGTAGCCCATAGTCCTATATGTTTTAATAAGGTTAGTATCACACCTCATGTAGCCCATAGGCCTATATGTTTTGATAAGGTTAGTATCACACCTCATGTATCCTAGCCCATAGTCCTGTATGTTTTAATAAGGTTAGTATCACACCTCGTGTAGCCCATAGTCCTATATGTTTTAATAAGGTTAGTATCACACCTCATGTAGCCCATAGTCCTGTATGTTTTAATAAGGTTAGTATCACACCTCATGTAGCCCATAGTCCTATATGTTTTAATAAGGTTAGTATCCCACCTCATGTAGCCTAGCCCATAGTCCTATATGTTTTAATAAGGTTAGTATCACACCTCATGTAGCCTAGCCCATAGGCCTATATGTTTTAATAAGGTTAGTATCACACCTCATGTAGCCCATAGTCCTATATGTTTTAATAAGGTTAGTATCACACCTCATGTAGCCCATAGTCCTATATGTTTTAATAAGGTTAGTATCACACCTCATGTAGCCTAGCCCATAGTCCTATATGTTTTAATAAGGTTAGTATCACACCTCGTGTAGCCTAGCCCATAGTCCTATATGTTTTAATAAGGTTAGTATCACACCTCATGTAGCCTAGCCCATAGTCCTATGTTTTAATAAGGTTAGTATCACACCTCATGTAGCCCATAGTCCTATATGTTTTAATAAGGTTAGTATCCCACCTCATGTAGCCTAGCCCATAGTCCTATATGTTTTAATAAGGTTAGTATCCCACCTCATGTAGCCTAGCCCATAGTCCTATATGTTTTAATAAGGTTAGTATCACACCTCATGTAGCCTAGCCCATAGTCCTATATGTTTTAATAAGGTTAGTATCACACCTCATGTAGCCTAGCCCATAGTCCTATATGTTTTAATAAGGTTAGTATCCCACCTCATGTAGCCTAGCCCATAGTCCTATATGTTTTAATAAGGTTAGTATCACACCTCATGTAGCCCATAGTCCTATATGTTTTAATAAGGTTAGTATCCCACCTCATGTAGCCTAGCCCATAGTCCTATATGTTTTAATAAGGTTAGTATCCCACCTCATGTAGCCTAGCCCATAGTCCTATATGTTTTAATAAGGTTAGTATCACACCTCATGTAGCCCATAGTCCTATATGTTTTAATAAGGTTAGTATCACACCTCATGTAGCCTAGCCCATAGTCCTATATGTTTTAATAAGGTTAGTATCCCACCTCATGTAGCCTAGCCCATAGTCCTATATGTTTTAATAAGGTTAGTATCACACCTCATGTAGCCCATAGTCCTATATGTTTTAATAAGGTTAGTATCACACCTCATGTAGCCCATAGTCCTATATGTTTTAATAAGGTTAGTATCACACCTCATGTAGCCTAGCCCATAGTCCTATATGTTTTAATAAGGTTAGTATCCCACCTCATGTAGCCTAGCCCATAGTCCTATATGTTTTAATAAGGTTAGTATCACACCTCATGTAGCCTAGCCCATAGTCCTATATGTTTTAATAAGGTTAGTATCACACCTCATGTAGCCCATAGTCCTATATGTTTTAATAAGGTTAGTATCACACCTCATGTAGCCCATAGTCCTATATGTTTTAATAAGGTTAGTATCACACCTCATGTAGCCCATAGTCCTATATGTTTTAATAAGGTTAGTATCCCACCTCATGTAGCCCATAGTCCTATATGTTTTAATAAGGTTAGTATCACACCTCATGTAGCCCATAGTCCTATATGTTTTAATAAGGTTAGTATCACACCTCATGTAGCCCATAGTCCTATATGTTTTAATAAGGTTAGTACCACACCTCATGTAGCCCATAGTCCTATATGTTTTAATAAGGTTAGTATCCCACCTCATGTAGCCTAGCCCATAGTCCTATATGTTTTAATAAGGTTAGTACCACACCTCATGTAGCCTAGCCCATAGTCCTATATGTTTTAATAAGGTTAGTACCACACCTCATGTAGCCTAGCCCATAGTCCTATATGTTTTAATAAGGTTAGTATCCCACCTCATGTAGCCCATAGTCCTATATGTTTTAATAAGGTTAGTATCACACCTCATGTAGCCCATAGTCCTGAATGTTTTAATAAGGTTAGTATCACACCTCATGTAGCCCATAGTCCTATATGTTTTAATAAGGTTAGTATCACACCTCATGTAGCCTAGCCCATAGTCCTATATGTTTTAATAAGGTTAGTATCACACCTCATGTAGCCCATAGTCCTATATGTTTTAATAAGGTTAGTATCACACCTCATGTAGCCCATAGTCCTATATGTTTTAATAAGGTTAGTATCACACCTCATGTAGCCTAGCCCATAGTCCTATATGTTTTAATAAGGTTAGTATCACACCTCATGTAGCCTAGCCCATAGTCCTATATGTTTTAATAAGGTTAGTATCACACCTCATGTAGCCCATAGTCCTATATGTTTTAATAAGGTTAGTATCACACCTCATGTAGCCTAGCCCATAGTCCTATATGTTTTAATAAGGTTAGTATCACACCTCATGTAGCCTAGCCCATAGTCCTATATGTTTTAATAAGGTTTCTTTTACTAAGGTGGCTAAACAACTTCTTAAAATGAAGCACATTAATCCACTTTACAACGGGTGTAGAGAACTGGCATACATAAGCAGGGCGTGAGTTTCAAGTTTGGGGAAGATAATTTTCACCATTAAAATGCCCCTTTTGCATTAGATGCATATTCGCATTTGCGGTCACTTTCGAGAATGGTGTTTTCCAGCAAATGTATTGCATTTTGGAACGTTTGCGCTCATAGCCTACTGCTGTGATTATATAGCCTACTGCTGTGATTATATAGCCTACTGCTGTGATTATATAGCCTACTGCTGTGATTATATAGCCTACTGCTGTGATTATATAGCCCACTGCTGTGATTATATAGCCTACTGCTGTGATTATATAGCCCACTGCTGTGATTATATAGCCTACTGCTGTGATTATATAGCCTACTGCTGTGATTATATAGCCTACTGCTGTGATTATATAGCCCACTGCTGTGATTATATAGCCCACTGCTGTGATTATATAGCCCACTGCTGTGATTATATAGCCCACTGCTGTGATTATATAGCCCACTGCTGTGATTATATAGCCTACTGCTGTGATTATATAGCCTACTGCTGTGATTATATAATCTACTGCTGTGATTATATAGCCTACTGCTGTGATTATATAGCCTACTGCTGTGATTATATAGCCTACTGCTGTGATTATATAATCTACTGCTGTGATTATATAGCCTACTGCTGTGATTATATAGCCTACTGCTGTGATTATATAACCCACTGCTGTGATTATATAGCCTACTGCTGTGATTATATAGCCTACTGCTGTGATTATATAGCCTACTGCTGTGATTATATAGCCTACTGCTGTGATTATATAGCCTACTGCTGTGATTATATAGCCCACTGCTGTGATTATATAGCCCACTGCTGTGATTATATAGCCCACTGCTGTGATTATATAGCCCACTGCTGTGATTATATAGCCCACTGCTGTGATTATATAGCCCACTGCTGTGATTATATAGCCTACTGCTGTGATTATATAGCCCACTGCTGTGATTATATAGCCTACTGCTGTGATTATATAGCCTACTGCTGTGATTATATAGCCTACTGCTGTGATTATATAGCCCACTGCTGTGATTATATAGCCCACTGCTGTGATTATATAGCCCACTGCTGTGATTATATAGCCTACTGCTGTGATTATATAGCCTACTGCTGTGATTATATAGCCTAATAGTTTATTAACATTTTAAGCTAAACGTCCTGAGCTGTTGCGTCAACCTCATTGCTTGAAAAAGTTTTTGGGATGCTATTAATTTGGGATCTATTATTTCCTACAAGTATGTTTGGGGGCGGGGGGGGGGGGGGGCATTACGGCCACACAAAGGGGATGCCGCCTTGAAATTCTAGGCATTATCAAGTGCTTGTCTCATTGTGAATGAGAGACTGATGTAGTGTGTACAGCCTGCTTAAAAAAACAAAGCAGAGCTCATGCCTTTCAAGTGACTTTTTTCAAATTATCATTAGAGTCTCATCATGCAGCCTTACAATGTATTTAACATCAAAACATATATAGCCCAACGTTTGTAGAACAACTAAAGTTACATTAGTAACTCTACATGAAGCATATAGGAGGACCTGTTTCTTTGTTAACCGCTCAACACAGAATAGCAGCATGTGAACACTCCCTCAAATCATTTGGAGAAAATATCCTGTCTATTTTATTCAGCTTTGATCAACTATATTCTTCATACTATAAGAGAATATAAAATAATGCTATGGAAATTCTAAGCAAATCTTGTCTGCTAAATGAACTAGTGTCGCCCACAGCCATATGGCATAGCCAGGTTAGGACCTGCTAAATGAACTAGTGTCGCCCACAGCCATATGGCATAGCCAGGTTAGGACCTGCTAAATGAACTAGTGTAGCCCACAGCCATATGGCATAGCCAGGTTAGGACCTGCTAAATGAACTAGTGTAGCCCACAGCCAGATCAGGACCTAACATCAGTACAACTCAGAGTATGCTATTCTGTTCTTCTGAAATAAACTACATTTTATTCATATCGTATTTCTTTAGACCGGTCTAAAATAAATAATGGATTTATTGTGACGGTGTAGGCTATATTACATGGATTTATTATACTTTTAAAAAATGTTACAAAGGTCTGCATCAGTGGATTGTAGGCGGAAGCCAGGAGATGCTAAATGTATTACAGTAACGGTCAGTGAGACAGACTTATCTGCTTGACAATCACCGGCTAACAAAATGTCCGACACCGCCCTAGTAGTGCTTCCCTCGACGCTGCACTAGAATCCATTTTGTTTGCTTGTGTATTTCATTGTGTTCTCCTGTGTGCTTCTTATCCATTGGCCCGTCTTAAGAGATTGAAGTCTGAGGTTTTAACTAACGGTGGAGAAGGAGAAAATAAAACTTGCAACCTGTTGTTGACCTCTTTTATTTTGTCACTCAACCCAAACTTTAAGAACCTGTATTAAGCAGAGCTTCCTTAAACCTTATCCAATCAGTATACAGAGAGAAACCTTCCTTATCCAATCAGTAGAGAGAGCAAAACTTCCCTTATCCAATCAGTATACAGAGAGAAACTTTCCTTAGTCCTGTAGTGCTGAGTGTCTATTGGCTCAGACGCCAGTATTTGAACATAGTGTAATGGTCTCTTACTCTACAATAGCACTGAGCTGCTCCAGTTTCATCCTAAGCCCAGTATTTGAACATAGCATTGTGGTCTCTTACTCTACAATAGCACTGAGCTGCTCCAGTTTCATCCTAAGCCCAGTATTTGAACATAGTGTAATGGTCTCTTACTCTACAATAGCACTGAGCTGCTCCAGTTTCATCCTAAGCCCAGTATTTGAACATAGCATTGTGGTCTCTTACTCTACAATAGCACTGAGCTGCTCCAGTTTCATCCTAAGCCCAGTATTTGAACATAGTGTAATGGTCTCTTACTCTACAATAGCACTGAGCTGCTCCAGTTTCATCCTAAGCCCAGTATTTGAACATAGCATTGTGGTCTCTTACTCTACAATAGCACTGAGCTGCTCCAGTTTCATCCTAAGCCCAGTATTTGAACATAGCATTGTGGTCTCTTACTCTACAATAGCACTGAGCTGCTCCAGTTTCATCCTAAGCCCAGTATTTGAACATAGTGTAATGGTCTCTTACTCTACAATAGCACTGAGCTGCTCCAGTTTCATCCTAAGCCCCCCATGGCATACACTACGTCTAGCAACCTAAGCCCCCCATGGCATACACTACGTCTAGCAACCTAAGCCCCCCATTCTCATACACTACGTCTAGCAACCTAAGCCCCCCATGGCATACACTACGTCTAGCAACCTAAGCCCCCCATGGCATACACTACGTCTAGCAACCTAAGCCCCCCATGGCATACACTACGTCTAGCAACCTAAGCCCCCCATGGCATACACTACGTCTAGCAACCTAAGCCCCCCATGGCATACACTACGTCTAGCAACCTAAGCCCCCCATGGCATACACTACGTCTAGCAACCTAAGCCCCCCATGGCATACACTACGTCTAGCAACCTAAGCCCCCCATGGCATACACTACGTCTAGCAACCTAAGCCCCCCATGGCATACACTACGTCTAGCAACCTAAGCCCCCCATGGCATACACTACGTCTAGCAACCTAAGCCCCCCATGGCATACACTACGTCTAGCAACCTAAGCCCCCCATGGCATACACTACGTCTAGCAACCTAAGCCCCCCATGGCATACACTACGTCTAGCAACCTAAGCCCCCCATGGCATACACTACGTCTAGCAACCTAAGCCCCCCATGGCATACACTACGTCTAGCAACCTAAGCCCCCCATGGCATACACTACGTCTAGCAACCTAAGCCCCCCATGGCATACACTACGTCTAGCAACCTAAGCCCCCCATGGCAACCTAAGCCCCCATGGCAACCTAAGCCCCCCATGGCATACACTACGTCTAGCAACCTAAGCCCCCCATGGCATACACTACGTCTAGCAACCTAAGCCCCCCATGGCATACACTACGTCTAGCAACCTAAGCCCCCCATGGCATACACTACGTCTAGCAACCTAAGCCCCCCATGGCATACACTACGTCTAGCAACCTAAGCCCCCCATGGCATACACTACGTCTAGCAACCTAAGCCCCCCATGGCATACACTACGTCTAGCAACCTAAGCCCCCCATGGCATACACTACGTCTAGCAACCTAAGCCCCCCATGGCATACACTACGTCTAGCAACCTAAGCCCCCCATGGCATACACTACGTCTAGCAACCTAAGCCCCCCATGGCATACACTACGTCTAGCAACCTAAGCCCCCCATGGCATACACTACGTCTAGCAACCTAAGCCCCCCATGGCATACACTACGTCTAGCAACCTAAGCCCCCCATGGCATACACTACGTCTAGCAACCTAAGCCCCCCATGGCATACACTACGTCTAGCAACCTAAGCCCCCCATGGCATACACTACGTCTAGCAACCTAAGCCCCCCATGGCATACACTACGTCTAGCAACCTAAGCCCCCCATGGCATACACTACGTCTAGCAACCTAAGCCCCCCATTCTCATACACTACGTCTAGCAACCTAAGCCCCCCATGGCATACACTACGTCTAGCAACCTAAGCCCCCCATGGCATACACTACGTCTAGCAACCTAAGCCCCCCATGGCATACACTACGTCTAGCAACCTAAGCCCCCCATGGCATACACTACGTCTAGCAACCTAAGCCCCCATGGCATACACTACGTCTAGCAACCTAAGCCCCCATGGCATACACTACGTCTAGCAACCTAAGCCCCCCATGGCATACACTACGTCTAGCAACCTAAGCCCCCCATTCTCATACACTACGTCTAGCAACCTAAGCCCCCATTCTCATCTCCCTGGAATGTTTCCTCCCCTCCTCTGATATATGCCCCCTGCTGGACACTTTTAGATACTCAGACATGGCCAAAACCCGTCCAGTTTGGGTTCATGTCCGATGACGACTGACTGCTGCCATCTACTTTCCCCATAGCATTACAAGGTAAAGAGCATGCTACATGCAGTCACCGAATACAGCACACTGAACACCATGCAGACTGACTGGCTGGCTGGTTCACACCATGCTGATTGACTGACTGGTTCACACCATGCTGATTGACTGACTGGTTCACACCATGCTGATTGACTGACTGGTTCACACCATGCAGACTGACTGGCTGACTGGTTCACACCATGCTGACTGACTGGTTGGCTGGTTCACACCATGCTGATTGACTGACTGGTTCACACCATGCTGATTGACTGACTGGTTCACACCATGCTGATTGACTGACTGGTTCACACCATGCAGACTGACTGGCTGACTGGTTCACACCATGCTGACTGACTGGTTGGCTGGTTCACACCATGCTGACTGACTGACTGACTGGTTCACACCATGCTGACTGACTGACTGGTTCACACCATGCTGACTGACTGACTGGTTCACACCATGCTGATTGACTGACTGGTTCACACCATGCTGACTGACTGGTTGGCTGGTTCACACCATGCTGACTGACTGGTTGGCTGGTTCACACCATGCTGACTGACTGACTGGTTCACCACACAATGTTGACTGACTGACTGGTTCACACAATGCTGACTGACTGGTTGGCTGACTGGTTGGCTGGTTCACACCATGCTGACTGACTGGCTGGCTGGTTCACACCATGCAGACTGACTGACTGGTTCACCACACAATGCTGATTGACTGACTGGTTCACACAATGCTGATTGACTGACTGGTTCACACCATGCTGACTGACTGGTTGGTTCACACCATGCTGACTGACTGACTGGCTGACTGGTTCACACCATGCAGACTGACTGACTGGCTGGCTGGTTCACACCATGCTGACTGACTGACTGGCTGACTGGTTCACACCATGCTGACTGACTGGCTGACTGGTTCACACAATGCTGACTGACTGGTTGGCTGACTGGTTCACACCATGCTGACTGACTGACTGACTGGTTCACACCATGCTGACTGACTGACTGGTTCACACCATGCTGACTGACTGACTGGCTGACACCATGCTGACTGACTGACTGGCTGACTGGTTCACACCATGCAGACTGACTGACTGACTGGTTCACACCATGCTGACTGACTGACTGGCTGGCTGGTTCACACCATGCAGACTGAATGACTGGCTGACTGGTTCACACCATGCAGACTGACTGACTGACTGACTGGTTCACACCATGCTGACTGACTGACTGGCTGACTGGTTCACACCATGCAGACTGACTGACTGGCTGGCTGGTTCCCACCATGCAGACTGACTGGCTGGCTGACTGGTTCACACCATGCTGACTGACTGTATCAGTCATACAACACTCCACTCTGAACACATTGCACCATAGTATTTACCCAGCAGGACCTGGTGTAAAGGGGAGGTACTCCATTCTGCTATAAGATCTCCTCATTAGGTAAACCTCCCCAGTCCTCATTCTGGATCTACAAACACACAACCAGCCAATCAGAGGTTTCTCACTGGTCAGCTGAGCAGGTCTGAGCAGAGAAAACAACTGTGGGGGAGGTTCTCTTCTGCACTGTTGAACCAATCCAGTAAATATGAAGCAGGAATTAAGATTGTGTGTCGCACTTTAACGTCCAAAATAATAAATCGGTCACAGGCTCTCCATTTTCCCTGAAAACGTTGTTCTCCCCCGTAGAGGGTGGCTGGGGAGTGAAGGGGGGGTTCTCTCTGGTCATTATCTGGGCTCAGAGGGTGGCTGGGGAGTGAAGGGGGGGGGGGGGGGGTTCTCTCTGGTAACTCTCCGGTCTCTCTATGGTATCTGTTTTTTCTCCGGTCTCTCTCCTCTCTCTGGTCTCTCTCTGGCCCCTGTCCTCTCTTTTCTCTCTGCTTTCTCTCTGGTCTTTCTCCCTCTCTCCTCTCTCTGGTCTCTCTCCTCTCTCCGGTTTCTCTCCAGTCTCTCTCTGGTCTCTCTCCTCTCTCTGGTCTCTCTCCGGTCTCTCTCTGGCCCCTGTCCTCTCTTTTTTCTCTCTGGTCTCTCACCCCTCTGGTCTTTCTTCCTCTCTCCTCTCTCTGGTTTCTCTCCAGTCTCTCCTCTCTGTAGCCTGGTCTCTACACACAATTAGACTTTGTCTGGCCCTGATCCCTGTTTTAAACCAAAATCCTATAAGAGCTGGTGTTGGACTATTAAGAAATCTGCCTCAGGGGTGAGGTAAAGGGGAGCTGTGAGGAGTAGCAGTGAGGCTGTAAGGAGTAGCAGTGAGGCTGTAAGGAGTAGCAGTGAGGCTGTAAGGAGTAGCATTGCGGCTGTAAGGAGTAGCAGTGAGGCTGTAAGGAGTAGCATTGAGGCTGTAAGGAGTAGCAGTGAGGCTGTAAGGAGTAGCATTGCGGCTGTAAGGAGTAGCAGTGAGGCTGTAAGGAGTAGCAGTGAGGCTGTGAGGAGTAGCAGTGAGGCTGTGAGGAGTAGCAGTGAGGCTGTAAGGAGTAGCATTGCGGCTGTAAGGAGTAGCAGTGAGGCTGTAAGGAGTAGCATTGCGGCTGTAAGGAGTAGCAGTGAGGCTGTAAGGAGTAGCAGTGAGGCTGTGAGGAGTAGCAGTGAGGCTGTAAGGAGTAGCATTGAGGCTGTAAGGAGTAGCAGTGAGGCTGTAAGGAGTAGCATTGCGGCTGTAAGGAGTAGCAGTGAGGCTGTAAGGAGTAGCAGTGAGGCTGTGAGGAGTAGCAGTGAGGCTGTGAGGAGTAGCAGTGAGGCTGTAAGGAGTAGCATTGAGGCTGTAAGGCTGTAAGGAGTAGCAGTGCGGCTGTAAGGAGTAGCAGTGAGGCTGTAAGGAGTAGCAGTGAGGCTGTAAGGAGTAGCAGTGAGGCTGTGAGGAGTAGCAGTAAGGCTGTGAGGAGTAGCTGTGAGGCTGTGAGGAGTAGCAGTGAGGCTGTGAGGAGTAGCAGTGAGGCTGTGAGGAGTAGCAGTGAGGCTGTAAGGAGTAGCAGTGAGGCTGTGAGGAGTAGCAGTGAGGCTGTGAGGAGTAGCATTGAGGCTGTAAGGAGTAGCAGTGAGGCTGCAAGGAGTAGCAGTGAGGCTGTAAGGAGTAGCAGTGAGGCTGTGAGGAGTAGCAGTGAGGCTGTGAGGAGTAGCAGTGAGGCTGTAAGGAGTAGCAGTGAGGCTGTGAGGCTGTGAGGAGTAGCAGTGAGGCTGTGAGGAGTAGCATTGAGGCTGTAAGAAGTAGCAGTGAGGCTGTAAGAAGTAGCAGTGAGGCTGTAAGGAGTAGCAGTGAGGCTGTAAGGAGTAGCAGTGAGGCTGTAAGGAGTAGCAGTGAGGAGTAGCAGTGAGGCTGTGAGGAGTAGCAGTGAGGCTGTGAGGCTGTGAGGAGTAGCAGTGAGGCTGTGAGGAGTAGCATTGAGGCTGTAAGAAGTAGCAGTGAGGCTGTAAGGAGTAGCATTGAGGCTGTGAGGAGTAGCAGTGAGGCTGTGAGGAGTAGCAGTGAGGCTGTGAGGAGTAG
This sequence comes from Salvelinus fontinalis, assembly GCF_029448725.1. Taxonomy (NCBI): domain Eukaryota; kingdom Metazoa; phylum Chordata; class Actinopteri; order Salmoniformes; family Salmonidae; genus Salvelinus; species Salvelinus fontinalis. The sequence continues at coordinate 13,099,718 of NC_074678.1, forward strand.
CAGTGAGGCTGTGAGGAGTAGCAGTGAGGCTGTAAGGCTGTGAGGAGTAGCAGTGAGGCTGTGAGGAGTAGCATTGAGGCTGTGAGAAGTAGCAGTGAGGCTGTAAGGAGTAGCAGTGAGGCTGTAAGGAGTAGCAGTGAGGCTGTGAGGAGTAGCAGTGAGGCTGTGAGGAGTAGCAGTGAGGCTGTGAGGAGTAGCATTGAGGCTGTGAGGAGTAGCAGTGAGGCTGTAAGGAGTAGCAGTGCGGCTGTAAGGAGTAGCAGTGAGGCTGTGAGGAGTAGCAGTGAGGCTGTGAGGAGTAGCAGTGAGGCTGTGAGGAGTAGCAGTGAGGCTGTGAGGACTAGCAGTGAGGCAGTGAGGCTGTGAGGAGTAGCAGTGAGGCTGTGAGGAGTAGCAGTGAGGCTGTGAGGAGTAGCAGTGAGGCTGTGAGGAGTAGCAGTGAGGCTGTGAGGAGTAGCAGTGAGGCTGTGAGGAGTAGCAGTGAGGCTGTGAGGAGTAGCAGTGAGGCTGTGAGGAGTAGCATTGAGGCTGTGAGGAGTAGCAGTGAGGCTGTAAGGAGTAGCAGTGAGGCTGTAAGGAGTAGCAGTGAGGCTGTGAGGAGTAGCAGTGAGGCTGTGAGGAGTAGCAGTGAGGCTGTGAGGAGTAGCATTGAGGCTGTGAGGAGTAGCATTGAGGCTGTAAGGAGTAGCAGTGAGGCTGCAAGGAGTAGCAGTGAGGCTGCGAGGAGTAGCAGTGAGGCTGTAAGGAGTAGCAGTGAGGCTGTAAGGAGTAGCAGTGAGGAGTAGCAGTGAGGCTGTGAGGAGTAGCAGTGAGGCTGTGAGGCTGTGAGGAGTAGCAGTGAGGCTGTGAGGAGTAGCATTGAGGCTGTAAGAAGTAGCAGTGAGGCTGTAAGGAGTAGCATTGAGGCTGTGAGGAGTAGCAGTGAGGCTGTGAGGAGTAGCATTGAGGCTGTGAGGAGTAGAATTGAGGCTGTGAGGAGTAGCAGTGAGGCTGTGAGGAGTAGCAGTGAGGCTGTGAGGAGTAGCAGTGAGGCTGTAAGGAGTAGCAGTGAGGCTGTAAGGCTGTGAGGAGTAGCAGTGAGGCTGTGAGGAGTAGCATTGAGGCTGTGAGAAGTAGCAGTGAGGCTGTAAGGAGTAGCAGTGAGGCTGTAAGGAGTAGCAGTGAGGCTGTGGGGAGTAGCAGTGAGGCTGTAAGGAGTAGCAGTGAGGCTGTGAGGAGTAGCAGTGAGGCTGTGAGGAGTAGCAGTGAGGCTGTGAGGAGTAGCATTGAGGCTGTGAGGAGTAGCATTGAGGCTGTAAGGAGTAGCAGTGAGGCTGTAAGGAGTAGCAGTGAGGCTGTAAGGAGTAGCATTGAGGCTGTGAGGAGTAGCAGTGAGGCTGTGAGGAGTAGCAGTGAGGCTGTGAGGAGTAGCAGTGAGGCTGTGAGGAGTAGCAGTGAGGCTGTCAGGAGTAGCAGTGAGGCTGTGAGGAGTAGCAGTGAGGCTGTGAGGAGTAGCATTGAGGCTGTGAGGAGTAGCATTGAGGCTGTGAGGAGTAGCAGTGAGGAGGTAAGGAGTAGCATTGAGGCTGTGAGGAGTAGCATTGAGGCTGTGAGGAGTAGCATTGAGGCTGTGAGGAGTAGCATTGAGGCTGTGAGGAGTAGCATTGAGGCTGTGAGGAGTAGCATTGAGGCTGTGAGGAGTAGCAGTGAGGCTGTGAGGAGTAGCATTGAGGCTGTGAGGAGTAGCAGTGAGGCTGTGAGGAGTAGCAGTGAGGCTGTGAGGAGTAGCAGTGAGGCTGTGAGGAGTAGCAGTGAGGCTGTGAGGAGTAGCAGTGAGGCTGTGAGGAGTAGCAGTGAGGCTGTGAGGAGTAGCATTGAGGCTGTGAGGAGTAGCAGTGAGGCTGTGAGGAGTAGCAGTGAGGCTGTAAGGAGTAGCATTGAGGCTGTAAGGAGTAGCAGTGAGGCTGTAAGGAGTAGCAGTGAGGCTGTGAGGAGTAGCAGTGAGGCTGTGAGGAGTAGCAGTGAGGCTGTGAGGAGTAGCAGTGAGGCTGTGAGGAGTAGCATTGAGGCTGTGAGGAGTAGCATTGAGGCTGTCAGGAGTAGCAGTGAGGCTGTCAGGAGTAGCAGTGAGGCTGTGAGGAGTAGCAGTGAGGCTGTGAGGAGTAGCAGTGAGGCTGTGAGGAGTAGCAGTGAGGCTGTCAGGAGTAGCAGTGAGGCTGTCAGGAGTAGCAGTGAGGCTGTCAGGAGTAGCAGTGAGGCTGTCAGGAGTAGCAGTGAGGAGTAGCAGTGAGGCTGTCAGGAGTAGCAGTGAGGCTGTCAGGAGTAGCAGTGAGGAGTAGCAGTGAGGCTGTGAGGAGTAGCAGTAAGGCTGTAAGGAGTAGCATTGAGGCTGTGAGGAGTAGCATTGAGGCTGTAAGGAGTAGCATTGAGGCAGTAAGGAGTAGCATTGAGGCTGTGAGGAGTAGCAGTGAGGCTGTGAGGAGTAGCAGTGAGGCTGTGAGGAGTAGCAGTGAGGCTGTGAGGAGTAGCATTGAGGCTGTGAGGAGTAGCAGTGAGGCTGTAAGGAGTAGCAGTGAGGCTGTGAGGAGTAGCATTGAGGCTGTACGGAGTAGTATTGAGGCTGTGAGGAGTAGCAGTGAGGCTGTCAGGAGTAGCAGTGAGGCTGTGAGGAGTAGCAGTGAGGCTGTGAGGAGTAGCAGTGAGGCTGTGAGGAGTAGCAGTGAGGCTGTAAGGAGTAGCAGTGAGGCTGTGAGGAGTAGCAGTGAGGCTGTGAGGATTAGCATTGAGGCTGTGAGGAGTAGCAGTGAGGCTGTAAGGAGTAGCATTGAGGCTGTGAGGAGTAGCAGTGAGGCTGTAAGGAGTAGCATTGAGGCTGTGAGGAGTAGCATTGAGGCTGTGAGGAGTAGCAGTGAGGCTGTGAGGAGTAGCAGTGAGGCTGTAAGGAGTAGCAGTGAGGCTGTAAGGAGTAGCAGTGAGGCTGTAAGGAGTAGCAGTGAGGCTGTAAGGAGTAGCATTGAGGCTGTAAGGAGTAGCAGTGAGGCTGTGAGGAGTAGCAGTGAGGCTGTAAGGAGTAGCAGTGAGGCTGTAAGGAGTAGCAGTGAGGCTGTGAGGAGTAGCAGTGAGGCTGTGAGGAGTAGCAGTGAGGCTGTGAGGAGTAGCAGTGAGGCTGTAAGGAGTAGCAGTGAGGCTGTAAGGAGTAGCAGTGAGGCTGTGAGGAGTAGCAGTGAGGCTGTAAGGAGTAGCAGTGAGGCTGTGAGGAGTAGCAGTGAGGCTGTAAGGAGTAGCATTGAGGCTGTGAGGAGTAGCAGTGAGGCTGTGAGGAGTAGCATTGAGGCTGTGAGGAGTAGCAGTGAGGCTGTGAGGAGTAGCAGTGAGGCTGTGAGGAGTAGCAGTGAGGCTGTGAGGAGTAGCAGTGAGGCTGTAAGGAGTAGCAGTGAGGCTGTAAGGAGTAGCAGTGAGGCTGTAAGGAGTAGCAGTGAGGCTGTGAGGAGTAGCAGTGAGGCTGTAAGGAGTAGCAGTGAGGCTGTAAGGAGTAGCAGTGAGGCTGTGAGGAGTAGCAGTGAGGCTGTGAGGAGTAGCAGTGAGGCTGTGAGGAGTAGCAGTGAGGCTGTGAGGAGTAGCAGTGAGGCTGTGAGGAGTAGCAGTGAGGCTGTGAGGAGTAGCAGTGAGGCTGTGAGGAGTAGCAGTGAGGCTGTGAGGAGTAGCAGTGAGGCTGTAAGGAGTAGCAGTGAGGCTGTGAGGAGTAGCAGTGAGGCTGTGAGGAGTAGCAGTGAGGCTGTAAGGAGTAGCAGTGAGGCTGTGAGGAGTAGCAGTGAGGCTGTGAGGAGTAGCAGTGAGGCTGTGAGGAGTAGCAGTGAGGCTGTGAGGAGTAGCATTGAGGCTGTAAGGAGTAGCAGTGAGGCTGTAAGGAGTAGCAGTGAGGCTGTAAGGAGTAGCAGTGAGGCTGTGAGGAGTAGCAGTGAGGCTGTGAGGAGTAGCATTGAGGCTGTGAGGAGTAGCAGTGAGGCTGTAAGGAGTAGCAGTGAGGCTGTGAGGAGTAGCAGTGAGGCTGTAAGGAGTAGCAGTGAGGCTGTAAGGAGTAGCAGTGAGGCTGTGAGGAGTAGCAGTGAGGCTGTGAGGAGTAGCAGTGAGGCTGTGAGGAGTAGCAGTGAGGCTGTGAGGAGTAGCAGTGAGGCTGTAAGGAGTAGCAGTGAGGCTGTGAGGAGTAGCAGTGAGGCTGTGAGGAGTAGCAGTGAGGCTGTGAGGAGTAGCAGTGAGGCTGTAAGGAGTAGCAGTGAGGCTGTAAGGAGTAGCAGTGAGGCTGTGAGGAGTAGCAGTGAGGCTGTGAGGAGTAGCAGTGAGGCTGTAAGGAGTAGCAGTGAGGCTGTGAGGAGTAGCAGTGAGGCTGTGAGGAGTAGCAGTGAGGCTGTGAGGAGTAGCAGTGAGGCTGTGAGGAGTAGCAGTGAGGCTGTAAGGAGTAGCAGTGAGGCTGTAAGGAGTAGCAGTGAGGCTGTAAGGAGTAGCATTGAGGCTGTGAGGAGTAGCAGTGAGGCTGTAAGGAGTAGCAGTGAGGCTGTAAGGAGTAGCAGTGAGGCTGTGAGGAGTAGCAGTGAGGCTGTAAGGAGTAGCAGTGAGGCTGTAAGGAGTAGCAGTGAGGCTGTGAGGAGTAGCAGTGAGGCTGTAAGGAGTAGCAGTGAGGCTGTAAGGAGTAGCAGTGAGGCTGTAAGGAGTAGCAGTGAGGCTGTGAGGAGTAGCAGTGAGGCTGTAAGGAGTAGCAGTGAGGCTGTAAGGAGTAGCAGTGAGGCTGTGAGGAGTAGCAGTGAGGCTGTAAGGAGTAGCAGTGAGGCTGTAAGGAGTAGCATTGAGGCTGTAAGGAGTAGCAGTGAGGCTGTAAGGAGTAGCATTGAGGCTGTAAGGAGTAGCAGTGAGGCTGTAAGGAGTAGCAGTGAGGCTGTGAGGAGTAGCAGTGAGGCTGTAAGGAGTAGCAGTGAGGCTGTGAGGAGTAGCAGTGAGGCTGTGAGGAGTAGCAGTGAGGCTGTAAGGAGTAGCAGTGAGGCTGTAAGGAGTAGCAGTGAGGCTGTGAGGAGTAGCAGTGAGGCTGTAAGGAGTAGCAGTGAGGCTGTGAGGAGTAGCAGTGAGGCTGTGAGGAGTAGCAGTGAGGCTGTAAGGAGTAGCAGTGAGGCTGTGAGGAGTAGCAGTGAGGCTGTAAGGAGTAGCAGTGAGGCTGTGAGGAGTAGCAGTGAGGCTGTGAGGAGTAGCAGTGAGGCTGTGAGGAGTAGCAGTGAGGCTGTGAGGAGTAGCAGTGAGGCTGTAAGGAGTAGCAGTGAGGCTGTGAGGAGTAGCAGTGAGGCTGTGAGGAGTAGCAGTGAGGCTGTGAGGAGTAGCAGTGAGGCTGTAAGGAGTAGCATTGAGGCTGTAAGGAGTAGCAGTGAGGCTGTAAGGAGTAGCATTGCGGCTGTAAGGAGTAGCAGTGAGGCTGTAAGGAGTAGCAGTGAGGCTGTAAGGAGTAGCAGTGAGGCTGTAAGGAGTAGCAGTGAGGCTGTAAGGAGTAGCAGTGAGGCTGTGAGGAGTAGCAGTAAGGCTGTAAGGAGTAGCAGTGAGGCTGTGAGGAGTAGCAGTGAGGCTGTGAGGAGTAGCAGTGAGGCTGTGAGGAGTAGCAGTGAGGCTGTAAGGAGTAGCAGTGAGGCTGTGAGGAGTAGCAGTGAGGCTGTGAGGAGTAGCAGTGAGGCTGTAAGGAGTAGCAGTGAGGCTGTAAGGAGTAGCATTGAGGCTGTAAGGAGTAGCAGTGAGGCTGTAAGGAGTAGCAGTGAGGCTGTAAGGAGTAGCAGTGAGGAGTAGCAGTGAGGCTGTGAGGAGTAGCAGTGAGGCTGTAAGGAGTAGCAGTGAGGCTGTAAGGAGTAGCAGTGAGGCTGTAAGGAGTAGCAGTGAGGAGTAGCAGTGAGGCTGTAAGGAGTAGCATTGAGGCTGTGAGGAGTAGCAGTGAGGCTGTAAGGAGTAGCAGTGAGGCTGTAAGGAGTAGCAGTGAGGCTGTGAGGAGTAGCAGTGAGGAGTAGCATTGAGGCTGTAAGGAGTAGCAGTGAGGCTGTAAGGAGTAGCATTGCGGCTGTAAGGAGTAGCAGTGAGGCTGTAAGGAGTAGCAGTGAGGCTGTAAGGAGTAGCAGTGAGGCTGTAAGGAGTAGCAGTGAGGCTGTAAGGAGTAGCAGTGAGGCTGTGAGGAGTAGCAGTAAGGCTGTAAGGAGTAGCAGTGAGGCTGTGAGGAGTAGCAGTGAGGCTGTGAGGAGTAGCAGTGAGGCTGTGAGGAGTAGCAGTGAGGCTGTAAGGAGTAGCAGTGAGGCTGTGAGGAGTAGCAGTGAGGCTGTGAGGAGTAGCAGTGAGGCTGTAAGGAGTAGCAGTGAGGCTGTGAGGAGTAGCAGTGAGGCTGTGAGGAGTAGCAGTGAGGCTGTGAGGAGTAGCAGTGAGGCTGTAAGGAGTAGCAGTGAGGCTGTAAGGAGTAGCAGTGAGGCTGTAAGGAGTAGCATTGAGGCTGTAAGGAGTAGCAGTGAGGCTGTGAGGAGTAGCAGTGAGGCTGTAAGGAGTAGCAGTGAGGCTGTGAGGAGTAGCAGTGAGGCTGTAAGGAGTAGCAGTGAGGCTGTGAGGAGTAGCAGTGAGGCTGTAAGGAGTAGCAGTGAGGCTGTGAGGAGTAGCAGTGAGGCTGTGAGGAGTAGCAGTGAGGCTGTAAGGAGTAGCAGTGAGGCTGTGAGGAGTAGCAGTGAGGCTGTGAGGAGTAGCAGTGAGGCTGTGAGGAGTAGCATTGAGGCTGTGAGGAGTAGCAGTGAGGCTGTGAGGAGTAGCAGTGAGGCTGTGAGGAGTAGCAGTGAGGCTGTAAGGAGTAGCAGTGAGGCTGTGAGGAGTAGCAGTGAGGCTGTGAGGAGTAGCAGTGAGGCTGTGAGGATTAGCAGTGAGGCTGTGAGGAGTAGCAGTGAGGCTGTAAGGAGTAGCAGTGAGGCTGTGAGGAGTAGCAGTGAGGCTGTGAGGAGTAGCAGTGAGGCTGTGAGGAGTAGCAGTGAGGCTGTGAGGAGTAGCAGTGAGGCTGTGAGGAGTAGCAGTGAGGCTGTGAGGAGTAGCAGTGAGGCTGTAAGGAGTAGCAGTGAGGCTGTAAGGAGTAGCAGTGAGGAGTAGCAGTGAGGCTGTGAGGAGTAGCAGTGAGGCTGTAAGGAGTAGCAGTGAGGCTGTAAGGAGTAGCAGTGAGGCTGTAAGGAGTAGCAGTGAGGAGTAGCAGTGAGGCTGTAAGGAGTAGCATTGAGGCTGTGAGGAGTAGCAGTGAGGCTGTAAGGAGTAGCAGTGAGGCTGTAAGGAGTAGCAGTGAGGCTGTGAGGAGTAGCAGTGAGGAGTAGCAGTGAGGCTGTAAGGAGTAGCATTGAGGCTGTGAGGAGTAGCAGTGAGGCTGTAAGGAGTAGCAGTGAGGCTGTAAGGAGTAGCAGTGAGGCTGTGAGGAGTAGCAGTGAGGCTGTGAGGAGTAGCAGTGAGGCTGTAAGGAGTAGCATTGAGGCTGTGAGGAGTAGCAGTGAGGCTGTAAGGAGTAGCAGTGAGGCTGTAAGGAGTAGCAGTGAGGCTGTGAGGAGTAGCAGTGAGGCTGTAAGGAGTAGCAGTGAGGCTGTGAGGAGTAGCAGTGAGGCTGTGAGGAGTAGCAGTGAGGCTGTAAGGAGTAGCAGTGAGGCTGTGAGGAGTAGCAGTGAGGCTGTGAGGAGTAGCAGTGAGGAGTAGCAGTGAGGCTGTAAGGAGTAGCAGTGAGGCTGTGAGGAGTAGCAGTGAGGAGTAGCAGTGAGGCTGTAAGGAGTAGCATTGAGGCTGTGAGGAGTAGCAGTGAGGCTGTGAGGAGTAGCAGTGAGGCTGTGAGGAGTAGCAGTGAGGCTGTGAGGAGTAGCAGTAAGGAGTAGCAGTGAGGCTGTGAGGAGTAGCAGTGAGGCTGTAAGGAGTAGCAGTGAGGCTGTGAGGAGTAGCAGTGAGGCTGTGAGGAGTAGCAGTGAGGCTGTGAGGAGTAGCAGTGAGGCTGTAAGGAGTAGCAGTGAGGCTGTGAGGAGTAGCATTGAGGCTGTAAGGCTGTAAGGAGTAGCAGTGAGGCTGTAAGGAGTAGCAGTGAGGCTGTGAGGAGTAGCAGTGAGGCTGTGAGGAGTAGCAGTGAGGCTGTGAGGAGTAGCAGTGAGGCTGTGAGGAGTAGCAGTGAGGCTGTGAGGAGTAGCAGTGAGGCTGTGAGGAGTAGCAGTGAGGCTGTGAGGAGTAGCAGTGAGGCTGTGAGGAGTAGCAGTGAGGCTGTAAGGAGTAGCAGTGAGGCTGTGAGGAGTAGCAGTGAGGCTGTAAGGAGTAGCAGTGAGGCTGTGAGGAGTAGCAGTGAGGCTGTAAGGAGTAGCAGTGAGGCTGTGAGGAGTAGCAGTGAGGCTGTGAGGAGTAGCAGTGAGGCTGTAAGGAGTAGCAGTGAGGCTGTGAGGAGTAGCAGTGAGGCTGTGAGGAGTAGCAGTGAGGCTGTGAGGAGTAGCAGTGAGGCTGTAAGGAGTAGCAGTGAGGCTGTGAGGAGTAGCATTGAGGCTGTGAGGAGTAGCAGTGAGGCTGTAAGGAGTAGCAGTGAGGCTGTGAGGAGTAGCAGTGAGGCTGTGAGGAGTAGCAGTGAGGCTGTGAGGAGTAGCAGTGAGGAGTAGCAGTGAGGCTGTGAGGAGTAGCAGTGAGGCTGTAAGGAGTAGCAGTGAGGCTGTAAGGAGTAGCAGTGAGGCTGTAAGGAGTAGCAGTGAGGCTGTGAGGAGTAGCAGTGAGGAGTAGCAGTGAGGCTGTGAGGAGTAGCAGTGAGGCTGTGAGGAGTAGCAGTGAGGCTGTAAGGAGTAGCAGTGAGGCTGTGAGGAGTAGCAGTGAGGCTGTAAGGAGTAGCAGTGAGGCTGTGAGGAGTAGCAGTGAGGCTGTGAGGAGTAGCAGTGAGGCTGTGAGGAGTAGCAGTGAGGCTGTAAGGAGTAGCAGTAAGGAGTAGCAGTGAGGCTGTAAGGAGTAGCAGTAAGGCTGTGAGGAGTAGCAGTGAGGCTGTGAGGAGTAGCAGTGAGGCTGTAAGGAGTAGCAGTAAGGCTGTGAGGAGTAGCAGTAAGGCTGTGAGGAGTAGCAGTGAGGCTGTGAGGAGTAGCAGTGAGGCTGTAAGGAGTAGCAGTAAGGCTGTGAGGAGTAGCAGTGAGGCTGTAAGGAGTAGCAGTGAGGCTGTAAGGAGTAGCAGTGAGGCTGTAAGGAGTAGCAGTAAGGCTGTGAGGAGTAGCAGTGAGGCTGTAAGGAGTAGCAGTGAGGCTGTAAGGAGTAGCAGTGAGGCTGTGAGGAGTAGCAGTGAGGCTGTGAGGAGTAGCAGTGAGGCTGTGAGGAGTAGCAGTGAGGCTGTGAGGAGTAGCAGTAAGGAGTAGCAGTGAGGCTGTAAGGAGTAGCAGTGAGGCTGTAAGGAGTAGCAGTGAGGCTGTAAGGAGTAGCAGTGAGGCTGTGAGGAGTAGCAGTGAGGCTGTAAGGAGTAGCAGTGAGGCTGTGAGGAGTAGCAGTGAGGCTGTAAGGAGTAGCAGTAAGGCTGTGAGGAGTAGCAGTGAGGCTGTAAGGAGTAGCAGTGAGGCTGTGAGGAGTAGCAGTGAGGCTGTAAGGAGTAGCAGTGAGGCTGTGAGGAGTAGCAGTGAGGCTGTGAGGAGTAGCAGTGAGGCTGTGAGGAGTAGCAGTGAGGCTGTAAGGAGTAGCAGTGAGGCTGTGAGGAGTAGCAGTAAGGAGTAGCAGTGAGGCTGTAAGGAGTAGCAGTGAGGCTGTAAGGAGTAGCAGTGAGGAGTAGCAGTGAGGCTGTGAGGAGTAGCAGTAAGGAGTGTTCTGCAATTAAAAAGCTTTTATTTCCTACTCTACTCTGCTATAATAATGATCTATTTCAAATCAGACTGCAGAGTAGCTGCTACAGTGAGATACATACATTAGTACTGGAGTGATGTAGAGAGGAGCACTTCTTCAGTGTGCTGTTAGATGTGACAATGTAAGCTGAGAAGAGAGCATCCTTTCCAGGCTATATTTCTCCCTGTTGGTAGCATGGAACACAGCTAGAGGAATATAGGGTTCTCTACGCTTCCACTGGATTAAAAACATCACTTTAACAGGCTGTCAACATTAGTAAGTCCACATACATGCAATAGAAGACTTCTGAAATAACGATCAATATGTTGCTGGTATGTGGTTGTTGTTTGCTGGTTAGCTACAACTAAGGGTCTGATGCTAAAGGCCATGTACCCTGGGTCTGATGTAAAGGCTATGTACCCTGGGTCTGATGCTAAAGGCTATGTACCCTGGGTCTGATGCTAAAGGCTATGTACCCTGGGTCTGATGCTAAAGGCTATGTACCCTGGGTCTGATGCTAAAGGATATGTGGTCTGGGTCTGATGCTAAAGGCTATGTACCCTGGGTCTGATGCTAAAGGCTATGTACCCTGGGTCTGATGCTAAAGGATATGTACCCTGGGTCTGATGCTAAAGGCTATGTACCCTGGGTCTGATGCTAAAGGATATGTACCCTGGGTCTGATGCTAAAGGCTATGTACCCTGGGTCTGATGCTAAAGGCTATGTACCCTGGGTCTGATGCTAAAGGCCATGTACCCTGGGTCTGATGCTAAAGGCCATGTACCCTGGGTCTGATGCTAAAGGCTATGTACCCTGGGTCTGATGCTAAAGGCTATGTACCCTGGGTCTGGTGCTAAAGGCCATGTACCCTGGGTCTGATGCTAAAGGCCATGTACCCTGGGTCTGATGCTAAAGGCCATGTACCCTGGGTCTGATGCTAAAGGCCATGTACCCTGGGTCTGATGCTAAAGGCCATGTACCCTGGGTCTGATGCTAAAGGCCATGTACCCTGGGTCTGATGCTAAAGGCCATGTACCCTGGGTCTGATGCTAAAGGCCATGTACCCTGGGTCTGGTGCTAAAGGCCATGTACCCTGGGTCTGGTGCTAAAGGCCATGTACCCTGGGTCTGATGCTAAAGGCCATGTACCCTGGGTCTGATGCTAAAGGCCATGTACCCTGGGTCTGATGCTAAAGGCCATGTACCCTGGGTCTGATGCTAAAGGCCATGTACCCTGGGTCTGATGCTAAAGGCCATGTACCCTGGGTCTGATGCTAAAGGCCATGTACCCTGGGTCTGATGCTAAAGGCCATGTACCCTGGGTCTGATGCTAAAGGCCATGTACCCTGGGTCTGGTGCTAAAGGCCATGTACCCTGGGTCTGGTGCTAAAGGCCATGTACCCTGGGTCTGGTGCTAAAGGCCATGTACCCTGGGTCTGGTGCTAAAGGCCATGTACCCTGGGTCTGATGCTAAAGGCCATGTACCCTGGGTCTGATGCTAAAGGCCATGTACCCTGGGTCTGATGCTAAAGGCCATGTACCCTGGGTCTGATGCTAAAGGCCATGTACCCTGGGTCTGATGCTAAAGGCTATGTACCCTGGGTCTGATGCTAAAGGCTATGTACCCTGGGTCTGATGCTAAAGGCCATGTACCCTGGGTCTGATGCTAAAGGCCATGTACCCTGGGTCTGGTGCTAAAGGCCATGTACCCTGGGTCTGATGCTAAAGGCCATGTACCCTGGGTCTGATGCTAAAGGCCATGTACCCTGGGTCTGATGCTAAAGGCCATGTACCCTGGGTCTGATGCTAAAGGCTATGTACCCTGGGTCTGATGCTAAAGGCTATGTACCCTGGGTCTGATGCTAAAGGCTATGTACCCTGGGTCTGATGCTAAAGGCCATGTACCCTGGGTCTGATGCTAAAGGCCATGTACCCTGGGTCTGATGCTAAAGGCCATGTACCCTGGGTCTGATGCTAAAGGCCATGTACCCTGGGTCTGATGCTAAAGGCCATGTACCCTGGGTCTGATGCTAAAGGCCATGTACCCTGGGTCTGGTGCTAAAGGCCATGTACCCTGGGTCTGGTGCTAAAGGCCATGTACCCTGGGTCTGATGCTAAAGGCCATGTACCCTGGGTCTGATGCTAAAGGCCATGTACCCTGGGTCTGATGCTAAAGGCCATGTACCCTGGGTCTGATGCTAAAGGCCATGTACCCTGGGTCTGATGCTAAAGGCCATGTACCCTGGGTCTGATGCTAAAGGCTATGTACCCTGGGTCTGGTGCTAAAGGCCATGTACCCTGGGTCTGATGCTAAAGGCCATGTACCCTGGGTCTGATGCTAAAGGCCATGTACCCTGGGTCTGATGCTAAAGGCCATGTACCCTGGGTCTGATGCTAAAGGCCATGTACCCTGGGTCTGATGCTAAAGGCCATGTACCCTGGGTCTGATGCTAAAGGCTATGTACCCTGGCTCTGATGCTAAAGGCTATGTACCCTGGGTCTGATGCTAAAGGCCATGTACCCTGGGTCTGATGCTAAAGGCCATGTACCCTGGGTCTGATGCTAAAGGCCATGTACCCTGGGTCTGATGCTAAAGGCCATGTACCCTGGGTCTGGTGCTAAAGGCCATGTACCCTGGGTCTGGTGCTAAAGGCCATGTACCCTGGGTCTGGTGCTAAAGGCCATGTACCCTGGGTCTGGTGCTAAAGGCCATGTACCCTGGGTCTGATGCTAAAGGCCATGTACCCTGGGTCTGATGCTAAAGGCCATGTACCCTGGGTCTGATGCTAAAGGCCATGTACCCTGGGTCTGATGCTAAAGGCCATGTACCCTGGGTCTGATGCTAAAGGCCATGTACCCTGGGTCTGATGCTAAAGGCCATGTACCCTGGGTCTGATGCTAAAGGCCATGTACCCTGGGTCTGATGCTAAAGGCCATGTACCCTGGGTCTGATGCTAAAGGCCATGTACCCTGGGTCTGGTGCTAAAGGCCATGTACCCTGGGTCTGATGCTAAAGGCCATGTACCCTGGGTCTGATGCTAAAGGCCATGTACCCTGGGTCTGATGCTAAAGGCTATGTACCCTGGGTCTGATGCTAAAGGCTATGTACCCTGGGTCTGATGCTAAAGGCTATGTACCCTGGGTCTGATGCTAAAGGCCATGTACCCTGGGTCTGATGCTAAAGGCCATGTACCCTGGGTCTGATGCTAAAGGCCATGTACCCTGGGTCTGATGCTAAAGGCCATGTACCCTGGGTCTGATGCTAAAGGCCATGTACCCTGGGTCTGGTGCTAAAGGCCATGTACCCTGGGTCTGATGCTAAAGGCCATGTACCCTGGGTCTGATGCTAAAGGCTATGTACCCTGGGTCTGATGCTAAAGGCCATGTACCCTGGGTCTGATGCTAAAGGCCATGTACCCTGGGTCTGATGCTAAAGGCCATGTACCCTGGGTCTGATGCTAAAGGCCATGTACCCTGGGTCTGGTGCTAAAGGCCATGTACCCTGGGTCTGATGCTAAAGGCCATGTACCCTGGGTCTGATGCTAAAGGCCATGTACCCTGGGTCTGATGCTAAAGGCTATGTACTCTGGGTCTGATGCTAAAGGCTATGTACCCTGGGTCTGATGCTAAAGGCTATGTACCCTGGGTCTGATGCTAAAGGCTATGTACCCTGGGCCTGATGCTAAAGGCTATATACCCTGGGTCTGATGCTAAAGGCTATGTACCCTGGGCCTGATGCTAAAGGCTATATACCCTGGGTCTGATGCTAAAGGCTATGTACTCTGGGTCTGATGCTAAAGGCTATGTACCCTGGGTCTGATGCTAAAGGCTATGTACCCTGGGTCGGATGCTAAAGGCTATGTACCCTGGGTCGGATGCTAAAGGCTATGTACCCTGGGTCTGATGCTAACGGGTCTGGCTCCTGCAGGGTTAATGGACTATACCTGGGAAGAGATGGATCTGAAAGTGTACATTCTGTAAATCATAGCATAGGAAACGAGGCAGTAGAGAGAGAGTGAGCGAGAGAGAGATGTCTGGGTCATCGTAGATTAGACAGGTCCCTGTCTTGGGGTCAGTGAGGTATTTTACCTCCTGCAGTAGGTCAGCTTGTTCTATAGCCTTCAGTACATTCTTCTTAGATGTGTCCTGGGCCTCTCCTCCCAGCAAGAACTCATCCAGGATGAAGTAGGCCTTCTCAAAGTTAAATATGATGTCCAGCTCACACACCTATAACACACACACACACACACACACACACACACACACACACACACACAGTGGTGGAAAAAGTACCCATTTGTCAAAGATACCTTAATAAAAAATGACAGCATGGTGAAGCAAGGTAATGTTTCCCACATTTTCAGACTAATAAACAACTATTGATTTAGAACTACGGAAAGTTACCACAAGTCGCAAAGGAAACAGGATCTGCCTCCACTGTTCCACGGGGGACCAGTACGGACATGTGTGCACTCACTCTGCAAGTGGCTCTGGATAAGAGCGCCCGACCAGTACGGACATGAACTCACTCTGCAAGTGGCTCTGGATAAGAGCGCCCGACCAGTACGAACATGAACTCACTCTGCAAGTGGCTCTGGATAAGAGCGCCCGACCAGTACGAACATGAACTCACTCTGCAAGTGGCTCTGGATAAGAGCGCCCGCTAAATTACTAAAATGTCACATGTAAAAAAAGTAGAAGAGACATGTTGACTAACATTACCCTGGATACGCCAACGTTGACAAAACGCTCTGTCATACAGTCCTCGCTAGCCTAACTTCCTTTCATGGCCAACGTTAGCTAGTTAACATTCGCCTTCTACATCTAGCTACATATTAAACGTCCATCCTCTCAGGCCAGGGGCACAACAATGTATGAACTAATGGTTGTATCAGAATCCCTGTTATAATCATTGGCCAGTACAGAGAGGCACAACCACAAGTCCTCATCCCTATCTCCATTCATGGATCATTTAGGAAAGGGCCCAGTTTACCTAGCTAGCATCCGGATGACAACAACACAACGAGATGCAACAATTCATGTTGTCAATGACGTACTGCTCTCGATGTGATGTGAGTGAAGCCAAATCCAAACTGGCTTCCCTTGGCAACCATGAATACACGCCACTGAAAGGCAGTAGGGATGACCAGGGATGCTCTCTTGATAAGTGTGTGAATTGGACCATTTTCCTGTCCTGCTAAGCGTTCATAATGTAACTGAAGTAAAGTAAAAGTTTTCAAACATATAAATAGTAAAGTTAAGTACAGATACTCCAAAAAATTACTTAAGTAGAGAGTAGGGAATAGAGAGTAGAGAGTAGGGAGTAGGGAATAGAGAGTAGAGAGTAGAGTAGGGAGTAGGGAATAGAGAGTAGTGAGTGGGGAATAGAGAGTAGAGTAGAGATTAGGGAGTAGGGAATAGAGAGTAGTGAGTGGGGAATAGAGAGTAGGGAGTAGGGAATAGAGAGTAGGGAGTAGGGAATAGAGAGTAGAGTAGGGAGTAGGGAATAGAGAGTAGTGAGTGGGGAATAGAGAGTAGAGTAGAGATTAGGGAGTAGGGAATAGAGAGTAGTGAGTGGGGAATAGAGAGTAGGGAGTAGGGAATAGAGAGTAGTGAGTGGGGAATAGAGAGTAGAGTAGGGAGTAGGGAATAGAGAGTAGTGAGTGGGGAATAGGGAATAGAGAGTAGAGAGAGTAGGGAGTAGGGAATAGAGAGTAGTGAGTGGGGAATAGAGAGTAGAGAGTAGAGTAGGGAGTAGGGAATAGAGAGTAGTGAGTGGGGAATAGAGAGTAGAGAGTAGTGAGTGGGGAATAGAGAGCAGGGAGTAGGGAATAGAGAGTAGAGTAGGGAGTAGGGAATAGAGAGTAGTGAGTGGGGAATAGAGAGTAGGGAGTAGGGAACAGAGAGTAGAGTAGGGAGTAGGGAGTGGGGAATAGGGAGTAGGGAATAGAGAGTAGAGTAGGGAGTAGGGAGTAGGGAATAGAGAGTAGAGAGTAGGGAATAGAGAGTAGGGAATAGAGAGTAGGGAGTGGGGAATAGAGAGTAGGGAGTAGGGAATAGAGAGTAGGGAGTAGAGAGTAGATATTAGGGAGTAGAGAGTAGAGAATAGAGAATAGAGAGTAGAGAGTAGAGAATAGAGAGTAGGGAGTAGGGAATAGAGAGTAGAGAGTAGGGAGTGGGGAATAGAGAGTAGAGAGTAGAGAGTAGGGAATAGAGAGTAGGGAATAGAGAGTAGGGAGTAGGGAGTAGAGAGTAGAGTAGGGAGTAGGGAGTAGAGAGTAGGGAATAGAGAGTAGTGAGTGGGGAATAGAGAGTAGGGAGTAGGGAATAGAGAGTAGAGAGTAGAGTAGGGAGTGGGGAATAGAGAGTAGAGAGTGGGGAATAGAGAGTAGGGAGTAGGGAATAGAGAGTAGAGAGTAGAGTAGGGAGTGGGGAATAGAGAGTAGAGAGTGGGGAATAGAGAGTAGGGAGTAGGGAATAGAGAGTAGGGAGTGGGGAATAGAGAGTAGGGAATAGAGAGTAGAGAGCAGAGTAGGGAGTGGGGAATAGAGAGTAGAGTGGGGAATAGAGAGTAGAGTAGGGAATAGAGTAGGGAGTGGGGAATAGAGAGTAGAGAGTAGAGTAGGGAGTGGGGAATAGAGAGTAGGGAGTAGGGAATAGAGAGTAGGGAGTAGAGAGTAGAGTAGGGAGTGGGGAATAGAGAGTAGGGAATAGAGAGTAGGGAGTAGGGAATAGAGAGTAGAGAGTAGAGAGTAGAGTAGGGAGTAGAGAGTAGAGAGTAGAGTAGGGAGTAGGGAATAGAGAGTAGAGAGTAGAGAGTAGAGTAGGGAGTAGAGAGTAGAGAGTAGAGTAGGGAGTGGGGAATAGAGAGTAGAGTAGGGAGTAGAGTAGGGAGTGGGGAATAGAGAGTAGAGTAGGGAATAGAGAGTAGGGAGTAGGGAGTAGATATTAGGGAGTAGAGAGTAGAGAGTAGAGAGTAGAGATTAGGGAGTAGATATTAGGGAGTAGAGAGTAGAGAGTAGAGAGTAGAGAGTAGAGAGTAGAGATTAGGGAGTAGGGAGTAGGGAATAGAGAGTATATAGTAGGGAGTAGGGAATAGAGAGTATATAGTAGGGAGTAGGGAATAGAGAGTATATAGTAGGGAATAGAGAGTAGAGAGTAGAGAGTAGGGAATAGAGAGTAGGGAATAGAGAGTAGGGAGTAGGGAATAGAGAGTAGCGATTAGGGAATAGAGAATAGAGGGTAGAGATTAGGGAGTAGGGAATAGAGAGTAGAGATTAGGGAGTAGGGAATAGAGAGTATATAGTAGGGAGTAGAGAGTAGGGATTAGGGAATAGAGAGTAGGGAATAGGGAGTAGAGTAGGGAGTAGGGAGTGGGGAATAGGGAGTAGGGAATAGAGAGTAGAGTAGGGAGTAGGGAGTGGGGAATAGGGAGTAGGGAATAGAGAGTAGAGTAGGGAATTGAGAGTAGGGAGTAGAGTGGGGAATAGAGAGTAGAGAGTAGGGAATAGAGAGTAGGGAGTGGGGAATAGAGAGTAGGGAATAGAGAGTAGGAAGTAGAGAGTAGATATTAGGGAATAGAGAGTAGAGAGTAGAGAATAGAGAGTAGGGAGTAGGGAATAGAGAGTAGAGAGTAGGGAGTGGGGAATAGAGAGTAGGGAGTAGAGAGTAGGGAATAGAGAGTAGGGAGTAGGGAGTAGAGAGTAGAGTAGGGAGTAGGGAGTAGAGAGTAGGGAATAGAGAGTAGAGAGTAGGGAGTGGGGAATAGAGAGTAGTGAGTGGGGAATAAAGAGTAGGGAGTAGGGAATAGAGAGTAGAGAGTAGAGAAGGGAGTGGGGAATAGAGAGTAGAGAGTGGGGAATAGAGAGTAGGGAGTAGGGAATAGAGAGTAGAGAGTAGAGTAGGGAGTAGAGAGTAGAGTAGGGAGTAGAGAGTAGGGAATAGAGAGTAGAGAGTAGGGAGTGGGGAATAGAGAGTAGTGAGTGGGGAATAGAGAGTAGGGAGTAGGGAATAGAGAGTAGAGAGTAGAGAGTAGAGAAGGGAGTGGGGAATAGAGAGTAGAGAGTGGGGAATAGAGAGTAGGGAGTAGGGAATAGAGAGTAGAGTAGGGAGTGGGGAATAGAGAGTAGAGTGGGGAATAGAGAGTAGGGAGTAGGGAATAGAGAGTAGAGAGTAGGGAGTGGGGAATAGAGAGTAGGGAATAGAGAGTAGAGAGTAGAGTAGGGAGTGGGGAATAGAGAGTAGAGTGGGGAATAGAGAGTAGAGTAGGGAATAGAGAGTAGGGAGTAGAGAGTAGAGAATAGAGAGTAGGGAGTGGGGAATAGAGAGTAGAGAGTAGAGAGTAGAGTAGGGAGTGGGGAATAGAGAGTAGGGAGTGGGGAATAGAGAGTAGGGAGTAGGGAATAGAGAGTAGGGAGTAGGGAATAGAGAGTAGAGAGTAGAGTAGGGAGTAGAGAGTAGAGAGTAGAGTAGGGAGTGGGGAATAGAGAGTAGGGAATAGAGAGTAGAGAGTAGAGAGTAGAGTAGGGAGTGGGGAATAGAGAGTAGGGAGTGGGGAGTAGATATTAGGGAGTAGAGAGTAGAGAGTAGGGAGTAGAGAGTAGAGAGTATATAGTAGGGAGTAGGGAATAGAGAGTATATAGTAGGGAGTAGGGAATAGAGAGTATATAGTAGGGAGTAGGGAATAGAGAGTATATAGTAGGGAGTAGAGAGTAGAGATTAGGGAGTAGGGAATAGAGAGTATATAGTAGGGAGTAGAGAGTAGAGATTAGGGAGTAGGGAATAGAGAGTAGCGATTAGGGAATAGAGAATAGAGAGTAGAGTAGGGAGTGGGGAATAGAGAGTAGAGTAGGGAATAGAGAGTAGGGAATAGAGAGTAGGGAGTAGGGAGTAGATATTAGGGAGTAGAGAGTAGAGAGTAGGGAGTAGAGAGTAGAGAGTAGAGAATAGAGAGTATATAGTAGGGAGTAGGGAATAGAGAGTATGTAGTAGGGAGTAGAGAGTAGAGATTAGGGAGTAGGGAATAGAGAGTAGCGATTAGGGAATAGAGAATAGAGGGTAGAGATTAGGGAGTAGGGAATAGAGAGTAGAGATTAGGGAGTAGAGAGTAGGGAGTAGGGAATAGAGAGTAGAGATTAGGGTATAGGGAATAGAGAATAGAGAGTAGAGATTAGGGAGTAGGGAATAGAGAGTATATAGTAGGGAGTAGAGAGTAGGGATTAGGGAATAGAGAGTAGGGAATAGGGAGTAGGGAATAGAGAGTAGAGATTGGGGAATAGAGAATAGAGAGTAGGGAATAGAGAGTAGAGATTAGGGAGTAGGGAATAGAGAGTAGGGATTAGGGAATAGAGAATAGAGAGTAGGGAATAGAGAGTAGAGATTAGGGAGTAGGGAATAGAGAGTAGGGAGTGGGGAATAGAGAGTAGGGAATATGGAGTAGGGAATAGAGAGTAGAGATTAGGGAATAGAGAGTAGAGATTAGGGAATAGAGAATAGAGAGTATATAGTAGGGAATATAGAGTAGAGATTAGGGAATAGAGAGTAGCGATTAGGGAATAGAGAGTAGCGATTAGGGAATAGAGAGTAGGGAATAGAGAGTAGGGAATAGAGAGTAGAGAATAGAGAGTAGGGAGTGGGGAATAGAGAGTGGGGAATAGAGAGTGGGGAATAGAGAGTAGTGAGTAGGGAATAGAGAGTAGGGAATAGAGAGTAGGGAGTAGGGAATAGAGAGTAGGGAATAGAGAATAGAGAGTAGTGAGTAGGGAATAGAGAGTAGGGAATAGAGAGTAGGGAATAGAGAGTAGGGAATAGAGAGTGGGGAATAGAGAGTGGGGAATAGAGAGTGGGGAATAGAGAGTGGGGAATAGAGAGTGGGGAATAGAGAGTAGGGAATAGAGAGTAGGGAATAGATGGATACGTACACTGCCAAAGTACTTATCCAGTAGTTCCACATATCTGTGGATGATCTCTAGTGTGATCAGCTCGTTGTCCTGGTTCTCTATGGCACAGCAGAAATACAGGCTGGCATACCTGGAACACAAACACACACACACACCTGTTAATAACACTCACAGCTTGGTGTCCTGGTTCCTCCATGGCACAGCAGAAACAGAATAACAACATGGGAGCATGAGTAACAGAACAGAGCCGAGTCTGTCGAGACGACAGGACAGAGCCGAGTCTGTCGAGACGACAGGTCAGAGCCGAGTCTGTCGAGACGACAGGTCAGAGCCGAGTCTGTCGAGACGACAGGTCAGAGCCGAGTCTGTCGAGACGACAGGTCAGAGCCGAGTCTGTCGAGACGACAGGACAGAGCCGAGTCTGTCGAGACGACAGGACAGAGCCGAGTCTGTCGAGACGACAGGACAGAGCCGAGTCTGTCGAGACGACAGGACAGAGCCCAGTCTGTCGAGACGACAGGACAGAGCCCAGTCTGTCGAGACGACAGGACAGAGCCCAGTCTGTCGAGACGACAGGACAGAGCCCAGTCTGTCGAGACGACAGGACAGAGCCCAGTCTGTCGAGACGACAGGACAGAGCCCAGTCTGTCGAGACGACAGGACAGAGCCCAGTCTGTCGAGACGACAGGACAGAGCCCAGTCTGTCGAGACGACAGGACAGAGCCCAGTCTGTCGAGACGACAGGACAGAGCCCAGTCTGTCGAGACGACAGGACAGAGCCCAGTCTGTCGAGACGACAGGACAGAGCCCAGTCTGTCGAGACGACAGGACAGAGCCCAGTCTGTCGAGACGACAGGACAGAGCCCAGTCTGTCGAGACGACAGGACAGAGCCCAGTCTGTCGAGACGACAGGACAGAGCCGAGTCTGTCGAGATGACAGGACAGAGAAACTATGAAATAACATCTATGGAATCATAACCAAAAAAGTGTTAATCAAATCAAAATATATTTTATATTTGAGATTCTTCTAATACCTTCCCTCTGCCTTGATGACAGCTTTGCACATTCTTGGCATTCTCTCAACCAGCTTCAGCTGGAATGCTTTTCCAACAGTCTTGAGTTCCCACATATGCTGAGCACTTGTTCGCTGCATTTAATTCACTCTGCGGTCCGACTCATCGCAAACCATCTCAATTTGGTTGAGGCCAGGTCATCTGATGCAGCACTCCATCACTCTCCTTCTTGGTAAAATAGCCCGTACACAGCCTGGAGGTGTGTTGGGTCATTGTCCTGTTGAAAAACAAATGATAGTCCCACTAAGCCCAAACCAGATGGGATGGCGTATCGCTGTAGAATGCTGTGGTATCCATGCTGGTTAAGTGTGCCTTGAATTGTAAATAAATCACATACAGTGTCAACAGCAAAGCACCATCACACCTCCTCCTCCATGCTTCACGGTGGGAACCACACATGCAGAGATCACCCGTTCACCCACACCACGTCTCACAAAGACACGGCAGTTGAAACCAAAAATCTCCAATTTGGACTCTAGACCAAAGGACAAATTTCCACCGATCTAATGTCCATTGCTCATGTTTCTTCATGCAGGTGAGTCTCTTCTTCTTATTGGTGTCCTTTAGTAGTGATTTCTTTGCAGCAATTCAACAATGAAGGCCTGATTCACGCAGTCCCCTCTGAACAGTTGATGTTGAGATGTGTCTGTTACTTGAACTCTGTGAAGCATTTATTTGGGCTGCAATTTCTGATGCTGTTAACTCTAATGAACTTATCCTTTGCAGCAGAGGTAACTCTGGGTCTTCCATTCCTGTGGCGGTCCTCCTGAGAGCCAGTTTCATCATAGCACTTGATGGTTTTTGCGACTGCACTTGAAGAAACTTTCAAAGTCCTTGAAATTTTCCAGATTGACTGACCTTCATGTCTTAAAGTAATGATTGACTGTCATTTCTCTTAGCTTACTTGAGCTGTTCTTGCCATAATATGGACTTGGTCTTTTACCAAATAGGGCTATATACTGTATACCCTCCCCCTTACCAACACAACTGATTGGCTCAAACGCATTAAGAAGGAAAGAAATTTCACAAATGTACTTTTAAAAAGGCACACCTGTTAATTGAAATGCATTCCAGGTGACTACATCATGAAGCTGGTTGAGACAATGCCAAGAGTGTGCAAAGCTGTCATCAAGGCAAAGGGTAGCTATTTGAAGAATCGCCAATATGAAATATATTTTGATTTGTTTAACACTTTTTTGGTTACTACATGATTCCATATGTGTTATGTCATAGTTTGTCTTCACTATTATTCTACAAAATAGAAAATAGTACAAATAAAGAAAAACCCTTGAATGAGTTCTAAAACTCTTGACCGGCAAAAATAAATTACAACCTGTTTTCGCTTTGTCATTATGGGTTATTGTGTGTAGATTGATGAGGAAAATGTTTTATTTAATCCATTTTTAGAACAACGCTGTAACCTAACAAAATGTGGAAAAAGTCAAGGGGTCTGAATACTTTCCGGATTCACCGTATGTCTACCAGCAGCATACCACCCTGCATTCCACTGCTGACTTGCCTCTGAAGCTAAGCAGGGTTGGTCCTGGTCAGTCCCTGGATGGGAGACCAGATGCTGCTGGAAGTGGAGGGCCAGCCAGTTTTTCCCCGTTGTTTGTAACTTATTTTGTCCATAATGTTGCTGCTACCGTCTCTTTTGACCGAAAAGACCTTCTGGACATCAGAACAGCGATTACTCACCTCAAACTGGCCGAAGATTTTTTTTGTTAATGAGTCCGACACGAAGGATATACTGCTTCCCCAAGACCAGGCCCAAATCCTCGTCATCCGCATGAAGAAAAGACAGAGATACAGGAAGTCGGGGTGCCTTCTGAGAATTCGTCAGCGAGTGGGTAAACCGCCATAACCATCCGTTCTATTGGCCAATCGAGACTATCCTATCAACGGGACATTAAAAACTGTAACGTCTTATGTTTCACCGAGTTGTGGCTGAACGAAGACACAGAATATATAGCTGGCTGGGTTTTCCATGCATTGAGCAGCTACGTCTGGTAAGACAAGGGGTGGGGGTGTGTGTCTATTTGTCAATAACAGCTGGTGTGCAATGTCTAATATTAAAGAAGTCTCGAGGTATTGCTCACCTGAGGTAGAGTACATCATGATAAGCTGTAGACCACACTATCTACCAAGAAAGTTTATCTATATTATTCGTAGCTGTCTATTTACCACCACAAACAGATGCCGGCACTAAGACCGCACTCAACGAGCTGTATAAGGCCAAAAGCAAACAAGAAGATGGTAATCCAGAAGCGGCGCTCCTAGTGGCCGGAGACTTTAATGCAGGCAAACTTAAACTTTTACCTCATTTCTACCAGCATGTCACAAGTGCAACCAGAGGGGAAAAAAACTCTAGACCACCTCCACACACAGAGACGCATACACAGCTCTCCCTCCATTTGGCAAATCTGACCATAATTCTATCCTCCTGATTACTGCTTACAAGCTAAAACTAAAGCAGGAAGTACCAGTGACTCGTTCAATACGGAAGTGGTGAGATGAAGCGGATGCTACTCTATAGGACTGTTTTGCTAGTACAGACTGGAATATTTTTCCGGGATTCATCCAATGACATTGAGGAGTATACCACCTCAGTCACTGGCTTAATCAATAAGTGCATCGACAGCGTCGTCCCCACAGTGACCATATGTACATATCCCAACCAGAAGCCATGGATTACAGGCAACATCCGCACCGAGCTAAAGGCTAGAGCTGACGCTTTCAAGGAGTGGGACACTAATCCGGATGCTATGCCTTCAGACGAACCATCAAACAGGCAAAGTGTCAAAACACCAGCTCTGACTTTCGTCGGATGTGGCTGGGCTTGCAAACTATTTCGGACTACAAAGGGAAACCCAGCAGCGACCTGCCCAGTGACGTGAGCCTACCAGACGAGCTAAATGCCTTTTATGCTAGCTTCCAGCGAAGCAACACTGAAGCATGCATGAGAGCACCAGCTGTTCCGGTTGACTATGTTATCACACTCTCCATAGCCGATGTGATCAAGACCTTTAACTTCTCTAGGATAGGGGGCAGCATTTTCACATTTGGATGAAAAGCATACCCAAATTCAACTGCTAGCTACTCATCCCCAGAAGATAAGATATGCATATTGTTAGTAGATTTGGATAGAAAACACTCTGAAGTTTCTAAAACTGTTTGAATCATGTCTGTGAGTATAACATAACTTATTTAGCAGGCGAAACCCCGAGGACAAACCTTTCAGGTCACTTTTTGAGGTCACTCTCTTTTCAATGGGTTTTCATTGGGAAACCAGATTTCTAATTGACCTGCTTGCAGTTCCTACCGCTTCCACTGGATGTCAACAGTCTTGAGAAATTGGTTGAGGTTATTCCTTTGTGTAATGAAGAAGTATGGCCATGTTGAACGAGAGTCACATTAAGTGTCCTGTTTGTTAGAAGCGCGTGAGCAGAAAGCTGGCTGTTGGTTTTAATCCTGTATTGAACACAGATCATCCCGTCTTCAATTTTATCGATTATTAACGTTAAAAAATACCTAAAGTTGTATTACCAAAATAGTTTGAAATTTTTTGGCAAAGTTTACAGGTAACCTTTGAGATATTTTGTAGTCTCATTTGAGCAATTTGTAAGCTGTGTTTTTCTGGATCAAACGCACCAAATAAATGGACATTTTGGATATATATCGACGGAATTAATCGAACAAAAGGACCATTTGTGATGTTTATGGGACATATTGGAGTGCCAACAACAGAAGCTCGTCAAAGGTAAGGCATGAATTTTATTTTTATTTCTGCGTTTTGTGTCGTGCCTGCAGGGTTGAAATATATCTCTCTTTGTTTACAATGGTGCTAACTCAGATAATAGCATCGTTTGCTTTCACCGAAAAGCCTATTTGAATGGATTCACAACCAGTGTAGCTTTAATTTGGTAACTTTCATGTGTGATTTAATGAAAGTTTGATTTTTATAGTAATTTTCATTGTAATTCATTTGAATTTGGCGCTCTGCATTTTCTCTGGCTTTTTGCCAAGTGAGACAGTAGCGTCCTGCCTAAACTCAGATTTTTTTATATAAATATGAACTTTACCGAACAAAGCATACATGTATTGTGTAACATGAAGTCCTATGAGTGTCATCTGATGAAGATCATCAAAGGTTAGTGATTAATTTTATCTCTTTCTGCTTTTTGTTACTCCTCTCTGGCTGGAAAAATGGCTGTGTTTTTCTGTGGCTATCTACTGACCTAACATAATCGTTTGGTGTGCTTTCGCCGTAAATCCTTTTTGAAATCAGACATGTTGGCTGGATTCACAACAAGTGTAGCTTTAATTTGGTGTCTTTCATGTGTGATTTCATGAAAGTTTGATTTTTATAGTAATATATTTGAATTTGGCGCTCTTCATTTTTACTAGCTTTTGGCCAAGTGGGACGTTAGTGTCCCACATATCCCAGAGAAGTTAAACAGGTCAACATTCACAAGTCAGCGGGGACAGCCAGATTACCAGGACGTGCAATCAGAGCATGCGGGGAACAACTGGCAATTGTCTTCACTGACATTTTCAACCTCTCCCTGACCGAATCTATAATACCTACATGTTTCAAGCAGACCACCATAGTCCTTGTGCCCAAGAAAGTGAAGGTAACCTACCTAAATGACTACCGGCCCGTAGCACTCACGTTGGTAGCCATGAAGTGCTTTGAAAGGCTAGTCATGGTTCACATCAACACCATCATCCCGGAAACCCTAGACCCACTCCAATTCGTATACCGCCCCAACAGATCCACAGATGATGCAATCTCAATAGCACTCCACACTTCCCTTTCCCACCTGGACAAAAGGAACACCTATGTGAGAATGCTGTTCATTGACTACAGCTCAGCATTCAACACCATAGTGCCCTCAAAAGCTCATCACTAAGCTAAGGACCCTGGGACTAAACACCTCCCTCTGCAACTGGATCCTGGACTTCCTGATGGGCCCCCAGGGGGTAAGGATAGGCAACAACACATCCACCACACTGATCCTCAACACTGGAGCTCCCCAGGGGTGCGTGCTCAGTCCCCTCCTGTACTCCCTGTTCACCCACGACTGCGTGGCCAAGCACGACTCCAACACCATCATTACGTTTGCTGACGACACAACAGTGGTAGACCTGATCACCGATAGCGATGAGACAGCCTATTGGGGGGAGGTCAGAGAACTGGCATTGTGGTGCCAGGACAACAACCTCTCCCTCAATGTGAGCAAGACAAAGGAGCTGATCGTGGTGGTGCTACAGAGGGTAGTGGGGGGAGTGATGAGCTCTACAGCAGAGTCTCACAACTCAATCGCTGCAGGTAATAGCGTATACCCCGCGGTGGTACAGGAACGCTATGAAGGTCTGGAAATCTGGGCCCGGCCCTAATTCCTTATGAAGTAATAAGTGTGTATGTACGGCACAACAATGTCAAATATCCCAAAATAAATCCTGATCCGAAGATACTTTTGTGACAGTGATAAGGATGGCAACCTGGTGGGGGATGGCATGCTTCCCAAATACCATCCTATTCCCTACATAGTGCACTACGTTCGACCAAAGCCAAAAGTAGTGCACTATATACAGTTGAAGTCGGAAGTTTACATACACCTTAGCCAAATACATTTAAACTCATTTTTTTCACAATTCCTGACATTTAATCCTAGTAAAAATTCCCTGTCTTAGGTCAGTTAGGATCACCACTTTATTTTAAGAATGTGAAATGTCAGAATAATAGTAGTGAGAATGATTTATTTCAGATTTTATCACATTCCCAGTGGGTCAGAAGTTTACATACTCTCAATTAGTATTTGGTAGCATTGCCTTTAAATTGTTAAACTTGGGTCAAACTTTTCAGGTAGCCTTCCACAAGCTTCCCACAATAAGTTGGGTGAATTTAGGCCCATTCCTCCTGACAGAGCTGGTGCAACTGAGTCAGGTTTGTAGGCCTCCTCGCTCGCACACGCTTTTTCAGTTCTGCCCACAAATCTTCTATAGGATTGAGGTCAGGGTTTTGTGATGGCCACTCCAATACCTTGACTTTGTTGTCCTTAAGCCATTTTGCCACAACTTTGGAAGTATGCTTTGGTTCATTGTTCATTTGGAAGACCCATTTGTGACCAAGCTTTAACGTCCTGACTGATGTCTTGAGATGTTGTTTTAATATATCTATATAATTTTCATTCCTCATGATGCCATCTATTTGTGAAGTGCACCAGTCCCTCCTGCAGCAAAGCACCCCCACAACATGATGCTGCCACCCCGTGCTTCACGGTTGGGATGGTGTTCTTCGGCTTGCCAGCCTCCCCCTTTTTCCTCCAAACATAACGATGGCCAAACAGTTCTATTTTTGTTTCATCAGACCAGAGGACATTTCTCCAAAAAGTATGATCTTTGTCCCCATGTGCAGTTGCAAACCGTAGTCTGGCTTTTTTATGGCGGTTTTGGAGCAGTGGTTTCTTCCTTGCTGAGCGGCCTTTCAGGTTACGTCGATATAGGACTCGTTTTACTGTGGATATAGATACTTTTGTACCTATTTCCTCCAGAATCTTCACAAGGT
This sequence comes from Salvelinus fontinalis, assembly GCF_029448725.1. NCBI lineage: Eukaryota > Metazoa > Chordata > Actinopteri > Salmoniformes > Salmonidae > Salvelinus > Salvelinus fontinalis. The sequence continues at coordinate 13,127,076 of NC_074678.1, forward strand.
CCTTTGCTGTTGTTCTGGGATTGATTTGCACTTTTCGCACCAAAGTACGTTCATCTCTAGGAGACAGAACGCGTCTCCTTCCTGAGCGGTATGACGGCTGCGTGGTACCATGGGGTTTATACTTGCGTACTATTGTTTGTACAGATGAACGTGGTACCTTCAGGCGTTTGGAAATTGCGCCCAAGGATGAACCAGACTTGTGGAGGTCTACAATTTGTTTTCGGCGGTCTTGTCTGATTTCTTTTGATTTTCCCATGATGTCAAGCAAAGAGACACTGAGTTTGAAGGTAGGCCTTGAAATGCATCCACAGGTACACCTACAGTGGGGCAAAAAAGTATTTAGTCAGCCACCAATTGTGCAAGTTCTCCCACATAAAAAGATGAGAGAGGCCTGTAATTTTCATCATAGGTACACTTCAACTATGACAGACAAAATGAGAAAAGAAAATCCAGAAAATCACATTGTAGGATTTTTATGAATTTATTTGCAAATTATGGTGGAAAATAAGTATTTGGTCAATAACAAAAGTTTATCTCAATACTTTGTTATATACCCTTTGTTGGCAATGACAGAGGTCAAACGTTTAAACAAAGTCTTCACAAGGTTTTAACACACTGTTGCTGGTATTTTGGCCCATTCCTCCATGCAGATCTCCTCTAGAGCAGTGATGTTTTGGGGCTGTTGCTGGACAACACGGACTTTCAACTCCCTCCAAAGATTTTCTATGGGGTTGAGATCTGGAGACTGGCTAGGCCACTCCAGGACCTTGAAATGCTTCTTACGAAGATACTCCTTCGTTGCCCGGGCGGTGTGTTTGGGATCATTGTCATGCTGAAAGACCCAGCCACGTTTCATCTTCAATGCCCTTGCTGATGGAAGGAGGTTTTCACTCAAAATCTCACGATACATGGCCCCATTCATTCTTTCCTTTACACGGATCAGTCGTCCTGGTCCCTTTGCAGAAAAACAGCCCCAAAGCATGATGTTTCCACCCCCATGCTTCACAGTAAGTATGGTGTTCTTTGGATGCAACTCAGCATTCTTTGTCCTCCAAACACGACGAGTTGAGTTTTTACCAAAAAGTTCTATTTTGGTTTCATCTGACCATATGGCATTCTCCCAATCTTCTTCTGGATCATCCAAATGCTCTCTAGCAAACTTCAGACGGGCCTGGACATGTACTGGCTTAAGCAGGGGGACACGTCTGGCACTGCAGGATTTGAGTCCCTGGCGGCGTAGTGTGTTACTGATGGTAGGCTTTGTTACTTTAGTCCCAGCACTCTGCAATTCATTCACTAGGTGCCCCCGTGTGGTTCTGGGATTTTTGCTCACAGTTCTTGTGATCATTTTGACCCCACGGGGTGAGATCTTGCGTGGAGCCCCAGATCGAGGGAGATTATCAGTGGTCTTGTATGTCTTCCATTTCCTAATAATTGCTCCCACAGTTGATTTCTTCAAACCAAGCTGCTTACCTATTGCAGATTCAGTCTTCCCAGCCTGGTGCAGGTCTACAATTTTGTTTCTGGTGTCCTTTGACAGCCCTTTGGTCTTGGCCATAGTGGAGTTTGGAGTGTGACTGTTTGAGGTTGTGGACAGGTGTCTTTTATACTGATAACAAGTTCAAACAGGTGCCATTAATACAGGTAACGAGTGGAGGACAGAGGAGCCTCTTAAAGAATAAGTTGTGAGAGCCAGAAATCTTGCTTGTTTGTAGGTGACCAAATACTTATTTTCCACCATAATTTGCAAATAAATTCATTAAAAATCATACAATGTGATTTTCTGGATTTTTTTTCCTCATTTTGTCTGTCATAGTTGATGAAAATTACAGGCCTCTCTCATCTTTTTAAGTGGGAGAACTTGCACAATTGGTGGCTGACTAAATACTTTTTTGCCCCACTGTTATTAGACTATCAGAAGCTTAAGCCATGACATCCCTTTCTGGAATTTTCCAAGCTGTTTAAAGGCACAGTCAACTTAGTGTATGTAAACTTCTGACCCACTGGAATTGTGATACAGTGAATTATAAGTGAAATAATCTGTCTGTAAACAATTGTTGGAAAAATGACTTGTGTCATGCATAAAGTAGATGTTCTAACCGACTTGGCAACACTATAGCTTGTTAACAAGAAATGTGAGGAGTGGCTGAACAACGTGCTTGAACTCTATCACTACTCACCTCTTGTAAACAACCTTGAGGTCTCTCCACTCCAGAAATGAACACATCTTTGGTTTCCTGGCCAGAACCGTCTGGACCAGCTCTCTGGTAATCTTCTTCTTCTCCTTATCAGACAGAGGAACATACCACTTCTGGAGACGCAGCTTCCCCTGCCTACTGAACAGCAGCATGAACTGCATCTGGAAGAGAGGGCGAGAAGAAGGGATATTAGTGGAGACGGAAAGGAGAGACAAGGAGGGATATTAGTGGAGACGGAAAGGAGAGACAAGGAGAGATATTAGAGGAGACGGAAAGGAGAGACAAGGAGGGATATTAGTGGAGACAGGGAGGAGGGATATTAGTGGAGACGGAAAGGAGAGACAAGGAGGGATATTAGTGGAGACGGAAAGGAGAGACAAGGAGGGATATTAGTGGAGACAGGGAGGAGGGATATTAGTGGAGACGGAAAGGAGAGACAAGGAGGGATATTAGTGGAGACAGGGAGGAGGGATATTAGTGGAGACGGAAAGGAGAGACAAGGAGGGATATTAGTGGAGACAGGGAGGAGGGATATTAGTGGAGACGGAAAGGAGAGACAAGGAGGGATATTAGTGGAGACAGGGAGGAGAGGAGAGACAAGGAGGGATATTAGGGGAGACAGGGAGGAGAGGAGAGACAAGGAGGGATATTAGTGGAGACGGAGGAGGGATATTAGAGGAGACGGAGGAGAGGAGAGAGAAGGAGGGATATTAGAGGAGACGGAGGAGAGGAGAGAGAAGGAGGGATATTAGTGGAGACGGAGGAGGGATATTAGTGGAGACGGAGGAAAGACAAGGAGGGATATTAGTGGAGACAGGGAGGAGAGGAGAGACAAGGAGGGATATTAGAGGAGACAGGGAGGAGAGGAGAGACAAGGAGGGATATTAGAGGAGAGGAGGAGAGGAGAGACAAGGAGGGATATTAGAGGAGACGGAGGAGGGATATTAGTGGAGACGGAGGAGAGGAGAGAGAAGGAGGGATATTAGTGGAGACGGAGGAGAGGAGAGACAAGGAGGGATATTAGAGGAGACGGAGGAGGGATATTAGAGGAGACGGAGGAGGGATATTAGAGGAGACGGAGGAGGGATATTAGAGGAGAGGAGAGACAACGAGGGATATTAGAGGAGAGGAGAGACAAGGAGGGATATTAGTGGAGACGGAGGGAGAGACAAGGAGGGACATTAGTGGAGACGGAGGGAGAGACAAGGAGGGACATTAGTGGAGACGGAGGGAGAGACAAGGAGGGACCCAAACACAAATGTCCCTTCAACCGAACACAAACAGGCCCTGTAGCCAAACACAAACAGCCCTATAAGGGCACCTTGCCCGACTTGTATTGTTCAGAGGACTGTAAGGACACCTTGCCCCATCATGTATTGTTCAGAGGACTGTAAGGGCACCTTTCCCCATCATGTATTGTTCAGAGGACTGTAAGGGCACCTTGCCCCATTTTAAATATCACATTTAAATAAGTATTCAGAACCTTTACTCAGTACTTGTTTTAGCAACTTTGGCAGCGATTACAGCCTGGAGTCTTCTTGGGTATGACGCTACACGCTTGGCACATCTGTATTTGGGGAGTTTCTCCCATTCTTCTCTGCAGATTCTCTCAAGCTCTGTCAGGTTGGATGGGGAGCGTCGCTGCACAGCTATTTTCAGGTCTCTCCAGAAATGTTCGATCTTTTTCAAGTCCGGGATCTGGCTGGGCCACTCAAGGACATTCAGAGACTTGTCCCGAAGCCACTCCTGCGTTGTCTTGGCTGTGTGCTTAGGGTCATTCTCCTGTTGGAAGGTGAACCTTCGCCCCAGCCTGAGGTCCTGAGTACTCTGGAGCAGGTTTTCATCAACGATCTCTCTGTACTTTGCTTCGCTCATCTTTCCCTCGATCCTGACTAGTCTCCCAGTCCCTGCTGCTGAGAAACATCCCCACAGCATGATGCTGCCACCACCATGCTTCACCGTAGGGATGGTGCCAGGTTTCCTCCAGACATGATGCTTGGCATTCTGGCCAAAGAGTTCAATCTTGGTTTCATCAGACCAGAGAACCTTGTTTCTCATGGTCTGAGAGTCTTTAGGTGCCTTTTGGCAAATTCCAAGCTGGCTGTCATGTGCCTTTTACTGAGGAGTGGCTTCCCTCTGGCTACTCTACCATAAAGGCCTGATACTGCAGGGATGATTGTCCTTCTGGAAGGTTCCTCCATCTCCACAGAGGAACTCTGGAGCTCTGTCAGAGTGACCATTGGGTTCCTGGTCACCTCCCTGACCAAGGCTCTTCTCTCCCGATTGCTCAGTTTGGCCAGGCAGCCAGCTCTAGGAAGAGTTGCTTCTGTCTGGCCACTCTACCACAAAGGCCTGATTGGTGAAGTGCTGCAGAGATTGTTGTATTTCTGGAAGGGTCTCACATCTCCACAGAGGAACTGGATCTCTGTGACCACCGGGTTCTTGGACACCTCCCTGACCAAGGCCCATCTCCCCCAATTGCTCAGTTCGGCCGCGCGGCCAGCTCTAGGAAGAGTCTTGGTGGTTCCAAATTTCTATCAACTAATGATGGAGGGCACTGTGTTCTTGGGGACCTTCAATGCTGCAAAAATGTTTTGGTACCCTTCCCCAGATCTGAGCCTCAACACATCCTGTCTCGGAGCTCTACAGACAATTCCTTTGACCTCATGGCTTGGATTTTGCTCTGACATGCACTGTCAACTGTGGGACCAGGTGTGTGACTTTCCAAATCATGTCCAATTAACAGGTGGACTCCAATCAAGTTGTAGAAACATCTCAAGGATAATCAATGGAAACAGGATGCACCTGAGCTCAATTTCGAGTCTCATAGCAAAGGGTCTGAATAGTTATGTAAATAAGGTATCTTTTTTATTTTTAACACATTTGCCAAAATAAAATAAAACACTTCTTTAAAATTATTATTATGGGGTATTCTGTGTAGATTGATGAGTAAAAAATAATTTAATACATTTTTGAATAAGGCTGTAATGTAACAACATTTGGAAAATGTCAAGGGGTCTGAATACTTTCCGAAGGCACTGCAAATTATGTAATCTGCCAGGGAGATATGTATACTGTAGCTAAGAAAGTAATACTAAGTGTATGTTGTGTAGTAAGCTGTTAGTAGCCCATGTGCCTCACTCTAATAATTTGGTCCCTCTCCCCATCATAACTACAGTTCTGAATTGGTGGTGCACGTCTAGCCTAAAGACATACAGTTTTAGAAAAATGTACTCATTGAATATTGTAAGAGCTTTCATTGTCTGCTTATTTTTTTTTATTTAACCAGGTATTTATATATATATAACCCTAACCCTTTATTTAACCAGGTAGGCTAGTTGAGAAAAAGTTCTCATTTACAACTGGGACCTGGTCAAGATAAAGAACACCAGTGCGACACAAACAACAACACAGAGTTACACATGGAATAAAACAAACATACAGTCAATAATACAGTAGAGAAAAAGTCTACATACAGGGAGTGTAAATGAGGTAAGATTAGGGAGGTAAGGCAATAAATAGGCCATAGTGGGGAAATAATTACAATTTAGCAATTAAACACTGGAGTGATAGATGTGCAGAAGATGAATGTGCAAGTAGAGATACTGGGGTGCAAAGGAGAAAAATAAATCAAATAAATACAGTATGGGGATGAGGTAGTTGGATGGGCTATTTACAGATGGGCTATGCACAGGTGCAGTGATCTGTGAGCTGCTCTGACAGCTGGTGCTTAAAGTTAGTGAGGGAGATATGGGTGTCCAGCTTCAGTGATTTTTGCAGTTGGTTCCAGTCATTGGCAGCAGAGAACTGGAAGGAGAGGCGGCCCAACGAGGAATTGGCTTTGGGGATGACCAGTGAAATATACCTGCTGGAGCGCGTGCTACAGGTGGGTGCTGCTATGGTGACCAGTAAGCTGAGATAAGGCTGGGCTTTACCTAGCAAAGACTTATAGATGACCTGGAGGCAGTGGGTTTGGCGACGAGTATGAAGCGAGGGCCAGCCAACGAGAGCATACAGGTCAAAAGTGGATCCTCGTGATTGTATTTCCCCTCCTTTTGAGGCCACATAGGTCTAATAAAATAATACATATTTTGTAGTGGCTTTGATGGCATGCACCACCAATATTGACATGCTAAAATCGCCACTGCACGTTTAAAAACCCTCGCTTAAATTAGCGAACCACAAGCATAAATTAGCATAAATAATTGAATGAGCTAGCTGTGGACAGATTGAAATCCATCCCAACTCCAAGCGTGACCGTATAGTCTCTCCCCCACCGGCCACTACCTGGTTTCCACTAGCTTCCATAGCCACAAAGTCAGACTCACAGCCACAAGTCAAAATTGGCTACAGAAATGTGCTTTTTGGTCTTAATTTAAGGTTAGCAGTGTGGTTACTGTTAGGTTCAAATCAAATTTGAAGAAGATAAATTGTATAAATGGGCGAGGTTTATGACTTTGGCTATGGAAGCTAGTAACGTATGGAGGTGCATTTGTGCTGCCTTGGCCAACATAACGGAGTAACGTTATATTTGGACTTTATGTCAGCGATAGAAACAGGTGGAGAGTTCTAAATATATATATTAAAAGTCAAACAATATCATGCCGGAGACGACTTACCTTTCACTCTTAGTTAAATTCTTCAAGGGGGAATGATGTACTCAATACACAGTCTGTTAGTTTGGTATTCACAGAGAATGAATGTCTACTGCTCCTGTTGTCAACACCAAGCAGTTGTCAAACGACAACTACATTTACTATTGGACTCCGGGCGCTTTTACGATTTTTCATTGGTCAAAAAACTCCGTTATTCCCGCCTACTCTGGATCAGGCTTGACATCATGGCGGTGTTTGGTTGTCTAGGTTCAGTCTCGGTTCAGAATATTATCAGCCTCGGCTTGTGTTCGTCAATCACTATATCGCCCCCGATGTTATTCTCCAATGTTGTCTGAACATTCAAATCTGAAATATATCGATAAAGCTTTACATAATTCCTAATCAATAAATTGAAAGTATAGTAGCCTAAAAGTGTCCGTCTGTCACCAGTTTGTTTCAGATGCAATGTGAAATACAAAAAGTCTAACATTTCTAAAGTGGTCAAGACATGTTCAGTGCAGCAGCGCGGCCACGTGACCGACCATCATAACACACCTGCAGCAGTATTTCCACTAGATAATACAGCCACAAAGTCAATATTGGCTAAATCGGAAAAATTCATGAATACAAACATTTGATTTTTGGTACTAATTTAAGGTTAGGAATTAGGTTAGCAGTGTGGTTAAGGTTGTTTAAAATCACTTTCGAAGAAAAGATACTGTAGAAATAGGCGGGGTTTCTGACTTTGTGGCGTTGGTAACTAGTGACAACCCTGCAGCAGGTCGGTAAATCGTGCAATAAATTACGAGACGCTGCTCCTTAATAAATCACCATATTTATTTGGGAATGTAGAGCTAGGACATGATGCAGTTGATGCAATTTAAAATGTATAACTCTTGACAGATTTGCCTTGGATTCAGCAGGCTACTGCCATTACACATCTGGCTAAAGATAACTTTGGCACCTTCTGGAAACAGAAGATGCTACAGGAATGACGAGTCCATCCATATCATATTGGTGCCTGGACCTTGTCCAGGTCGCATTGAGACAATGCTTTATCAATGACCCAAGCCCTGCTCAGATGATCCCTACCATTGAGACAATGATTTATCAATGACCCAAGCCCTGCTCAGATGATCCCTACCATTGAGACAATGATTTATCAATGACCCAAGCCCTGCTCAGATAATCCCTAACATTGTGTCGCTGAGTTGTCGTAGTACTGCTACAGATGTTCATTGTCCCAGGGGCGTTTGAAGACATAATGTAAGTAACCTAACTTGTGTCCCTGTAACTTCCCCGAATGCCTCTTTCAATCCTACAGCTATTGTCAGCAGTAATAATCTGCCTATGAACCAGAGTTATACTTTTAGCACTGAAGCTGTGTGACCTAGTAGGAAGTCCACTGTGCGCAGCTCATCCTGCGCTATCAACTCAAACATAAATATCACCGTTATGTCTACATCTGATAAGCTTCCCAGTAAAGCAATAAAAACAATCAATCATCCTTGAAAAGCCCCCAAAAATGGCCGACGTTAATGTAGCCGAAGAAACAAGGTTAATGAAATCGATTACTTGCTAGTAACAGATAACATTCATATTCAATTCAATTCAATTCAATTGACTTTATTGACATGGTAAGTTCGTTATTACTTACATTGTCAAAGTATACATATCGAAAAATAAAAATCAAATATATATGTATATATATACAAAATATATATATATATATTTATATATAAATAAATGGTGGGACCAACAGCAATAATAACAGTAGTAGTGGACATGGGATCACCATTAACAACAACTACAACAACAATATTAATCAGAACAACAATAAATTAAAGCAACAGTAGTAGACCAGTGTCAATATGACTTGAGAAGACATATGACCTGGTATGAAAGACAAAACAAAACTAAGCTAAATCGGAAATATTATCAATATTACTTTGCATTTTTCACTGGCTGTCCCTCAGGTTGTGGCAGGAGGACACATATTTGGCTGCCAGAACTGCACATTTTGGCTTTTCATCCAATAAATATTTGATTTTTTCTTCATCTTTTATAGTTTCAAATTCTTTGTATTGAGTTATAATTTTGGGAAAGAAATATGCTCTTAGGTCTGAGTATTTGTCACAGTGTAGTAGGAAATGCACCTCTGTCTCTACCTCTCCCCTGGAGCAGAGTGAGCACAGCCTGTCCTCTCTGGGCAGCCAGGTTTGTCTGTGACGACCGGTCTCTATAGCCAGACGGTGCTCACTGAGTCTGTACCTAGTCAATGTTTTCCTCAGTTTTCTATCAGTCACAGTGGTCAGATAGTCTGCCACCATGTACTGTCTGTTTAGAGCCAAATAGCATTGAAGTTTACTTTGATTTTTTGTGGTGTCTTTCCAATAGGTTATATATATTTCTTTTTGTTTTGTGATGATTTGGTTGGGCCAGATTTTCTGAGGGCTGTCCCGAGGCTCTATGGGGTTGGTTTGGGTTGGTGAACTGAGCCTAAGAACCAGCTGGCTGAGGGGACTCTTCTCTGGTTTCATCTCTTGACATTGTAGAGCTGTGTGATGGAATGTTTTAGGGTCACTTGTTTTTAGATGGTTGTAAAATTTGATGGCTCTTTTTTCTATTCGAATGAGGAGGGGGTATTGGCCCAATTCTGCCCTACATGTGTTATTTGGAGCTTTTCTTTGTACTTGCAATACAGTCTTGCAAAACTCTGCATGCAATATTTCAGTTGGATGTTTGTCCCATTTAGTAAATTCATTATTAGAGAGTGGACCCCATACTTCACTGCCATATAGAGCAATTGGTTCTATAACTGATTGAAAAATTTTGAGCCAGATTCTAATTGGAATTTCAATTTTGATGTTCCTTTTAATGGCATAGAATGCTCTTCTTGCTTTGTCTCTCAGCTCATTCACAGCCATGTGAAAGCTACCTGTGTTGCTCATATTTAGTCCTAGATATGTGTAGTTTTTGGTGTGTTCTAATAGAACTGTGTCCAAATAGAATTTATATTTGTCATCCTTATTTCCCGACCTTTTTTGGAATATCATTATATTTGTTTTTTTTAGGTTAACGGTCAGAGCCCAGGTCTGACAGAACCTGTGAAGACGATCTAGGTGCTGCTGTAACCCCTCTTTAGTGGGAGACAGCAGCACCAGGTCATCTGCGTACAGCAGACACTTGATTTCAGTGTTGTGTAGGGTGATACCAGGTGCTGCCGATTCTTCTAATGTTTTTGCCAATTCATTAATGTAGATGTTAAATAATGTTGGACTTATTGGGCAGCCCTGTTTCACTCCCCGCCCTTGAGAGAAGAAGTCTGTTTGCTTGTTGCCAATTTTAACCGCACATTTGTTTTTAGTGTACATTGATTTAATAAAATCATATGTTTTCCCTCCAATACCACTTTCTATTAGTTTATAAAAAAGACCTTCGTGCCAAATTGAATCAAATGCTTTCTTGAAATCTACAAAACACGAGTAGATTTTGCCTTTGTTTTGGTTAACTTGTTTATCAATTAGAGTGTGGAGGGTGTAAATGTGGTCTGTTGTATGATAATTTTTTTGAAATCCAATCTGGTTTCTGCTCAGGACGTTGTGTTCGTCAAGGAAATGATGTAGTCTGCTATTTATAATACTGCAGAGGATTTTCCCCAAGTTGCTGTTAACGCAAATTCCTCTGTAATTATTTGGGTCAAATTTGTCTCCATTTTTATAGATTGGTGTGATCAATCCCTGGTTCCAAATATCGGGGAAAATACCTGCAGTGAGGATAATGTTGAAGAGTTAGAGTATAGCCAATTTGAATTTGTGGTCTGTATATTTGATAATTTCATTTAAAATACCATCAGCACCACAGGCCTTTTTGGGTTGAAGATTGCATAGTTTTTCCAATAATACTTCTTCTGTAATTGGGGTATCTACAGGATTCTGATAGTCTTTGACTGCTAATTCAAGGATTTGTAATTTTTCTTGTATATCTTTTTGTTCTGGGCTCTTTGTTATATTGCTGTAGAGGTTTGCAAAGTGATTTCTCCACATATCCCCATTTTGGATAGCCAATTCCTCATGATGAGGTTTGTTTAATTTATTCCAATTCTCCCAGAAGTGGTTTGATTCTATGGATTCCTCAATTCCATCCAGCTGATTTCTAATGTGCTGTTCCGTTTTCTTCTTAGGGTGCGTTTGTATTGCTTCAGTGTTTCCCCATATTGAAGGCGTATATTTTTGTTGTCTGGTTCTCTGTGTTTTTGATTAGATATATTTCTCAATGACTTTCTTAGATTTTTGCAATCATTATCAAACCATTTTTCATTATCTGTTATTTTTGGTTTGCTCTTATGCTTCTTTAGATTAGCCAAGGAGGCTAATTTGTCAAATATAAAGTTTATGTTTCTAACGGCCAAATTTACACCTTCATTGCTGAAGGAGAATGTTAAGGCTCATATTCTGACTACTGTATCTCTGAAACTCAGTTAGATAATACCTTTGATGATACAAGGGTATCAATACAAGGTTATAACATCTACCTTAGAGACAGCAATGTCACTGGAGGAGGGGTTACTGTTTATATGTAGAATCATATTCCTGTAAAGCCTAGAGAGGATCTCATGTTAAATACTATTGAAGTGATATGGCCACAGTTTCACCGGCCTCACCTCAATATAATGTATTTATAATGCCCTTTCTACATCAGCAGTTGTCACAAAGTGCTTTACAGAAACCAAGCCTTAAGTCTCAAAGAGCAAGCAATGCCTGTTCTTATGGGAAGCTGCTATACACCACCAAGTGTTAACAGTCAGTATATGGATAATATCTGTGAAATGCCTAATAATTTATGTGATATCAACAGAGTTATATTTTCTGGGGGACCTAAATATTGACTGGCTTTCATCAAGCTGCCCACTCAAGAAAAAGCTTCAAACTGTAACCAGTGCCTGCAACCTGGTTCAGGATATCAGTCAACCTACCAGGGTAGATAGAAACAGCACAGGAATTAAATCATCAACATGTATTGAAATTTGTTTTAAAGCAGTATCCTGATCAGCAAACGTACTGTAAATTGAGTAATCATGTAACTAAATAAAAAGAAGAAGAATCTGCACTATGAAATAAAGATAAATGACATAAATAATGAGTAAAAAGCCTTAAATGAAATACATGCTGAGGAAAAATAGAAACTCATCCTCATTGAATCAGATCATTTGATATTGTCAAATACAGAATTTTTCATTGGCAAGATTAGCAAACTTATGCATGACATGCCAGCAACAAATTCTAAATGCATAACTGACCAGATTATGAAAGATGAGCATCGTCATTTTGAATTCCGTAAAGTCAAGTGTGTAAGAGGTGAAAAATTAATTGTTCTCTATGAACACTGACAAGCCACCTGGGTCTGATAACTTGGATGGACAATTACTGAGGATGATAGCGGACGATATTGCCATCTCTTCAATCTAAGTCTACGGGAAAGTGTGTACCCTCAGGCCTGGAGGGACGCAAAAGTCATTCTGCTACCCAAGAATATTAAAGCACCCTTTACTGGCTCAAACAGCCGTCCAATCAGCCTGCTACCAACCAACCAATCAAATGTATTTATAAAGCCCTTTTTACATTAGCAGCAGCCTAAAACCCCAAACAGCAAGCAATGCAGATGTAGAAGCACAGTGGCTAGGAAAAACCCAGTAGAATGGCAGGAACCTAGGAAGAAACATGGAGAGGAACCAGGCTCTGATGGGTGGCCAGTCCTCTTCTGGCTGTTTCGGGAGGAGATTATAACAGTACATGAACATTAAGGCCAGATTGTTCTTCAAGATGTTAAAATTTTCATAGATGACCAGCAGGGTCAAATAATAATCATCACAGTGGTTGTAGAGGGTACAACAGGTCAGCACCTCAGGAGTAAATGTCAGTTGGCTTTTCATAGCCAAGCATTCAGAGGTCTAGACAGCAGATGCGATGGAGAGAGTTGAAAACAGCAGGTCCGGGACAAGGTAGCACGTCCGGTGAACAGGTCAGGGTTCCATAGCCGCAGGCAGAACAGTTGAAAACTGGAGCAGCAGCACAACCAGGTGCACTGGGGACAACAAGGATTCATCAGGCCAGGTAGTCCTGAGGCATGGTCCTAGGGTTCAGGTCCTCCGGGAGGGGAGGGAGAGAGAGCGAATTAGAGGGAACATACTTAGATTCACACAGGACACCAGATAAGACAGACTAACCCTAGCCCCCGGCACATAGACTATTGCAGCATAGAAACTGGAGACTGAGACAGAGGGGGGCGGGGGCCCTGTCCGTTACACTGTGGCCCCGTCCAATGATATCCCCAGACAGGGCCAACCAGGCAGGCTATAACCCAACCCACTTTGCCAAAGCACAGCCCCCACACCACTGAACGGATATCAACAGACCACCAACTTACTACCCTGAGACAAGGCTGAGTATAGCCCATGAATCAAATCAAATCAAATGTATTTATATAGCCCTTCTTACATCAGCTGATATCTCGAAGTGCTGTACAGAAACCCAGCCTAAAACCCCAAACAGCAAGCAATGCAGGTGTAGAAGCACGGTGGCTAGGAAAAACTCCCTAGAAAGGCCAAAACCTAGGAAGAAACCTAGAGAGGAACCAGGCTATGAGGGGTGGCCAGTCCTCTTCTGGCTGTGCCGGGTGGAGATTATAACAGAACATAGCCAAGATGTTCAAATGTTCATAAATGACCAGCATGAAGGTAGGCAAGGTAGCATGTCCAGTCGAGAGTTCCTTGGTGTCCACATCACCAACAAACTACCATGGTCCAAACACACCAAAACAGTCTTGAAAAGGGCACAACAAAACCTATTGCCCCCCAGGAGACTGAAAAGATTTGGCATGGGTCCCCAGATCCTCAAAGTTCTACAGCTGCACCATCAAGGGCACCCTCACCGGTTGCATCACCGCCTGGTATGGCAACTGCTCGGCATCCGACCGTAAGGCGCTACAGAGGGTAGTGCGTACGGCTTAGTACATCACTTGGGCCAAGCTTCCTGCCATCCAGGACCTATAGTACCAGTCAAAGTTTGGACACACCTACTCATTCAAGGGTTTTTCTTAATTTTTTCTACATTGTAGAATAATAGTGACGACATCAGAACTATGAAATAACACATATGGAATCATGTAGTAACCAAAAAAGTGTTAAACAAATCAAAATATATTTTAGATTTTAGATTCTTCAAAATAGCCACCCTTTGCCTTGATGACAGCTTGGCACACTCTTGGCATTCTCTCAACCAGCTTCATGAGGTAGTCACCTGGAATGGATTTCAATTAACAGGTGTGCCTTGTTGAAAGTGAATTTGTGGAATTTCTTTCCTTTTTAATGCGTTTAAGCGAATCAGTTGTGTTGTGACAAGGTAGGGGTGGTATACAGAAGACAGACCTATTTGGTAAAAGACGAAGTCCATATTATGGCAACAACAGGTCCAATAAGCAAAGAGAAACAACAGTCCAGCAGTACTTTAAGACATGAAGGTCAGTCCATCATTACTTTAAGACATGAAGGTCAGTCCATCATTACTTTAAGACATGAAGGTCAGTCCATCATTACTTTAAGACATGAAGGTCAGTCCATCATTACTTTAAGACATGAAGGTCAGTCCATCATGACATGAAGGTCAGTCCATCATTACTATAAGACATGAAGGTCAGTCCATCATTACTTTAAGACATGAAGGTCAGTCCATCATTACTTTAAGACATGAAGGTCAGTCCATCATCACTTTAAGACATGAAGATCAGTCCATCATTACTATAAGACATGAAGGTCAGTCCATCATTACTTTAAGACATGAAGATCAGTCCATCATTACTTTAAGACATGAAGGTCAGTCCATCATTACTTTAAGACATGAAGGTCAGTCCATCATTACTTTAAGACATGAAGGTCAGTCCATCATTACTTTAAGGCATGAAGGTCAGTCCATCATTACTTTAAGACATGAAGGTCAGTCCATCATTACTTTAAGGCATGAAGGTCAGTCCATCATTACTTTAAGACATGAAGGTCAGTCCATCATTACTTTAAGGCATGAAGGTCAGTCCATCATTACTTTAAGGCATGAAGGTCAGTCCATCATTACATTAAGACATGAAGGTCAGTCAACCCGGAACATTTAAAGAACTTTGTAAATCTCATCAGGACCGTCACAGGAAACAAATGATCAACTGCCTTTCAGCATGCTTATAGGGGAGGGCACTTAACAGGCATGGTACTTACACAAACGATTGATGATTGGCTGAAAGATATTCATAATAAAAAAAGTTGGACATGTTTTGCTAGATTTCAGTGCAGCTTTTGACATTAGCTATCATAATTTGCTGCTGGAAAAACTAATGTGTTATGGCTTTACATCCCGGCTATATTGTGGATCGAGAGTTACCTGTCCAGCAGAGCAGAGGGTGTTCTTTAATGGAAGTCTCTCCAACATAATCCAGGTAGAGTCAGGAATTCCCCAGGGCAGCGGTCTTGGCCTCTTACTTTTTTCAATCTTTACTAAGGACTTGCCACTGAGTAAAGCCTGTGTCTGTGTATGCTGATGACTCAACACTATACACATTTGTATTTTTATTTTATTTCACCTTTATTTAACCAGGTAGGCCAGTTGAGAACAAGTTCTCATTTACAACTGTGACATGGCCAAGATAAAGCAAAGCAACACAGAGTTACACATGGAATAAACAATATAGTACCCGGCTGCACAGTATTGTCTTTTATCGATGGCGGTTATGATATTGTTTAGGACCTTGAGCGTGGCTGAGGTGCACCCATGACCAGCTCGGAAACCAGATTGCATAGGTACGGTGGGATTCAAAATGGTTGGTGATCTGTTTCTTAACTTGGCTTTCGAACCTTAGAAAGGCAGGGTAGGATAGATATAGGTCTGTAACAGTTTGGGTCTAGAGTGTCTCCCCCGTTGAAGAGGGGGATGACCGCGGAAGCTTTCCAATCTTTGGGGATCTCAGACGATATAAAAGAGAGGTTGAACAGGCAAGTAATGGGGGGTGCAACAATTGCGGTGGATAATTTTAGAAAGAAGGGGTCCAGATTGTCTAGCTGGTTTGTAGGGGTCCAGATTGTCTAGCCCAGCTGGTTTGTAGGGGTCCAGATTGTCTAGCCCAGCTGATTTGTAGGGGTCCAGATTGTCTAGCCCAGCTGGTTTGTAGGGGTCCAGATTGTCTAGCCCAGCTGATTTGTAGGGGTCCAGATTGTCTAGCCCAGCTGGTTTGTAGGGGTCCAGATTGTCTAGCCCAGCTGATTTGTAGGGGTCCAGATTGTCTAACCCAGCTGATTTGTAGGGGTCCAGATTGTCTAGCTGGTTTGTAGGGGTCCAGATTGTCTAGTCTAGCTGATTTGTAGGGGTCCAGATTGTCTAGCCCAGCTGATTTGTAGGGGTCCAGATTGTCTAGTCTAGCTGGTTTGTAGGGGTCCAGATTGTCTAGTCTAGCTGATTTGTAGGGGTCCAGATTGTCTAACCCAGCTGATTTGTAGGGGTCCAGATTGTCTAGTCTAGCTGGTTTGTAGGGGTCCAGATTGTCTAGTCTAGCTGATTTGTAGGGGTCCAGATTGTCTAACCCAGCTGATTTGTAGGGGTCCAGATTGTCTAGCTGGTTTGTAGGGGTCCAGATTGTCTAGCTGGTTTGTAGGGGTCCAGATTGTCTAGCTGATTTGTAGGGGTCCAGATTGTCTAGTCTAGCTGATTTGTAGGGGTCCAGATTGTCTAGCTGATTTGTAGGGGTCCAGATTGTCTAGTCTAGCTGATTTGAAGGGGTCCAGATTGTCTAACCCAGCTGATTTGTAGGGGTCCAGATTGTCTAGCCCAGCTGATTTGTAGGGGTCCAGATTGTCTAGCCCAGCTGATTTGTAGGGGTCCAGATTGTCTAGCCCAGCTGATTTGTAGGGGTCCAGATTGTCTAGCTGGTTTGTAGGGGTCCAGATTGTCTAGCCCAGCTGATTTGTAGGGGTCCAGATTGTCTAGCCCAGCTGATTTGTAGGGGTCCAGATTGTCTAGCTGGTTTGTAGGGGTCCAGATTGTCTAGCCCAGCTGATTTGTAGGGGTCCAGATTGTCTAGCCCAGCTGGTTTGTAGGGGTCCAGATTGTCTAGCCCAGCTGGTTTGTAGGGGTCCAGATTGTCTAGCCCAGCTGATTTGTAGGGGTCCAGATTGTCTAGCCCAGCTAATTTGTAGGGGTCCAGATTGTCTAGCCCAGCTGATTTGTAGGGGTCCAGATTGTCTAGCCCAGCTGATTTGTAGGGGTCCAGATTGTCTAGCCCAGCTGATTTGTAGGGGTCCAGATTGTCTAGCCCAGCTGATTTGTAAGGGTCCAGATTGTCTAGCCCGGCTGATTTGTAGGGGTCCAGATTGTCTAGTCTAGCTGATTTGTAGGGGTCCAGATTGTCTAGCCCAGCTGGTTTGTAGGGGTCCAGATTGTCTAGCCCGGCTGATTTGTAGGGGTCCAGATTGTCTAGTCTAGCTGATTTGTAGGGGTCCAGATTGTCTAGTCCAGCTGGTTTGTAGGGGTCCAGATTGTCTAGCCCAGCTGATTTGTAGGGGTCCAGATTGTCTAGCCCAGCTGATTTGTAGGGGTCTAGTTTGTCTAGCCCAGCTGGTTTGTAGGGGTCCAGATTGTCTAGCCCAGCTGGTTTGTAGGGGTCCAGATTGTCTAGTCTAGCTGATTTGTAGGGGTCCAGATTGTCTAGCCCAGCTGGTTTGTAGGGGTCTAGTTTGTCTAGCCCAGCTGGTTTGTAGGGGTCCAGATTGTCTAGCCCAGCTGGTTTGTAGGGGTCCAGATTGTCTAGCCCAGCTGATTTGTAGGGGTCCAGATTGTCTAGCCCAGCTGATTTGTAGGGGTCCAGATTGTCTAGCCCAGCTGATTTGTAGGGGTCCAGATTGTCTAGCCCAGCTGATTTGTAGGGGTCCAGATTGTCTAGCCCAGCTGATTTGTAGGGGTCCAGATTGTCTAGCCCAGCTGATTTGTAGGGGTCCAGATTGTCTAGCCCAGCTGATTTGTAGGGGTCCAGATTGTCTAGCCCAGCTGATTTGTAGGGGTCCAGATTGTCTAGCCCAGCTGATTTGTAGGGGTCCAGATTGTCTAGCCCAGCTGATTTGTAGGGGTCCAGATTGTCTAGCCCAGCTGATTTGTAGGGGTCCAGATTGTCTAGCCCGGCTGATTTGTAGGGGTCCAGATTGTCTAGTCTAGCTGATTTGTAGGGGTCCAGAGAGTCTAGCCCAGCTGGTTTGTAGGGGTCCAGATTGTCTAGCCCGGCTGATTTGTAGGGGTCCAGATTGTCTAGTCTAGCTGATTTGTAGGGGTCCAGATTGTCTAGCCCAGCTGATTTGTAGGGGTCCAGATTGTCTAGCCCAGCTGATTTGTAGGGGTCCAGATTGTCTAGCTGGTTTGTAGGGGTCCAGATTGTCTAGCCCAGCGGATTTGTAGGGGTCCAGATTGTCTAGCCCAGCTGGTTTGTAGGGGTCCAGATTGTCTAGCCCAGCTGGTTTGTAGGGGTCCAGATTGTCTAGCCCAGCTGATTTGTAGGGGTCCAGATTGTCTAGCCCAGCTGATTTGTAGGGGTCCAGATTGTCTAGCCCGGCTGATTTGTAGGGGTCCAGATTGTCTAGTCTAGCTGATTTGTAGGGGTCCAGATTGTCTAGCCCAGCTGGTTTGTAGGGGTCCAGATTGTCTAGCCCGGCTGATTTGTAGGGGTCCAGATTGTCTAGTCTAGCTGATTTGTAGGGGTCCAGATTGTCTAGCCCAGCTGATTTGTAGGGGTCCAGATTGTCTAGCCCAGCTGATTTGTAGGGGTCCAGATTGTCTAGCTGATTTGTAGGGGTCCAGATTGTCTAGCCCAGCTGATTTGTAGGGGTCCAGATTGTCTAGCCCAGCTGGTTTGTAGGGGTCCAGATTGTCTAGCCCAGCTGGTTTGTAGGGGTCCAGATTGTCTAGCCCAGCTGATTTGTAGGGGTCCAGATTGTCTAGCCCAGCTAATTTGTAGGGGTCCAGATTGTCTAGCCCAGCTGATTTGTAGGGGTCCAGATTGTCTAGCCCAGCTGATTTGTAGGGGTCCAGATTGTCTAGCCCAGCTGATTTGTAGGGGTCCAGATTGTCTAGCCCAGCTGATTTGTAAGGGTCCAGATTGTCTAGCCCGGCTGATTTGTAGGGGTCCAGATTGTCTAGTCTAGCTGATTTGTAGGGGTCCAGATTGTCTAGCCCAGCTGGTTTGTAGGGGTCCAGATTGTCTAGCCCGGCTGATTTGTAGGGGTCCAGATTGTCTAGTCTAGCTGATTTGTAGGGGTCCAGATTGTCTAGCCCAGCTGATTTGTAGGGGTCCAGATTGTCTAGCCCAGCTGATTTGTAGGGGTCCAGATTGTCTAGCTGGTTTGTAGGGGTCCAGATTGTCTAGCCCAGCTGATTTGTAGGGGTCCAGATTGTCTAGCCCAGCTGATTTGTAGGGGTCCAGATTGTCTAGCCCAGCTGATTTGTAGGGGTCCAGATTGTCTAGCCCAGCTGATTTGTAGGGGTCCAGATTGTCTAGCCCAGCTGATTTGTAGGGGTCCAGATTGTCTAGCCCAGCTGATTTGTAGGGGTCCAGATTGTCTAGCTGGTTTGTAGGGGTCCAGATTGTCTAGCCCAGCTGATTTGTAGGGGTCCAGATTGTCTAGCCCAGCTGGTTTGTAGGGGTCCAGATTGTCTAGCCCAGCTGGTTTGTAGGGGTCCAGATTGTCTAGCCCAGCTGATTTGTAGGGGTCCAGATTGTCTAGCCCAGTTGATTTGTAGGGGTCCAGATTGTCTAGCCCGGCTGATTTGTAGGGGTCCAGATTGTCTAGTCTAGCTGATTTGTAGGGGTCCAGATTGTCTAGCCCAGCTGGTTTGTAGGGGTCCAGATTGTCTAGCCCGGCTGATTTGTAGGGGTCCAGATTGTCTAGCCCAGCTGATTTGTAGGGGTCCAGATTGTCTAGCCCAGCTGATTTGTAGGGGTCCAGATTGTCTAGCCCAGCTGATTTGTAGGGGTCCAGATTGTCTAGCTGGTTTGTAGGGGTCCAGATTGTCTAGCCCAGCTGATTTGTAGGGGTCCAGATTGTCTAGCCCGGCTGATTTGTAGGGGTCCAGATTGTCTAGCCCAGCTGATTTGTAGGGGTCCAGATTGTCTAGCTGGTTTGTAGGGGTCCAGATTGTCTAGCCCAGCTGATTTGTAGGGGTCCAGATTGTCTAGCCCAGCTGGTTTGTAGGGGTCCAGATTGTCTAGCCCAGCTGGTTTGTAGGGGTCCAGATTGTCTAGCCCAGCTGATTTGTAGGGGTCCAGATTGTCTAGCCCAGCTAATTTGTAGGGGTCCAGATTGTCTAGCCCAGCTGATTTGTAGGGGTCCAGATTGTCTAGCCCAGCTGATTTGTAGGGGTCCAGATTGTCTAGCCCAGCTGATTTGTAGGGGTCCAGATTGTCTAGCCCAGCTGATTTGTAAGGGTCCAGATTGTCTAGCCCGGCTGATTTGTAGGGGTCCAGATTGTCTAGTCTAGCTGATTTGTAGGGGTCCAGATTGTCTAGCCCAGCTGGTTTGTAGGGGTCCAGATTGTCTAGCCCGGCTGATTTGTAGGGGTCCAGATTGTCTAGTCTAGCTGATTTGTAGGGGTCCAGATTGTCTAGCCCAGCTGATTTGTAGGGGTCCAGATTGTCTAGCCCAGCTGATTTGTAGGGGTCCAGATTGTCTAGCTGGTTTGTAGGGGTCCAGATTGTCTAGCCCAGCTGATTTGTAGGGGTCCAGATTGTCTAGCCCAGCTGATTTGTAGGGGTCCAGATTGTCTAGCCCAGCTGATTTGTAGGGGTCCAGATTGTCTAGCCCAGCTGATTTGTAGGGGTCCAGATTGTCTAGCCCAGCTGATTTGTAGGGGTCCAGATTGTCTAGCCCGCTGGTTTGTAGGGGTCCAGATTGTCTAGCCCAGCTGATTTGTAGGGGTCCAGATTGTCTAGCCCAGCTGGTTTGTAGGGGTCCAGATTGTCTAGCCCAGCTGGTTTGTAGGGGTCCAGATTGTCTAGCCCAGCTGATTTGTAGGGGTCCAGATTGTCTAGCCCAGCTGATTTGTAGGGGTCCAGATTGTCTAGCCCGGCTGATTTGTAGGGGTCCAGATTGTCTAGTCTAGCTGATTTGTAGGGGTCCAGATTGTCTAGCCCAGCTGGTTTGTAGGGGTCCAGATTGTCTAGCCCGGCTGATTTGTAGGGGTCCAGATTGTCTAGTCTAGCTGATTTGTAGGGGTCCAGATTGTCTAGCCCAGCTGATTTGTAGGGGTCCAGATTGTCTAGCCCAGCTGATTTGTAGGGGTCCAGATTGTCTAGCTGGTTTGTAGGGGTCCAGATTGTCTAGCCCAGCTGATTTGTAGGGGTCCAGATTGTCTAGCCCGGCTGATTTGTAGGGGTCCAGATTGTCTAGTCTAGCTGATTTGTAGGGGTCCAGATTGTCTAGTCCAGCTGGTTTGTAGGGGTCCAGATTGTCTAGCCCAGCTGATTTGTAGGGGTCCAGATTGTCTAGCCCAGCTGATTTGTAGGGGTCTAGTTTGTCTAGCCCAGCTGGTTTGTAGGGGTCCAGATTGTCTAGCCCAGCTGGTTTGTAGGGGTCCAGATTGTCTAGTCTAGCTGATTTGTAGGGGTCCAGATTGTCTAGCCCAGCTGGTTTGTAGGGGTCTAGTTTGTCTAGCCCAGATGGTTTGTAGGGGTCCAGATTGTCTAGCCCAGCTGGTTTGTAGGGGTCCAGATTGTCTAGCCCAGCTGATTTGTAGGGGTCCAGATTGTCTAGCCCAGCTGATTTGTAGGGGTCCAGATTGTCTAGCCCAGCTGATTTGTAGGGGTCCAGATTGTCTAGCCCAGCTGATTTGTAGGGGTCCAGATTGTCTAGCCCAGCTGGTTTGTAGGGGTCTAGTTTGTCTAGCCCAGCTGGTTTGTAGGGGTCCAGATTGTCTAGCCCAGCTGGTTTGTAGGGGTCCAGATTGTCTAGCCCAGCTGATTTGTAGGGGTCCAGATTGTCTAGCCCAGCTGATTTGTAGGGGTCCAGATTGTCTAGCCCAGCTGATTTGTAGGGGTCCAGATTGTCTAGCCCAGCTGATTTGTAGGGGTCCAGATTGTCTAGCCCAGCTGATTTGTAGGGGTCCAGATTGTCTAGCCCAGCTGATTTGTAGGGGTCCAGATTGTCTAGCCCAGCTGATTTGTAGGGGTCCAGATTGTCTAGCCCAGCTGATTTGTAGGGGTCCAGATTGTCTAGCCCAGCTGATTTGTAGGGGTCCAGATTGTCTAGCCCGGCTGATTTGTAGGGGTCCAGATTGTCTAGCCCAGCTGGTTTGTAGGGGTCCAGGTTGTCTAGCCCAGCTGGTTTGTAGGGGTCCAGATTGTCTAGCCCAGCTGATTTGTAGGGGTCCAGATTGTCTAGCCCAGCTGATTTGTAGGGGTCCAGATTGTCTAGCCCGGCTGATTTGTAGGGGTCCAGATTGTCTAGTCTAGCTGATTTGTAGGGGTCCAGATTGTCTAGCCCAGCTGGTTTGTAGGGGTCCAGATTGTCTAGCCCGGCTGATTTGTAGGGGTCCAGATTGTCTAGTCTAGCTGATTTGTAGGGGTCCAGATTGTCTAGCCCAGCTGATTTGTAGGGGTCCAGATTGTCTAGCCCAGCTGATTTGTAGGGGTCCAGATTGTCTAGCTGGTTTGTAGGGGTCCAGATTGTCTAGCCCAGCTGATTTGTAGGGGTCCAGATTGTCTAGCCCAGCTGGTTTGTAGGGGTCCAGATTGTCTAGCCCAGCTGGTTTGTAGGGGTCCAGATTGTCTAGCCCAGCTGATTTGTAGGGGTCCAGATTGTCTAGCCCAGCTAATTTGTAGGGGTCCAGATTGTCTAGCCCAGCTGATTTGTAGGGGTCCAGATTGTCTAGCCCAGCTGATTTGTAGGGGTCCAGATTGTCTAGCCCAGCTGATTTGTAGGGGTCCAGATTGTCTAGCCCAGCTGATTTGTAAGGGTCCAGATTGTCTAGCCCGGCTGATTTGTAGGGGTCCAGATTGTCTAGTCTAGCTGATTTGTAGGGGTCCAGATTGTCTAGCCCAGCTGGTTTGTAGGGGTCCAGATTGTCTAGCCCGGCTGATTTGTAGGGGTCCAGATTGTCTAGTCTAGCTGATTTGTAGGGGTCCAGATTGTCTAGTCCAGCTGGTTTGTAGGGGTCCAGATTGTCTAGCCCAGCTGATTTGTAGGGGTCCAGATTGTCTAGCCCAGCTGATTTGTAGGGGTCTAGTTTGTCTAGCCCAGCTGGTTTGTAGGGGTCCAGATTGTCTAGCCCAGCTGGTTTGTAGGGGTCCAGATTGTCTAGTCTAGCTGATTTGTAGGGGTCCAGATTGTCTAGCCCAGCTGGTTTGTAGGGGTCCAGTTTGTCTAGCCCAGCTGGTTTGTAGGGGTCCAGATTGTCTAGCCCAGCTGGTTTGTAGGGGTCCAGATTGTCTAGCCCAGCTGATTTGTAGGGGTCCAGATTGTCTAGCCCAGCTGATTTGTAGGGGTCCAGATTGTCTAGCCCAGCTGATTTGTAGGGGTCCAGATTGTCTAGCCCAGCTGATTTGTAGGGGTCCAGATTGTCTAGCCCAGCTGATTTGTAGGGGTCCAGATTGTCTAGCCCAGCTGGTTTGTAGGGGTCCAGATTGTCTAGCCCAGCTGGTTTGTAGGGGTCCAGATTGTCTAGCCCAGCTGATTTGTAGGGGTCCAGATTGTCTAGCCCAGCTGATTTGTAGGGGTCCAGATTGTCTAGCCCAGCTGATTTGTAGGGGTCCAGATTGTCTAGCTGGTTTGTAGGGGTCCAGATTGTCTAGCCCAGCTGATTTGTAGGGGTCCAGATTGTCTAGCCCAGCTGGTTTGTAGGGGTCCAGATTGTCTAGCCCAGCTGGTTTGTAGGGGTCCAGATTGTCTAGCCCAGCTGATTTGTAGGGGTCCAGATTGTCTAGCCCAGCTAATTTGTAGGGGTCCAGATTGTCTAGCCCAGCTGATTTGTAGGGGTCCAGATTGTCTAGCCCAGCTGATTTGTAGGGGTCCAGATTGTCTAGCCCAGCTGATTTGTAGGGGTCCAGATTGTCTAGCCCAGCTGATTTGTAAGGGTCCAGATTGTCTAGCCCGGCTGATTTGTAGGGGTCCAGATTGTCTAGCCCGGCTGATTTGTAGGGGTCCAGATTGTCTAGTCTAGCTGATTTGTAGGGGTCCAGATTGTCTAGTCCAGCTGGTTTGTAGGGGTCCAGATTGTCTAGCCCAGCTGATTTGTAGGGGTCCAGATTGTCTAGCCCAGCTGATTTGTAGGGGTCTAGTTTGTCTAGCCCAGCTGGTTTGTAGGGGTCCAGATTGTCTAGCCCAGCTGGTTTGTAGGGGTCCAGATTGTCTAGTCTAGCTGATTTGTAGGGGTCCAGATTGTCTAGCCCAGCTGGTTTGTAGGGGTCTAGTTTGTCTAGCCCAGCTGGTTTGTAGGGGTCCAGATTGTCTAGCCCAGCTGGTTTGTAGGGGTCCAGATTGTCTAGCCCAGCTGATTTGTAGGGGTCCAGATTGTCTAGCCCAGCTGATTTGTAGGGGTCCAGATTGTCTAGCCCAGCTGATTTGTAGGGGTCCAGATTGTCTAGCCCAGCTGATTTGTAGGGGTCCAGATTGTCTAGCCCAGCTGATTTGTAGGGGTCCAGATTGTCTAGCCCAGCTGATTTGTAGGGGTCCAGATTGTCTAGCCCAGCTGATTTGTAGGGGTCCAGATTGTCTAGCCCAGCTGGTTTGTAGGGGTCTAGTTTGTCTAGCCCAGCTGGTTTGTAGGGGTCCAGATTGTCTAGCCCAGCTGGTTTGTAGGGGTCCAGATTGTCTAGCCCAGCTGATTTGTAGGGGTCCAGATTGTCTAGCCCAGCTGATTTGTAGGGGTCCAGATTGTCTAGCCCAGCTGATTTGTAGGGGTCCAGATTGTCTAGCCCAGCTGATTTGTAGGGGTCCAGATTGTCTAGCCCAGCTGATTTGTAGGGGTCCAGATTGTCTAGCCCAGCTGATTTGTAGGGGTCCAGATTGTCTAGCCCAGCTGATTTGTAGGGGTCCAGATTGTCTAGCCCAGCTGATTTGTAGGGGTCCAGATTGTCTAGCCCAGCTGATTTGTAGGGGTCCAGATTGTCTAGCCCAGCTGATTTGTAGGGGTCCAGATTGTCTAGCCCAGCTGATTTGTAGGGGTCCAGATTGTCTAGCCCAGCTGATTTGTAGGGGTCCAGATTGTCTAGCCCGGCTGATTTGTAGGGGTCCAGATTGTCTAGCCCGGCTGATTTGTAGGGGTCCAGATTGTCTAGTCTAGCTGATTTGTAGGGGTCCAGATTGTCTAGTCCAGCTGGTTTGTAGGGGTCCAGATTGTCTAGCCCAGCTGATTTGTAGGGGTCCAGATTGTCTAGCCCAGCTGATTTGTAGGGGTCTAGTTTGTCTAGCCCAGCTGGTTTGTAGGGGTCCAGATTGTCTAGCCCAGCTGGTTTGTAGGGGTCCAGATTGTCTAGTCTAGCTGATTTGTAGGGGTCCAGATTGTCTAGCCCAGCTGGTTTGTAGGGGTCCAGTTTGTCTAGCCCAGCTGGTTTGTAGGGGTCCAGATTGTCTAGCCCAGCTGGTTTGTAGGGGTCCAGATTGTCTAGCCCAGCTGATTTGTAGGGGTCCAGATTGTCTAGCCCAGCTGATTTGTAGGGGTCCAGATTGTCTAGCCCAGCTGATTTGTAGGGGTCCAGATTGTCTAGCCCAGCTGATTTGTAGGGGTCCAGATTGTCTAGCCCAGCTGATTTGTAGGGGTCCAGATTGTCTAGCCCAGCTGATTTGTAGGGGTCCAGATTGTCTAGCCCAGCTGATTTGTAGGGGTCCAGATTGTCTAGCCCAGCTGGTTTGTAGGGGTCTAGTTTGTCTAGCCCAGCTGGTTTGTAGGGGTCCAGATTGTCTAGCCCAGCTGGTTTGTAGGGGTCCAGATTGTCTAGCCCAGCTGATTTGTAGGGGTCCAGATTGTCTAGCCCAGCTGATTTGTAGGGGTCCAGATTGTCTAGCCCAGCTGATTTGTAGGGGTCCAGATTGTCTAGCCCAGCTGATTTGTAGGGGTCCAGATTGTCTAGCCCAGCTGATTTGTAGGGGTCCAGATTGTCTAGCCCAGCTGATTTGTAGGGGTCCAGATTGTCTAGCCCAGCTGATTTGTAGGGGTCCAGATTGTCTAGCCCAGCTGATTTGTAGGGGTCCAGATTGTCTAGCCCAGCTGATTTGTAGGGGTCCAGATTGTCTAGCCCTGCTGATTTGTAGGGGTCCAGATTGTCTAGCCCAGCTGGTTTGTAGGGGTCCAGGTTGTCTAGCCCAGCTGGTTTGTAGGGGTCCAGATTGTCTAGCCCAGCTGATTTGTAGGGGTCCAGATTGTCTAGCCCAGCTGATTTGTAGGGGTCCAGATTGTCTAGCCCGGCTGATTTGTAGGGGTCCAGATTGTCTAGTCTAGCTGATTTGTAGGGGTCCAGATTGTCTAGCCCAGCTGGTTTGTAGGGGTCCAGATTGTCTAGCCCGGCTGATTTGTAGGGGTCCAGATTGTCTAGTCTAGCTGATTTGTAGGGGTCCAGATTGTCTAGCCCAGCTGATTTGTAGGGGTCCAGATTGTCTAGCCCAGCTGATTTGTAGGGGTCCAGATTGTCTAGCTGGTTTGTAGGGGTCCAGATTGTCTAGCCCAGCTGATTTGTAGGGGTCCAGATTGTCTAGCCCAGCTGGTTTGTAGGGGTCCAGATTGTCTAGCCCAGCTGGTTTGTAGGGGTCCAGATTGTCTAGCCCAGCTGATTTGTAGGGGTCCAGATTGTCTAGCCCAGCTGATTTGTAGGGGTCCAGATTGTCTAGCCCAGCTGATTTGTAGGGGTCCAGATTGTCTAGCCCAGCTGATTTGTAGGGGTCCAGATTGTCTAGCCCAGCTGATTTGTAGGGGTCCAGATTGTCTAGCCCAGCTGATTTGTAAGGGTCCAGATTGTCTAGCCCGGCTGATTTGTAGGGGTCCAGATTGTCTAGTCTAGCTGATTTGTAGGGGTCCAGATTGTCTAGCCCAGCTGGTTTGTAGGGGTCCAGATTGTCTAGCCCAGCTGATTTGTAGGGGTCCAGATTGTCTAGCCCAGCTGATTTGTAGGGGTCCAGATTGTCTAGCCCAGCTGATTTGTAGGGGTCCAGATTGTCTAGCCCAGCTGATTTGTAGGGGTCCAGATTGTCTAGCCCAGCTGATTTGTAGGGGTCCAGATTGTCTAGCCCAGCTGGTTTGTAGGGGTCTAGTTTGTCTAGCCCAGCTGGTTTGTAGGGGTCCAGATTGTCTAGCCCAGCTGGTTTGTAGGGGTCCAGATTGTCTAGCCCAGCTGATTTGTAGGGGTCCAGATTGTCTAGCCCAGCTGATTTGTAGGGGTCCAGATTGTCTAGCCCAGCTGATTTGTAGGGGTCCAGATTGTCTAGCCCAGCTGATTTGTAGGGGTCCAGATTGTCTAGCCCAGCTGATTTGTAGGGGTCCAGATTGTCTAGCCCAGCTGATTTGTAGGGGTCCAGATTGTCTAGCCCAGCTGATTTGTAGGGGTCCAGATTGTCTAGCCCAGCTGATTTGTAGGGGTCCAGATTGTCTAGCCCAGCTGATTTGTAGGGGTCCAGATTGTCTAGCCCAGCTGATTTGTAGGGGTCCAGATTGTCTAGCCCGGCTGATTTGTAGGGGTCCAGATTGTCTAGCCCGGCTGGTTTGTAGGGGTCCAGGTTGTCTAGCCCAGCTGGTTTGTAGGGGTCCAGATTGTCTAGCCCAGCTGATTTGTAGGGGTCCAGATTGTCTAGCCCAGCTGATTTGTAGGGGTCCAGATTGTCTAGCCCGGCTGATTTGTAGGGGTCCAGATTGTCTAGTCTAGCTGATTTGTAGGGGTCCAGATTGTCTAGCCCAGCTGGTTTGTAGGGGTCCAGATTGTCTAGCCCGGCTGATTTGTAGGGGTCCAGATTGTCTAGTCTAGCTGATTTGTAGGGGTCCAGATTGTCTAGCCCAGCTGATTTGTAGGGGTCCAGATTGTCTAGCCCAGCTGATTTGTAGGGGTCCAGATTGTCTAGCTGGTTTGTAGGGGTCCAGATTGTCTAGCCCAGCTGATTTGTAGGGGTCCAGATTGTCTAGCCCAGCTGGTTTGTAGGGGTCCAGATTGTCTAGCCCAGCTGGTTTGTAGGGGTCCAGATTGTCTAGCCCAGCTGATTTGTAGGGGTCCAGATTGTCTAGCCCAGCTAATTTGTAGGGGTCCAGATTGTCTAGCCCAGCTGATTTGTAGGGGTCCAGATTGTCTAGCCCAGCTGATTTGTAGGGGTCCAGATTGTCTAGCCCAGCTGATTTGTAGGGGTCCAGATTGTCTAGCCCAGCTGATTTGTAAGGGTCCAGATTGTCTAGCCCGGCTGATTTGTAGGGGTCCAGATTGTCTAGTCTAGCTGATTTGTAGGGGTCCAGATTGTCTAGCCCAGCTGGTTTGTAGGGGTCCAGATTGTCTAGCCCGGCTGATTTGTAGGGGTCCAGATTGTCTAGTCTAGCTGATTTGTAGGGGTCCAGATTGTCTAGTCCAGCTGGTTTGTAGGGGTCCAGATTGTCTAGCCCAGCTGATTTGTAGGGGTCCAGATTGTCTAGCCCAGCTGATTTGTAGGGGTCTAGTTTGTCTAGCCCAGCTGGTTTGTAGGGGTCCAGATTGTCTAGCCCAGCTGGTTTGTAGGGGTCCAGATTGTCTAGTCTAGCTGATTTGTAGGGGTCCAGATTGTCTAGCCCAGCTGGTTTGTAGGGGTCCAGATTGTCTAGCCCAGCTGGTTTGTAGGGGTCCAGATTGTCTAGCCCAGCTGGTTTGTAGGGGTCCAGATTGTCTAGCCCAGCTGATTTGTAGGGGTCCAGATTGTCTAGCCCAGCTGATTTGTAGGGGTCCAGATTGTCTAGCCCAGCTGATTTGTAGGGGTCCAGATTGTCTAGCCCAGCTGATTTGTAGGGGTCCAGATTGTCTAGCCCAGCTGATTTGTAGGGGTCCAGATTGTCTAGCCCAGCTGATTTGTAGGGGTCCAGATTGTCTAGCCCAGCTGATTTGTAGGGGTCCAGATTGTCTAGCCCAGCTGGTTTGTAGGGGTCTAGTTTGTCTAGCCCAGCTGGTTTGTAGGGGTCCAGATTGTCTAGCCCAGCTGGTTTGTAGGGGTCCAGATTGTCTAGCCCAGCTGATTTGTAGGGGTCCAGATTGTCTAGCCCAGCTGATTTGTAGGGGTCCAGATTGTCTAGCCCAGCTGATTTGTAGGGGTCCAGATTGTCTAGCCCAGCTGATTTGTAGGGGTCCAGATTGTCTAGCCCAGCTGATTTGTAGGGGTCCAGATTGTCTAGCCCAGCTGATTTGTAGGGGTCCAGATTGTCTAGCCCAGCTGATTTGTAGGGGTCCAGATTGTCTAGCCCAGCTGATTTGTAGGGGTCCAGATTGTCTAGCCCAGCTGATTTGTAGGGGTCCAGATTGTCTAGCCCGGCTGATTTGTAGGGGTCCAGATTGTCTAGTCTAGCTGATTTGTAGGGGTCCAGATTGTCTAGCCCGGCTGGTTTTTAGGGGTCCAGATTGTCTAGCCCGGCTGATTTGTAGGGGTCCAGATTGTCTAGTCTAGCTGATTTGTAGGAGTCCAGATTGTCTAGTCCAGCTGGTTTGTAGGGGTCCAGATTGTCTAGCCCAGCTGATTTGTAGGGGTCCAGATTGTCTAGCCCAGCTGATTTGTAGGGGTCTAGTTTATCTAGCCCAGCTGATTTGTAGGGGTCTAGTTTGTCTAGCCCAGCTGGTTTGTAGGGGTCCAGATTGTCTAGCCCAGCTGGTTTGTAGGGGTCCAGATTGTCTAGTCTAGCTGATTTGTAGGGGTCCAGATTGTCTAGCCCAGCTGGTTTGTAGGGGTCTAGTTTGTCTAGCCCAGCTGGTTTGTAGGGGTCCAGATTGTCTAGCCCAACTGGTTTGTAGGGGTCCAGATTGTCTAGCCCAGCTGATTTGTAGGGGTCCAGATTGTCTAGCCCAGCTGATTTGTAGGGGTCCAGATTGTCTAGCCCAGCTGATTTGTAGGGGTCCAGATTGTCTAGCCCAGCTGATTTGTAGGGGTCCAGATTGTCTAGCCCAGCTGATTTGTAGGGGTCCAGATTGTCCAGCCCAGCTGATTTGTAGGGGTCCAGATTGTCTAGCCCAGCTGGTTTGTAGGGGTCCAGATTGTCTAGCCCAGCTGATTTGTAGGGGTCCAGATTGTCTAGCCCAGCTGATTTGTAGGGGTCCAGATTGTCTAGCCCAGCTGATTTGTAGGGGTCCAGATTGTCTAGCCCAGCTGATTTGTAGGGGTCCAGATTGTCTAGCCCAGCTGATTTGTAGGGGTCCAGATTGTCTAGCCCAGCTGATTTGTAGGGGTCCAGATTGTCTAGCCCAGCTGATTTGTAGGGGTCCAGATTGTCTAGCCCAGCTGATTTGTAGGGGTCCAGATTGTCTAGCCCAGCTGGTTTGTAGGGGTCTAGTTTGTCTAGCCCAGCTGATTTGTAGGGGTCCAGATTGTCTAGCCCAGCTGATTTGTAGGGGTCCAGATTGTCTAGCCCAGCTGATTTGTAGGGGTCCAGATTGTCTAGCCCAGCTGATTTGTAGGGGTCCAGATTGTCTAGCCCAGCTGATTTGTAGGGGTCCAGATTGTCTAGCCCAGCTGATTTGTAGGGGTCCAGATTGTCTAGCCCAGCTGATTTGTAGGGGTCCAGATTGTCTAGCCCAGCTGGTTTGTAGGGGTCTAGTTTGTCTAGCCCAGCTGATTTGTAGGGGTCCAGATTGTCTAGCCCAGCTGATTTGTAGGGGTCCAGATTGTCAAGCCCAGCTGATTTGTAGGGGTCCAGATTGTCTAGCCCAGCTGGTTTGTAGGGGTCCAGATTGTCTAGCCCAGCTGGTTTGTAGGGGTCCAGATTGTCTAGCCCAGCTGGTTTGTAGGGGTCCAGATTGTCTAGCCCAGCTGGTTTGTAGGGGTCCAGATTGTCTAGCCCAGCTGGTTTGTAGGGGTCCAGATTGTCTAGCCCAGCTGGTTTGTAGGGGTCCAGATTGTCTAGCCCAGCTGGTTTGTAGGGGTCCAGATTGTCTAGCCCAGCTGATTTGTAGGGGTCCAGATTGTCTAGCCCAGCTGATTTGTAGGGGTCCAGATTGTCTAGCCCAGCTGATTTGTAGGGGTCCAGATTGTCTAGCCCAGCTGATTTGTAGGGGTCCAGATTGTCTAGTCCAGCTGGTTTGTAGGGGTCCAGATTGTCTAGTCCAGCTGGTTTGTAGGTGTCCAGATTGTCTAGTCCAGCTGGTTTGTAGGGGTCCAGATTGTCTAGTCCAGCTGATTTGTAGGGGTCCAGATTGTCTAGTCCAGCTGGTTTGTAGGGGTCCAGATTGTCTAGTCCAGCTGGTTTGTAGGGGTCCAGATTGTCTAGCCCAGCTGGTTTGTAGGGGTCCAGATTGTCTAGCCCAGCTGATTTGTAGGGGTCCAGATTGTCTAGCCCAGCTGGTTTGTAGGGGTCCAGATTGTCTAGTCCAGCTGGTTTGTAGGGGTCCAGATTGTCTAGCCCAGCTGATTTGTAGGGGTCCAGATTGTCTAGTCTAGCTGATTTGTAGGGGTCCAGATTGTCTAGCCCAGCTGGTTTGTAGGGGTCCAGATTGTCTAGCCCAGCTGATTTGTAGGGGTCCAGATTGTCTAGTCCAGCTGATTTTGTAGGGGTCCAGATTGTCTAGTCCAGCTGGTTTGTAGGGGTCCAGATTGTCTAGCCCAGCTGGTTTGTAGGGGTCCAGATTGTCTAGTCTAGCTGATTTGTAGGGGTCCAGATTGTCTAGCCCAGCTGGTTTGTAGGGGTCCAGATTGTCTAGCCCAGCTGGTTTGTAGGGGTCCAGATTGTCTAGTCTAGCTGATTTGTAGGGGTCCAGATTGTCTAGCCCAGCTGGTTTGTAGGGGTCCAGATTGTCTAGTCTAGCTGATTTGTAGGGGTCCAGATTGTCTAGCCCGGCTGATTTGTAGGGGTCCAGATTGTCTAGCCCAGCTGGTTTGTAGGGGTCCAGATTGTCTAGTCCAGCTGGTTTGTAGGGGTCCAGATTGTCTAGCCCAGCTGGTTTGTAGGAGTCCAGATTGTCTAGCCCGGCTGATTTGTAGGGGTCCAGATTG
This sequence comes from Salvelinus fontinalis, assembly GCF_029448725.1. Classification (NCBI taxonomy): domain Eukaryota; kingdom Metazoa; phylum Chordata; class Actinopteri; order Salmoniformes; family Salmonidae; genus Salvelinus; species Salvelinus fontinalis. Next base: position 13,159,067 of record NC_074678.1, read on the forward strand.
TCTAGTCTAGCTGATTTGTAGGGGTCCAGATTGTCTAGTCTAGCTGATTTGTAGGGGTCCAGATTGTCTAGTCCAGCTGGTTTGTAGGGGTCCAGATTGTCTAGCCCAGCTGATTTGTAGGGGTCCAGATTGTCTAGTCTAGCTGATTTGTAGGGGTCCAGATTGTCTAGCCCAGCTGGTTTGTAGGGGTCCAGATTGTCTAGTCTAGCTGATTTGTAGGGGTCCAGATTGTCTAGCCCAGCTGATTTGTAGGGGTCCAGATTGTCTAGTCTAGCTGATTTGTAGGGGTCCAGATTGTCTAGTCTAGCTGATTTGTAGGGGTCCAGATTGTCTAGTCCAGCTGGTTTGTAGGGGTCCAGATTGTCTAGCCCAGCTGATTTGTAGGGGTCCAGATTGTCTAGCCCAGCTGGTTTGTAGGGGTCCAGATTGTCTAGTCTAGCTGGTTTGTAGGGGTCCAGATTGTCTAGCCCAGCTGGTTTGTAGGGGTCCAGATTGTCTAGTCTAGCTGATTTGTAGGGGTCCAGATTGTCTAGCCCAGCTGATTTGTAGGGGTCCAGATTGTCTAGCCCAGCTGATTTGTAGGGGTCCAGATTGTCTAGCCCAGCTGGTTTGTAGGGGTCCAGATTGTCTAACCCAGCTGATTTGTAGGGGTCCAGATTGTCTAGCCCAGCTGATTTGTAGGGGTCCAGATTGTCTAGTCCAGCTGATTTGTAGGGGTCCAGATTGTCTAGTCCAGCTGATTTGTAGGGGTCCAGATTGTCTAGCCCAGCTGATTTGTAGGGGTCCAGATTGTCTAGCCCAGCTGGTTTGTAGGGGTCCAGATTGTCTAGCCCAGCTGATTTGTAGGGGTCCAGATTGTCTAGTCTAGCTGATTTGTAGGGGTCCAGATTGTCTAGTCCAGCTGGTTTGTAGGGGTCCAGATTGTCTAGCCCAGCTGGTTTGTAGGGGTCCAGATTGTCTAGTCTAGCTGATTTGTAGGGGTCCAGATTGTCTAGCCCAGCTGGTTTGTAGGGGTCCAGATTGTCTAGTCTAGCTGATTTGTAGGGGTCCAGATTGTCTAGCCCGGCTGATTTGTAGGGGTCCAGATTGTCTAGCCCAGCTGGTTTGTAGGGGTCCAGATTGTCTAGTCCAGCTGGTTTGTAGGGGTCCAGATTGTCTAGCCCAGCTGATTTGTAGGGGTCCAGATTGTCTATCCCGGCTGATTTGTAGGGGTCCAGATTGTCTAGTCTAGCTGATTTGTAGGGGTCCAGATTGTCTAGCCCAGCTGGTTTGTAGGGGTCCAGATTGTCTAGCCCAGCTGATTTGTAGGGGTCCAGATTGTCTAGTCCAGCTGATTTGTAGGGGTCCAGATTGTCTAGTCCAGCTGATTTTGTAGGGGTCCAGATTGTCTAGTCCAGCTGGTTTGTAGGGGTCCAGATTGTCTAGCCCAGCTGGTTTGTAGGGGTCCAGATTGTCTAGTCTAGCTGATTTGTAGGGGTCCAGATTGTCTAGCCCAGCTGGTTTGTAGGGGTCCAGATTGTCTAGCCCAGCTGGTTTGTAGGGGTCCAGATTGTCTAGTCTAGCTGATTTGTAGGGGTCCAGATTGTCTAGCCCAGCTGGTTTGTAGGGGTCCAGATTGTCTAGTCTAGCTGATTTGTAGGGGTCCAGATTGTCTAGCCCGGCTGATTTGTAGGGGTCCAGATTGTCTAGCCCAGCTGGTTTGTAGGGGTCCAGATTGTCTAGTCCAGCTGGTTTGTAGGGGTCCAGATTGTCTAGCCCAGCTGGTTTGTAGGAGTCCAGATTGTCTAGCCCGGCTGATTTGTAGGGGTCCAGATTGTCTAGTCTAGCTGATTTGTAGGGGTCCAGATTGTCTAGTCTAGCTGATTTGTAGGGGTCCAGATTGTCTAGTCCAGCTGGTTTGTAGGGGTCCAGATTGTCTAGCCCAGCTGATTTGTAGGGGTCCAGATTGTCTAGTCTAGCTGATTTGTAGGGGTCCAGATTGTCTAGCCCAGCTGGTTTGTAGGGGTCCAGATTGTCTAGTCTAGCTGATTTGTAGGGGTCCAGATTGTCTAGCCCAGCTGATTTGTAGGGGTCCAGATTGTCTAGTCTAGCTGATTTGTAGGGGTCCAGATTGTCTAGTCTAGCTGATTTGTAGGGGTCCAGATTGTCTAGTCCAGCTGGTTTGTAGGGGTCCAGATTGTCTAGCCCAGCTGATTTGTAGGGGTCCAGATTGTCTAGCCCAGCTGGTTTGTAGGGGTCCAGATTGTCTAGTCTAGCTGGTTTGTAGGGGTCCAGATTGTCTAGCCCAGCTGGTTTGTAGGGGTCCAGATTGTCTAGTCTAGCTGATTTGTAGGGGTCCAGATTGTCTAGCCCAGCTGATTTGTAGGGGTCCAGATTGTCTAGCCCAGCTGATTTGTAGGGGTCCAGATTGTCTAGCCCAGCTGGTTTGTAGGGGTCCAGATTGTCTAGCCCAGCTGATTTGTAGGGGTCCAGATTGTCTAGCCCAGCTGATTTGTAGGGGTCCAGATTGTCTAGCCCGGCTGATTTGTAGGGGTCCAGATTGTCTAGTCCAGCTGATTTGTAGGGGTCCAGATTGTCTAGCCCAGCTGATTTGTAGGGGTCCAGATTGTCTAGCCCAGCTGGTTTGTAGGGGTCCAGGTTGTCTAGCCCAGCTGATTTGTAGGGGTCCAGATTGTCTAGTCTAGCTGATTTGTAGGGGTCCAGATTGTCTAGCCCAGCTGATTTGTAGGGGTCCAGATTGTCTAACCCAGCTGATTTGTAGGGGTCCAGATTGTCTAACCCAGCTGATTTGTAGGGGTCCAGATTTTGTAACTCTTTCAGAACATCACCTATCTGGATTTGGGTGAAGGAGAAATGGCATGCTTATTTAAGATGGTGAGGAAAGCACTTTTAAAGAATAACCAGGGCTCCTCTACTGACGGAATGAGGTCAATATCCTTCCAGGATACCCGGGCCAGGTCGATTAGAATGGCCTGCTCGCTGAAGTATTTTAGGGAGCCTTTGACAGTGATGAGGGGTGGTCGTTTGACCGCAGACCCATTACGGACGCAGGCAATGAGGCAGTGATCGCTGAGATCCTGGTTGAAGACAGCAGAGGTGTATTTAGAGGGCAGGTTGGTCAGGATGATATCTATGAGGGTACCCGTTTTTACGGATTTGGGGTTGTACCTGGTAGGTTCATTGATAATTTGTGTGAGATTGAGGGCATCTAGCTTAGATTGTAGGACGGCCGGGGTGTTAAGCATGTCCCAGTTTAGGTCACCTAACATTACGAGCTCTGAAGATAGATGGGGGCAATCAATTCACATATGGTGTCCAGGGCACAGCTGGGGGCTGAGAGGGGTCTATATCAAGCAGCAATGGTGAGAGACTTGTTTCTGGGAAGGTGGATTTTTAGAAGTAGAAGCTCAAATTGTTTGGGCACAGACCTAGAAAGTATGACAGAACTCTGCAGGCTATCTCTGCAGTAGATTGCAACTCCGCCCCCTTTGGCAGTTCTATCTTGTCGGAAAATGTTATAGTTAGGGATGGAAATTTCAGGATTTTTGGTGGCCTTCCTAAGCCAGGATTCAAACACGGGTTGGCAGAGTGTGCTAAAGCAGTGAATACAACAAACTTCGGGAGGAGGCTTCTAATGTTAACATGCATGAAACCAAGGCTTTTACGGTTACAGAAGTTAACAAATGAGAGCGCCTGGGGAATGGGAGTGGAGCTAGGCGCTGCAGGGCCTGGATTAACCTCTACATCACCAGAGGAACAGAGGAGGAGTACCCTCCAGCATGACAATGCCACCAGCCATACTGCTCGTTCTGTGCGTGATTTCCTGCAAGACAGGAATGTCAGTGTTCTCCCATGGCCAGCGAAGAGCCCGGATCTCAATCCCATTGAGCACGTCTGGGACCTGTTGGATCGGAGGGTGAGGGCTAGAGCCATTCCACCCCCAGAAATGTCCTATAACTTGCAGGTTCCTTGGTGGAAGAGTGGGGTAAAATCTCACAGCAAGAACTGGCAAATCTGGTGCAGTCCATGAGGAGGAGATGCACTACAGTACTTAATGCAGCTGGTGGCCACACCAGATACTGACTGTTACTTTTGATTTTGACCCCCCCCCACCTTTGTTCAGGGACACATTATTCCGTTTCTGTTAGTCACATGTCTGTGGAACTTGTTTAGTTTATGTCTCAGTTGTTGAATCTTGTTATGTTCATACAAATATTTACACGTGTTAAGTTTGCTGAAAATAAACGCAGTTGACGGTGAGAGGACGTTTCTTTTTTTGCTGAGTTTATAAAATTACGTTGGAGGCGGCCTATGGTAGATATGAACATTCAGTTCTCTGGCATGTACTCTGGTAGACATTCCTGCAGTCAGCATGCTCATTTGACACTCCCTCAACTTCAGACTTCTGTGGCATTGTGTTGTGTGACAAACTGAGTGGCCTTTTGTCCCCAGCACAAGGTGCACCTTTGCAATGATCATGCTGTTTAATCAACCACATAAAGAAATGCCCAAAATTGCAGGCCATAATCACACTACTGGAGCCTACTAGAAAAACTTAGGCTAACCCACTTTTGCAGCCAAAAATGCACTGAAGCACAAAAACAATAATAAATACTATCATATTTAAAAATGGCTATGAAAATCTTAAAACAGGTTGTTGTGTTCAAGCTCAGGCTCCCCCAGCATGCTGACAAGGCCAGGATCTTCAGGGCAGAATGAACGTCCAGCCTGGTGATGGCTCAGTGTCTGTTCATCCTGGAGTCACGCTGCCTCTGATCCCATCTGGAGTGTCTCTCTCCTCTGGGTAGAGGGCGAGGCACAGCGGGATGGGGGCCAATCTGCTCAGGATCAAACAGACGTGGCGTGTGTTCCAAATGACGCCCTACCCTATGGGCCCTGGTCAAAATCAGTGCACTATATAGGGAATAGGGTGCCATTTGAGACAAACATGGGCCCTGTTGGAATTCCTTCAGCGTATCCTTCCTCCATGCAAGTAATTAGTGATTAGACATTGGAAAGGTGATCTCAAGGGCTCCACCACACAGCTTTCACCTGCCCACTCATTCCTAATCCGTGATCTGATCAGGCCTACTTCAAGGAAGGAACTTCACCACACTTCACCTGCCCACTCATTCCTAATCCGTGATCTGATCAGGCCTACTTCAAGGAAGGAACTTCACCACACTTCACCTGCCCACTCATTCCTAATCCGTGATCTGATCAGGCCTACTTCAAGGAAGGAACTTCACCACACTTCACCTGCCCACTCATTCCTAATCCGTGATCTGATCAGGCCTACTTCAAGGAAGGAACTTCACCACACTTCACCTGCCCACTCATTCCTAATCCGTGATCTGATCAGGCCTACTTCAAGGAAGGAACTTCACCACACTTCACCTGCCCACTCATTCCTAATCCGTGATCTGATCAGGCCTACTTCAAGGAAGGAACTTCAATAGGTCGAAACGGCATCCAACTATGATGAATCAGTGAATGATCATCAATGTTTCTGAAGCCTGTAGGTTGAATAAGCCTGGACTCTACTGCTGTCCACATTACATCTTTACCTTCTTAGCCATTGGAATGCCAGGATTTGTCATTGTGTATTTCTAAAAAGACTAAAACATGTACACATTGTTCTTTGGGACACCGGCTACACCATATTCCATAGATACCTACTCCCTCACCACCATTATAGATACCTACTCCCTCACCATATTCCATAGATACCTACTCCCTCACCACCATTAAAGATACCTACTCCCTCACCACCATTAAAGATACCTACTCCCTCACCACCATTATAGATACCTACTCCCTCACCACCATTAAAGATACCTACTCCCTCACCACCATTAAAGATACCTACTCCCTCACCACCATTATAGATACCTACTCCCTCACCACCATTATAGATACCTACTCCCTCACCACCATTATAGATACCTACTCCCTCACCACCATTAAAGATACCTACTCCCTCACCACCATTAAAGATACCTACTCCCTCACCACCATTAAAGATACCTACTCCCTCACCACCATTAAAGATACCTACTCCCTCACCACCATTAAAGATACCTACTCCCTCACCACCATTAAAGATACCTACTCCCTCACCACCATTAAAGATACCTACTCCCTCACCATATTCCATAGATACCTACTCCCTCACCACCATTAAAGATACCTACTCCCTCACCATATTCCATAGATACCTACTCCCTCACCACCATTATAGATACCTACTCCCTCACCACCATTATAGATACCTACTCCCTCACCACCATTAAAGATACCTACTCCCTCACCACCATTATAGATACCTACTCCCTCACCATATTCCATAGATACCTACTCCCTCACCACCATTATAGATACCTACTCCCTCACCACCATTATAGATACCTACTCCCTCACCACCATTAAAGATACCTACTCCCTCACCACCATTATAGATACCTACTCCCTCACCACCATTAAAGACACCTACTCCCTCACCACCATTAAAGATACCTACTCCCTCACCACCATTAAAGATACCTACTCCCTCACCACCATTAAAGATACCTACTCCCTCACCACCATTAAAGATACCTACTCCCTCACCACCATTAAAGATACCTACTCCCTCACCACCATTAAAGACACCTACTCCCTCACCACCATTAAAGATACCTACTCCCTCACCACCATTAAAGATACCTACTCCCTCACCACCATTAAAGATACCTACTCCCTCACCACCATTAAAGATACCTACTCCCTCACCACCATTAAAGATACCTACTCCCTCACCACCATTAAAGATACCTACTCCCTCACCACCATTAAAGATACCTACTCCCTCACCACCATTAAAGATACCTACTCCCTCACCACCATTAAAGATACCTACTCCCTCACCACTCAAGAAATAAAATAGTGTGCACCAGGTTTCCTCATTAGGCGATTACTGTTTTCGTGCTGTGGTAGTACCTTTTCCTGCCCAATACCAACTGGACCCCTAGTCCCTTACCTTTAGCTCTATCCCTTAGCCCCTTCCCCTAGCCCCTACCCTTAGCACCTTCCCTTAGCACCTTCCCTTAGTGCCTTCCCCTAGCCTCTTACCTTAGCTCCTACTGTTAGCTCCTTCCCTTAGCCCCTTCCCCTAGCCCCTACCGTTAGCACCTTCCCTTAGCCTCTTACCTTAGCTCCTACTGTTAGCTCCTTCCCTTAGCGCCTTCCCCTATCCCCTTCCCTTAGCTCCTTCCCTTAGGCACTTTCTCACTCACACACTCTGGAATATCAATAGACGTAGTGAGGAATATTAGCTTGGCATACATCCAAGTCCTGACTTTGAATATGAAAGTGATTAATGCCAGAAGCAAGATTGATATTCACTGTCAACACAGGCCTGTTATAAGAGAGACTAAAAAGCTCTGCAGATTCTGCTGTGAGGAGGCAGAGCCATTAGATCATTTATTTTGGTACTGTCCATATGTAGCTCGTTTCTGGTCACAGGTCCACGAATGACTGAAGAATTGCAACATTTACCTAGAACTAACGCTGCAGCAATACTGGGTTATTTGAAAAGTAATAGTCAATCGATCAATTATGTAATAATTATTTTAGCAAAAATGTTTATTTAATTTACAATCTGTAGAAACTATGAGAATAGAAAGGTTCAGTACTTTTGTGAAGCATCACAGCACAGTTGAAAAATATATGGCAAATAGAAATCCAAAATGGATGGTGTTAAGCGATAGATGGGAGGGGTTGAATGGAGCTGAAGGGTGGGACTAATAACAAGATAACCAATGTAAAACATACGGGGTCTGTAAAATGGATATAGGTTCAGAAGTTTTGTGAAATAGCACAAGTTACAAATAGAAATCAAACTGGATGGACATCAGAAATAGAGGAAGGACTAAAAACAAACAAAATATAACTATTGTAAAATAGATTGTGTCTGTAAAATGTGTATTGTATGTACACTACCGTTCAAAAGTTTGGTGTCACTTAGAAATGTCCTTGTTTTTGAAAGAAAAGCACATTTTGTACATGGATTTTCTGTCCATAACATCAAATTGATCAGAAATACAGTGTAGTCATTGTTCATGTTGTAAATGACTATTGTAGCTGGAAACGGCTGATTTTTAATGGAATATCTACATAGGCGTACAGAGGTCCATTATCAGCAACCATCACTCCTGTGTTCCAATGGCATGTTGTGTTAGCTAATCCAAGTTTATCATTTTAAATGGCTAATTGATCATTAGAAAACCCTTTTGCAATTATGTTAGCACAGCTGAAAACTGTTGTTATTTTAATGGACAAAAAAATTGCAGGACATTTCTAAGTGACCCCAAACTTTTGAACGGTAGTGTATATAGATATATATATTTACCCCCAAAATATATCGGGGATTGGAAATGATGCAGACAATTACATTGATGGAAGCGACAATCTATCCACAACATTAAAGCTGATCCACCCTCTATAAAATCATTTAAAAAATAGTGACTAAAAAGAGACATATGGTGAATTTAATTTGAAGGTTTAGAAGATGGTTAGAGACAAAATGTTTGACAATCAGGCAGAGGGAATGTGTGTCACTCTAGTAGAAATGTTTAACATAATGAGTAGTTCTCTGTTGCCAAATGGCCCAGGGCTGAGGGATGGCCAGGAGAACTGAGGGAGGGAGGGGTTTGGTCATGGGGCAGATTGTGGGTATTAGATGAGGCCATCAGAGTCCAGTGGATTACTGTAAGCCTATCCAGCAGCCTACAGCAGCCTCCACTAGCCTCGGTGTCCTGCTCAGTCACATCATATCACTCTGCTCACACCAGTCCAGTCCGGGAGGAAGATGGGGGTCAATACTCGCTGTGTTGCACTGCTGGCTCTGCTGCTGTTAGCTCAAGGTAAGATTCATCTCCCTAACCCAGGTACCCTGTCAGAACTGTCTCTAACCTAACTCACCCTAACCCATATGTCCAGTTACCCAAATCAGCATGATTTTCCTGTGTTTTATATATATTTCCACACTGAGGTTGGAATGATACTTAGACATTTAGAAAATTATTATAATGCCCTTTTAGGGAAAGAGCTGTTTGAAAATGCAGCCTGCTATTTCAGCCTGTTTTGGTGGGATGGAGTTTCAGCTTGCCTGGTGACATCACCTGGCGGTAAATTAGTTAACAGACCAATAAGAAAGAGTGTTCCAACCCGCTCTGCCGATAACAGCTAGGTTTCAGTTTTCCTCTCCCCACTCAGACCCCTCCCAGAAAGTTCTAGCAAAAGTCTTGCTTGAGAAATTGCTGTTTGCTCAGAAGCAATTTTTGTTTATTTTTGAGATACATAATTGTTACCCCGAAATGATTTTATATTGAGATCAAAACTGCTGCATTGGACCTTAACCAGGACCCATGCCCAGTTTACTGAATCAGCAGTTTACTAACCATGACCCAGTTTACTGAATCAGCAGTTTACTAACCATGACCCATGACCCAGTTTACTGAACCAGCGGTTTACTAACCATGACCCATGACCCAGTTTACTGAATCAGCGGTTTACTAACCATGACCCATGACCCAGTTTACTGAATCAGGAGTTTACTACCCATGCCCCAGTTTACTGAATCAGCAGTTTACTAACCATGACCCAGTTTACTGAATCAGCGGTTTACTAACCATGACCCAGTTTACTGAATCAGCGGTTTACTAACCATGACCCAGTTTACTGAACCAGCGGTTTACTAACCATGACCCAGTTTACTGAATCAGCGGTTTACTAACCATGACCCAGTTTACTGAATCAGCGGTTTACTAACCATGACCCAGTTTACTGAATCAGGAGTTTACTAACCATGACCCATGACCCAGTTTACTGAATCAGCGGTTTACTAACCATGACCCATGACCCAGTTTACTGAATCAGGAGTTTACTAACCATGACCCAGTTTACTGAATCAGCAGTTTACTAACCATGACCCAGTTTACTGAACCAGCGGTTTACTAACCATGACCCATGACCCAGTTTACTGAATCAGGAGTTTACTAACCATGACCCAGTTTACTGAATCAGTGGTTTATTAACCATGACCCATGACCCAGTTTACTGAATCAGGAGTTTACTAACCATGACCCAGTTTACTGAATCAGCGGTTTACTAACCATGACCCATGACCCAGTTTACTGAATCAGCAGTTTACTAACCATGACCCAAGACCCAGTTTACTGAATCAGGAGTTTACTAACCATGACCCAGTTTACTGAATCAGCAGTTTACTAACCATGACCCAGTTTACTGAACCAGCGGTTTACTAACCATGACCCATGACCCAGTTTACTGAATCAGGAGTTTACTAACCATGACCCAGTTTACTGAATCAGCGGTTTACTAACCATGACCCATGACCCAGTTTACTGAATCAGCAGTTTACTAACCATGACCCATGACCCAGTTTACTGAATCAGCGGTTTACTAACCATGACCCATGACCCAGTTTACTGAATCAGGAGTTTACTAACCATGACCCAGTTTACTGAATCAGCAGTTTACTAACCATGACCCAGTTTACTGAATCAGCGGTTTACTAACCATGACCCATGACCCAGTTTACTGAATCAGGAGTTTACTAACCATGACCCAGTTTACTGAATCAGCGGTTTACTAACCATGACCCATGACCCAGTTTACTGAATCAGGAGTTTACTAACCATGACCCAGTTTACTGAATCAGCGGTTTACTAACCATGACCCATGACCCAGTTTACTGAATCAGCAGTTTACTAACCATGACCCAGTTTACTGAATCAGCGGTTTACTAACCATGACCCATGACCCAGTTTACTGAATCAGGAGTTTACTAACCATGACCCATGACCCAGTTTACTGAACCAGCAGTTTACTAACCATGACCCATGACCCAGTTTACTGAATCAGCAGTTTACTAACCATGACCCAGTTTACTGAACCAGCAGTTTACTAACCATGACCCAGTTTACTGAATCAGGAGTTTACTAACCATGACCCAGTTTACTGAATCAGGAGTTTACTAACCATGACCCAGTTTACTAACCATGACCCAGTTTACTAACCATGACCCAGTTTACTAACCATGACCCAGTTTACTGAATCAGCAGTTTACTAACCATGACCCAGTTTACTAACCATGACCCAGTTTACTAACCATGGTCTGACAGCCCTGAGATGATCTGGAATAGACATCGCTAAACTCTGTTGGTCTCTGCTTGTCTTCCTGCTGTCCGGTTGTTAGACCGGGTAATGCCTTAGACTGGGTAATGCCTTAGACTGGGTAATGCCTTAGACTGGGTAATGTCTTAGAATGGGTAATGCCTTAGACTGGGTAATGTCTTAGAATGGGTAATGTCTTAGAATGGGTAATGCCTTAGACTGGGTAATGTCTTAGACTGGGTAATGTCTTAGAATGGGTAATGCCTTAGACTGGGTAATGTCTTAGAATGGGTAATGCCTTAGACTGGGTAATGCCTTAGACTGGGTAATGCCTTAGAATGGATTAGACTAGGTGCTGTCCTAGACTGGGTTAGACTAGGTGCTGTCCTAGACTGGGTTAGACTGGGTCATGTTTTAGACTGGGTTAGACTAGGTGCTGTCTTAAACTGGGTTAGACTAGGTGCTGTCTTAAACTGGGTTAGACTAGGTAATGTCTTAGACTGGGTTAGACTGGGTAATGCCTTAGAATGGATTAGACTAGGTGCTGTCCTAGACTGGGTTAGACTGGGTCATGTTTTAGACTGGGTAATATTTTAGACTGGGTTAGACTAGGTAATGTCTTAGACTGGGTTAGACTAGGTAGTGTCTTAGACTGGTTGGACTGGGTAATGTCTTAGACTGGTTTAGACTGGATAATGTCTTAGACTGGGTTTGAGAGGGCAATGTCTTAGACTGGGTTAAACTGGGTTAGACTGGGTAATGTCAGAGGGGGTTAGACTGGGTAATGTCACACTGGGTTAAACTGGGTTAGACTGGGTAATGTCAGAGTGGGGTAAACTGGGTAATGTCAGACTGGGTTAAACTGGGTTAGACTGGGTAATGTCAGAGTGGGTTAGACTGGGTAATGTCAGAGTGGGTTAAACTGGTTTAGACTGGGTAATGTCAGACTGGGTTACACTGGGTAATGTCACACTGGGTTAAACTGGGTTAGACTGGGTAATGTCAGACTGGGTTAAACTGGGTAATGTCAGAGTGGGTTAAACTGGTTTAGAGTGGGAAATGTCAGACTGGGTTACACTGGGTAATGTCACACTGGGTTAAACTGGGTTAGACTGGGTAATGTCAGACTGGGTTAAACTGGGTAATGTCAGAGTGGGTTAAACTGGTTTAGAGTGGGAAATGTCAGACTGGGTTACACTGGGTTAGACTGGGTAATATCAGAGTGGGTTAGACTGGGTAATTTCAGACTGGGTTAAACTGGGTAATGTCAGACTGGGTTAAACTGGTTTAGAGTGGGGAATGTCAGACTGGATTAAACTGGGTTAGACTGGGTAATGTCAGACTGAGTTAAACTGGGTTAGACTGGGTAATATCAGAGTAGGTTAGACTGGGTAATATCAGACTGCATTAGACTGGGTAATGTCAGACTGGGTTAAACTGGGTAATGTCAGACTGGGTTAGACTGGGTAAAGTCAGACTCTATTAAACTGGGTTAGACTGGGTAATGTCAGACTGGGTTAGACTGGGTAAAGTCAGACTGGGTTAGACTGGGTAATGTCAGACTGGGTTAAACTGGGTAATGTCAGAGTGGGTTAAACTGGTTTAGAGTGGGAAATGTCAGACTGGGTTACACTGGGTTAGACTGGGTAATATCAGAGTGGGTTAGACTGGGTAATTTCAGACTGGGTTAAACTGGGTAATGTCAGACTGGGTTAAACTGGTTTAGAGTGGGGAATGTCAGACTGGATTAAACTGGGTTAGACTGGGTAATGTCAGACTGAGTTAAACTGGGTTAGACTGGGTAATATCAGAGTAGGTTAGACTGGGTAATATCAGACTGCATTAGACTGGGTAATGTCAGACTGGGTTAAACTGGGTAATGTCAGACTGGGTTAGACTGGGTAAAGTCAGACTCTATTAAACTGGGTTAGACTGGGTAATGTCAGACTGGGTTAGACTGGGTAAAGTCAGACTGGGTTAGACTGGGTAATGTCAGACTGGGTTAGACTGGGTAAAGTCAGACTCTATTAAACTGGGTTAGACTGGGTAATGTCAGACTGGGTTAGACTGGGTAATGTCAGACTGCATTAGACTGGGTAAAGTCAGACTCTATTAAACTGGGTTAGACTGGGTAATGTCAGACTGGGTTAGACTGGGTAATGTCAGACTGGGTTAACTGGGTTAGACTGGGTTAAACTGGGTTGGACTGGGTTATGGAAGAACTGGACAGTAGTTTAGCAGTTAAATGTCTTAAAGGGATTCATACTAGATCTCTGAAATGCAGCTCTGAGTACCTAATGTGTAAAGAGTCTGTAGAAGTTGACTGGACCTTTAAACTCAGCTCATGGTAAGGTCATCGGTGGAATAATGTTAAATAGGGTCAGTCAGTCAAGAATGCCTGTAATGTTGGGGATATCAGCCCAGACGTTGGGGGTATCAGACCGGATGTTGGGGATATCAGACAGGATGTTGGGGGTATCAGACCGGACGTTGAGGGAATCAGACCGTATGTTGGGGATATCAGACCGGATGTTGGGGGTATCAGACCGGACGTTGGGGATATCAGACCGGACGTTGGGGATATCAGCCCAGATGTCGGGGATATCAGACCGGATGTTGGGGGTATCAGACCGGATGTTGGGGATATCAGACAGGATGTTGGGGGTATCAGACCGGACGTTGAGGGAATCAGACCGTATGTTGGGGATATCAGACCGGATGTTGGGGGTATCAGACCGGACGTTGGGGATATCAGACCGGACGTTGGGGATATCAGCCCAGATGTCGGGGATATCAGACCGGACGTTGGGGATATCAGCCCAGATGTTGGGGGTATCAGACCGGATGTTGGGGGTATCAGACCGTATGTCGGGGGTATCAGACCGGATGTTGGGGGTATCAGACCGGATGTTGGGGGTATCAGACCGTGTGTTGGGGGTATCAGACCGTGTGTTGGGGGTATCAGACCGGATGTTGGGGATATCAGACCGGATGTCGGGGGTATCAGACCGGACGTTGGGGGTATCAGACCGGACGTTGGGGGTATCAGACCGGATGTCGGGGGTATCAGACCGTATGTCGGGGGTATCAGACCGGATGTTGGGGGTATCAGACCGGATGTTGGGGGTATCAGACCGTATGTTGGGGGTATCAGACCGGACGTTGGGGTTATCAGACCGTATGTTGGGGATATCAGACCGGATGTCGGGGGTATCAGACCGGATGTTGGGGGTATCAGACCGGACGTTGGGGGTATCAGACCGTATGTTGGGGATATCAGACCGGATGTCGGGGGTATCAGACCGGACGTTGGGGGTATCAGACCAGATGTTGGGGATATCAGACCGGATGTTGGGGGTATCAGACCGTATGTTGGGGATATCAGACCGGATGTTGGGGGTATCAGACCGGATGTTGGGGATATCAGACCGGATGTCGGGGGTATCAGATCACACTTTGGGGATATTTGTTAGAGATTAGTTTGCTGCATCCAAAATGCTGTGGTTTTATTTTCGTTTTTCAGAGTGCTCTCAAAACCAATGTAGTTTATTTTGACTCTATATTTCAGTATTTTTCTCACTGTATTTCCCTCCTCCTGTCTGTCTGTCTTTTTCTCTTTCTTTCTCTGCTGCCTGTCTGTCGGTGCTGCAGTCCTAAGCGGTGTTCACTCTCAGGAGGTAGGTACTCTAATACATTGAAATGGGATTGGGTTGTTAGGACTCTAGTTACTCTAGTACAATGGGATGGGATTGGGCTGTTAGGACTCTAGTTACTCTAGTACATTGAGATGGGATTGGGCTAATTAGAACTCGAATTACTCTAGTACATTGCTATGGGATTGGGCTGGTTAGAACTCGAATTACTCTAGTATATTGAGATACGATTGGGCTGGTTAGAACTCGAATTACTCTAGTATATTGAGATGCGATTGGGCTGGTTATAACTGTATTTATTTTAGTTAAGGTAGGTGGTATTGGGCTGGTTTTTGAGATGGGATTGGGCTGGATAAAACTCTAGTTGCTATAGAACAATACAATGGGATTGGGCTAATTAGAACTCTAGTTACTCTAGTACAGTGAGATGGGATTGGGCTGGTTAGAATCTAGTTACTCTAGTACAGTGAGATGGGATTGGGCTGGTTAGAACTCTAGTTACTCTAGTACATTGCTATGGGATTGGGCTGGTTAGAATCTAGTTACTCTAGTACATTGCTATGGGATTGGGCTGGTTAGAATCTAGTTACTCTAGTACATTGCTATGGGATTGGGCTGTTAGGACTCTAGTGCATTGAGATGGGATTGGGCTGGTTAGAATCTAGTTACTCTAGTACATTGCTATGGGATTGGGCTGGTTAGAATCTAGTTACTCTAGTACATTGAGATGCGATTGGGCTGTTTATAACTGTATTTGTTTTAGTTAAGGTAGGTGGTATTGGGCTGGTTTTTGAGATGGGATTGGGCTGGATAAAACTCTAGTTGCTATAGAACAATAAAATGGGATTGGGCTAATTAGAACTCTAGTTACTCTAGTACAGTGAGATGGGATTGGGCTGGTTAGAATCTAGTTACTCTAGTACATTGCTATGGGATTGGGCTGGTTAGAACTCTAGTTACTCAAGTACAGTGAGATGGGATTGGGCTGGTTAGACCTCTAGTTACTCTAGTACAGTGAGATGGGATTGGGCTGGTTAGAACTCTAGTTACTCTAGTACAGTGAGATGGGGTTGGGCTGGTTAGAACTCTAGTTACTTTAGTACATTGAGATGGGATTGGGCTGGTTAGTACTCTAGTTACTTTAATACTGTGAGATGGAATTGGGCTGGTTATAATCTAGTTACTCTAACACATTGAGATAGGATTGAGCTGGTTAGAACTCTAGGTACTCTAGTACAGTGAGATGGGATTCTGCTGGTTATTGAGATTGTATTGGGCTGGTTAGAACTGTAGTTACTTTATTACGGTGAGATTGGAGTGGGCTGGTCAGTACTCTAGTTACTTCAGTACAGTGAAATGGGATTGGGCTATTTAGAATCTAGTTACTGTAGTTTGTACATTGTGATGGGATTGGGCTGGTTAGAACTCTCGTTACTCTAGTATATTGAGATGGTAACTGGCTGGTTAGAACTCTAGTGCATTGAGATGGGATTGGGCTGGTTATTGAGATGGGATTGGGCCGGAAAAAACTCTCGTTACTCTAGTACATTGAGATAGGATTGGAGTGAGATGGGATTGGGCTGGTTAGAATCTAGTTACTCTAGTACATTGAGATGCGATTGGGCTGGTTATAACTGTATTTGTTTTAGTTAAGGTAGGTGGTATTGGGCTGGTTTTTGAGATGAGATTGGGCTGGATAAAACTCTAGTTGCTATAGAACAATAAAATGGGATTGGGCTAATTAGAACTGTAGTTACTCTAGTACAGTGAGATGGGATTGGGCTGGTTAGAATCTAGTTACTCTAGTACAGTGAGATGGGATTGGGCTGGTTAGAACTCTAGTTACTCTAGTACAGTGAGATGGGATTGGGCTGGTTAGAACTCTAGTTACTCTAGTACAGTGAGATGAGATTGGGCTGGTTAGAATCTAGTTACTTTAGTATAGCAAGATGGGATTGGGCTGGTTATAATCTAGTTACTTTAGTATAGCAAGATGGGATTGGGCTGGTTATAATCTAGTTACTCTAACACATTGAGATGGGATTCTGCTCGTTATTGAGATTGTATTGGGCTGGTTAGAACTGTAGTTACTTTATTACGGTGAGATTCGAGTGGGCTGGTCAGTACTCTAGTTACTTCAGTACAGTGACATGGGATTGGGCTATTTAGAATCTAGTTACTCTAGTACAATGGGATTGGGCTGGTTAGAACTCTAGTTACTATAGTACAGTTTGATGGGATTGGCTGGTGATTGAGATTGGATTGGGCTGGGTAGAACTCTAGTTATACTAATACATTGAGATGGGATTGGGCTGGTTAGAACTCTAGTTACTATAGTACAGTGAGATGGGATTGGGCTGGTTAGAACTCTAGTTACTCTAGTACATTGAGATGGGATTGGGCTGGTTAGAACTCTAGTTACTATAGTACAGTGAGATGGGATTGGGCTGGTTAGAACTCTAGTTACACTAATACATTGCTATGGGATTGGGCTGGTTAGAACTCTAGTTACTATAGTACAGTGAGATGGGATTGGGCTGGTTAGAACTCTAGTTACACTAATACATTGAGATGGGATTGGGCTGGTCAGTACTCTAGTTACTCTAGTACAATGGGATTGGGCTGGTTAGAACTCTAGTTACTCTAGTACAGTGAGATGGGATTGGGCTGGTTAGAACTCTAGTTACTCTAGTACATTGAGATGGGATTGGGCTGGTCAGAACTCTAGTTACTTCAGTACAGTGAGATGGGATTGGGCTGGTTAGAATCTAGTTACTCTAGTACAATGGGATTGGGCTGGTTAGAACTCTAGTCACCCTATTACAATGAGATGGGATTGGGCTGGTTAAAACTCTAGTAACTCTAGTGCATTGAGATGGCACTGGTTATTTAGATGGGATTGGGCTGGTTAGTACTCTAGTTACTCTAATACACTGAGATGGGATTTGCCTGGTAATAATTAATTTAGTCTAATACAGCAAGATGGGATTGGGCTGGTTAGAACTCTAGGTACGTTAGTAAAGTGAGATTGGATTGGGCTGGTTACAACTAGTTACTCTAGTACAGTGAGATGGGATTGGGCTGGTTACAACTAGTTACTCTAACACATTGAGATGAGATTGGGCTGGTTAGTACTCTAGTTACTTTAATACAGGGAGGTGGGATTGGGCTGGTTAGAACTCTAGTTACTTTAATACAGTGATATGGATTGGGCTGGTTAACACTACTCTAGTACAGTGAGATGGGATTGGGCTGGTCAGATCTCTAGTTACTCTAGTACAGTGAGATGGGATTGGGCTGGTTACTACTCTAGTTACTTTAATACATGGAGGTGGGATTGGGCTGGTTAGAACTCTAGTTACTCTAGTACAGGGAGATGGGATTGGGCTGGTTAGTACTCTAGTTACTTTAATACAGTGAGATGGGATTGGGCTGGTTAGAACTCTAGTTACTTTAATACAGTGATATGGATTGGGCTGGTCAGTACTCTAGTTACTCTAGTACAGTGATATGGATTGGGCTGGTTAGTACTCTAGTTACTCTAGTACAGTGAGATGGGATTGGGCTGGTCAGTACTCTAGTTACTTTAATACAGTGAGGTGGGATTGGGCTGGTTAGAACTCTAGTTACTTTAATAGTGATATGGATTGGGCTGGTTAGTACTCTAGTTACTTTAATACAGTGATATGGATTGAGCTGGTTAGTACTCTAGTTACTCTAGTACAGTGAGATGGGATTGGGCTGGTCAGATCTCTAGTTACTCTAGTACAGTGAGATGGGATTGGGCTGGTTAGTACTCTAGTTACTCTAGTACATTTAGATGGGATTGGGCTGGTTAGTACTCTAGTTACACTAACACATTGAGATGGGATTTGCCTGGTAATAATTAATTTAGTCTACTACAGCAAGGTGGGATTGGGCAGGTTAGAACTCTAGTTACTTTAATACAGTGAGATTTGATTGGTCTGGTTAGAACTATTTTACTCAAGTACAGTGAGATGGGATTGGGCTGGTTAACACTACTCTAGTACAGTGAGATTGGATTGGGCTGGTTAGAACGAATTTAGTCTAGTACAGCAAGATGGGATTGGGCTGGTTAAAACTCTAGGTACTCTTGTACATGGATATGGAAATGGGCTGGTTATTGAGATTGGATTGGGCTGGTTAGAATCTAGTTACTCTAACACATTGAGATGGGATTGGGCTGGTTAGAACAATAGTAGGCTAAAATAAGATTGTAACCATTTCTGGACCTGTATTCCAGGAGGAAGAGGAGGTCCAGGAGGAGCAGGAGGAGGAGGTGCAACCAGAGGAGGAGGTGCAGGAGGAGCAGCAGCAGGAGGAAGAGGTCCTAGAGACATGGACTGGGACAGGGAAAGCCTGCACATGTGACTGTGAAGGGGGGGATTCTGCAACAGGTACCCCCACTATGACATCACCTGTCCTGGCCACATCGCCTCCTCAGAGCCGCCCACTAGACTGCATGCCAGGTGAGGATAGGATTCCGCCCAGGTCACCTGAACTTGCGGTGGTGAACGACTATCTGTGGTCACCTACTGTACCTGTGGTCACCTAGCTATAGTCACCTAGCTATAGTCACCTACTGTACCTGTGGTCACCTAGCTATAGTCACCTAGCTATAGTCACCTACTGTACCTGTGGTCACCTAGCTATAGTCACCTAGCTATAGTCACCTAGCTATAGTCACCTAGCTATAGTCACCTAGCTATAGTCACCTAGCTATAGTCACCTAGCTATAGTCACCTCGCTATAGTCACCTACTGTACCTGTGGTCACCTAGCTATAGTCACCTAGCTATAGTCACCTCGCTATAGTCACCTACTGTACCTGTGGTCACCTAGCTATAGTCACCTAGCTATAGTCCCCTAGCTATAGTCACCTACTGTTAGGGTTAGTACTGTTTGGTTAGGGTTAGTACTGTTTAGTAAGGGTTAGTACTGTTTGGTTAGGGTTAGTACTGTTTGGTTAGGGTTAGTACTGCTGGGTTAGGGTTAGTACTGTTGGGTTAGGGATAGTACTGCTGGGTTAGGGATAGTACTGCTGGGTTAGGGATAGTACTGCTGGGTTAAGGATAGTACTGCTGGGTTAGGGATAGTACTGCTGGGTTAGGGATAGTACTGCTGGGTTAGGGTGGGGGTTAGTACTGTTGGGTTAGGGATAGTACTGCTGGGTTAGGGATAGTACTGCTGGGTTAGGGATAGTACTGCTGGGTTAGGGATAGTACTGCTGGGTTAGGGATAGTACTGCTGGGTTAGGGTTAGTACTGCTGGGTTAGGGATAGTACTGCTGGGTTAGGGATAGTACTGCTGGGTTAGGGATAGTACTGCTGGGTTAGGGATAGTACTGCTGGGTTAGGGATAGTACTGCTGGGTTAGGGTTAGTACTGCTGGGTTAGGGTTAGTACTGTTTAGTAAGGGTTAGTACTGTTGGGTTAGGGATAGTACTGCTGGGTTAGGGATAGTACTGCTGGGTTAGGGATAGTACTGCTGGGTTAGGGTTAGTACTGCTGGGTTAGGGATAGTACTGCTGGGTTAGGGATAGTACTGCTGGGTTAGGGATAGTACTGCTGGGTTAGGGATAGTACTGCTGGGTTAGGGATAGTACTGCTGGGTTAGGGATAGTACTGCTGGGTTAGGGATAGTACTGCTGGGTTAGGGATAGTACTGCTGGGTTAGGGATAGTACTGCTGGGTTAGGGATAGTACTGCTGGGTTAGGGATAGTACTGCTGGGTTAGGGATAGTACTGCTGGGTTAGGGTTAGTACTGCTGGGTTAGGGTTAGTACTGTTTAGTAAGGGTTAGTACTGTTGGGTTAGGGATAGTACTGCTGGGTTAGGGATAGTACTGCTGGGTTAGGGATAGTACTGCTGGGTTAGGGTTAGTACTGCTGGGTTAGGGATAGTACTGCTGGGTTAGGGATAGTACTGCTGGGTTAGGGATAGTACTGCTGGGTTAGGGATAGTACTGCTGGGTTAGGGATAGTACTGCTGGGTTAGGGATAGTACTGCTGGGTTAGGGATAGTACTGCTGGGTTAGGGATAGTACTGCTGGGTTAGGGATAGTACTGCTGGGTTAGGGATAGTACTGCTGGGTTAGGGTTAGGGATAGTACTGCCGGGTTAGGGATAGTACTGCTGGGTTAGGGATAGTACTGCTGGGTTAGGGTTAGGGATAGTACTGCCGGGTTAGGGATAGTACTGCTGGGTTAGGGATAGTACTGCTGGGTTAGGGATAGTACTACTGGGTTAGGGATAGTACTGCTGGGTTAGGGTTAGTACTGCTGGGTTAGGGATAGGGATAGTACTGCTGGGTTAGGGATAGTACTGCTGGGTTAGGGATAGTACTGCTGGGTTAGGGATAGTACTGCTGGGTTAGGGATAGGGATAGTACTGCTGGGTTAGGGATAGTACTGCTGGGTTAGGGATAGTACTGTTGGGTTAGGGATAGTACTGCTGGGTTAGGGATAGGGATAGTACTGCTGGGTTAGGGATAGTACTGCTGGGTTAGGGATAGTACTGCTGGGTTAGGGATAGTACTGTTGGGTTAGGGATAGTACTGTTGGGTTAGGGATAGTACTGCTGGGTTAGGGATAGTACTGCTGGGTTAGGGATATTACTGCTGGGTTAGGGATAGTACTGCTGGGTTAGGGATAGTACTGCTGGGTTAGGGATAGTACTGCTGGGTTGGGGATAGTACTGCTGGGTTAGGGATAGTACTGCTGGGTTGGGGTTAGTACTGCTGGGTTAGGGATAGTACTGCTGGGTTAGGGATAGTACTGCTGGGTTGGGGTTAGTACTGCTGGGTTAGGGATAGTACTGCTGGGTTAGGGATAGTACTGCTGGGTTAAGGATAGTACTGCTGGGTTAGGGATAGTACTGCTGGGTTGGGGTTAGTACTGCTGGGTTAGGGATAGTACTGCTGGGTTAGGGTGGGGGATAGTACTGCTGGGTTAGGGATAGTACTGCTGGGTTAGGGATAGTACTGCTGGGTTAGGGATAGTACTGCTGGGTTAGGGATAGTACTGCTGGGTTAGGGTGGGGGTTAGTACTGCTGGGTTAGGGATAGTACTGCTGGGTTAGGGATAGTACTGCTGGGTTAGGGATAGTACTGCTGGGTTAGGGTTAGTACTGCTGGGTTAGGGATAGTACTGCTGGGTTAGGGATAGTACTGCTGGGTTAGGGATAGTACTGCTGGGTTAGGGATAGTACTGCTGGGTTAGGGATAGTACTGCTGGGTTAGGGATAGTACTGCTGGTTTAGGGATAGTACTGCTGGGTTAGGGATAGTACTGCTGGGTTAGGGATAGCACTGTTGGGTTAGGGTTAGGGATAGTACTGCTGGGTTAGGGATAGTACTGCTGGGTTAGGGATAGTACTGCTGGGTTAGGGATAGTACTGCTGGGTTAGGGATAGTACTGCTGGGTTAGGGATAGTACTGCTGGGTTAGGGATAGTACTGCTGGGTTAGGGTTAGTACTGCTGGGTTAGGGATAGTACTGTTGGGTTAGGGATAGTACTGCTGGGTTAGGGATAGTACTGCTGGGTTGGGGATAGTACTGCTGGGTTAGGGATAGTACTGCTGGGTTAGGGATAGTACTGCTGGGTTAGGGATATTACTGCTGGGTTAGGGATAGTACTGCTGGGTTAGGGTTAGGGATAGTACTGCTGGGTTAGGGATAGTACTGCTGGGTTAGGGATAGTACTGCTGGGTTAGGGATAGTACTGCTGGGTTAGGGATAGTACTGCTGGGTTAGGGATAGTACAGTTGGGTTGGGGATAGCACTGCTGGGTTAGGGATAGTACTGCTGGGTTAAGGATAGTACTGCTGGGTTAGGGATAGTACTGCTGGGTTGGGGTTAGTACTGCTGGGTTAGGGATAGTACTGCTGGGTTAGGGATAGTACTGCTGGGTTAGGGATAGTACTGCTGGGTTAGGGATAGTACTGCTGGGTTAGGGATAGTACTGCTGGGTTAGGGATAGTACTGCTGGGTTAGGGATAGTACTGCTGGGTTAGGGATAGTACTGCTGGGTTAGGGATATTACTGCTGGGTTAGGGATAGTACTGCTGGGTTGGGG
This sequence comes from Salvelinus fontinalis, assembly GCF_029448725.1. Classification (NCBI taxonomy): domain Eukaryota; kingdom Metazoa; phylum Chordata; class Actinopteri; order Salmoniformes; family Salmonidae; genus Salvelinus; species Salvelinus fontinalis. The sequence continues at coordinate 13,181,990 of NC_074678.1, forward strand.
TTAGTACTGCTGGGTTAGGGTTGGGGTTAGTACTGCTGGGTTAGGGATAGTACTGCTGGGTTAGGGATAGTACTGCTGGGTTAGGGATAGTACTGCTGGGTTAGGGATAGTACTGCTGGGTTAGGGATAGTACTGCTGGGTTAGGGATAGTACTGCTGGGTTAGGGATAGTACTGCTGGGTTAGGGATAGTACTGCTGGGTTAGGGATAGTACTGCTGGGTTAGGGATAGTACTGCTGGGTTAGGGTTAGTACTGCTGGGTTAGGGATAGTACTGCTGGGTTAGGGTTAGGGATAGTACTGCTGGGTTAGGGATAGTACTGCTGGGTTAAGGATAGTACTGCTGGGTTAGGGATAGTACTGCTGGGTTGGGGTTAGTACTGCTGGGTTAGGGATAGTACTGCTGGGTTAGGGATAGTACTGCTGGGTTAGGGATAGTACTGCTGGGTTAGGGATAGTACTGCTGGGTTAGGGATAGTACTGCTGGGTTAGGGATAGTACTGCTGGGTTAGGGATAGTACTGCTGGGTTAGGGATAGTACTGCTGGGTTAGGGATAGTACTGTTGGGTTAGGGATAGTACTGCTGGGTTAGGGATAGTACTGCTGGGTTAGGGTTAGTACTGCTGGGTTAGGGATAGTACTGCTGGGTTAGGGTGGGGGTTAGTACTGCTGGGTTAGGGATAGTACTGCTGGGTTAGGGTGGGGGATAGTACTGCTGGGTTAGGGATAGTACTGCTGGGTTAGGGATAGTACTGCTGGGTTAGGGATAGTACTGCTGGGTTAGGGATAGTACTGCTGGGTTAGGGATAGTACTGCTGGGTTAGGGTTAGTACTGCTGGGTTAGGGATAGTAATGCTGGGTTAGGGATAGTACTGTTGGGTTAGGGATAGTACTGCTGGGTTAGGGATAGTACTGCTGGGTTAGGGATAGTACTGCTGGGTTAGGGATAGTACTGCTGGGTTAGGGATAGTACTGCTGGGTTAGGGTTAGGGATAGTACTGCTGGGTTAGGGATAGTACTGCTGGGTTAAGGATAGTACTGCTGGGTTAGGGATAGTACTGCTGGGTTGGGGTTAGTACTGCTGGGTTAGGGATAGTACTGCTGGGTTAGGGATAGTACTGCTGGGTTAGGGATAGTACTGCTGGGTTAGGGATAGTACTGCTGGGTTAGGGATAGTACTGCTGGGTTAGGGATAGTACTGCTGGGTTAGGGATAGTACTGCTGGGTTAGGGATAGTACTGCTGGGTTAGGGATAGTACTGCTGGGTTAGGGATAGTACTGCTGGGTTAGGGATAGTACTGCCGGGTTAGGGATAGTACTGCTGGGTTAGGGTTAGTACTGCCGGGTTAGGGATAGTACTGCTGGGTTAGGGATAGTACTGCTGGGTTAGGGATAGTACTGTTGGGGTAGGGTTAGGGATAGTACTGCTGGGTTAGGGTTAGTACTGCTGGGTTAGGGATAGTACTGCTGGGTTAGGGATAGTACTGCTGGGTTAGGGTTAGTACTGTTGGGTTAGGGATAGTACTGCTGGGTTAGGGATAGTACTGCCGGGTTAGGGATAGTACTGCTGGGTTAGGGATAGTACTGCTGGGTTAGGGTTAGGGTTAGTACTGCTGGGTTAGGGATAGTACTGCTGGGTTAGGGATAGTACTGCTGGGTTAGGGATAGTACTGCTGGGTTGGGGTTAGTACTGCTGGGCTAGGGATAGTACTGCTGGGTTAGGGATAGTACTGCTGGGTTAGGGATAGTACTGCTGGGTTAGGGATAGTACTGCTGGGTTAGAGATAGTACTGCTGGGTTAGGGATAGTACTGCTGGGTTAGGGTTAGTACTGCTGGGTTAGGGATAGTACTGCTGGGTTAGGGATAGTACTGCTGGGTTAGGGATAGTACTGCTGGGTTGGGGTTAGTACTGCTGGGCTAGGGATAGTACTGCTGGGTTAGGGATAGTACTGCTGGGTTAGGGATAGTACTGCTGGGTTAGGGATAGTACTGCTGGGTTAGGGATAGTACTGCTGGGTTAGGGTTAGTACTGCTGGGTTAGGGATAGTACTGCCGGGTTAGGGATAGTACTGCTGGGTTAGGGTTAGGGATAGTACTGCTGGGTTAGGGATAGTACTGCTGGGTTAGGGATAGTACTGCTGGGTTAGGGATAGTACTGTTGGGTTAGGGTTAGTACTGTTGGGTTAGAGATAGTACTGCTGGGTTAGGGATAGTACTGCTGGGTTAGGGTGGGGGATAGTACTGCTGGGTTAGGGTTAGTACTGTTGGGTTAGGGTGGGGGATAGTACTGCTGGGTTAGGGTGGGGGATAGTACTGCTGGGTTAGGGATAGTACTGCTGGGTTAGGGATAGTACTGCTGGGTTAGGGATAGTACTGCTGGGTTAGGGATAGTACTGCTGGGTTAGGGATAGTACTGCTGGGTTAGGGGTAGCACTGCTGGGTTAGGGATAGTACTGCTGGGTTAGGGTTAGTACTGCTGGGTTAGGGATAGTACTGCTGGGTTAGGGATAGTACTGCTGGGTTAGGGATAGTACTGCTGGGTTAGGGATAGTACTGCTGGGTTAGGGATAGTACTGTTTGGTTAGGGTTAGTACTGCTGGGTTAGGGATAGTACTGCTGGGTTAGGGATAGTACTGCTGGGTTAGGGATAGTACTGCTGGGTTAGGGATAGTACTGCTGGGTTAGGGATAGTACTGCCGGGTTAGGGATATTACTGCTGGGTTAGGGATAGTACTGTTTGGTTAGGGTTAGTACTGCTGGGTTAGGGATAGTACTGCTGGGTTAGGGATAGTACTGCTGGGTTAGGGATAGTACTGTTGGGTTAGGGTTAGGGATAGTACTGCTGGGTTAGGGATAGTACTGCTGGGTTAGGGATAGTACTGCTGGGTTAGGGATAGTACTACTGGGTTAGGGATAGTACTGCTGGGTTAGGGTTAGTACTGCTGGGTTAGGGATAGTACTGCTGGGTTAGGGATAGTACTGCTGGGTTAGGGATAGTACTGCTGGGTTAGGGATAGTACTGCTGGGTTAGGGTTTGTACTGCTGGGTTAGGGTTAGGGATAGTACTGCTGGGTTAGGGTTAGTACTGCTGGGTTAGGGTTAGGGATAGTACTGCTGGGTTAGGGATAGTACTGTTGGGTTAGGGATAGTACTGCTGGGTTAGGGATAGTACTGCTGGGTTAGGGATAGTACTGTTGGGTTAGGGATAGTACTGCTGGGTTAGGGATAGTACTGCTGGGTTAGGGATAGTACTGCTGGGTTAGGGATAGTACTGCTGGGTTAGGGATAGTACTGCTGGGTTAGGGATAGTACTGCTGGGTTAGGGATAGTACTGCTGGGTTAGGGATAGTACTGCTGGGTTAGGGATAGTACTGCTGGGTTAGAGATAGTGCTGCTGGGTTAGGGATAGTACTGCTGGGTTAGGGATAGTACTGCTGGGTTAGGGATAGTACTGCTGGGTTAGGGATAGTACTGCTAGGTTAGGGTGGGGGTTAGTACTGCTGGGTTAGGGATAGTACTGCTGGGTTAGGGATAGTACTGCTGGGTTAGGGATAGTACTGCTGGGTTAGGGTGGGGGTTAGTACTGCTGGGTTAGGGATAGTACTGCTGGGTTAGGGATAGTACTGCTGGGTTAGGGATAGGGATAGTACTGCTGGGTTAGGGATAGTACTGTTGGGTTAGGGATAGTACTTCTGGGTTAGGGATAGTACTGTTGGGTTAGGGATAGTACTGTTGGGTTAGGGATAGTACTGCTGGGTTAGGGATAGTACTGCTGGGTTAGGGATAGTACTGCTGGGTTAGGGTTAGTACTGCTGGGTTAGGGATAGTACTGCTGGGTTAGGGATAGTACTGCTGGGTTAGGGATAGTACTGCTGGGTTAGGGATAGTACTGCTGGGTTAGGGATAGTACTGTTGGGTTAGGGATAGTACTGCTGGGTTAGGGATAGTACTTCTGGGTTAGGGATAGTACTGCTGGGTTAGGGATAGTACTGCTGGGTTAGGGATAGTACTGCTGGGTTAGGGTTAGTACTGCTGGGTTAGGGATAGTACTGCTGGGTTAGGGATAGTACTGTTGGGTTAGGGATAGTACTGCTGGGTTAGGGATAGTACTTCTGGGTTAGGGATAGTACTGTTGGGTTAGGGATAGTACTGCTGGGTTAGGGATAGTACTGCTGGGTTAGGGTTAGTACTGCTGGGTTAGGGATAGTACTGCTGGGTTAGGGATAGTACTGCTGGGTTAGGGATAGTACTGCCGGGTTAGGGATAGTACTGCTGGGTTAGGGATAGTACTGCTGGGTTAGGGTTAGGGATAGTACTGCTGGGTTAGGGATAGTACTGCTGGGTTAGGGATAGTACTGCTGGGTTAGGGATAGTACTGCTGGGTTAGGGATAGTACTGCTGGGTTAGGGATAGTACTGCCGGGTTAGGGTTAGTACTGCTGGGTTAGGGATAGTACTGTTGGGTTAGGGATAGTACTGCTGGGTTAGGGATAGTACTGCTGGGTTAGGGATAGTACTGCTGGGTTAGGGATAGTACTGCCGGGTTAGGGATAGTACTGCTGGGTTAGGGATAGTACTGCTGGGTTAGGGTGGGGGTTAGTACTGCTGGGTTAGGGATAGTACTGCTGGGTTAGGGATAGTACTGCTGGGTTAGGGTTAGGGATAGTACTGCTGGGTTAGGGATAGTACTGCTGGGTTAGGGATAGTACTGCTGGGTTAGGGTTAGGGATAGTACTGCTGGGTTAGGGATAGTACTGCTGGGTTAGGGATAGTACTGCTGGGTTAGGGTTAGGGATAGTACTGCTGGGTTAGGGATAGTACTGCTGGGTTAGGGATAGTACTGCTGGGTTAGGGTTAGGGATAGTACTGCTGGGTTAGGGATAGTACTGTTGGGTTAGGGATAGTACTGTTGGGTTAGGGATAGTACTGCTGGGTTAGGGTGGGGGATAGTACTGCTGGGTTAGGGTGGGGGATAGTACTGCTGGGTTAGGGATAGTACTGCTGGGTTAGGGATAGTACTGCTGGGTTAGGGATAGTACTGCTGGGTTAGGGTTAGTACTGCTGGGTTAGGGTTAGTACTGCTGGGTTAGGGATAGTACTGCTGGGTTAGGGATAGTACTGCTGGGTTAGGGATAGTACTGCTGGGTTAGGGATAGTACTGCTGGGTTAGGGATAGTACTGCTGGGTTAGGGATAGTACTGCTGGGTTAGGGATAGTACTGCTGGGTTAGGGATAGTACTGCTGGGTTAGGGATAGTACTGCTGGGTTAGGGATAGTACTGCTGGGTTAGGGTTAGGGATAGTACTGCTGGGTTAGGGATAGTACTGCTGGGTTAGGGATAGTACTGCTGGGTTAGGGATAGTACTGCTGGGTTAGGGATAGTACTGCTGGGTTAGGGATAGTACTGCTGGGTTGGGGTTAGTACTGCTGGGTTAGGGTGGGGGATAGTACTGCTGGGTTAGGGATAGTACTCCTGGGTTAGGGATAGTACTGCTGGGTTAGGGTTAGTACTGCTGGGTTAGGGATAGTACTGCTGGGTTAGGGTGGGGGATAGTACTGCTGGGTTAGGGTTAGTACTGTTGGGTTAGGGTGGGGGATAGTACTGCTGGGTTAGGGTGGGGGATAGTACTGCTGGGTTAGGGATAGTACTGCTGGGTTAGGGATAGTACTGCTGGGTTAGGGATAGTACTGCTGGGTTAGGGATAGTACTGCTGGGTTAGGGATAGTACTGCTGGGTTAGGGATAGTACTGCTGGGTTAGGGATAGTACTGCTGGGTTAGGGATAGTACTGCTGGGTTAGGGATAGTACTGCTGGGTTAGGGATAGTACTGCTGGGTTAGGGATAGTACTGCTGGGTTAGGGATAGTACTGCTGGGTTAGGGATAGTACTGCTGGGTTAGGGATAGTACTGCTGGGTTAGGGATAGTACTGCTGGGTTAGGGTTAGTACTGCTGGGTTAGGGATAGTACTGCCGGGTTAGGGATAGTACTGTTGGGTTAGGGTTAGTACTGCTGGGTTAGGGATATTACTGCTGGGTTAGGGATAGTACTGTTGGGTTAGGGATAGTACTGCTGGGTTAGGGATAGCACTGTTGGGTTAGGGTTAGGGATAGTACTGCTGGGTTAGGGTGGGGGATAGTACTGCTGGGTTAGGGATAGTACTGTTGGGTTAGGGATAGTACTGCCGGGTTAGGGATAGTACTGCTGGGTTAGGGATAGTACTGCTGGGTTAGGGATAGTACTGCTGGGTTAGGGATAGTACTGCTGGGTTAGGGATAGTACTGCTGGGTTAGGGATAGTACTGCTGGGTTAGGGATAGTACTGCCGGGTTAGGGATAGTACTGCCGGGTTAGGGATATTACTGCTGGGTTAGGGATAGTACTGCTGGGTTAGGGATAGTACTGCTGGGTTAGGGTTAGTACTGCTGGGTTAGGGATAGTACTGCTGGGTTAGGGTTAGGGATATTACTGCTGGGTTAGGGATAGTACTGCTGGGTTAGGGATAGTACTGCTGGGTTAGGGTTAAGACTGCTGGGTTAGGGATAGTACTGTTGGGTTGGGGTTAGTACTGCTGGGTTAGGGATAGTACTGCTGGGTTAGGGATAGTACTGCTGGGTTAGGGATAGTACTGCTGGGTTAGGGATAGTACTGCTGGGTTAGGGATAGTACTGCTGGGTTAGGGTTGGGGTTAGTACTGCTGGGTTAGGGATAGTAATGCTGGGTTAGGGTGGGGGTTAGTACTGCTGGGTTAGGGTTGGGGTTAGTACTGCTGGGTTAGGGATAGTAATGCTGGGTTAGGGTGGGGGTTAGTACTGCTGGGTTAGGGTTGGGGTTAGTACTGCTGTGTTAGGGATAGTACTGCTGGGTTAGGGTTAGTACGGTTGGGTTAGGGTTAGTACTGCTGGGTTAGGGATAGTACTGCTGGGTTAGGGATAGTACTGCTGGGTTAGGGATAGTACTGCTGGGTTAGGGATAGTACTGCTGGGTTAGGGTGGGGGTTAGTACTGCTGGGTTAAGGATAGTACTGCTGGGTTAGAGATAGTGCTGCTGGGTTAGGGATAGTACTGCTGGGTTAGGGTTAGTACTGCTGGGTTAGGGATAGTACTGCTGGGTTAGGGATAGTACTGCTGGGTTAGGGATAGTACTGCTGGGTTAGGGTTAGTACTGCTGGGTTAGGGATAGTACTGCTGGGTTAGGGTTAGTACTGCTGGGTTAGGGATAGTACTGCTGGGTTAGGGATAGTACTGCTGGGTTAGGGATAGTACTGCTGGGTTAGGGTTAGGGATAGTACTGCTGGGTTAGGGATAGTACTGCTGGGTTAGGGATAGTACTGCTGGGTTAGGGTTAGGGATAGTACTGCTGGGTTGGGGTTAGTACTGCTGGGTTAGGGATAGTAATGCTGGGTTAGGGTGGGGGTTAGTACTGCTGGGTTAGGGTTGGGGTTAGTACTGCTGTGTTAGGGATAGTACTGCTGTGTTAGGGATAGTACTGCTGGGTTAGGGATAGTACTGCTGGGTTAGGGTGGGGGTTAGTACTGTTGGGTTAGGGATAGTACTGCTGGGTTAGGGATAGTACTGCTGGGTTAGGGATAGTACTGCTGGGTTAGGGATAGTACTGCTGGGTTAGGGATAGTACTGCTGGGTTAGGGATAGTACTGCTGGGTTAGGGATAGTACTGCTGGGTTAGGGATAGTACTGCTGGGTTAGGGATAGTACTGCTGGGTTAGGGATAGTACTGCCGGGTTAGGGATAGTACTGCTGGGTTAGGGATAGTACTGCTGGGTTAGGGATAGTACTGCTGGGTTAGGGATAGTACTGCTGGGTTAGGGATAGTACTGCTGGGTTAGGGATAGTACTGCTGGGTTAGGGATAGTACTGCTGGGTTAGGGATAGTACTGCTGGGTTAGGGATAGTACTGCTGGGTTAGGGTTAGGGATAGTACTGCTGGGTTAGGGATAGTACTGCTGGGTTAGGGATAGTACTGCTGGGTTAGGGATAGTACTGCTGGGTTAGGGTGGGGGTTAGTACTGCTGGGTTAGGGTTAGTACTGTTGGGTTAGGGATAGTATTACTGGGTTAGGGATAGTACTGCTGGGTTAGGGATAGTACTGCTGGGTTAGGGTTAGGGATAGTACTGCTGGGTTAGGGTTAGTACTGCTGGGTTAGGGATAGTACTGCTGGGTTAGGGATAGTACTGTTGGGTTAGGGTTAGGGTTAGTACTGCTGGGTTAGGGTTAGTACTGCTGGGTTAGGGATAGTACTGCTGGGTTAGGGATAGTACTGCTGGGTTAGGGTGGGGGATAGTACTGCTGGGTTAGGGATAGTACTGCTGGGTTAGGGATAGTACTGCTGGGTTAGGGATAGTACTGCTGGGTTAGGGATAGTACTGTTGGGTTAGGGATAGTACTGTTGGGTTAGGGATAGTACTGCTGGGTTAGGGATAGTACTGCTGGGTTAGGGATAGTACTGCTGGGTTAGGGATAGTACTGCTGGGTTAGGGATAGTACTGCTGGGTTAGGGATAGTACTGCTGGGTTAGGGATAGTACTGCTGGGTTAGGGTTAGGGATAGTACTGCTGGGTTAGGGATAGTACTGCTGGGTTAGGGATAGTACTGTTGGGTTAGGGATAGTACTGCCGGGTTAGGGATAGTACTGCCGGGTTAGGGATAGTACTGCTGGGTTAGGGATAGTACTGCTGGGTTAGGGATAGTACTGCTGGGTTAGGGTTAGTACTGCTGGGTTAGGGTTAGGGATAGTACTGTTGGGTTAGGGATAGTACTGCTGGGTTAGGGATAGTACTGTTGGGTTAGGGATAGTACTGTTGGGTTAGGGATAGTACTGTTGGGTTAGGGATAGTACTGCCGGGTTAGGGATAGTACTGCTGGGTTAGGGATAGTACTGCTGGGTTAGGGTTAGTACTGCTGGGTTAGGGTTAGGGATAGTACTGCTGGGTTAGGGATAGTACTGTTGGGTTAGGGATAGTACTGCTGGGTTAGGGATAGTACTGCTGGGTTAGGGATAGTACTGCTGGGTTAGGGATAGTACTGCTGGGTTAGGGATAGTACTGCTGGGTTAGGGATAGTACTGCTGGGTTAGGGATAGTACTGCTGAGTTAGGGATAGTACTGCTGGGTTAGGGTTAGTACTGTTGGGTTAGGGTTAGTACTGCTGGGTTAGGGATAGTACTGCTGGGTTAGGGATAGTACTGCTGGGTTAGGGATAGTACTGCTGGGTTGGGGATAGTACTGCTGGGTTAGGGATAGTACTGCTGGGTTAGGGATAGTACTGCTGGGTTAGGGATAGTACTGCTGGGTTAGGGATAGTACTGCTGGGTTAGGGATAGTACTGCTGTGGTAGGGTTAAGACTGCTTGGTTAGGGATAGTACTGCTGGGTTAGGGATAGTACTGTTGGGTTAGGGATAGTACTGCTGGGTTAGGGATAGCACTGCTGGGTTAGGGATAGTACTGCTGGGTTAGGGTTAGGGATAGTACTGTTGGGTTAGGGATAGTACTGCTGGGTTAGGGATAGTACTGCTGGGTTAGGGATAGTACTGCTGGGTTAGGGATAGTACTGCTGGGTTAGGGATAGTACTGCTGGGTTAGGGATAGTACTGCTGGGTTAGGGATAGTACTGCTGGGTTAGGGATAGTACTGCTGGGTTAGGGATAGTACTGCTGGGTTAGGGTTGGGGTTAGTACTGCTGGGTTAGGGATAGTACTGCTGGGTTAGGGATAGTACTGCTGGGTTAGGGATAGTACTGCTGGGTTAGGGATAGTACTGCTGGGTTAGGGATAGTACTGCTGGGTTAGGGATAGTACTGCTGGGTTAGGGATAGTACTGCTGGGTTAGGGATAGTACTGCTGGGTTAGGGTTAGTACTGCTGGGTTAGGGATAGTACTGCTGGGTTGGGGTTAGTACTGCTGGGTTAGGGATAGTACTGCTGGGTTAGGGATAGTACTGCTGGGTTAGGGTTAGTACTGCTGGGTTAGGGATAGTACTGCCGGGTTAGGTCTAACCTTAACCCTAACCCAGTGGCACCATTGTAAAGGTTGTCACACTGCCTGCTTAGCGAGTACCTCTTCCCCCTGATTCAACTCATATGGAGACAGGTCTTCTACCTCGAAAACACCAGTGACCGCCCTCCTGAAGCATTTCAACCCATCATGCTAACAAAAAAGGCCTTCTTCAAAGTCAATGTGCCCTTGAGCAAGTCACTTAACCCTAGTTGCTCCTGTCAATCGCTCTGGGTAACTGCGTTTGCTAAATGACAAAAACAATCAAATAAATTACATTTTATTTTAAAACTTAATGCAATATTCATTCAACTCAGTTTCAAATCATGAAATACAAGTAAAATGTATGAATTCAATGATTCAATTTGTGCATTACAAATTCAAAAATATTACATTCAAATTCAATATCCTAATACAAATTCAAAAATATTACATTCAAATTCAATATCCTAATACAAATTCAAATACAATTTCTGTTGGCGCTGAAATGGCTCCATAGGAGAGTCAGGAAGAGAAGAAGGAGAGATTGTTGGATGCCATTAGATGATCTCATTACTGTAGTGGCAATGTAAATGAACAGATTACGTCCCTAAATAAGCCTGTCACTCAAAAGCCCTACTGCTCCCTGATACTGGGCCCAGGAGCACACGTGATGGAGGGCATCCTCAGGACTTTGGAACTGGCAACGATAGTTGATCCAGCATAGTGGATTAGAAGCTGCCTTTTATATAAACGGCTGGTGGGGTGAAGCACCACTTTAGTGGACGACTGACCATCTGCTCCCATCAGCCTCCCTCTAAGCCTCCCAGCATGGGGTCAGAGCACCCAGCAGCCTCCCTCTCAGCCTCCCAGCATGGGGTCAGAACACCCAGCAGCCTCCCTCTCAGTCTCCCAGCATGGGGTCAGAGCACCCAGCAGCCTCCCGCTCAGTCTCCCAGCATGGGGTCAGAGCACCCAGCAGCCTCCCTCTCAGCCTCCCAGCATGGGGTCAGAGCACCCAGCAGCCTCCCTCTCAGCCTCCCAGCATGGGGTCAGAGCACCCAGCAGCCTCCCTCTCAGTCTCCCAGCATGGGGTCAGAGCACCCAGCAGGCTCCCTCTCAGCCTCCCAGCATGGGGTCAGAGCACCCAGCAGCCTCCCTCTCAGTCTCCCAGCATGGGGTCAGAGCACCCAGCAGCCTCCCTCTCAGTCTCCCAGCATGGGGTCAGAGCACCCAGCAGCCTCCCTCTCAGTCTCCAACAGTGCAGTAGTATTTAACTAAATGCTTGTCTTCCTAGCTCCAACAGTGCAGTAGTATTTAACTAAATGATTGTCTTCCTAGCTCCAACAGTACAGTAGTATTTAACTAAATGCTTGTGTTCCTAGCTCCAACAGTGCAGTAGTATCTAACTAAATGCTTGGGTTCCTAACTCCAACAGTACAGTAGTATCTAACTAAATGCTTGTGTTTCTAGCTCCAACAGTGCAGTAGTATCTAACTAAATGCTTGTGTTCCTAGCTCCAACAGTGCAGTAGTATCTAACTAAATGCTTGTGTTCCTAGCTCCAACAGTCCAGTAATATCTAACTAAATGCTTGTGTTTCTAGCTCCAGCAGTGCAGTAGTATCTAACTAAATGCTTGTGTTCCTAGCTCCAACAGTGCAGTAATATCTAACTAAATGCTTGTGTTCCTAGCTCCAACAGTGCAGTAATATCTAACTAAATGCTTGTGTTTCTAGCTCCAGCAGTGCAGTAGTATCTAACTAAATGCTTGTGTTCCTAGCTCCAACAGTGCAGTAATATCTAACTAAATGCTTGTGTTCCTAGCTCCAACAGTGCAGTAATATCTAACTAAATGCTTGTGTTTCTAGCTCCAACAGTCGAGTAATATTTAATTAAATGCTTGTGTTCCTAGCTCCAACAGTACAGTAGTATCTAACTAAATGCTTGTGTTCCTAGCTCCAACAGTACAGTAGTATTTAACTAAATGCTTGTGTTCTTAGCTCCAACAGTGCAGTAGTATCTAACTAAATGCATGTGTTCCTAGCTCCAACAGTGCAGTAGTATCTAACTAAATGCTTGTGTTCCTAGCTCCAACAGTCCAGTAATATTTAACTAAATGCTTGTGTTCCTAGCTCCAACAGTCCAGTAATATTTAACTAAATGCTTGTGTTCCTAGCTCCAACAGTACAGTAGTATCTAACTAAATGCTTGTGTTCCTAGCTCCAACAGTACAGTAGTATTTAACTAAATGCTTGTGTTCCTAGCTCCAACAGTGCAGTAGTATCTAACTAAATGCTTGTGTTCCTAGCTCCAACAGTCCAGTAATATCTAACTAAATGCTTGTGTTCCTAGCTCCAACAGTGCAGTAGTATCTAACTAAATGCGTGTGTTCCTAGCTCCAACAGTGCAGTAGTATCTAACTAAATGCTTGTGTTCCTAGCTCCAACAGTCCAGTAATATCTAACTAAATGCTTGTGTTTCTAGCTCCAGCAGTGCAGTAGTATCTAACTAAATGCTTGTGTTCCTAGCTCCAACAGTGCAGTAATATCTAACTAAATGCTTGTGTTCCTAGCTCCAACAGTGCAGTAATATCTAACTAAATGCTTGTGTTTCTAGCTCCAACAGTCGAGTAATATTTAACTAAATGCTTGTGTTCCTAGCTCCAACAGTACAGTAGTATCTAACTAAATGCTTGTGTTCCTAGCTCCAACAGTACAGTAGTATTTAACTAAATGCTTGTGTTCTTAGCTCCAACAGTGCAGTAGTATCTAACTAAATGCATGTGTTCCTAGCTCCAACAGTGCAGTAGTATCTAACTAAATGCTTGTGTTCCTAGCTCCAACAGTCCAGTAATATTTAACTAAATGCTTGTGTTCCTAGCTCCAACAGTCCAGTAATATTTAACTAAATGCTTGTGTTCCTAGCTCCAACAGTACAGTAGTATCTAACTAAATGCTTGTGTTCCTAGCTCCAACAGTACAGTAGTATTTAACTAAATGCTTGTGTTCCTAGCTCCAACAGTGCAGTAGTATCTAACTAAATGCTTGTGTTCCTAGCTCCAACAGTCCAGTAATATCTAACTAAATGCTTGTGTTCCTAGCTCCAACAGTGCAGTAGTATCTAACTAAATGCGTGTGTTCCTAGCTCCAGCAGTGCAGTAGTATCTAACTAAATGCTTGTGTTCCTAGCTCCAACAGTCCAGTAATATTTAACTAAATGCTTGTGTTCCTAGCTCCAACAGTGCAGTAGTATCTAACTAAATGCTTGTGTTCCTAGCTCCAACAGTGCAGTAGTATCTAACTAAATGCTTGTGTTCCTAGCTCCAACAGTCCAGTAATATCTAACTAAATGCTTGTGTTCCTAGCTCCAACAGTGCAGTAGTATCTAACTAAATGCTTGTGTTTCTAGCTCCAACAGTGCAGTAGTATCTAACTAAATGCTTGTGTTCCTAGCTCCAACAGTGCAGTAATATCTAACAATTCACAACAACACACAAATCTAAAAGTAAAATAATGTAATTAAGAAATATATAAATATTAGGATGAACAATGTCGGAGTGGCATTGACTAAAATACAGTGGAATAGAATACCGTACATACATATGAGATGAATAAAGCAGTATGGAAACATTATTAAAGTGACCAGTGATTCCATGTTTATGTATAGAGGGCAGCAGCCTCTAAGGTGGAGGGTGGAGTAACATTATTAAAGTGGCCAGTGATTCCATGTCTATGTATAGAGGGAAACAGTCTCTAAGGTGGAGGGTTGAGTAACATTATTAAAGTGACCAGTGATTCCATGTCTATGTATAGAGGGCAGCAGCCTCTAAGGTGCAGGGTGGAGTAACATTATTAAAGTGTGATTCCATGTCTATGTATAGAGGGCAGCAGCCTCTAAGGTGGAGGGTTGAGTAACATTATTAAAGTGGCCAGTGATTCCATGTCTATGTATAGAGGGCAGCAGCCTCTAAGGTGCAGGGTGGAGTAACATTATTAAAGTGACCAGTGATTCCATGTTTATGTATAGAGGGCAGCAGCCTCTAAGATGCAGGGTGGAGTAACATTATTAAAGTGACCAGTGATTCCATGTTTATGTATAGAGGGCAGCAGCCTCTAAGGTGCAGGGTGGAGTAACATTATTAAAGTGACCAGTGATTCCATGTTTATGTATATAGGGCAGCAGCATTTAAGTTGCAGGGTTGAGTAACCGGGTGGTACCCGGCTAGTGATGGCTATTTAACAGTCTGATTGTAACGCGGGGTGAAGCAGGTGAACCCAAGAGCACACTCAGACGAGGAGACAGGGATAAGGTAACTAAGGTATTTATTGAAAGACGGGGGGAGATTGGGTGCAGGCCAGGGGAAGCTGGGGCGGGTAGCAGGGAACCAGGAACTGGGGCTGAGGCTGGGGCAAGGGGAGAAAGGGCAGGGTAGCAGGGAACTGGGGCTGAGGCTGAGGCAAGGGGAGAAAGGGCAGGGTAGCAGGGGCGGGTAGCAGGGAACCAGGAACTGGGACTGAGGCTGGGGCAAGGGGAGTAGGGGCAGGGGTAGCAGGGAACCAGGAACTGGGACTGAGGCAAGGGGAGAAAGGGCAGGGGAAGCAGGGAACCAGGAACTGAGGCAAGGGGAGTAGGGGCAGGGGTAGCAGGGAACCAGGAACTGAGGCTGGGGCAAGGGGAGTAGGGGCAGGGGTAGCAGGGAACCAGGAACTGGGTCTGGGGCTGGGGCAAGGGGAGAAAGGGCAGGGTAGCAGGGGCGGGTAGCAGGGAACCAGGAACTGGGTCTGGGGCTGGGGCAAGGGGAGAAAGGGCAGGGTAGCAGGGGCGGGTAGCAGGGAACCAGGAACTGGGTCTGGGGCTGGGGCAAGGGGAGAAAGGGCAGGGTAGCAGGGAACTGGGGCTGAGGCTGAGGCAAGGGGAGAAAGGGCAGGGTAGCAGGGGCGGGTAGCAGGGAACCAGGAACTGAGGCTGGGGCAAGGGGAGAAAGGGCAGGGTAGCAGGGGCGGGTAGCAGGGAACCAGGAACTGGGACTGAGGCAAGGGGAGTAGGGGCAGGGGTAGCAGGGAACCAGGAACTGGGGCTGAGGCAAGGGGAGTAGGGGCAGGGGTAGTAGGGGCAGGGGTAGCAGGGAACCAGGAACTGGGGCTGAGGCTGGGGCAAGGGGAGTAGGGGCAGGGGTAGTAGGGGCAGGGGTAGCAGGGAACCAGGAACTGGGGCTGAGGCTGGGGCAAGGGGAGAAGGGGCAGGGGTAGCAGGGAACCAGGAACTGAGGCTGGGGCAAGGGGAGTAGGGGCAGGGGTAGCAGGGGCAGGGGTAGCAGGGAACCAGGAACTGAGGCTGAGGCTGGGGCAAGGAGAGTAGGGGCAGGGGTAGCAGGGGCGGGTAGCAGGGAACCAGGAACTGGGGCTGGGGCAAGGGGAGTAGGGGCAGGGGTAGCAGGGGCGGGTAGCAGGGAACCAGGAACTGAGGCTGGGGCAAGGGGAGTAGGGGCAGGGGTAGCAGGGAACCAGGAACTGGGGCTGGGGCAAGGGGAGTAGGGGCAGGGGTAGCAGGGAACCAGGAACTGGGGCTGGGGCAAGGGGAGTAGGGGCAGGGGTAGCAGGGAACCAGGAACTGAGGCTGGGGCAAGGGGAGTAGGGGCAGGGGTAGCAGGGAACCAGGAACTGAGGCTGGGGCAAGGGGAGTAGGGGCAGGGGTAGCAGGGAACCAGGAACTGAGGTTGGGGCAAGGGGAGTAGGGGCAGGGGTAGCAGGGAACCAGGAACTGAGGCTGGGGCAAGGGGAGTAGGGGCAGGGGTAGCAGGGAACCAGGAACTGGGGCTGGGGCAAGGGTAGCAGGGGCGGGTAGCAGGGAACCAGGAACTGGGGCTGGGGCAAGGGTAGCAGGGGCGGGTAGCAGGGAACCAGGAACTGGGGCTGGGGCTGAGGCTGGGGCAAGGGGAGTAGGGGCAGGGGTAGCAGGAAACCAGGAACTGAGGCTGGGGCAAGGGTAGCAGGGGCGGGTAGCAGGGAACCAGGAACTGGGGCTGGGGCTGAGGCTGGGGTAAGGGGAGAAAGGGCAGGGGAAGCAGGGAACCAGGAACTGAGGCTGGGGCAAGGGGAGTAGGGAACCAGGAACTGGGGCTGGGGCTGGGGAGTAGGGGCAGGGTAGCAGGGAACCAGGAACTGGGGCTGAGGCTGGGGCAAGGGGAGTAGGGGCAGGGTGAGCAGGGAACCAGGAACTGAGGTTGGGGCAAGGGGAGTAGGGGCAGGGTGAGCAGGGAACCAGGAACTGAGGTTGGGGCAAGGGGAGTAGGGAACCAGGAACTGGGGCTGAGGCTGGGGCAAGGGGAGTAGGGGCAGGGGAAGCAGGGAACCAGGAACTGGGGCTGAGGCTGGGGCAAGGGGAGTAGGGGCAGGGGTAGCAGGGAACCAGGAACTGGGGCTGAGGCTGGGGCAAGGGGAGTAGGGGCAGGGGAAGCAGGGAACCAGGAACTGGGACTGAGGCTGGGGCAAGGGGAGTAGGGGCAGGGGTAGCAGGGGCGGGTAGCAGGGAACCAGGAACTGGGGCTGAGGCAAGGGGAGTAGGGGCAGGGGTAGCAGGGAACCAAGAACTGGGGCTGAGGCAAGGGGAGTAGGGGCAGGGGTAGCAGGGAACCAGGAACTGGGGCTGAGGCTGGGGCAAGGGGAGTAGGGGCAGGGTAAGCAGGTCCGGAGCGGAATCCAAGGAAGCAGTAGAGTGGGGTTCCAGGACAGGGAAGCAGGGACTGGAGACAGGAAGCAGAGTCAGAGCGGATGGAACTGTAGAGGAGAGAAAAGCAGCGTCAGGCTAGGGGAAAACAGGCACAACAGGATAAGATCTGTGCGGGACCAAAGGCTTGAATTGCAGACTGACTGAGCAGGGGCTACGAACTGGCAGCGTGGAAGTGGCAGGGCTGAGTATTTGTAGATGCCTTGATTATGGAACAGGTTGCAACTGCCGCTACTCACACAATCACATACACACACACATAGAAAGAGAGGGAGAAAGCACTGGGGCAGTGGCTGCAGGTTAGCGAGACACAGGATGAGAAGTAGAGGGCGTGGCAGGAGTAGATGTAACACTGATGGCCTTGAGATAGAAGCTGTTTTTCAGTGTTTCGGTCCCAGCTTTGATGCACCTGTACTGACCTCGCCTTCTGGATGATGGCGGGGTGAACAGGCCGTGGCTCGGGTGGTTGATGTCCTTGATGATCTTTTTGGCCTTCCTGTGAATACATAAAGGAACTGGTAGCCATGCTGGTTAAGTGTGCCTTGAATTCTAAATAAATACTGAGTGTCACCAGGAAAGCACCCCCACACATCACACCTTCACAATGGGAACCACACATGCAGAGATCATCCGTTCACCTACTCTGCGTCTCACAAAGACACAGCGGTTGAACCAAAAATCTCAAATTTGGACTTCACTTATCACTGGACTTATCACTGACATTACACTGGTCTAATGTCCATTGCTAACGAAGGGGTACTGGCAGAGACCTCCCGGGAGAAGACTTTTCCACACGGGGGGGCTATTCCACTACCGGCTCCACGGAGCACCAGAGACATTTCAGCGACTCCTGGACCGAGTCCTGCGGCCGCACAGTGAGTACGCAGCGGCTTATCTAGATGACCTAATTGTGCACAGTGACAATTTGGAGTCACATCTGTGTAAGTTACAGGCTGTGGTTTATGCGCTAAGGGATGCAGGTCTGACCGCGAACCCCCACAAGTGCAAGCTGGGCTACGCCGAAATGGAGTACCTGGGATATAAGATCGGGAGGGGAAATGTTAAACCCCAAGAAAAAAAATCATTAGGGAATAGCCGGTCCCCTGAACCAAGAGGCAGGTGAAGTCATTCCTGGTGTTAGCAGGCTGCTACAATAGATTTGTACCTAACTTTATCCCAGGAGGTCTACCCCGGGGGGTGGTAATAGAGGGGAGGTACGTGAGGCGACGTTGGCTCCCTCTGCTGGGAATACCGGAGCTGGGCACCCCGACACGGACAGCTAAGTGGAGGTAATTAGAGGAAAGTGCCAACCAGCCGTGGAGGCTAGATAATAGGAGCACGATGGCACACCGCGGAGGAGAGAGAGAAGGAAGACCGAGCAAAACCTAAGTTATTTCTTTGATATATTTATTTTCTGTCTTAAGTAAAGTTGTTTTCGGACTAAAGCCTCCCTGTCTCTGTGTCAATCTCTGCACGCTCAACCCAACACCCCACGGTTTACCACATTATCCTCTGCAGCAGAGAGAACTCTGGGTCTTCCTTTCCTGTGGCGGTCCTCATGAGAGCCAGTTTCATCATATCCTCTGCAGCAGAGAGAACTCTGGGTCTTCCTTTCCTGTGGCGGTCCTCATGAGAGCCAGTTTCATCATATCCTCTGCAGCAGAGAGAACTCTGGGTCTTCCTTTCCTGTGGTGGTCCTCATGACAGTTTCAACATAGTGCTTGATGGTTTTTGAAACTGCACTTAAAGAAACTTTCAAAGTTCTTGAAATGTCCGGGTTGACTGACCTTCATGTCTTAAAGTAATGCTGGACTGACCTTCATGTCTTAAAGTAATGATGGACTGACCTTCATGTCTTAAAGTAATGATGGACTGACCTTCATGTCTTAAAGTAATGATGGACTGACCTTCATGTCCTAAAGTAATGATGGACTGACCTTCATGTCTTAAAGTAATGATGGACTGACCTTCATGTCTTAATGTAATGATGGACTGACCTTCATGTCTTAAAGTAATGATGGACTGACCTTCATGTCTTAAAGTAATGCTGGACTGACCTTCATGTCTTAAAGTAATGATGGACTGACCTTCATGTATTAAAGTAATGCTGGACTGACCTTCATGTCTTAAAGTAATGATGGACTGACCTTCATGTCTTAAAGTAATGATGGACTGACCTTCATGTCTTATAGTAATGATGGACTGATCTTCATGTCCTAAAGTAATGATGGACTGACCTTCATGTCTTAAAGTAATGCTGGACTGACCTTCATGTCTTAAAGTAATGATGGACTGACCTTCATGTATTAAAGTAATGCTGGACTGACCTTCATGTCTTAAAGTAATGATGGACTGACCTTCATGTCTTAAAGTAATGATGGACTGACCTTCATGTCTTATAGTAATGATGGACTGATCTTCATGTCCTAAAGTAATGATGGACTGACCTTCATGTCTTAATGTAATGATGGACTGACCTTCATGTCTTAAAGTAATGATGGCCTGACCTTCATGTCTTAAAGTAATGATGGACTGACCTTCATGTCTTAAAGTAATGATGGACTGACCTTCATGTCCTAAAGTAATGATGGACTGACCTTCATGTCTTAAAGTAATGATGGACTGACCTTCATGTCTTAAAGTAATGATGGACTGACCTTCATGTCTTAAAGTAATGATGGACTGACCTTCATGTCCTAAAGTAATGCTGAACTGACCTTCATGTCTTAATGTAATGATGGACTGACCTTCATGTCTTTAAGTAATGATGGACTGACCTTCATGTCTTAAAGTACTGCTGGACTGTTGTTTCTCTTTGCTTATTGGACCTGTTCTTGCCATAATATGGACTTAGTCTTTTACCAAATAGGGCTATCTTCTGTATACCGCCCCTACCTTGTCACAACACAACTGATTCGCTCACACGCATTAAAAAGGAAAGAAATTCCACAAATGTACTTTTAACAAGGCTCACCTGTTAATTGAAATGCATTCCAGGTGACTACCTCATAAAGCTGGTTAAGAGAATGCCAAGAGTGTGCAAAGCTGTCATCAAGGCAAAGGGTGGCTACTTTGAATAATCTCAAATATAAAATATATTTTGATTTGTTTAACACTTTTTTGGTTACTACATGATCCCATATGTGTTATTTCATAGTTTTGATGTCTTCACTATTATTCTACAATGTAGAAAATAGTAAAAATAAAGAAAAACCATTGAATGAGCAGGTGTCCAAACGTTTGACTGGTAATGTATATATATATAAAATATATAAGGGAGATTGGAAATGATGCAGACATTTACATTGATAGAATCCACAAGCTATGTGCAATTATAAATCTGATCCACCCACTAAGAAAACAAAATCACTCATATTACACTGAGCTCAGTGGTATGAAGGACCCTTATATGGTGAAGGTGACAGCAATGTGTCCTGTAGTTGAAGAACGACCACTGTGCATTCCAGCTAAGTACCAGATAAATGTCCAGCCAACATATACATGCACAGAGAGCCTGATGTGAGACATAATACTTTACATCCAACAGGAACAGACTGGCAGATTGGCAGAGACAAAACCCAGCAGGAGATTTACACAGAATCTCAAACATCTGTAAATCTCTGTAAACGTTTAACGTTTAATCAACTTCCCAGATCGTCTCTCTGTGTCACGCCAGGATGGCGTCAGAGGTTTGATGGAGTGTTACGCAAACACTAGGAGCCCTGACATTTTAACGTTTCATAACCAGATTACAATTTAGATACCGTGCTCTGATCTGTACCACTCCAACTGTGAGAATACAAAAATGAGATTTTGAAAAATGTTATGTTGAAAATAGACTCTTCTGCAATAGCACTTTATGACTTTATAGATGAGTTGTAAAGCAGTGTGTCTGTGCTCCACAGAGTGTCTCTATCACAAGCCCCTGGGGTTCGAGGCTGGTTCAGTGACACCGGACCAGATTAGCTGTTCTAACCAGGAAGAGTACAGCGGCTGGTATTCCTCCTGGACCTCCAACAGGGCACGACTCAACAGCCAGGGCTTCGGGTCAGTGCTGCTGTCTATACTAATGTCCTATCTGTCTGTCCGTCCATAATACCGTCAACCCATAGAGGTTCCCGGTTTCACTTCATACATTCACATTGTCAAAAATCTCTTAACCATCCTCAGAAGAGCTTGGTGGTTAATATGTGCTTGTGGTCACATTTTGCAACAAGGGTCTTTTGTACCTCAGTCATAATCTTGGTGTTGTCCTTCTGTATTATAATGTGTATGTTGGTCTCCTCTCCTAAATCAGGTGTATTCATCACAATGTGTATGTTGGTCTCCTCTCCTAAATCAGGTGTATTCATCACAATGTGTATGTTGGTCTCCTCTCCTAAATCAGGTGTATTCATCACAATGTGTATGTTGGTCTCCTCTCCTAAATCAGGTGTATTCATCACAATGTGTATGTTGGTCTCCTCTCCTAAATCAGCTGTATTCATCACAATGTGTATGTTGGTCTCCTCTCCTAAATCAGGTGTATTCATCACAATGTGTATGTTGGTCTCCTCTCCTAAATCAGGTGTATTCATCACAATGTGTATGTTGGTCTCCTCTCCTAAATCAGGTGTATTCATCACAATGTGTATGTTGGTCTCCTCTCCTAAATCAGGTGTATTCATCACAATGTGTATGTTGGTCTCCTCTCCTAAATCAGGTGTATTCATCACAATGTGTATGTTGGTCTCCTCTCCTAAATCAGGTGTATTCATCACAATGTGTATGTTGGTCTCCTCTCCTAAATCAGGTGTATTCATCACAATGTGTATGTTGGTCTCCTCTCCTAAATCAGCTGTATTCATCACAATGTGTATGTTGGTCTCCTCTCCTAAATCAGGTGTATTCATCACAATGTGTATGTTGGTCTCCTCTCCTAAATCAGGTGTATTCATCACAATGTGTATGTTGGTCTCCTCTCCTAAATCAGGTGTATTCATCACAATGTGTATGTTGGTCTCCTCTCCTAAATCAGGTGTATTCATCACAATGTGTATGTTGGTCTCCTCTCCTAAATCAGGTGTATTCATCACAATGTGTATGTTGGTCTCCTCTCCTAAATCAGGTGTATTCAATCAATCAATCAAGTTTATTTTATATAGCCCTTCGTACATCAGCTAATGTCTCAAAGTGCTGTACAGAGACCCAGCCTAAAACCCCAAACAGCTAGAATGCAGGTGTAGAAGCACGGTGGCTAGGAAAAACTCCCTAGAAAGGCCAAAACCTAGGAAGAAACCTAGAGAGGAACCAGGCTATGAGGGTTGGCCAGTCCTCTTCTGGCTGTGCCGGGTGGAGATTATAACAGAACTATGCCAAGATGTTCAAAAATGTTCATAAGTGACAAGCATGGTCAAATAATAATCATGAATAATATTCAGTTGGCTTTTCATAGCCGATCATTAAGAGTTGAAAAACAACAGGTCTGGGACAGGTGGCGGTTCCATAACCGCAGGCAAAACAGCAGCAAGGCCAGGCGGACTGGGGACAGCAAGGAGCCACCACGCCCGGCAGTCCCGACGTATGGTCCCAGGGCTCAGGTCCTCCGAGAGAAAGAAAGAGAGAAGGAGAAAATTAGAGAGAGCCAAGATTTTCAAAATGTTCATAAATGACAAGCATGGTCAAATAATAATCAGGAATAAATCTGTTGGCTTTTCATAGCCGATCATTAAGAGTTGAAAACAGCAGGTCTGGGACAGGTAGGGGTTCCGTAACCGCAGGCAGAACCGTTGAAACTGGAATAGCAGCAAGGCCAGGCGGACTGGGGGCAGCAGGGAGTCGTCATGCCCGGTAGTCCTGACGTATGGTCCTAGGGCTCAGGTTCTCAGAGAGAGAAAGAAAGAGAGAACGAGAGAATTAGAGAAAGCATACTTAAATTCACACAGGACACTGGATAAGACAGGAGAAGTACTCCAGGTATAACCAACTGACCCTAGCCCCCCGACACAAACTACTGCAGCATAAATACTGGAGGCTGAGACAGGAGCGGTCAGGAGACACTGTGGCCCCATCCGAAGATACCCCCGGACAGGGCCAAATAGGAAGGATATAACCCCACCCACTTTGCCAAAGCACAGCCCCCGCACCACTGGAGGGATATCTTCAACCACCAACTTATAATCCTGAGACAAGGCCGAGTATAGCCAACAAAGATCTCCACCACAGCACAAACCAAGGGGGGGCGCCAACCCAGACAGGAAGATCACGTCAGTAACTCAACCCACTCAAGTGACGCACCCCTCCCAGGGACGGCATGAAAGAGCACCAGTAAGCCAGTGACTCAGCCCCTGTAACAGGGTTAGAGGCAGAGAATCCCAGTGGAGAGAGGGGAACCGGCCAGGCAGAGACAGCAAGGGCGGTTCGTTGCTCCAGAGCCTTTCCGTTCACCTTCACACTCCTGGGCCAGACTACACTCAATCATATGACCTACTGAAGAGATAAGTC
Source organism: Salvelinus fontinalis (assembly GCF_029448725.1). Classification (NCBI taxonomy): domain Eukaryota; kingdom Metazoa; phylum Chordata; class Actinopteri; order Salmoniformes; family Salmonidae; genus Salvelinus; species Salvelinus fontinalis. Next base: position 13,205,185 of record NC_074678.1, read on the forward strand.
TTCAGTAAAGACTTAAAGGTTGAGACCGAGTCTGCGTCTCTCACATGGGTAGGCAGACTGTTCCATAAAAATGGAGATCTATAGGAGAAAGCCCTGCCTCCCGCTGTTTGCTTAGAAATTCTAGGGACAATTAGGAGGCCTGCATCTTGTGACCGTAGCGTACGTATTGGTATGTACGGCAGGACCAACTCGGAAAGATAGGTAGGAGCAAGCCCATGTAACGCTTTATAGGTTAACAGTAAAACCTTGAAATCAGCCCTTGCCTTAACAGGAAGCCAGTGTAGGGGAGCTAGCACTGGAGTAATATGATCAAATTTCTTGGTTCTAGTCAGGATTCTAGCAGCCGTATTTAGCACTAACTGAAGTTTATTTAGTGCTTTATCCGGGTAGCCGGAAAGTAGAGCATTGCAGTAGTCTAACCTAGAAGTAACAAATGCATGGATTAATTTTTCTGCATCATTTTTGGACAGAAAATTTCTGATTTTTGTAATGTTACGTAGATGGAAAAAAGCTGTCCTTGAAACAGTCTTGATATGTTCGTCAAAAGAGAGATCAGGGTCAAGAGTAACGCCGAGGTCCTTCACAGTTTTATTTGAGACGACTTTACAACCATCAAGATGAATTGTCAGATTTAACAGAAGATCTCTTTGTTTCTTGGGACCTAGAACAAGCATCTCTGTTTTGTCCGAGTTTAAAAGTAGAAAGTTTTCAGCCATCCACTTCCTTATGTCTGAAACACAGGCTTCTAGCGAGGGCAATTTTGGGGCTTCACCATGTTTCATTGAAATGTACAGCCGTGTGTCATCCGCATAGCAGTGAAAGTTAACATTATGTTTTCGAATAACATCCCCAAGAGGTAAAATATATAGTGAAAACAATAGTGGTCCTAAAACGGAACCTTGAGGAACACCGAAATGCACAGTTGATTTGTCAGAGGACAAACCATTCACAGAGACAAACTGATATCTTTCCGACAGGTAAGATCTAAACCAGGCCAGAACTGGTCCGTGTAGACCAATTTGGGTTTCCAGTCTCTCCAAAAGAATGTGGTGATCGATGGTGTCAAAGGCAGCACTAAGGTCTAGTAGCACGAGGACAGATGCAGAGCCTCGGTCTGACGCCACCAAAAGGTCATTTACCACCTTCACAAGTGCAGTCTCAGTGCTATGATGGGGTCTAAAACCAGACTGAAGCATTTCGTATACATTGTTTGTCTTCAGAAAGGCAGTGAGTTGCTGCGCAACAGCTTTTTCAAAAAAAAATGAGAGGAATGGAAGATTCGATATAGGCCGATAGTTTTTTATATTTTCCGGGTCAAGGTTTGGCTTTTTCAAGAGAGGCTTTATCACTGCCACTTTTAGTGAGTTTGGTACACATCCGGTGGATAGAGAGCTGTTTATTATGTTCAACATAGGAGGGCCAAGCAAAGGAAGCAGCTCTTTCAGCAGTTTAGTAGGAATAGGATCCAGTATGCAGCTTGAAGGTTTAGAGGCCATGATTATTTTCATCATTGTGTCAAGAGATATAGTACTAAAACACTTAAGTGTCTCTCCCGATCCCAGGCCTTGGCAGAGCTGTGCAGATCCAGGACAGCTAAGCCCTGGAGGAATACGCAGATTCAAAGAGGAGTCCGTAATTTGCTTTCTAATGGTCATGATCTTTTCCTCAAAGAAGTTCATGAATTTATTACTGCTGAAGTGAAAGCCATCCTCTCTTGGGGAATGCTGCTTTTAAGTTAGCTTTGCAACAGTATCAAAAAGAAATTTTGGATTGTTCTTATTTTCCTCGATTAAGTTGGAAAAGTAGGATGATCGAGCAGCAGTGAGGGCTCTTCGGTACTGCACGGTACTGTCTTTCCAAGCTTGGCTGTCTAACATGTTCCTCCTCCTCTCCAGGTGTGCATGGCTGTCTAACATGTTCCTCCTCCTCTCCAGGTGTGCATGGCTGTCTAAGATGTTCCTCCTCCTCTCCAGGTGTGCATGGCTGTCTAACATGTTCCTCCTCCTCTCCAGGTGTGCATGGCTGTCTAACATGTTCCTCCTCCTTTCCAGGTGTGCATGGCTGTCTAACATGTTCCTCCTCCTCTCCAGGTGTGCATGGCTGTCTAACATGTTCCTCCTCCTCTCCAGGTGTGCATGGCTGTCTAACATGTTCCTCCTCCTCTCCAGGTGTGCATGGCTGTCTAACATGTTCCTCCTCCTTTCCAGGTGTGCATGGCTGTCTAACATGTTCCTCCTCCTCTCCAGGTGTGCATGGCTGTCTAAGATGTTCCTCCTCCTCTCCAGGTGTGCATGGCTGTCTAACATGTTCCTCCTCCTCTCCAGGTGTGCATGGCTGTCTAACATGTTCCTCCTCCTCTCCAGGTGTGCATGGCTGTCTAACATGTTCTTCCTCCTCTCCAGATGTGCATGGCTGTCTAACATGTTCCTCCTCCTCTCCAGGTGTGCATGGCTGTCTAACATGTTCCTCCTCCTCTCCAGGTGTGCATGGCTGTCTAACATGTTCCTCCTCCTCTCCAGGTGTGCATGGCTGTCTAACATGTTCCTCCTCCTCTCCAGGTGTGCATGGCTGTCTAAGATGTTCCTCCTCCTCTACAGGTGTGCATGGCTGTCTAACATGTTCCTCCTCCTCTCCAGGTGTGCATGGCTGTCTAAGATGTTCCTTCTCCTCTACAGGTGTGCATGGCTGTCTAACATGTTCCTCCTCCTCTCCAGGTGTGCATGGCTGTCTAACATGTTCCTCCTCCTCTCCAGGTGTGCATGGCTGTCTAACATGTTCCTCCTCCTCTCCAGGTGTGCATGGCTGTCTAACATGTTCCTCCTCCTCTCCAGGTGTGCATGGCTGTCTAAGATGTTCCTCCTCCTCTCCAGGTGTGCATGGCTGTCTAACATGTTCCTCCTCCTCTCCAGGTGTGCATGGCTGTCTAACATGTTCCTCCTCCTCTCCAGGTGTGCATGGCTGTCTAACATGTTCCTCCTCCTCTCCAGGTGTGCATGGCTGTCTAACATGTTCCTCCTCCTCTCCAGGTGTGCATGGCTGTCTAGCATGTTCCTCCTCCTCTCCAGGTGTGCATGGCTGTCTAAGATGTTCCTCCTCCTCTCCAGGTGTGCATGGCTGTCTAACATGTTCCTCCTCCTCTCCAGGTGTGCATGGCTGTCTAACATGTTCCTCCTCCTCTCCAGGTGTGCATGGCTGTCTAACATGTTCCTCCTCCTCTCCAGGTGTGCATGGCTGTCTAAGTTCCAGGACAACAGCCAGTGGATCCAGATTGACCTACAGGATGTGGGTGTGGTCTCAGGTATCCTGACCCAGGGTCGCTGTGATGCTGATGAGTGGCTGACCAAGTACAGTGTCCAGTACCGCACCGATCAGAACCTAAACTGGATCTACTACAAGGATCAGACTGGCAACAACAGGGTCAGTACACAGTAGGACGAACAACAGGGTCAATGTACAATAGGACCAACAAACGGGTCAATTTGCAGTAGGACCAACAACAGGGTCAGTATGCAGTAGGACCAACAACAGGGTCAGTATGCAGTAGGACCAACAACAGGGTCAGTATACAGTAGGACCAACAACAGGGTCAGTGTGCAGTAGACCCAACAACAGGGTCAGTATGCAGTAGGACCAACAACAGGGTCAGTATGCAGTAGGACCAACAACAGGGTCAGTATGCAGTAGGACCAACAACAGGGTCAGTATGCAGTAGGACCAACAACAAGGTCAGTATACAGTAGAACCAACAGGGTCAGTGTGCAGTAGGACCAACAACAGGGTCAGTATGCAGTAGGACCAACAAAAGGGTCAGTATACAGTAGGACCAACAACAGGGTCAGTATGCAGTAGGACTAACAACAGGGTCAGTATGCAGTAGGACCAACAATAGGGTCAGTATACAGTAGGACCAACAATAGGGTCAGTATGCAGTAGGACCAACAACAGGGTCAGTGTGCAGTAGGACCAACAACAGGGTCAGTATACAGTAGGACCAACAACAGGGTCAGTATGCAGTAATACCAACAACAGGGTCAGTATGCAGTAGGACCAACAACAGGGTCAGTATGCAGTAGGACCAACAACAGGGTCAGTATGCAGTAATACCAACAACAGGGTCAGTGTGCAGTAATACCAACAACAGGGTCAGTATGCAGTAGGCCCAGACTGGCAACAACAGGGTCAGTATGCAGTAGGACCAGACTGGCAACAACAGGGTCAGTATGCAATAGGACCAGACTGGCAACAAAAGGGTCAGTATGCAGTAGGACCAACAATAGGGTCAGTGTGTAGTAGGACCAACAAAAGGGTCAGTATACAGTAGGACCAACAACAGGGTCAGTATGCAGTAATACCAACAACAGGGTCAGTATGCAGTAGGACCAACAACAGGGTCAGTATGCAGTAGGACCAACAACAGGGTCAGTATGCAGTAATACCAACAACAGGGTCAGTATGCAGTAGGACCAACAACAGGGTCAGTATGCAGTAGGACCAACAACAGGGTCAGTATGCAGTAATACCAACAACAGGGTCAGTGTGCAGTAATACCAACAACAGGGTCAGTATGCAGTAGGCCCAGACTGGCAACAACAGGGTCAGTATGCAGTAGGACCAGACTGGCAACAACAGGGTCAGTATGCAATAGGACCAGACTGGCAACAAAAGGGTCAGTATGCAGTAGGACCAACAATAGGGTCAGTGTGTAGTAGGACCAACAAAAGGGTCAGTATACAGTAGGACCAACAACAGGGTCAGTATGCAGTAGGACCAACAATAGGGTCAGTATGCAGTAGGACCAACAACAGAGTCAGTGTGCTGTAGGACCAACAATAGGGTCAGTGTGTAGTAGGACCAACAAAAGGGTCAGTATACAGTAGGACCAACAACAAGGTCAGTATACAGTAGGACCAACAACAGGGTTAGTGTGCAGTAGGACCAACAACAGGGTCAGTGTGTAGTAGGACCAACAAAAGGGTCAGTATACAGTAGGACCAACAATAGGGTCAGTATGCAGTAGAACCAACAATAGGGTCAGTGTGTAGTAGGACCAACAAAAGGGTCAGTATACAGTAGGACCAACAACAGGGTCAGTATGCAGTAGGACCAACAATAGGGTCAGTATGCAGTAGGACCAACAACAGGGTCAGTGTGCTGTAGGACCAACAACAGGGTCAGTATGCAGTAGGACCAACAAAAGGGTCAGTATACAGTAGGACCAACAGGGTCAGTGTGCAGTAGGACCAACAACGGGGTCAGTATGCAGTAGGACCAACAACAGGGTCAATGTGCAGTAGGACCAACAACAGGGTCAGTGTGCAGTAGGACCAACAACAGGGTCAGTATGCAGTAGGACCAACAACAGGGTCAGTATACAGTAGGACCAACAACAGGGTCAGTGTGCAGTAGGACCAACAACAGGGTGAGTATACAGTAGGACCAACAACAGGGTCAGTATGCAGTAGGACCAACAACAGGGTCAGTATACAGTAGGACCAACAACAGGGTCAGTGTGTAGTAGGACCAACAACAGGGTCAGTATGCAGTAGGACCAACAAAAGGGTCAGTATACAGTAGGACCAACAACAAGGTCAGTATACAGTAGGACCAACAACAGGGTTAGTGTGCAGTAGGACCAACAACAGGGTCAGTGTGTAGTAGGACCAACAAAAGGGTCAGTATACAGTAGGACCAACAATAGGGTCAGTATGCAGTAGGACCAACAATAGGGTCAGTGTGTAGTAGGACCAACAAAAGGGTCAGTATACAGTAGGACCAACAACAGGGTCAGTATGCAGTAGGACCAACAATAGGGTCAGTATGCAGTAGGACCAACAACAGGGTCAGTGTGCTGTAGGACCAACAACAGGGTCAGTATGCAGTAGGACCAACAAAAGGGTCAGTATACAGTAGGACCAACAGGTTCAGTGTGCAGTAGGACCAACAACAGGGTCAGTATGCAGTAGGACCAACAACAGGGTCAGTGTGCAGTAGGACCAACAACAGGGTCAGTGTGCAGTAGGACCAACAACAGGGTCAGTATGCAGTAGGACCAACAACAGGGTCAGTATACAGTAGGACCAACAACAGGGTCAGTGTGCAGTAGGACCAACAACAGGGTGAGTATACAGTAGGACCAACAACAGGGTCTGTATGCAGTAGGACCAACAACAGGGTCAGTATACAGTAGGACCAACAACAGGGTAAGTGTGTAGTAGGACCAACAACAGGGTCAGTATGCAGTAGGACCAACAAAAGGGTCAGTATACAGTAGGACCAACAACAGGGTCAGTGTGCAGTAGGACCAACAACAGGGTCAGTATACAGTAGGACCAACAACAGGGTCAGTATGCAGTAGGACCAACAACAGGGTCAGTGTGCAGTAGGACCAACAACAGGGTCAGTATGCAGTAGGACCAACAACAGGGTCAGTATGCAGTAGGACCAACAACAGGGTCAGTATGCAGTAGGACCAACAACAGGGTCAGTATGCAGTAGGACCAACAACAGGGTCAGTGTGCAGTAGGACCAACAACAGGGTCAGTGTGCAGTAGGACCAACAACAGGGTCAGTATGCAGTAGGACCAACAACAGGGTCAGTATACAGTAGGACCAACAACAGGGTCAGTATGCAGTAATACCAACAACAGGGTCAGTATGCAGTAGGACCAACAACAGGGTCAGTATGCAGTAGGACCAACAACAGGGTCAGTATGCAGTAATATCAACAACAGGGTCAGTGTGCAGTAATACCAACAACAGGGTCAGTATGCAGTAGGCCCAGACTGGCAACAACAGGGTCAGTATGCAGTAGGACCAGACTGGCAACAACAGGGTCAGTATGCAATAGGACCAGACTGGCAACAAAAGGGTCAGTATGCAGTAGGACCAACAATAGGGTCAGTGTGTAGTAGGACCAACAAAAGGGTCAGTATACAGTAGGACCAACAACAGGGTCAGTATGCAGTAGGACCAACAATAGGGTCAGTATGCAGTAGGACCAACAACAGGGTCAGTGTGCTGTAGGACCAACAATAGGGTCAGTGTGTAGTAGGACCAACAAAAGGGTCAGTATACAGTAGGACCAACAACAAGGTCAGTATACAGTAGGACCAACAACAGGGTTAGTGTGCAGTAGGACCAACAACAGGGTCAGTGTGTAGTAGGACCAACAAAAGGGTCAGTATACAGTAGGACCAACAATAGGGTCAGTATGCAGTAGGACCAACAATAGGGTCAGTGTGTAGTAGGACCAACAAAAGGGTCAGTATACAGTAGGACCAACAACAGGGTCAGTATGCAGTAGGACCAACAATAGGGTCAGTATGCAGTAGGACCAACAACAGGGTCAGTGTGCTGTAGGACCAACAACAGGGTCAGTATGCAGTAGGACCAACAAAAGGGTCAGTATACAGTAGGACCAACAGGGTCAGTGTGCAGTAGGACCAACAACAGGGTCAGTATGCAGTAGGACCAACAACAGGGTCAGTGTGCAGTAGGACCAACAACAGGGTCAGTGTGCAGTAGGACCAACAACAGGGTCAGTATGCAGTAGGACCAACAACAGGGTCAGTATACAGTAGGACCAACAACAGGGTCAGTGTGCAGTAGGACCAACAACAGGGTGAGTATACAGTAGGACCAACAACAGGGTCAGTATGCAGTAGGACCAACAACAGGGTCAGTATACAGTAGGACCAACAACAGGGTCAGTGTGTAGTAGGACCAACAACAGGGTCAGTATGCAGTAGGACCAACAAAAGGGTCAGTATACAGTAGGACCAACAACAGGGTCAGTGTGCAGTAGGACCAACAACAGGGTCAGTATACAGTAGGACCAACAACAGGGTCAGTATGCAGTAGGACCAACAACAGGGTCAGTGTGCAGTAGGACCAACAACAGGGTCAGTATGCAGTAGGACCAACAACAGGGTCAGTATGCAGTAGGACCAACAACAGGGTCAGTATGCAGTAGGACCAACAACAGGGTCAGTATGCAGTAGGACCAACAACAGGGTCAGTGTGCAGTAGGACCAACAACAGGGTCAGTATGCAGTAGGACCAACAACAGGGTCAGTATACAGTAGGACCAACAACAGGGTCAGTTTACAGTAGGACCAACAACAGGGTCAGTATACAGTAGGACCAACAACAGGGTCAGTATACAGTAGGACTAACAACAGGGTCAGTATACAGTAGGACCAACAACAGGGTCAGTATGCAGTAGGACCAACAACAGGGTCAGTATGCAGTTGGACCAACAAAAGGGTCAGTATACAGTAGGACCAACAACAGGGTCAGTATGCAGTAGGACCAACACCAGGGTCAGTATGCAGTAGGACCAACAACAGGGTCAGTATGCAGTAGGACCAACACCAGGGTCAGTATGCAGTAGGACCAACACCAGGGTCAGTATGCAGTAATACCAACAACAGGGTGAGTATGCAGTAGGACCAACAACAGGGTCAGTATGCAGTAGGACCAACAACAGGGTGAGTATACAGTAGGACCAACAACAGGGTCAGTATGCAGTAGGACCAACAACAGGGTCAGTATGCAGTAGGACCAACACCAGGGTCAGTATGCAGTAGGACCAACACCAGGGTCAGTATGCAGTAGGACCAACAACAGAGTGAGTATGCAGTAGGACCAACAACAGGGTCAGTATGCAGTAGGACCAACAACAGGGTGAGTATACAGTAGGACCAACAACAGGGTCAGTGTGCAGTAGGACCAACAACAGGGTGAGTATACAGTAATCCCAACAACAGGCTCAGTATGCAGTAGGACCAACAACAGGGTGAGTATACAGTAGGACCAACAACAGGGTCAGTGTGTAGTAATACCAACAACAGGGTCAGTATACAGTAATACCAACAACAGGGTCAGTATGCAGTAGGACCAACAACAGGGTCAGTATACAGTAGGACCAACAACAGGGTCAGTATACAGTAGGACCAACAACAGGGTGAGTGTACAGTAGGACCAACAACAGGGTGGGTGTACAGGCTGGGCATTCTGTATTATGCTACTAGTAATACTACTAAATCACAAGGGAACAGTTCCTCTTAGGCTCTGTGTTCTAAATGTCACTCTAGTTCCTCTTAGGCTCTGTGTTCTAAATGTTACTCTATTTCCTTTCTAATGCTGTAGTTTTGACCAGAGCTCTATGGGCTCTGGAAAAGTGGTGCACTACATAGGGTGGCTAAAGTGGTGCACTACATAGGGTGGCTAAAGTGGTGCACTACATAGGGTGGCTAAAGTGGTGCACTACATAGGGTGGCTAAAATGGTGCACTACATAGGGTGGCTAAAGTGGTGCACTACATAGGGTGGCTAAAGTGGTGCACTACATAGGGTGGCTAAAATGGTGCACTACATAGGGTGGCTAAAGTGGTGCACTACATAGGGTGGCTAAAGTGGTGCACTACATAGGGTGGCTAAAGTGGTGCACTACATAGGGTGGCTAAAGTGGTGCACTACATAGGGTGGCTAAAATGGTGCACTACATAGAGTGGCTAAAGTGGTGCACTACATAGGGTGGCTAAAATGGTGCACTACATAGGGTAGCTAAAGTGGTGCACTACATAGGGTGGCTAAAGTGGTGCACTACATAGGGTGGCTAAAGTGGTGCACTACATAGGGTGGCTAAAATGGTGCACTACATAGGGTGGCTAAAATGGTGCACTACATAGGGTGGCTAAAGTGGTGCACTGCATAGGGTGGCTAAAATGGTGCACTACATAGGGTGGCTAAAATGGTGCACTACATAGGGTGGCTAAAATGGTGCACTACATAGAGTGGCTAAAGTGGTGCACTACATAGGGTGGCTAAAGTGGTGCACTACATAGGGTGGCTAAAATGGTGCACTACATAGGGTGGCTAAAATGGTGCACTACATAGGGTGGCTAAAATGGTGCACTACATAGAGTGGCTAAAATGGTGCACTACATAGGGTGGCTAAAATGGTGCACTACATAGGGTGGCTAAAGTGGTGCACTACATAGGGTGGCTAAAATGGTGCACTACATAGGGTGGCTAAAGTGGTGCACTACATAGGGTGCCATTTGGGGTTGATCCCATCTCACTTGGGTGACTATAGTCTGTACATCCTTCTCTAGAGAGGACTATAGTCTGTAGGCTGTTAGTCAGCTGATTGGTTGATGTCAGATGGGCATGTTATCGACCTGCCAATGTCGTGTCTCTGTTCCCGCAGGTGTTCTATGGGAACTCGGACCGCTCGTCGTCCGTTCAGAACCTGCTGCGTCCTCCTATTGTGGCCCGCTATGTTAGGCTCCTCCCTCTGGGTTGGCACACCCGCATCGCCCTGCGCATGGAGCTGCTGATGTGTATGAACAAGTGTACCTAAAACCCATAACCCTAACCCTAATAACCCTAACCCCTAACCTCTAACCTTGTCTATCCTACTGGGCACAGATGTCAGTTCAACGTCTAGTTTTGATTTACATTTGGTTAAGTTAACAACTAACGTAAATTCAACGTGAAATCAAGAATCAAATTCACCATGTCATGTGATTTAGGCTAAAAAGTTGGGTGAAAATATGAAATGCTCTCACGTTGATTTGTTTTACACATTTATTCAACGCTATCAAATGTATTTTTTTGTGTTGAAATGACATGGAAACCACGTTGATGTAATCAGTTTTTGCCCAGTGAGGTCAGTGTCCACCTTGCCCTTCCAACTTAACTCCCTGACACCAAAAGGACGACATTATTTAAGCATTTCATTGTACACTTGGCTGTATGACGTGCATATGACAAATAAACGTTGATTTGTTACTGGTCCGGTAACCCTGACACAGTACCAGTACCACAGTACACAGTACCCAGCTAGTAGCAATAGGATGTCTTGATCTCTTACTCTGTTTGTCTTCTAGGGGCTGTGGCTGTCAGTGTGTTTTATTGGCAGAGACCATTGTGTGTTTACCTTTTTTAACTATAGTAAATAATACAGTATTTAATTTGCATATACCCTGCCCATTACCCTCCCCATATCCCAATTTGTGCCACCCGTAAGTTAGAAAAATACATGGCAAGTACACTATATGACCAAAAGTATGTGGACACCTGCTCGTCGAACATCTCATTACTAAATCATGGGCATTTATTTAGAGTTGGTCCCCCCCTTGCTGCTATAACAGCCTCCACTCTTCAGGGAAGGCTTTCCACAAGATGTTGGAACATTGCTGCTATAACAGCCTCCACTCTTCTGGGAAGGCTTTCCACTAGATGTTGGAACATTGCTGCTATAACAGCCTCCACTCTTCTGGGAAGGCTTTCCACTAGATGTTGGAACATTGCTGCGGGGACTGGCTTCCATTCAGCCACAAGAGCGTTAGTGAGGTTGGGCCCAACACAAGTTGCATTATTTCAGAGACAGAAAAAAATGTGTCTGCTTGTATATTTAGCAATGAATCTTCTGATAGGAACATCGCTGAAAGACTCTATGGAACAAGGACAACCATATATCTACACACACAAAAACGTGAAGTGCAATCAATATAACATAGAGCCATCGTGACATGCCACAAAGCAGGACTACATCTATTTTTAGATCTCGCCCCCTCCCCCCCAACACCTGAAGCCGTCGTAGGGTGTACCCTTCAACGAGCGACGCCCAGACCTGCTTTCCTCCTGGGCTATTATGTGTGAAACACATCTCAGTGTCCTAGAAATGCCTCAGACATGATGAAACCAAACCCAGGTTCCCCCGGGGTGAAATTCCTCTTTAACTATGAAGTTGTTCATATTCTTAGCTTTATCCTTTGAAAATAGACAAGTGGAAAAATTCTGGGGATGAGCATTTGTGTCCTCAATATGTACCCATTGTTCCGCTTTAGTGCGTTTAACTCTCTGTCGCAAGTAAAAGCCTTTGGTGGCGAGTCAATACAATTTCAAGTGTGGAAGTTTAAACCCCCTCAGACTCAGGAAGGTTAAAACCACCCTCAGACTCAGGAAGGTTAAACCCCCCTCAAACTCAGGAAGGTTAAAACCCTCCTCAGACTCAGGAAGGTTAAATCCCCCCCCCTCAGACTCAGGAAGGTTAAACCCCCCCCCCCCCCCTCAGACTCAGGAAGGTTAAACCCCCTCCTCAGACTCAGGAAGGTTTAAACCCCCCTCAGACTCAGGAAGGTTAAACCCCCCCTCAGGCTCAGGAAGGTTAAACCCAACTCAAACTCAGGAAGGTTAAACCCTCCTCAGACTCAGGAAGGTTAAACCCCCCCTCAGACTCAGGAAGGTTAAACCCCCCCTCAGACTCAGGAAGGTTAAACCCCCCCTCAGACTCAGGAAGGTTAAACCCCCCCTCAGACTCAGGAAGGTTAAACCCACCCTCAGACTCAGGAAGGTTAAACCCCCCTCAGACTCAGGAAGGTTAAACCCCCCTCAGACTCAGGAAGGTTAAAACCACCCTCAGACTCAGGAAGGTTAAACCCCCCTCAGACTCAGGAAGGTTAAAACCCCCCTCAGGAAGGTTAAAACCCCCCTCAGGAAGGTTAAAACCCCCCTCAGACTCAGGAAGGTTAAAACCAGCCTCAGGAAGGTTAAAACCCCCCTCAGACTCAGGAAGGTTAAACCCCCCCTCAGACTCAGGAAGGTTAAAACCCCCCTCAGACTCAGGAAGGTTAAAACCCCCCTCAGACTCAGGAAGGTTAAAACCAGCCTCAGGCTCAGGAAGGTTAAAACCCCCCTCAGGAAGGTTAAAACCCCCCTCAGACTCAGGAAGGTTAAAACCAGCCTCAGGAAGGTTAAAACCCCCCTCAGACTCAGGAAGGTTAAACCCCCCCTCAGACTCAGGAAGGTTAAAACCCCCCTCAGACTCAGGAAGGTTAAAACCCCCCTCAGACTCAGGAAGGTTAAAACCACCCTCAGACTCAGGAAGGTTAAAACCCTCCTCAGACTCAGGAAGGTTAAAACCCTCCTCAGACTCAGGAAGGTTAAACCCCTCCTCAGGCTCAGGAAGGTTAAACCACCCTCAGACTCAGGAAGGTTAAACCACCCTCAGACTCAGGAAGGTTAAAACCACCCTCAGACTCAGGAAGGTTAAACCCCTCCTCAGACTCAGGAAGGTTAAACCCCTCCTCAGACTCAGGAAGGTTAAACCACCCTCAGACTCAGGAAGGTTAAAACCACCCTCAGACTCAGGAAGGTTAAACCCCTCCTCAGACTCAGGAAGGTTAAACCCCTCCTCAGACTCAGTAAGGTTAAACCCCTCCTCAGACTCAGGAAGGTTAAAACCCACCCTCAGACTCAGGAAGGTTAAAACCCACCCTCAGATTCAGGAAGGTTAAAACCAACCCTCAGACTCAGGAAGGTTAAACCCCCCTCAGACTCAGGAAGGTTAAAACCACCCTCAGACTCAGGAAGGTTAAAACCACCCTCAGACTCAGGAAGGTTAAAACCCTCCTCAGACTCAGGAAGGTTAAAACCCCCCTCAGACTCAGGAAGGTTAAAACCCCCCTCAGACTCAGGAAGGTTAAAACCCTCCTCAGACTCAGGAAGGTTAAAACCCTCCTCAGACTCAGGAAGGTTAAAACCCTCCTCAGACTCAGGAAGGTTAAAACCCTCCTCAGACTCAGGAAGGTTAAAACCCTCCTCAGACTCAGGAAGGTTAAACCCCTCCTCAGACTCAGGAAGGTTAAACCACCCTCAGACTCAGGAAGGTTAAACCCCCCTCAGACTCAGGAAGGTTAAAACCACCCTCAGACTCAGGAAGGTTAAACCCCTCCTCAGACTCAGGAAGGTTAAAACCACCCTCAGACTCAGGAAGGTTAAAACCCAACTCAGACTCAGGAAGGTTAAACCACCCTCAGACTCAGGAAGGTTAAACCCACCCTCAGACTCAGGAAGTTTAAAACCACCCTCAGACTCAGGAAGGTTAAACCCCCCCTCAGACCCAGGAAGGTTAAAACCCCTCCTCAGACTCAGGAAGGTTAAAACCACCCTCAGACTCAGGAAGGTTAAAACCCAACTCAGACTCAGGAAGGTTAAAACCCTCCTCAGACTCAGGAAGGTTAAAACCCTCCTCAGACTCAGGAAGGTTAAAACCCTCCTCAGACTCAGGAAGGTTAAAACCCTCCTCAGACTCAGGAAGGTTAAAACCCCCCTCAGACTCAGGAAGGTTAAAACCCTCCTCAGACTCAGGAAGGTTAAAACCCTCCTCAGACTCAGGAAGGTTAAAACCCTCCTCAGACTCAGGAAGGTTAAAACCCTCCTCAGACTCAGGAAGGTTAAAACCCTCCTCAGACTCAGGAAGGTTAAAACCCTCCTCAGACTCAGGAAGGTTAAACCCCTCCTCAGACTCAGGAAGGTTAAACCACCCTCAGACTCAGGAAGGTTAAACCCCCCTCAGACTCAGGAAGGTTAAAACCACCCTCAGACTCAGGAAGGTTAAACCCCTCCTCAGACTCAGGAAGGTTAAAACCACCCTCAGACTCAGGAAGGTTAAAACCCAACTCAGACTCAGGAAGGTTAAACCACCCTCAGACTCAGGAAGGTTAAACCCACCCTCAGACTCAGGAAGTTTAAAACCACCCTCAGACTCAGGAAGGTTAAACCCCCCCTCAGACCCAGGAAGGTTAAAACCCCTCCTCAGACTCAGGAAGGTTAAAACCACCCTCAGACTCAGGAAGGTTAAAACCCAACTCAGACTCAGGAAGGTTAAAACCACCCTCAGACTCAGGAAGGTTAAAATCACCCTCAGACCCAGGAAGGTTAAAACCCCTCCTCAGACTCAGGAAGGTTAAAACCCCCCTCAGACTCAGGAAGGTTAAAACCCTCCTCAGACTCAGGAAGGTTAAAACCCTCCTCAGGCTCAGGAAGGTTAAAACCCTCCTCAGACTCAGGAAGGTTGAAACCCTCCTCAGACTCAGGAAGGTTAAACCACCCTCAGACTCGAGGGGACATTCCTGCCCCTTTTTTAAAAGCAATTTCATCAGATAATGTATTATTTATGTATATTTAGCTTTAGGACATTTATATACTATTTCTTATTAAATTGTTTTTTTTCAGCTGGATGTGGCTGAAATACCTGAATCCACCAATTTTAAGGGATGTCCTCATACTTTTGTGTATATAGTGTATATACCATATATTGTGTACCAGGTTATAGAATAGAGTAGAAACTGTGATCGAGCCGTTCAATCCCAGGTCCTACCTACCGGTTATGGAAACGTGCTCTTTTAGTATTTCTCCAATAGGTTTCCTGAAGGAGATATCCTCCACTTCTATGTCAAAGATAAAACAAAAATACTATAATAAATACTACAGTGATGTTCTCCAAAATACTATAATAAATACTACAGTGATGTTCTCCAAAATACTATAATAAATACTACAGTGATGTTCTCCAAAACACTATAATAAATACTACAGTGATGTTCTCCAAAACACTATAATAAATACTACAGTGATGTTCTCCAAAACACTATAATAAATACTACAGTGATGTTCTCCAAAACACTATAATAAATACTACAGTGATGTTCTCCAAAATACTATAATAAATACTACAGTGATGTTCTCCAAAACACTATAATAAATACTACAGTGATGTTCTCCAAAATACTATAATAAATACTACAGTGATGTTCTCCAAAACACTACAGTAAACTAGTCGGTAAAACACTACAATAAATACTATAGTTTATACTACAGTTTATTTTACTACAGTATTTATACTATTATTAACTACACACTATACTACAGTTTATTTTACTACAGTATTTATACTATACTACAGTTTATTTTACTACAGTATTTATACTATCAACTACATACTACACTATACTACAGTATTTATACTATCAACTACAGTTTATTTTACTACAGTATTTATACTATCAACTACATACTACACTATACTACAGTATTTATACTATACTACAGTTTATTTTACTACAGTATTTATACTATACTACAGTTTATTTTACTACAGTATTTATACTGTTAACTACATACTACAGTACATGCATATGTATACTAAACACTACATTGAATACTACAATATTTATACCATAGTATACTATAGTATTTGTTTCATGTAAATGAGAACAAGGAACTGTAGACATGATCATTGGGGTCCGGTTTACTGGACACAGATAAAGCCTGTGTCCGGGGAACTAGCCCCTAATGATCTAAAGTCCAGAGTCAGATGAGATGTGGACATGTTGTTGGATGTCCTGTAAACTAAAGTACTGTACTGTCTGTGTCTGTTTGAATGTGACTTGTGTTGTGATGTGTAAGGTATAGTGTTGCTGTATTACAGTGGAGTCTCCAATCTCCTGTTGAATCACATTAGATTGTATATTTAGGGTTAGGTTTAGGGCCAATACACCCCTCAATAAAGTGACAGCATTGAAAACAAAGGAAACTAGTTGTGTACATTATTTCAGATGGTACTCAGATACTGTATCCTCACTGACGTACAGTGCATTCAGATCCATTTACTTTCTGCACATGTTGTTACGTTACTTATTCTAGACTCAATCTGCACACAATACCCCATAATTATAAAGTAAAACAGGTTTAAGGACATTTTTGCAAATATATATAAAATAAAAAAAACGATCACATTTGCATAAGTATTCAGACCCTTAACTCAGTACTTTGTTGAAGCACCTTTGGCAGCGATTACAGCCTGGATTCTTCTTGGGTATGACGCTACAAGCTTGGCACACCTGTATTTGGGGAGTTTCTTCTCTGCAGATCCTCTCAAGCTCTGTCAGGTTGGACAGGGAGCGTTGCTGGCTATTTTCAGGTCTCTCCAGAGATGTTCGATCGGGTTCAAGTCCGGGCTTTGGCTGGGCCACTCAAGGACATTCAGAGACTTGTCCCGAAGCCACTGCTGCGTTGTCTTGGCTGTGTGCTTAGAGTCGTTGTCCTGTTGGAAGGTGAACCTTCACCCCAGTCTGAGGTCCTGAGCGCTCTGGAGCAGGTTTTCATCAAGGATCTCTCGGAACTTTTCTCTGTTCATCTTTCCCTCGATCCTGACTAGTCTCCCAGTCCCTGCCGCTGACACAAGCCACCATGCTTCACCGTAGGGATGGTGCCAGGTTTCCTCCAGATGTGATGCTTGGCATTCTGACCAAAGAGTTCAATCTTGGTTTCATCAGACCAGAGAATCTTTTCTCATGGTCTGAGAGTCCTTTAGGTGCCTTTTGGCAAACTCCAAGCAGGCTGTCATGTGCCTTTTACTGAGGTGTGGCTTCCGTCTGGCCACTCTACCATAAAGGCCTGATTGGTGGAGTGCTGCAGAGATGGTTGTCCTTCTGGAAGGGTCTCACATCTCCACAGAGGAACTGGAGCTCTGTCAGAGTGACCATCGGGTTCTTGGTCACCTCCCTGACCAAGGCCCTTCTCCCCAAATTGTTCAGTTTGGCTGGGCGGCCAGCTCTAGGAAGAGTCTTGGTGGTTCCAAACTTTATCCATTTAATAAAGATGGTGGCCAATGTGTTCTTGGCGATCTTCAATGCTGCAGAAATATTTTGGTACCCTTCCCCAGATCTCTGCCTCAACACAATCCTGTCTCTGAGCTCTACGGACAATTCCTTCGACCTCATGGCTTGGTTTTTGCTCTGACATGCAGTCAACTGTGGGACCTTATATAGACATGTGTGTGCCTTTCCTTATATTGTCCAATCAATTGAATTTACCACAGGTGGACTCCAATCAAGTTGTAGAAACACCTCAAAGATGATCCATGGAAACAGGATGCACCTGAGCTCAATTTCGAGTCTCATAGCAAAGGGTCTGAATACTTATTTACATAAGGTATGTTTTTTAGTTTTAATACATTTGCCAAAATGTCTAAAAACCTGTTTTTGCTTTGTCATTATTTGGTATTGAGTGTGTTTTTATTTAATCCATTTTAGAATAAGGTTGTAATGTAACAAAATGTGGAAAAAGTCCAGGGGTCTGAATACTTTCCGATGCAGGAAACATTCTCCAGACAGGAAGTTGCTTGCTAACAAGCAGAGAACAATAGAAGTGATGGTGTTCTATACGTTTAATCAACCCTGTATTAAGGTTAACCCCAGATAGCTGTGTCCTATAAGGTTAAACAAATCTACTTTGAAACAAGAGTATACACCTCACACACATGATTATAGGCTTAAAAAAAGAAGACGCCTGTACCATGTCAGATATAGAATTGTAATGTGTTCAGTTGAGTTTGCATCCCGATATTACACTTTATATACATCACAAATAAAAGCAAAACTGTTTACATAGAAACAACACGTTTTCATTGGGGGGAAAAAAGTTTATTAATTTGAAATTTAAAAAAATATGAATAACATTCCACCCAAAAGGCCACTGGGTAATTTCACTGCAGGAAAGGGATTTATTGAACACCATGTGGCTATGAACAAAGAGAGGAGGACTGTCGAGTTGGTATCTGACCATGTCTGCTCAGGTGCACCATTCAAAAAAGACAATGTGAGATCACTTGAGCCAGGCTAAATTAAACCAGGCTAAATTAAACCAGGCTATTTGAATACAATCAGATGGTAGAAAACAGTCATTCAGTGTCCGACTAAAGATGTTCTCTCCCAGGCTGGTGCAAGAGCTGCTCTGTAAAATAAACAAGTTAAATATTCTGTTATGAGCGCTTGAAATGAATAATAACAGCGCACAGCGTCTAAAGCACAAGCCAAGCTCCTTGACCATCTGCAATGGATCTATTCAATATCCCTCTTCCAGAATTCACATGTATTATAGAATCATTTCAACAGCTATTCACCAGAATTGTAGCATAGTAAATATGTTTGTATAAATAGCAGCATCATTAAATAATAAATATATAATAAAATAATTGGATTATAGTGATATTTCAAACTAATTAGTTTATTTAATTAGTATCACACGTCTCCAATCTTGTAATCAGTCATTCAGCCTATTTAAATGGAGTAAAGTAGTCACTGTGCTGTTTGGTATCATTGTGTGAACAACACTGAACATGGACCAGAGAAAGCAAAGGAGAGATTTGTCTGATGAGAAAAGAAAGAAAATAGACAAGCATGGTAAAGGCTACAAGACCATCTCCAAGCAGCTTGGTGTTCCTGTGACAACAGTTGCAAATATTAGTAAGAAGTTTAAGGTCCATGGAACTGCAGCCAACCTCCCTGGGCGCGGCCGCAAGAGGAAAATCAACCCCAGATTGAACAGAAGGAGAGTGCGTAAGGTAGAAAAAGAACCATGGATAACTGCCAAAGAGATACAAGCTAAACTCCAAGGTGAAGGTACGTCAGTTTCTGATCGCACCATCCGTCGCTTTTTGAACTAAAATGGGCTCCATGGAAGAAGACCAAATATTATTAAGAAGATGAAGATGATTGTGATGAAGCCAGATCCTAATATATTAACCTGAATGTGATGAAGCCAGATCCTAATATATTAACCTGAATGTGATGAAGCCAGATCCTAATATATTAACCTGAATGTGATGAAGCCAGATCCTAATATATTAACCTGAATGTGATGAAGCCAGATCCTAATATATTAACCTGAATGTGATGAGGCCAGATCCTAATATATTAACCTGAATGTGATGAAGCCAGATCCTAATATATTAACCTGAATGTGATGAGGCCAGATCCTAATATATTAACCTGAATGTGATGAGGCCAGATCCTAATATATTAACCTGAATGTGATGAAGCCAGATCCTAATATATTAACCTGAATGTGATGAGGCCAGATCCTAATATATTAACCTGAATGTGATGAAGCCAGATCCTAATATATTAACCTGAATGTGATGAGGCCAGATCCTAATATATTAACCTGAATGTGATGAAGCCAGATCCTAATATATTAACCTGAATGTGATGAGGCCAGATCCTAATATATTAACCTGAATGTGATGACGCCAGATCCTAATATATTAACCTGAATGTGATGAAGCCAGATCCTAATATATTAACCTGAATGTGATGAAGCCAGATCCTAATATATTAACCTGAATGTGATGAAGCCAGATCCTAATATATTAACCTGAATGTGATGAAGCCAGATCCTAATATATTAACCTGAATGTGATGAGGCCAGATCCTAATATATTAACCTGAATGTGATGAAGTCAGATCCTAATATATTAACCTGAATGTGATGAGGCCAGATCCTAATATATTAACCTGAATGTGATGAAGCCAGATCCTAATATATTAACCTGAATGTGATGAAGCCAGATCCTAATATATTAACCTGAATGTGATGAAGCCAGATCCTAATATATTAACCTGAATGTGATGAGGCCAGATCCTAATATATTAACCTGAATGTGATGAAGCCAGATCCTAATATATTAACCTGAATGTGATGAAGCCAGATCCTAATATATTAACCTGAATGTGATGAAGCCAGATCCTAATATATTAACCTGAATGTGATGAAGCCAGATCCTAATATATTAACCTGAATGTGATGAAGCCAGATCCTAATATATTAACCTGAATGTGATGAAGCCAGATCCTAATATATTAACCTGAATGTGATGAAGCCAGATCCTAATATATTAACCTGAATGTGATGAGGCCAGATCCTAATATATTAACCTGAATGTGATGAAGCCAGATCCTAATATATTAACCTGAATGTGATGAAGCCAGATCCTAATATATTAACCTGAATGTGATGAAGCCAGATCCTAATATATTAACCTGAATGTGATGAAGCCAGATCCTAATATATTAACCTAATTGTGATGAAGCCAGATCCTAATATATTAACCTGAATGTGATGAAGCCAGATCCTAATATATTAACCTGAATGTGATGAAGCCAGATCCTAATATATTAACCTGAATGTGATGAAGCCAGATCCTAATATATTAACCTGAATGTGATGAAGCCAGATCCTAATATATTAACCTGAATGTGATGAAGCCAGATCCTAATATATTAACCTGAATGTGATGAAGCCAGATCCTAATATATTAACCTGAATGTGATGAAGCCAGATCCTAATATATTAACCTGAACGTGATGAAGCCAGATCCTAATATATTAACCTGAACGTGATGAAGCCAGATCCTAATATATTAACCTGAACGTGATGAAGCCAGATCCTAATATATTAACCTGAATGTGATGAGGCCAGATCCTAATATATTAACCTGAATGTGATGAGGCCAGATCCTAATATATTAACCTGAATGTGATGAGGCCAGATCCTAATATATTAACCTGAATGTGATGAAGCCAGATCCTAATATATTAACCTGAATGTGATGAAGCCAGATCCTAATATATTAACCTGAATGTGATGAAGCCAGATCCTAATATATTAACCTGAATGTGATGAAGCCAGATCCTAATATATTAACCTGAATGTGATGAAGCCAGATCCTAATATATTAACCTGAATGTGATGAAGCCAGATCCTAATATATTAACCTGAATGTGATGAAGCCAGATCCTAATATATTAACCTGAATGTGATGACGCCAGATCCTAATACACTATCTATACAAACATTATGTGGACAGCCCTTTAAATTAGTGTATTTGGCTATTTCATGAGGCAGTTGACATTGCTCAGGAGAGGGTTAAGGGCAAGGTGAGGGGTCAGAGGTTAGGGGTCAGGGTTTACCAGAGACGGAAGAGAGACAACACACTCACTGTTTTTTTCTGGTTCAATTAACTAAGTAGACCAGACCCAGCAGCTATTGCATTGGTGTCTATGGGAGAGCCACTCAGATACTGTTTGAAGAGGTAGGGTTTTAGAAGATGGGCAGGGACGCTGTTGTCCTAGCTTCAGGGGGAAGCTGGTTCCACCATTGGGGTGCCAGGACAGAGAAGAGCTTGGACTGGGCTGAGTGGGAGCAGGGCTGTTTTCCGTGCATCGGCAAGATACAACAGCTACGTCTGGTAAGACGAGGAGTGGGGGTGTGTGTCTATTTGTCAATAACAGCTGGTGCGCGATGTCTAATATTAAAGAAGCCTCGAAGGTATTGCTCGCCTGAGGTAGAGTACATCATGATAAGCTGTAGACCACACTATCTACCAAGAAAGTTTATCTATATTATTAGTAGCTGTCTATTTACCACCACAAACAGATGCCGGCACTAAGACCGCACTCAGCGAGCTGTATAAGGCCATAAGCAAACAAGAAGATGGCAATCCAGAAGCGGCGCTCCTAGTGGCCGGGAACTTTAATGCAGGCAAACTTAAATCAGTTTTTCCTCATTTCTACCAGCATGTCACAAAAACTAGACCACCTTTATCCCACACACAGAGACGTGTACAAAGCTCTCCCTCACCCTCCATTTGGAAAATCTGACCATGATTCCTGCTTACAGCAAAAACTAAAGGAAGTACCAGTGACTCGCTCAATACGGAATTGGTCAGATGACGTGGATCCTATGCTACAGGTCTGTTTTGCTAGCACAGACTGGAATATGTTCCAGGATTCATCGAATGGTATTTAGGAGTATACCACCTCAGTCACCGGCTACATCAATGAGTACATCAACGACGACGTACCCACAGTGACCATATGTACATATCCCAACCAGAAGCCATGGATCACAGGCAACATCCGCACGGAGCTAAAGGCTAGAGCTGCTGCTTTCAAGGAGCGGGACACTAATCCGGATGCTATGCCTTCAGACGAACCATCAAACAGGCAAAGCGTCAATACAGGACAAAGATTGAATAATACTAAATCAAATCAAATGTATTTATATAGCCCTTCTTACATCAGCTAATGTCACAAAGTGCTGTGCAGAAACCCAGCCTAAAACCCCAAACAGCAAGCAACGCAGGTGAGGAAGCACGCTGGATAAGAAAAACTCCCTAGAAAGGCCAAAACCTAGGAAGAAACCTAGAGAGGAACCAGGCAATGAGGGGTGGCCAGTCCTCTTCTGGCTGTGCCGGGTGGAGATTATAACAGAACATGGCCAAGATGTTCAAATGTTCATAAATGACCAGCATGGTCAAATAATAATAATCACAGTAGTTGTCGAGGGTGCAGCAAGTCAGCACCTCAGGAGTAAATGTCCGTTGGCTTTTCATTGCCGATCATTCAGAGTATCTCTACCGCTCCTGCTGTCTCTAGAGAGTTGAAAACAGCAGGTCTGGGACAGGTAGCACGTCCGGTGAACAGGTCAGGGTTCCATAGCCACAGGCAGAACAGTTGAAACTGGAGCAGCAGCACGACCAGGTGGACTGGGGACACGAAGGAGTCATCAAGCCACGTAGTCCTGAGGCATGGTCCTAGGGCAATAGGTCCTCCGAGAGAGAGAAAGAGAGAATTAGAGAGAGCATACTTAAATTCACACAGTACACGAGATAAGACAGGATAAATACTCCAGATATAACAGACTGACCCTAGCCCCCCGACACAAACTATTGCAGCATAAATATTGGAGGGTGAGACAGGAGGGGTCGGGAGACACTGTGGCCCTGTCCGATGATACCCTCAGACAGGGCCAAACATGCAGGATATAACCCCACCCACTTTGCCAAAGCACAGCCCCCACACCACTAGAGGGATATCTTCAAACCACCAACTTACCATCCTGAGACAAGGCCGAGTATAGCCCACAAAGATCTCCGCCACG
The DNA here is from genome assembly GCF_029448725.1 of Salvelinus fontinalis. Lineage (NCBI taxonomy): Eukaryota > Metazoa > Chordata > Actinopteri > Salmoniformes > Salmonidae > Salvelinus > Salvelinus fontinalis. Next base: position 13,228,761 of record NC_074678.1, read on the forward strand.
GCACGAACCTGAGGGAGGGCGCCAACTCGGACAGGAAGATCACATCAGTGATCAGTGACCCACTCAAGTGACACACCCCTCCTAGGGACGGCATGGAAGAGCACCAGTAAGCCAGTGACTCAACCCCCGTAATAGGGTTTGAGGTAGAGAATCCCAGTGGAGAGAGGGATTTGATTTAGTTTGTGTTTACCAGAGACGGTAATGTGAAGAACAACATGACCTGCACCAAAGTCAAGTTAGGATTTAACGTTACCCAAGTTATAAAATTCTCCGGTATAATGCCCTGCTTTTATTTTGTCACACACAACTGTAAGCTATTTTCTGTAATTAGCTTGCCATTAACTTGAAAACAATGAGTTTATTTTCCTGTAATAATGAATACAAATGAGGTAAATTTAAGTCAGCTATATGATATGGTCACTATTTGAACTGGCTAGCCAGCTAACTTAACAAGCTAGAAATGAACCAAGACATTGTTCAGAAAGTTGCTTTTAGTTTCCTGGTTTGCTTGATTGACATATCCTAAATTCATTTTTAAACGGATGGGTTTATTGGTGTTAAAATACACCAGTTATGCTATTATGGATCACCAGGCTGCTGATGTCATGCAGCCTGTTGTTTTTGTGTTTATACTACAACGACCAGTTGGATGTCGGACGACAATAGAATGTTTATGATGTCACTGCGACAACTGAATACAGACATTTCAATAGATGTTGTATAAGCCAGCCTTTTGTCTTGAAATCTTTTGTTGTTTAGTACACTACCTAACTCACTCTGTATAGCACATGGCCTCACATGTGAATCCTTAAAGAGATGGGTGGGGCTCAGGCTTAAGAGGGTGTAAACGATGTTGAATGGGTGTAGACAAAGAAGAGCTCTCCAGTAGGTGTACCAAAACATTCAAAGGCCATTCTCTCAAAAGTGGGGTTACAAGTTTATCAACTTTCAAAGCAGAATTACTTCCCCATTGTTCCTCAACTGTAATGTATGATAAATCCATTTTCTAGCTCTGAGTCTCTACTTTTATCCAACGCAAAAAAAACGATTTATAATGTTGCTACATAAGACTGAATCGAGCCGGTCAGTCACGTATGTATTAGTGTGTATATGTATGTGTCTTTACACATGTACAGTATCTCTACATTTTGCTTAAGTCTATCTATCTCAGAGTTTCCTTATTTGGCCTCTGCTACCTTACATATTTTGTATGTTACCATGACAAAGAAACCTCATCCTGTATACAATGCTTCCAGGAAGTATTCACACACCACACACACACACACCCTCTCAACACGCAGTACGTGTCTATACCCTAACATCTTCTCAGAGTGGTAAAGCTATAGAGCTTTCAGAAAGGATTCACACCACTTGACTTATTCCATAGTGTGTTGTGTTACAGCCTGCATATAAAATGGATTCAATTCAGATTGTTTTGTCACTGGCCTAAACACAATACCCCATAATGTAAAAGTGGAATTATGTTTTTAGAAATGTTTACTAAATAATTTATGATTTCAACTTGAAATGCCCTGAGTCAATAAGTGTTCAACCCCTTTGTAATGGCATGGCTAAATACGTTTAATAGTAAAAAAGATCAGGGATGTTTTCCAATGCCTCGCAAAGAAGGGCAGCTATTGGTAGATGGTAAAATAAATAAAAAAACAGCCACTGAATTTTGAGCATGGTGAAGTTATTAATTACACTTGGGTGGTGTATCAATACACCCAGTCACTACCAAGATACAGGTGGCCTTGCTAATTCAGTTACCGGAGAGGAAGGAAACCACTCAAGCATTTCACCATGAGGCCAATGGTGACTTTAAAACAGTTACAGAGGTTAATGGTTGTGACAGGAGAAAACTGAGGATGGATCAACAACATTGTAGTTACTCTCCTTCTCCGTGGCCGATGTGAGTAAGACATTTAAACATGTTAACCCTCACAAGGCTAACAGCCCAGACGGCATCCATAGCCGCAGCCTCAGAGCATGCGCAGACTAGCTGGCTGGAGTATTTACGGACATATTCAATCTCTCCCTATCCCAGTCTGCTGTCCCCACATGCTTCAAGATGGCCACCATTGTTCCTGTACCCAAGGTAACTGAACTAAATGACTATCTCCCTGAAGCACTCACTTCTGTCATCATGAAGAGCTTTGAGAGGCTAGTTAAGGATCATATAACCTCCACCTTACCTGTCACCCTAGACCCACTTCCATTTGCTGGCCGCCCCAATAGGTTCACAGACTATGCAATCACCATCACACTGCCTTATCCCATTTGGACAAGAGGAATACCTTTGTAAGAATGCAGTTCATTGACTATAGCTCAGCACTCAACACCATAGTACCCTCCAAGCTCATCATTAAGCTACAGGCCCTCGGTCTGAACACCGCCCTGTGCAATTGGGTCCTGGACTTCCTGACGGGCCGCCCCCAGGTGGTGAAAGTAGGAGAGAACATCTCCATCTCCAACCTGATTTTTTTATGGAATATCTACATAGGCGTACAGAGGCCCATTATCAGCAACCATCACACCTGTATATATTGTGAATTTTTCAGTACATATGTGGCAATTATTTATTTCAGAAGGAACCAGCAAGACAAGTGCACTCTATATGTGCTCTGGGTCATTAGACACCATTAGACATGCACCTGTCTGGGGGTTGGACACAACTGGTTATTCCTGTAACTGTGTTATGGCCAACTATGTACTGTTACTATGGTTACACCTCTTGGGTCTTTTCCAGAACAGGGGTGTCCCTTTCAGAGGAGTTAGCAGGATGACATGTATGGTTATTTCTGTAACTGTGTTATGGCCAACTATGTACTGTTACTATGGTTACACCTCTTGGGTCTTTTCCAGAACAGGGGTGTCCCTTTCAGAGGAGTTAGCAGGATGACATGTATGGTTATTTCTGTAAAGTGCCAAGGTCTGTTACCATGGTCCTACATGCATGAACCTGGCTTAAGGCGAGTGCAGGTCTAATTTTGTCTATTTCTGTGGCTCTACGGGTTCCATGCCCTAATATGAAGGCAATATGATAACGTGGCTAAATGCCAGAGTGGATGAGCCATTAAGAGAAGTTACTAGGAGTGTGACGTAAGGAGGACAAATGTATAAAACGTGTGTGTCAAGACTGGAAGGCAGTTGTATTCATGAACCAGCTCGGATTTTGTTATGAAGTAATCAAAAGTCTATTTGAACTCACAGGCTCCGGTATTTGTGAAATATGATTGACCTAATATTTCCATGACATGTTCCAATGGCACGTTGTGTTAGCTAATCCAAGTTTATCATTTTAAAAAGGCTAATTGATCATTAGAAAACCCTTTTGCAATTATGTTAGCACAGCTGAAAACTGTTGTTCTGATTAATGAAGCACTAAAACTGGCCTTCTTTAGACTAGTTGAGTATCTGGAGCATCAGCATTTGTGAGTTCGCTTACAGGCTCAAAATGGCCAGAAACAAAGACCTTTCTTTTGAAACTCGTCAGTCTATTCTTGTTCTGAGAAATGAAGGCTATTCTATGCGAGAAATTGCCAAGAAACTGAAAATCTGGTACAACGCTGTGTACTACTCCCTTCACAGAACAGCGCAAACTGGCTCTAACCAGAATAGAAAGAGGAGTGGGAGGCCCCGGTGCACAACTGAGCAAAAGGACAAGTACATTAGAGTGTCTAGTTTGAGAAACAGATGCTTCACAAGTCCTCAGCTGGCAGCTTCATTAAATAGTACCCGCAAAACACCAAATCTCAACGTTACATTTTAACCTGGAATCCATTCAATGATACGAGATTGGAGATGTTGGTTAGAGCTGCCCTGCCCTATAAAAAAAAAACTCTCAAGTTCACAAAAGAGCACGTGGATGTTCCACAGCGCTTCTGGCAAAATATTCTGTGGAAAGATTAAACAACATTTTAGTTCTTTGGAAGGAACACACAACACTATGTGTGGAGAAAAAAAAGGCAATTGTAATGCTGGTGAGTTACCGCCGCTCTGACATTACATACAGCCAGAAATAACATTTGGATAACACAACAAATGTTCTGGGCTAATGATGTAAGAAATAACACAAAAAAACAACTTACTGCAGAGTTGCTTAGGAGATGCCATGGTCTGTCGGCGCCATTTTAGTTGTAATGATTTGAATTAAATATAAAACTTTAGGGGCCTTCCGATTGACGCATCACAGTGTTTCGGCTTCACTACAACCTGGGGTTCGATCCCAGGCTGTGTCATAACCGGCCGTGACCGGGAGTATAACGTTTCAGGTAAGACCCAAGTGCAGACTGTGTTGAAGTAACAATGTTTATTACAGCAACAGGGGCAGGTAAACGACAGGTCAAGACAGGCAGAGGTCGATAATCCAGAGTAGTGGGGCAATGGTACAGGACGGCGGGCTCAGGGTCAGGTCAGGCAGAGTGGTCAGGCAGGCAGGCTCAGGGTCAGGCAGAGTGTTCAAGCAGGCAGGCAGGCTCAGGGTCAGGCAGAGTGTTCAAGCAGGCGGTCGCAGAGTCCGGACAGGCAAGGGTCAAAACCAGGAGGACGAGAAAAAGAGAGACTGAGGGAAAGCAGGAACTGAGAAAAACGCTGGTTGACTTGACAAACAAGACGAAGTGGGGATAATGGGAAAGATGGGCGATACCTGGGAGGGGGGTGGAGACAATCACAAGGACAGGTGAAACAGATCAGCGCCTGACAGGGAGTCCCATAGGGCGGCGCACAATTGGTTTAGGGGAGGGTTTGGCCGGGGGGCTTTACTTGACTCATCGCACTCTACCGACTCCTCGTGGCGGTCCGGGCGCCTGCAAGCTGACTGTGGTCGTCAGTTGGACAGTGTTTCCTCCAACAGCTGGCATCTGGGTTAAGTGAGCGGGTTTAAGAAGCAGCGCGGCTTGACGGGTCATGTTTCGGGGGACGCATGACTTGACCTTCGCCTTTCCCGAGCCAATTGGGGAGTGGCAGCGGTGAGACAAGATTGTAATTGGATCACAATTGGATATCCCGAAATCGGGGAGAAAAATGAGGTAAAAAAAATGTTATAAATAAAAACATATACATTGCCAGTCAAAAGTTTGGACACACCTCACACCTAGTTAGATAGTCAACCCCGACTGCAAGTTAGTTATCAAATCAGTTCAATAGGGTCCAGCTGCGACTCCATCTCTCAGAGCAGTTATCCTTCAGGGTCTCTATGCTACCACATACTGATAGGTCATCTCATCTCTCAGGAAAAGTTTAAAAAAGGAACCATATAAAGAGAAGTGGGGGTTTACAAAAGAGTCAACACTAGAAGCACTGCAATTCCATAACTACTAGAACAGCCATGATTTGTTATTTTAATTATTATTTCAAATATTCAATAATACATAATATTGTAAAATGAATATTTTTTTTTCTGAGTTAAGGTAGCTATCGTTAGCTAGCATTTACATGTATGAAAAACTTAACGTTACATTAATGGCTATCGGTAGGTAACGTTCAAAGACGCAGCTCTCAGTGAATGAATAGACATTTTTTTAGACATTTTTTTAAATTATGACATAACATTGAAGGTTGTGCAATGTAACAGGAATATTTAGACTTATGGATGCCACCCGTTAGATAAAATACGGAACGGTTCCGTATTTCACTGAAATAATAAATGTTTTGTTTTCGAGATGATAGTTTCCGGATTCGACCATATTAATGACCAAAGGCTCGTATTTCTGTGTGTTATTATGTTATAATTAAGTCAATGATTTGATAGAGCAGTCTGAGCGGTGGTAGGCAGCAGCAGGCTCGTAAGCATTCATTCAAACAGCACTTTCGTGCGTTTTGCCAGCAGCTCTTCGCAAGCACAGCGCTGTTTATGACTTCAAGCCTATCAGTCTAATGGCTGGTGTAACCGATGTGAAATGGCTAGCTAGTTAGCGGAGCACAGCGCTGTTTATGACTTCAAGCCTATCAGTCTAATGGCTGGTGTAACCGATGTGAAATGGCTAGCTAGTTAGCGGAGCACAGCGCTGTTTATGACTTCAAGCCTATCAGTCTAATGGCTGGTGTAACCGATGAGAAATGGCTAGCTAGTTAGCGGAGCACAGCGCTGTTTATGACTTCAAGCCTATCAGTCTAATGGCTGGTGTAACCGATGAGAAATGGCTAGCTAGTTAGCGGAGCACAGCGCTGTTTATGACTTCAAGCCTATCAGTCTATTGGCTGGTGTAACCGATGAGAAATGGCTAGCTAGTTAGCGGAGCACAGCGCTGTTTATGACTTCAAGCCTATCAGTCTAATGGCTGGTGTAACCGATGTGAAATGGCTAGCTAGGTAGCGGGGTGCGCTGTTTATGACTTCAAGCCTATCAGCCTAATGGCTGGTGTAACCGATGAGAAATGGCTAGCTAGGTAGCTGGGTGTGCGCTAATAGCGTTTCAAACGTCACTCGCTCTGAGACTTGGAGTAGTTGCTTTTGTGGAGCGATGGGTAACGCTGCTTCGAGTGTGGCTGTTGTCAATGTGTTCCTGGTTCGAGCCCAGGTAGGGGCGAGGAGAGAGACGGAAGCTATACTGTTACACTTGCAATACTATAGTGCCTATAGTGCCAGCTCTCCTGCTATCTCTCTCAGAATGACCTTCTTGATCCAAATCAGTCAGGTTTCAAGACTAGTCATTCAACTGAGACTGCTCTTCTCTGTGTCACGGAGGCGCTCCGCACTGCTAAAGCTAACTCTCTCTCCTCTGCTCTCATCCTTCTAGACCTATCGGCTGCCTTTGATACTGTGAACCATCAGATCCTCCTCTCCACCCTCTCCGAGCTGGGCATCTCCGGCGCGGCCCACGCTTGGATTGCGTCCTACCTGACAGGTCGCTCCTACCAGGTGGCGTGGCGAGAATCTGTCTCCGCACCACGTGCTCTCACCACTGGTGTCCCCCAGGGCTCTGTTCTAGGCCCTCTCCTATTCTCGCTATACACCAAGTCACTTGGCTCTGTCATATCCTCACATGGTCTCTCCTATCATTGCTATGCAGACGACACACAATTAATCTTCTCCTTTCCCCCCTCTGATAACCAGGTGGTGAATCGCATCTCTGCATGTCTGGCAGACATATCAGTGTGGATGACGGATCACCACCTCAAGCTGAACCTCGGCAAGACGGAGCTGCTCTTCCTCCCGGGGAAGGACTGCCCGTTCCATGATCTTGCCATCACGGTTGACAACTCCATTGTGTCCTCCTCCCAGAGTGCTAAGAACCTTGGCGTGATCCTGGACAACACCCTGTCGTTCTCAACTAACATCAAGGCGGTGACCCGTTCCTGTAGGTTCATGCTCTACAACATTCGCAGAGTACGACCCTGCCTCACGCAGGAAGCGGCGCAGGTCCTAATCCAGGCACTTGTCATCTCCCGTCTGGATTACTGCAACTCGCTGTTGGCTGGGCTCCCTGCCTGTGCCATTAAACCCCTACAACTCATCCAGAACGCCGCAGCCCGTCTGGTGTTCAACTTTCCCAAGTTCTCTCACGTCACCCCGCTCCTCCGCTCTCTCCACTGGCTTCCAGTTGAAGCTCGCATCCGCTACAAGACCATGGTGCTTGCCTACGGAGCTGTGAGGGGAACGGCATCTCCGTACCTTCAGGCTCTGATCAGGCCCTACACCCAAACAAGGGCACTGCGTTCATCCACCTCTGGCCTGCTCGCCTCCCTACCTCTGAGGAAGTACAGTTCCCGCTCAGCCCAGTCAAAACTGTTCGCTGCTCTGGCACCCCAATGGTGGAACAAACTCCCTTACGACGCCAGGTCAGCGGAGTCAATCACCACCTTCCGGAGACACCTGAAACCCCACCTCTTTAAGGAATACCTAGGATAGGATAAAGTAATCCTTCTAACCCCCCCCCCCCCCCCTTAAAAGAGTTAGATGCACTATTGTAAAGTGGTTGTTCCACTGGATATCATAAGGTGAATGCACCAATTTGTAAGTCGCTCTGGATAAGAGCGTCTGCTAAATGACTTAAATGTAATGTAAATGTAAGAACATCCAATAGTCAAAGGTATATGAAATACAAATGGTATAGAGAGAAATAGTCCTATAATTCCTATAATAACTACAACCTAAAACTTCTTACCTGGGAATATTGAAGACTCATGTTAAAAGGAACCACCAACTTTCATATGTTCTCATGTTCTGAGCAAAGAACTCAAACGTTAGCTTTCTTACATGGCACATATTGCACTTTTACCTCTCCAACACTTTGTTTTAGCATTATTTAAACCAAATTGAACAAGTTTCATTATTTATTTGAGGCTAAATTGATTTTATTGATGTATTATATTAAGTTAAAATAAGTGTTCATTCAATATTGTTGTAATTGTCATTATTACAAATAAATAAATAAAAATCGGCATCGGCTTTTTTGGCCCTCCAATAATCGGTATCGGCGTTGAAAAATCATAATCGGTCGACCTCTACTCTGGACGGTTCTGAATATGTGGACAACTACAAATGCCTAGGTGTCTGGTCAGACTGTTCCAAACCCACATTAAAGTTTCTCAAATCCAAAATTAAATCTAGAATCGGCTTCCTATTTTGCAACAAAGCAACCTTCACTCATGCTGCTGTAACAGTTTAACTTTAGTACGTCCCCTCGCCCCGACCTCGGGCGCGAACCAGGGACCCTCTGCACACATCAACAACGGTCCCCCATGAAGCATCGTTACCCATCGCTCCACAAAGGCCACGGCCCTTGCAGAGCAAGGGGCAACACCACATCTAGGTTTCAGAGCAAGTGACGTAACTGATTGAAACGCTAGTAGCGCGTACCCGCTAACTAGCTAGCCATTTCACATCCGTTACACTGCCAAACATACCCTGGTAAAACTGACTATCCTACCGATCCTTGACTTCAGCAATGTCATTTACAAAATAGCCTCCAACACTCTACTCAACAAATTGGATGCAGTCTATCACAGTGCCATCCGTTTTGTCACCAAAGCCCCATATAGTACCAACCACTGCGACCTGTATGCTCTCGTTGGCTGGCCCTCGCTTCATATTCGTCGCCAAACCCACTGGCTCCAGGTCATCTATAAGTCTTTGCTAGGTAAAGCCCCGCCTTATCTCAGCTTACTGGTCACCATAGCAGCACCCGTCCATAACACACGCTCCAGCAGGTATATTTCACTGGTCATCCCCAAAGCCAACTCCTCCTTTGGCCACCTTTCCTTCCAGTTCTCTGCTGCCAATGACTGGAACGAAATGCAAAAAAATCACTGAAGCTGGAGACTCAAATCTCCCTCACTAACCTTAAGCACCAGCTGTCAGAGCAGCTCACAGATCACTGCACCTGTACATAGCCCATCTGTAAATATCCCACCCAACTACCACATCCCCATATTGTCATTTTTTTTTCTTCTCCTTTGCACCCCAGTATCACTACTTGCACATCATCATCATCTGCACATCTATCACTCCAGTGTTTAATTGCTAAATTGTAATTATTTCACATCTATGGCCTATTTATTGCCTTACCTCCTTAATCTTACTACATTTGCACACACAGTATATAGACTTTTTTATTTTTTTATTGACTGTATGTTTGTTTATTCCATGTGTAACTCTGTGTTGCTGTCTGTTCACACTGCTATGCTTTATCTTGGCCAGGTCGCAGTTGTAAATGTGAACTTGTTCTCAACTAGCCTACCTGGTTAAATAAAGGTGACAAAAAAATGGTGGTTAAAATATAGAATTGAAATTGTTATAAATTCAGTTGTTCAATTGTGCACCCATAAATTTACAGGCACCCATGTTCAGTCATATTGTGCCTTATGTCAGAACAGCTGACAACTTGACAAGCAAAATGTCGAAAAACAACATTTTATTAATATTTTATTGTGGATATTTCCATGAAGCTCCATAATTGAATCAAAATAGGCTATGCAATATATGATTATTTTCGTGGATCTCATGTTTTCAATGAGTACAGTAGAGCAAGTTCGCGGTCAGGCTGATCTTTGGCTAAATTTGAACCAAAACGGACGGACTAAACACAGCCCAATTTGGAACGACTCTTTTTGGACGAAATTGCGCCCACAACAGACGGACCTGACATCGCCCATAATTCGATGTCGACACATGCCTCAGCGTTCCAGTATCAAACCGAACATCATTAGTTTGTGCATATTTTCATACTACTGTCTTTGGTACAGTACTGTGGTGTATTGCAAAGGAAACCGTTTAAGAACCAAACGAAGAAAATGGAATTAAACGGGGAAGGACCTAGACCAAATTGTCATTCAAAACGTTTAGCAATGACTAAACGGAATCGGTGTAATGAATACACCCATGGGGTTGTAGCAAAACGTTTCTTAAGCGGAAGCAAACAGCGCGAAACGGGAAGGATTTACCTGAATTTATATAATAGAAAGTTTCGCTTTGCAACTGTTTGGACTAATGATTACACCACAGGTTGTGATGTCTCATGATCATGCGCACTGACTCAACTACGAAATATGGCGGCTGACGACTACTAGAGAAAAGTGTTGGGATCTGATCAATTTCGTTAAAAAGCTGCCCTGGTAAGTTATTTCTTCTCATTCCAAACAACATAAACCACCACGGCTTGAACATTTTAATTAAATTAGTCGTGAATCGAAAAAATGTTGATTAACTAAAAGGTCGCTCGCTAGTAAGCTAACACTTGCAGGCTGGTGCTAGGGACATTAGCTAGCGAGCTAACAACGTATGTTTGTCCAGTACTCTCGGTAGAATTAATAATGTATTTATATATCTAGCTAGCTATCTCACCATCTACATTGGCCTAGCACCAGTTCACACCTGACTGGATAACTAACTTCAGACAACGCCAGTGATGATGTAACAAGCTAGCTTTAGCTAACTCATTTGTTTTGCTAGTTACTAACGTTAGCTCTCAAGAACCGAAGTGGGGTAACTACACCTGAACCAGGTTATGGCCTTACAGGAGACTTTGATATGGCGATTCTCCTTTAAGCCCAGGAAGCAGCCATTAAACTTACTATTCACCAGCATTTCAATGTCAACATACGTTCGTTACTCACCAAATACGGAGTTTCGATTAGCAACTATCGTCATTTACTGCCGTCGCGGCCGGTGTGTACTTCCCAAAAAGTATAATAAAATTTTAAATAACCGGGAAAATGGCATATCCAATGCATTCCGACGTGTGCATGGTAGAAATGAGGGACCTGTAAACATTTTTAGACATTTTTTGTTAGTACATACCGGCTGTGATGGCAGCAAATGACGACAGTTGCTAATCTAAACTCCATATTTGGTGAGTAACGAACCTATTTTGACATTACAATGCTGGTGAAAAGTAAGTTGAGTCGCTGCTTCCTGGATTTAAAGGAGAATTGCCAAATCAAATCAAACTTTATTTGTCACATGCGCCGAATACAATAAGTGTAGACTTTACCGTGAAATGCTAACTTACAAGCCCTTAACCAACAGTGCAGTTCAAGCAGAAGAACATATTTACCAATTTAGAATAAACTAAAAAGTAACACAATAAGAATAACAATAACGCCCAGTGGTGTAAAGTACTTAAGTAAAACATTATTTGAAGTACAACTTAAGTAGTTTTTTGGTGTATCTTTACTATTTATATTTTTGACAACTTTTACTTCACTACATTCCTAAAGAAAATAATGTACTTTTTACTCCATACATTTTCCCAGACCCCCAAAAGTACTAGTTACATTATGAATGCTTAACCGGACAAGAAGATGGTCCAATTCATGCACTTATCAAGAGAACATCATTCGCATCTATATTGCTTCTGATCTGACAGACTCACTAAACACAAATGCTTATTTTGAAAATTATGTCTGAGTGTTATTTATTGGTAATCAGTAAATAAAAAATAAAAAAACAAGAAATGGTGCTGCCTGGTTTGCTTAAAATAAGGAATTTGAAATGATTATACTTTTATTTTTGATACTTAAATATATTTGCTACTACAGGGATACCTGCTACTACAGGAGTACCTGCTACCTTATAGGGTACACACTACTACAGGGATACCTGCTACTACAGGGATACCTGTTACCTTATAGGGTACCCACTACTACAGGGATACCTGCTACAACAGGGATACCTGCTACTACAGGAGTACCTGTTACCTTATAGGGTACCCACTACTACAGGGATACCTGCTACAACAGGGATACCTGCTACTACAGGAGTACCTGTTACCTTATAGGGTACACACTACTACAGGGATACCTGCTACTACATGAATACCTGTTACCTTATAGGGTACACACTACTACAGGGATACCTGCTACTACAGGGATACCTGCTACTACAGGAGTACCTGTTACCTTATAGGGTACCCACTACTACAGGGATACCTGCTACTACAGGGATACCTGCTACTACAGGAGTACCTGCTACCTTATAGGGTACCTGCTACTACAGGGATACCTGCTACTACAGGGATACCTGCTACTACAGGAGTACCTGTTACCTTATAGGGTACCCACTACTACAGGGATACCTGCTACTACAGGGATACCTGCTACCTTATAAGGTACCCACTACTACAGGGATACCTGCTACTACAGGGATACCTGCTACCTTATAGGGTACCTGCTACTACAGGGATACCTGCTACTACAGGGATACCTGCTACCTTATAGGGTACCCACTACTACAGGGATACCTGCTACTACAGGGATACCTGCTACTACAGGAGTACCTGTTACCTTACAGGGTACCCACTACTACAGGGATACCTGCTACTACAGGAGTACCTGTTACCTTATAGGGTACCCACTACTACAGGGATACCTGCTACTACAGGGATACCTGCTACCTTATAGGGTACCTGTTACCTTATAGGGTACCCACTACTACAGGGATACCTGCTACTACATGAATACCTGTTACCTTATAGGGTACACACTGCTACAGGGATGCCTGCTACTACAGGAGTACCTGTTACCTTATAGGGTACCTGCTACTACAGGGGTACCTGCTACTACAGGGGTACCTGCTACTACAGGGGTACCTGCTACTACAGGGATACCTGCTACTACAGGGATACCTGCTACTACAGGAGTACCTGTTACCTTACAGGGTACCCACTACTACAGGGATACCTGCTACCTTATAGGGTACCCACTACTACAGGGATACCCACTACTTCAGGGATACCTGCTACTACAGGGATACCTGTTACCTTATAGGGTACCCACTACTACAGGGATTCCTGCTACTACAGGGATACCTGCTACTACAGGAGTACCTGCTACCTTATAGGGTACCTGCTACTACAGAGATACCTGCTACTACAGGGATACCTGCTACCTTATAGGGTACCTGCTACTACAGGGATACCTGCTACTACAGGGATACCTGCTACCTTATAGGGTACCTGCTACTACAGGGATACCCACTACTTCAGGGATACCTGCTACTACAGGAGTACCTGTTACCTTATAGGGTACCTGCTACTACAGGGATACCTGTTACCTTATAGGGTACCCACTACTTCAGGGATACCTGCTACTACAGGGATACCTGTTACCTTATAGGGTACCTGCTACTACAGGAGTACCTGTTACCTTATAGGGTACCTGCTACTACAGGAGTACCTGTTACCTTATAGGGTACCTGCTACTACAGGAGTACCTGTTACCTTATAGGGTACCTGCTACTACAGGGATACCTGTTACCTTATAGGGTACCCACTACTTCAGGGATACCTGCTACTACAGGGATACCTGTTACCTTATAGGGTACCCACTACTACAGGGATACCTGCTACTACAGGAGTACCTGCTACCTTATAGGATGTCTTCTACCTTATAGTAAGGCTGGGCGATATGGCCAAAATCTCAAATCCCAATATAGGTCATTTCATATCCCGATAACGATACATATCCCGATATAGGTCATTTCATATCCCGATAACGATACATATCACGATATAGTACATTTTCTGGGAATTCAATGAATCAATAGTTGATATAAAATGACCACATGTAAAATTAAAGGTACTTACTCATATTTGATAAGTTCTCCTTTTATTTAGAACCTTTGTGAAAATTTTCAATTAAGCATGTAACAAATATAAAATAATGTATAAAATCGAAAGAGGTAAATAGAAAATACTTCAACTATAGTTGCAAACAAAATAAATATAGGTTTAAAATATATACAGTTGAAGTCGGAAGTTTACATACACTTAGGTTGGAGTCATGAAAACATGTTTTTCAACCACTCCACAAATTTCTTATTAACAAACTATAGTTTTGGCAAGTCGATTAGGACATCTACTTTGTTCATGACACAAGTAATTTTTCCAGCAATTGTTTACAGGCAGATTATTTCATTTATAATTCACTGTATCACAATTCCATTGGGTCAGAAGTTTACACACACTAAGTTGACTGTGCCTTTAAACAGCTTTGAAAATTCCAGAACATTATGTCATGGCTTTAGAAGCTTCTGATAGGCCAATTGACATAATTTGAGTCAATTGGATGTGTACCTGTGGATGTATTTCAAGGCCTACCTTCAAACTCAGTGCCTCTTTGCTTGACATCATGGGAAAATCAAAAGAAATCAGCCAAGACCTCAGAAAATAAATTGTAGACCTCCACAAGTATGGTTCATCCTTGGGAGAAATTTCCAAACGCATGAAGGTACCACATTCATCTGTACAAACAATAGTACGCAAGTATAAACACCATGGGATCACACAGCCGTCATACCGCTCAGGTATGCTCGGCAAGGAAGAAGCCACTGCTCCAAAGCCGCCATAAAAAAGCCAGACTACGGTTTGCAACTGCACACGGGGACAAAGATCATACTTTCTGGAGAAATGTCTTCTGGTCTGATGAAACAAAAATAGAACTGTTTGGCCATAATGACCGTCGTTATGTTTGGAGGAAAAAGGGGGAGGCTGGCAAGCCGAAGAACACCATCCAAACCGTGAAGCACGGGTGTGGCAGCATCATGTTGTGGGGGGGCTTTGCTGCAGGAGGGACTGGTGCACTTCACAAAATAGATAGCTTTCCTGCCTCATGATGCCATGTGGATATATTGAAGCAACATCTCAAGACATCAGTCAGGAAGTTAAAGCTTGGTCGCAAATGGGTCTTCCAAATGGACAATGACCCCAAGCATACTTCCAAAGTTGTGGCAAAATGGCTTAAGGACAACAAAGTCAAGGTATTGGAGTGGCTATCACAAAGCCCTGACCTCAATCCCATAGAAAACTTGTGGGCAGAACTGAAAAAGCGTGTGTG
Organism: Salvelinus fontinalis; assembly: GCF_029448725.1. Taxonomy (NCBI): domain Eukaryota; kingdom Metazoa; phylum Chordata; class Actinopteri; order Salmoniformes; family Salmonidae; genus Salvelinus; species Salvelinus fontinalis. Next base: position 13,244,036 of record NC_074678.1, read on the forward strand.
AGCAAGGAGGCCTACAAACCTGACTCAGTTACACCAGCTCTGTCAGGAGGAATGGGCCAAAATTCACCCAACCTATTGTGGGAAGCTTGTGGAAGGTTACCTGAAACGTTTGACCAAAGTTAACAATTTAAAGGCAATGCTGTCTTTGCAGATGTACGTTGTAACAGCAGCTGTTATCTCCTTCCATCTTCGTGATTCTTTGCCATATGGTGTGCCGCGAGCAAAACGCTATTGCAACGTCTGAGTCGGGGGTTTGTTTTGAGCACTCGACTGTACTTCTTTGGGATCCATCCGTAGACTCTCCCCGTACTGTTTCACATGATTCTTGTGGTAAGAGGTTAGTGGTGTTTGAGCCTCTTGCCGGGACCGGCCTGGTGCTTATTTTGCAGAGGACTTTTTTCTGGTCCGTGTCAGACATTTCATACCCAAACCACGTCCATGCGACCGAAGTAGCCCCGCTTTTGGGTACGAGCTCCGTGTCTCCTTGCTCTGTGTCACATTCACTCTCCTCCATGTTTGTTTGTGTTGCAAATTTCCTTCCACACAATATTGCCGTAAAGAGTGTGATTTGCGACACAACTAAATAAATGATAGGGAATAATATGAAACGATAGAAAAACGTCTATCGTCACACGATATATATCGTCATATCACCCAGCCCTACCTTATAGGATACATTTTACTTCAAAGATACCTCCTATCTTATACGATACCTGCTACTAAATGTATGATACATGCTACCTTTTAGGATACATGATACCTTTTAGGATACCTGCTACTACAGAGATACCTGCTACCTTGTAGGATTACTGCTACCTTATAGGATACCTGCTACTAAAGATCTACTTGCGACCTTATAGGATACCTGCTACTAAAAAGATACCTGCTACCTTACATTTTGTCACATACACATATTTAGCAGATGTTATTGCATGTGTAGCGAAACGCTTGTTTCTAGCTCCAACAGTGCAGTAGTATCTAACTAAATGCTTGTGTTCCTAGCTCCAACAGTGCAGTAGTATCTAACTAAATGCTTGTGTTCCTAGCTCCAACAGTGCAGTAGTATCTAACTAAATGCTTATGTTCCTAGCTCCAACAGTGCAGTAGTATCTAACTAAATGCTTGTCTTTCTAGCTCCAACAGTGCAGTAGTATCTAACTAAATGCTTGTGTTCCTAGCTCCATCAGTGCAGTAGTATCTAACTAAATGCTTGTGTTTCTAGCTCCAACAGTGCAGTAATATCTAACTAAATGCTTGTGTTCCTAGCTCCAACAGTGCAGTAATATCTAACTAAATGCTTGTGTTCCTAGCTCCAACAGTGCAGTAATATCTAACTAAATGCTTGTGTTCCTAGGTCCAACAGTGCAGTAGTATCTAACTAAATGCTTGTGTTCCTAGCTCCAACAGTGCAGTAATATCTAACTAAATGCTTGTGTTCCTAGCTCCAACAGTGCAGTAGTATCTAACTAAATGCTTGTGTTCCTAGCTCCAACAGTGCAGTAGTATCTAACTAAATGCTTGTGTTCCTAGCTCCAACAGTGCAGTAATATCTAACTAAATGCTTGTGTTCCTAGCTCCAACAGTGCAGTAATATCTAACTAAATGCTTGTGTTCCTAGCTCCAACAGTGCAGTAATATCTAACTAAATGCTTGTGTTCCTAGCTCCAACAGTGCAGTAGTATCTAACTAAATGCTTGTGTTCCTAGCTCCAACAGTGCAGTAATATCTAACTAAATGCTTGTGTTCCTAGCTCCAACAGTGCAGTAGTATCTACCTAGATGCTTGTGTTTCTAGCTCCAACAGTGCAGTAGTATCTAACTAAATGCTTGTGTTCCTAGCTCCAACAGTGATATCTAACTAAACGCTTGTGTTCCTAGCTCCAACAGTGCAGTAATATCTAACTAAACGCTTGTGTTCCTAGCTCCATCAGTGCAGTAATATCTAACTAAATGCTTGTGTTCCTAGCTCCAACAGTGCAGTAGTATCTAACTAAATGCTTGTGTTCCTAGCTCCAACAGTGCAGTAGTATCTAACTAAATGCTTGTGTTCCTAGCTCCAACAGTGCAGTAGTATCTAACTAAATGCTTGTGTTCCTAGCTCCAACAGTGCAGTAGTATCTAACTAAATGCTTGTGTTTCTAGCTCCAACAGTGCAGTAGTATCTAACTAAATGCTTGTGTTCCTAGCTCCAACAGTGCAGTAATATCTAACTAAACGCTTGTGTTCCTAGCTCCAACAGTGCAGTAGTATCTAACTAAATGCTTGTGTTCCTAGCTCCAACAGTGCAGTAATATCTAACTAAATGCTTGTGTTCCTAGCTCCAACAGTGCAGTAATATCTAACTAAATGCTTGTGTTCCTAGCTCCAACAGTGCAGTAATATCTAACTAAATGCTTGTGTTCCTAGCTCCAACAGTGCAGTAATATCTAACTAAATGCTTGTGTTCCTAGCTCCAACAGTGCAGTAATATCTAACTAAATGCTTGTGTTCCTAGCTCCAACAGTGCAGTAGTATCTAACTAAATGCTTGTGTTCCTAGCTCCAACAGTGCAGTAATATCTAACTAAATGCTTGTGTTCCTAGCTCCAACAGTGCAGTAGTATCTACCTAGATGCTTGTGTTTCTAGCTCCAACAGTGCAGTAGTATCTAACTAAATGCTTGTGTTCCTAGCTCCAACAGTGATATCTAACTAAACGCTTGTGTTCCTAGCTCCAACAGTGCAGTAATATCTAACTAAACGCTTGTGTTCCTAGCTCCATCAGTGCAGTAATATCTAACTAAATGCTTGTGTTCCTAGCTCCAACAGTGCAGTAGTATCTAACTAAATGCTTGTGTTCCTAGCTCCAACAGTGCAGTAGTATCTAACTAAATGCTTGTGTTCCTAGCTCCAACAGTGCAGTAGTATCTAACTAAATGCTTGTGTTCCTAGCTCCAACAGTGCAGTAGTATCTAACTAAATGCTTGTGTTTCTAGCTCCAACAGTGCAGTAGTATCTAACTAAATGCTTGTGTTCCTAGCTCCAACAGTGCAGTAATATCTAACTAAACGCTTGTGTTCCTAGCTCCAACAGTGCAGTAGTATCTAAAAAGTCACAACAATACATGCATCTCAAAGTAAAATAATTAAGAAATATATAAATATCAGGATGAGCAATGTCAGTGGCATTGACTATAATACAGTATATACATATGAAATGTGTAAAACAGTATGTAACATCTTTATTGCATGTGTAGTGATTCCATGTCTATGTATATGGGGCAGCAGCCTCTAAGGTGGAGGGTGGAGTAACATTATTAAAGTGTGATTCCATGTCTATGTATAGAGGGCAGCAGCCTCTAAGGTGCAGGGTGGAGTAACATTATTAAAGTGTGATTCCATGTCTATGTATAGAGGGCAGCAGTCTCTAAGGTGCAGGGTGGAGTAACATTATTAAAGTGACCAGTGATTCCATATCTATGTACATAGGGCAGCAGCCTCTAAGGTGCAGGGTTGAGTAACTGGGTGGTAGCCGGCTAGTGACAGTGACTAAGTTCAGGGCAGGGTACTGGGTGGAGGCCGGCTAGTGACAGTGACTTAGATCAGGCCAGGGTACTGGGTGGTAACCAGCTAGTGACAGTGACTAAGTTCAGGGCAGGGTACTGGGTGGAGGCCGGCTAGTGATTGCTATTTAACAGCCTGATGGCCTTGAGATAGAAGCTGTTTTTCGGTCTCTCGGTCCCCGCTTTGATGCACCTGTACTGACCTCGCCTTCTGGATGATAGCGGGGTGAACAGGCAGTGGCTCGGGTGGTTGTTGTCCTTGATGATCTTTATGGCCTTCCTGTGACATCGGGTGGTGTAGGTGTCCTGGAGGGCAGGTAGTTTGCCCCCAGTGATGCGTTGGGCAGACCGCACCACCGCCTGGAGAGCCCTGCGGTTGAGTGCGGTGCAGATGCCGTACCAGGTGGTGATACAGCCCGACAGGATGCTCTCAATGGTGCATCTGTAAAAGTTAAAGAGGGTCTTAGGGGCCATGCTGAATTTCTTCAGCTTCCTTCACCACACTGTCTGTGTGGTTGTGTACGATGAGGAACTTGAAGCTTTTCACCTTCTCCACTGTGGTCCCATGGATGGTCTGTGCTCCCTCGGCTGTCTCCTGAAATCTCTGAAAGCTCTTTCGTTTTGTTGAGGGAGAGGTTATTTTCCTGGCACCACTCTGCCAGGGGCCTCACCACCACCTACTTGCTACCTTATAGGATACCTGCTGCTACAGACAACTTCTACCTTATAGGATACCTGCTGCTACAGACAACTTCTACCTTATTGGATACCTGCTGCTACAGACAACTTCTACCTTATTGGATACCTGCTGCTACAGAGGATACCTGCTGCTACAGAGGATACTTGCTGCTACAGAGGATACCTGCTGCCACAGAGGATACCTGCTGCCACAGAGGATACCTGCTGCCACAGAGGATACCTGCTGCCACAGAGGATACCTGCTGCCACAGAGGATACCTGCTGCCACAGAGGATACCTGCTGCCACAGAGGATACCTGCTGCCACAGAGGATACCTGCTGCCACAGAGGATACCTGCTGCCACAGAGGATACCTGCTGCTACAGAGGATACCTGCTGCTACAGAGGATACCTGCTGCTATAGAGGATACTTGCTGCTACAGAGGATACATCCTTGTTATTTTATAGCCTTCTACCTTATATGATCAATATTTTCTGTTCCAGGTCAGTACTACAGGGCCATAGTTGCACACTGGGTGGACCACCTGCCTGTCATTCCCATTGCCTTGTAGAATAACCACATTACCCAGGAGCCATCATGGGCAGGACTTCAGTCAAAGGTAAGGAAACATGAGCATGTACACTGCAGCCTACTTATTTGGTATGCCATTGTATTTCTCATTTCAATATTCTATCGGCGGGTACACAAATGGATGGAATTCTGGTGTACCTCATTTTCCAGCAGTCTTACTGGTCCAACATGAGTAGTGTTTATAGCGCAAGGTACAATTACATTTAAGTCATTTAGCAGACGCTCTTATCCAGAGCGACTTACAAGTACATACATTCATACTTTTTTGTACTGGCCCCCCGTGGGAATCGAACCCACAACCCTGGCGTTGCAAGCGCCATGCTCTACCAACTGAGCCACACGGGACCTAGATGGAGATGGAGTAGACCCTTCTTTCGTCAGACTACATTTATTTTGGGAGATTGCAAAATATAACCTTTTTATTCAAGACAGGAGTGACATTGTTTTAGGTGATAGTAAAACATGTTTAGTTTTTTGGGGTTTCTCTAACTTGCTAGCAGGTTACACAGAGCAGCTAACTTTAGCTAGATAGCTAAAAGCTAGGCTAGGTTGAAGATTGCATCATATGGCCTAATGCTGTGTTCATAACCAAGTGGGAAGGTGATCATTTCCAGTTGTAAAGTAGTTTTACGAGGTGGATGACTTCACTTGCATTGAACTCGTTGAGAAATGCAGATTGGCTAATGGCAAGCAAGCGGAGGTCAGCATGTGGGAGAAGTCGTGGCTCAGGGATGGTAGACGAGTTTCCCACTAGTAATTACCACTTGGAGGGCCGTTCAAGTGGATTTTCCAAGTCATATGTGGTAAATACCATCTTTCCACCTAGTTATGAACACGGGCGTGGTCAGTGTTGATGTGTTTGTGTTTTCAGATCAGAAGGAGAAAGCAGGAAGTCTCCTTCCTCCAGGTCCCACCCCTGCTAAAGGTAACTTTAGACTCCTAGGAGAGATGACCCCTAGCTTTTACTATTTTTAAAAGTTTGAACGTGTTGTTCCTAGGATAACATTTGATCTAACTGCAAAGTAACTTCGAATTATTAAATGTAATTTTCAGTGTCTATTTTTTACACCTGTTACATCAATATATACATGTAGGTCTGTCGGGACTACGAACCCTTTCTTGTTTTCTGTCTCAGAGTCGTTCAGTTGGGAGGAGTACCTGAAGGAAACATCATCTACCCCAGCTCCACCTAGCTTCTTCAGACAGGTATGTGTCCATCTACCCCGGCTCCACCTAGCTTCTTCAGACAGGTATGTGTCCATCTAGCCCGGCTCCACCTAGCTTCTTCAGACAGGTATGTGTCCATCTACCCCGGCTCCACCTAGCTTCTTCAGACAGGTATGTGTCCATCTAGCCCGGCTCCACCTAGCTTCTTCAGACAGGTATGTGTCCATCTAGCCCGGCTCCACCTAGCTTCTTCAGACAGGTATGTGTCCATCTACCCCGGCTCCACCTAGCTTCTTCAGACAGGTATGTGTCCATCTAGCCCGGCTCCACCTAGCTTCTTCAGACAGGTATGTGTCCATCTACCCCGGCTCCACCTAGCTTCTTCAGACAGGTATGTGTCCATCTACCCCGGCTACACCTAGCTTCTTCAGACAGGTATGTGTCCATCTACCCCAGCTCCACCTAGCTTCTTCAGACAGGTATGTGTCCATCTACCCCAGCTCCACCTAGCTTCTTCAGACAGGTATGTGTCCATCTACCCCAGCTCCACCTAGCTTCTTCAGACAGGTATGAGTTAAGTGACAGTACAGTGTCTCTCTGCAGTGAGTTTTCTGTCTCTCTCCAGTCCAGAGTCCCTCCCTCCAGTGACTTCAAGGTGGGGATGAAGCTGGAAGTCCATGACCCTCGGAACTCCACCTCGGTGTGCATCGCCACGGTGATGGGCATGACGGGTGTGCGTCTGCGTCTTCGGCTGGATGGCAGTGACAACACCAATGACTTCTGGAGGCTGGTCGACTCCTCAGACATCCAGCCTATAGGAACCTGTGAAAAGAATGGGGACATGCTGCAGCCGCCACTGGGTAGGTTAACCAGAACCAGAACCATAACTACCCTAACCCACTGGGTAGGTTAACCAGAACCAGAACCATAACTACCCTAACCCACTGGGTAGGTTAACCAGAACCAGAACCATAACTCTACCCTAACCCACTGGGTATGTTAACCAGAACCAGAAGCATAACTCTACTCTAACCCACTGGGTAGGTTAACCAGAACCATAACTACCCTAACCCACTGGGTAGGTTAACCAGAACCAGAACCATAACTACCCTAACCCACTGGGTAGGTTAACCAGAACCATAACCATAACTCTACCCTAACCCACTGGGTATGTTAACCAGAACCAGAAGCATAACTCTACTCTAACCCACTGGGTAGGTTAACCAGAACCAGAACTCTACCCTAACCCACTGGATAGGTTAACCAGAACCAGAAGCATAACTCTACTCTAACCCACTGGGTAGGTTAACCAGAACCAGAACTCTACCCTAACCCACTGGATAGGTTAACCAGAACCAGAACTCTACCCTAACCCACTGGGTAGGTTAACCAGAACCAGAACCATAACTACCCTAACCCACTGGGTAGGTTAACCAGAACCAGAACCATAACTACCCTAACCCACTGGGTAGGTTAACCAGAACCAGAACCAGAACTCTACCCTAACCTACTGGGTAGTTTAACCAGAACTAGAACCATAACTACCCTAACCCACTGGGTAGGTTAACCAGAACCAGAACCATAACTCTACCCTAACCCACTGGGTAGGTTAACCAGAACCAGAACCAGAACTCTACCCTAACCCACTGGGTAGGTTAACCAGAACCATAACTCTACCCTAACCCACTGGGTAGGTTAACCAGAACCATAACTCTACCCTAACCCACTGGGTAGGTTAACCAGAACCATAACTCTACCCTAACCCACTGGGTAGGTTAACCAGAACCAGAACCATAACTCTACCCTAACCCACTGGGTATGTTAACCAGAACCAGAACCAGAACTCTACCCTAACCCACTGGGTAGGTTAACCAGAACCATAACTCTACCCTAACCCACTGGGTAGGTTAACCAGAACCAGAACCATAACTACCCTAACCCACTGGGTAGGTTAACCAGAACCAGAACCATAACTCTACCCTAACCCACTGGGTAGATTAACCAGAACCAGAACCATAACTCTACCCTAACCCACTGGGTAGGTTAACCAGAACCAGAACCAGAACTCTACCCTAACCCACTGGGTAGGTTAACCAGAACCAGAACCATAACTCTACCCTAACCCACTGGGTAGATTAACCAGAACCATAACTACCCTAACCCACTGGGTAGGTTAACCAGAACCAGAACCATAACTCTACCCTAACCCACTGGGTAGGTTAACCAGAACCAGAACCATAACTCTACCCTAACCCACTGGGTAGGTTAACCAGAACCAGAACTCTACCCTAACCCACTGGGTAGGTTAACCAGAACCATAACTCTACCCTAACCCACTGGGTAGGTTAACCAGAACCATAACTCTACCCTAACCCACTGGGTAGGTTAACCAGAACCAGAACCATAACTCTACCCTAACCCACTGGGTATGTTAACCAGAACCAGAACCAGAACTCTACCCTAACCCACTGGGTAGGTTAACCAGAACCATAACTCTACCCTAACCCACTGGGTAGGTTAACCAGAACCATAACTCTACCCTAACCCACTGGGTAGGTTAACCAGAACCATAACTCTACCCTAACCCACTGGGTAGGTTAACCAGAACCAGAACCATAACTCTACCCTAACCCACTGGGTATGTTAACCAGAACCAGAACCAGAACTCTACCCTAACCCACTGGGTAGGTTAACCAGAACCATAACTCTACCCTAACCCACTGGGTAGGTTAACCAGAACCATAACTACCCTAACCCACTGGGTAGGTTAACCAGAACCAGAACCATAACTCTACCCTAACCCACTGGGTAGATTAACCAGAACCAGAACCATAACTCTACCCTAACCCACTGGGTAGGTTAACCAGAACCAGAACCAGAACTCTACCCTAACCCACTGGGTAGGTTAACCAGAACCAGAACCATAACTCTACCCTAACCCACTGGGTAGGTTAACCAGAACCAGAACCATAACTCTACCCTAACCCACTGGGTAGATTAACCAGAACCAGAACCATAACTACCCTAACCCACTGGGTAGGTTAACCAGAACCAGAACCATAACTCTACCCTAACCCACTGGGTAGGTTAACCAGAACCAGAACCATAACTCTACCCTAACCCACTGGGTAGGTTAACCAGAACCAGAACTCTACCCTAACCCACTGGGTAGGTTAACCAGACCAATTTTTTCCTGAGTGAGCAGCTTGATGAAAGCCAGTCAATATTTAAGTCACCCATGCATTTCACACATATTATCCAGATACTGACTTTAAGCACTTGGTGGTCTATAGCAGTTTCCCACCAGAATGGGCTTTAGGTGAGGCAGATGAACCTGTAGCCATATTACTTCAACAGTATTTAACATTAGATCGTCTCTAAGCTTTACAGGAATGGGGTTCTGAATATTGATCGCAACACCGCCTCTGTTGGCATTTCTGTCTTTTCTGTAGATGTTATAACCATGTATTGCTTCCACTGTATCATCAAAGGTATTCTCTAAGTGAGTTTCAGAGATAGTCAGAATATGAATGTCATCTGTTACAAGCAAGTTATTGACTTCATGGACCTTGTTTCTTAGGCTACGTATGTTAATATGGGCTATTCTTTAGCACTTTTCTGGGTTGCTTGATTGTTTTTAATGCTTTACTTGGAAGCTTATCAGAGGTAGACTTACTCATGTTATTTACATTGAAGCTGATAGTGCAGGGTGAGCTGCATAAGGTGGTCTTCCTACTATTGAACACCGCCTCAGTGCTAACAGTGTAACTCTGGTTTATAGGCTTATGATTACTGCTTACAATAGATGTAGGATTAACAGATGTATTATGGGTACATAAATGACTTACATTGTGTTTGCCAATGCCCCGAAGATCATGTACAGATGCGGCCAGAAGTTTTGAATGACACAAATATTAATTTCCACAAAGTTTGCTGCTTCAGTGTTTTTATATATTTTTGTCAGATGTTACTATGGAATACTGACGTATAATTACAAGCATTTCATAACTGTCAAAGGCTTATATTGACAATTACATGAAGTTGATGCAAAGAGTCAATATTTTCAGTGTTGACCCTTCTTTTTCAAGACCTCTGCAGTCCGCCCTGGCATGCTGTCAATTAACTTCTGGGCCACATCCTGACTGATGGCAGCCCATTCTTGCATAATCAATGCTTGGAGTTTGTCAGAATTTGTGGGGTTTTGTTTGTCCACCTGCCTCTTGAGGATTGACCACAAGTTCTCAATGGGATTAAGGTCTGGGGAGTTTCCTGGCCATGGACCCAAAATATCGATGTTTTGTTCCCCGAGCCACTTAGTTATCACTTTTGCCTTTTGGCAAGGTGCTCCATCATGCTGGAAAAGGCCTTGTTCGTCACTAAACTGTTCCTGGATGGTTGGGAGAAGTTGCCCTCGAAGGATGTGTTGGTACCATTCTTTATTCATGGCTGTGTTCTTAGATAAAATTGTGAGTGAGCCCACTCCCTTGGCTGAGAAGCAACCCCACACATGAATGGTCTCAGGATGCTTTACTGTTGGCATGACACAGGACTGATGGTAGCGCTCACCTTGTCTTCTCCGGACAAGCTTTTTTCCCGGATGCCCCAAACAATCGGGAAGGGGATTAATCAGAGAAAATGACTTTACCCCAATCCTCAGCAGTCCAATCCCTGTACCTTTTTGCAGAATATCAGTCTGTCCCTGAGGTTTTTCCTGGAGAGAAGTGGCTTCTTTGCTGCCCTTCTTGACACCAGGCCATCCTCCAAAAGTCTTCGCCTCACTGTGTGTGCAGATACACTCACACCTGCCTGCTGCCATTCCTGAGCAAGCTCTGTACTGGTGGTGCCCCGATCCCGCAGCTGAATCAACTTTAGGAGACGGTCCTGGCGCTTGCTGGACTTTATTGGGCGCCATGAAGCCTTCTTCACAACAAGTGAACCGCTCTCCTTGAAGTTCTTGATGATCCGATAAATGGTTGATTTAGGTGTAATCTTACTGGCAGCAATATCCTTGCCTGTGAAGCCCTTTTTGTGCAAAGCAATGATGAAGGCACGTGTTTCCTTCCAGGTAACCATGGTTGACAGAGGAAGAACAATGATTCCAAGCACCACCCTCCTTTTGAAAATTCCAGTCTGTTATTCGAACTCAATCAGCATGACAGAGTGATCTCCAGCCATGTCCTTGTCAACACTCACACCTGTGTTAACGAGAGAATCACTGACTTGATGTCAGCTGGTCCTTTTGTGGCAGGGCTGAAATGCAGTGGAAATGTTTTTGGGGGATTCAGTTCATTTGCATGGCATAGAGAGACTTTGCAATTAATTGTAATTCATCTGATCACTCTTCCTAACATTCTGGAGTATATGCAAACTAAGGCAACAGACTTTGTGAAAATTAATGTCATTCTCAAAACATTTGGCCACGACTGTAGCCTATATTTTTTATTTTATTTAACCAGGCAAGTCAGTTAAGAACAAATTCTTATTTACAATGACGGCCTACCAAAAGGCAAAAGGCTTCCTGCGGGGACGGGGGCCTGGGATTCAAAAGAAAAAATCTATACAAAATAAATACAAAACAAAACACACACCACAACAGGAGAGACACAACACTGCATAAAGAGACAACATAAGACAACATAACAAGGCAGCAACACATGACAACACAGCATACCCCTTAGCCGGCCCACGAGAATGGAATGGTCTACCGTATCAAAAGCTTTGGCCAAGTCAATAAAATTAGCAGCACAATATTGCTTAGAATCAAGGGCGATGGTGACGTCATTGAGGATCTTTAAGGTTGCAGTGACACATCCATAACCTGAGCGGAAACCAGAGGGAATACTATAGACATCAAGAAAGCCAGTCAGTTGATTATTGACAAGTTTACGAGGACAAGGCTGGAGATCACTCTGTCATGCTGATTGAGTTTGAATAACAGACTGGAAGCCTCAAAAGGACGGTGGTGCTTAGAATCATTGTTCTTCCTCTGTCAACCATGGTTACCTGTAAGGAAACACATGCCTTCATCATTGCTTTGCACAAAAAGGGCTTCACAGGCAAGGATATTATTGGCAGTAAGATTGCACCTAAATCAACCATTTATCGGATCATCAAGAACTTCAAGGAGAGCGGTTCACTTGTTGTGAAGAAAGCTTCAGGACGCCCAATAAAGTCCAGCAAGCGCCAGGACCGTCTCCTAAAGTTGATTCAGCTGCGGGATCGGGGCACCACCAGTACAGAGCTTGCTCAGGAATGGCAGCAGGCAGGTGTCCTAGACACCGTGCTTCTACACCTGCATTGCTTGCTGTTTGAGGTTTTAGGCTGGGTTTCTGTACAGCACTTTGAGATATCAGCTGATGTGAGAAGGGCTATATAAATACATTTGATTTTGATATTTTTGGGTCCATGGCCAGGAAACTCCCCAGACCTTAATCCCATTGAGAACTTGTGGTCAATCCTCAAGAGGCGGGTGGACAAACAAAAACCAACAAATTCTGACAAACTCCAAGCATTAATTTTGCAAGAATGGGCTGCCATCAGCCAGGATGTGGCCCAGAAGTTAATTGACAGCATGCCAGGGCGGACTGCAGAGGTCTTGAAAAAGAAGGGTCAACACTGCAAATATTGACTCTTTGCATCAACTTCATGTAATTGTCAATAAAAGCCTTTGACACTTATAAAATGCTTGTAATTATACTTCAGTATTCCATAGTAACATCTGACAAAAATATATAAAAACACTGAGGCAGCAGACTTTGTGAAAATTAATATTTGTGTCATTCTCAAAACTTTTGGCCACGACTATATGCATGGTCCAATATGTTAAGATAATTTAAACATCATTTTTACTAATATGTTATTTGGCTCATTTCTGGAGGTGGAAATTCTGTTTTAACAGCTTTTTATTTTCATTAATTCAGTCCTACATAAAAATGATTGCAGTTTAGTACATGTACAAATTGATCCTCTTACCCTAAAAGTATGATAGTCATACATTTTTTTTTTTTACATGAAAGGGGAGGTTAACTTGGCCTCAGACAATCGATTTGAGATCCACTTAAGGTCTCCGCCATGGGATTTGTTTGTTGTAGCTTTAAGCCTTTTCCAGTTGCTAGGCAGATCACCTTTGTCCTCAGAAGGGCTGTGATGCTGGGCCCGTTCTAAACATTCTGTGTTCTGCAGGCTTCAGAATGAACGCGTCTTCTTGGCCCATGTTTCTGCTGAGAACCCTGAATGGAGCAGAGATGGCCCCGGCTACCGCTTTTAAAAAGGTACGCAAACCGTAACCCAGACACTGAGTATATGAAACATTAGGAACACCTGCTCTTTCCATGACCAGGTGAATCCAGGTGAAAGCTATGATCCCTTATTGATGTCACTTATTATTAAAAAACCTTGGGACAAACACTTCACATGTTGCGTTTTATATTTTTGTTCGGTGGAGATTAAAAAGGTACCCAACCTTTTTATAGATTAAAAAACTACACAGACCTGAAAATATATAGTACAATTCAAAAGGATGGACACGCCTACTCATTCCAGGGGGTTTCTATATTTGCACTGTTTTCTACATTGTAGAATAATAGTGAAGACATCAAAACTATGGAATCATGTAGGGGGGTGCTGAGGAGTATTTCTGTGTGAAATAAAGCCCCTTTGTGGGGAAAAGGTATCCTGATTGGCTGGGGTCTCGCTCCTCAGTGGGTATGTCTATGCCCTCCCATGCTCACCCAAGGCTGCATCCCTGCCCAGTCACGTGAAACCCATAGATTCTGACCCAATTCATTTATTTCTATTGAATGATTGCTTTGTGACCCGATTTCAGGAAGCTAGGCGTATGTCACAAGTCACAACTTCACAGGAGAGCCATTTGAACGTAAAAAATATATTTCTTATCAAAATGCATTTTTTGGTTATAAATGTCTTCTCAAACATGTGAACTTTCATGTGCCTTAAGAATGAACATGAATACCATCTGTAAATACGAATAACATTGTTAAATTACGAGCCTTGTTGTTTAAGCCACAGAAAAAGGTGAGAACCTTCCCACTAGCCATGATTGGTTGATGAGTGGGCAGGACGTGCCGAGAGAGAAGTTCGGATTGGTCTGCCATGTAGAAGGCTTCTGTCTATTGGAGCTGGTCAGTCTGTTGGTAATCCTGTTGAATGCTGGAGCTGCATCGGTGTTGCTCTCTACTTTCTGGAGGGTCACGTTTTAAAATCAGTGGAATTAGAGGATGATCGCTAAAGAGATGGAGAAAACACCTATCTCCAGATTACATCTTCAAACTAAGGGCAACCGTGGCATGGCATTCCTGACAGGGAGACGTGTCCATGATGCATGCTGTGTGTCGTTGTGTTTCTCTGTGTGTCATTGTGTCTCTCTGTGTGTCATTGTGTTTCTCTCGCTCTGTGTGTCATTGTGTCTCTCTGTGTGTCATTGTGTTTCTCTCGCTCTGTGTGTCATTGTGTTTCTCTGTGTGTCATTGTGTTTCTCTCGCTCTGTGTGTCATTGTGCCTCTCTGTGTCGTTGTGTTTCTTTCTCTCTGTGTGTCATTGTGTCTCTCTGTGTGTCATTGTGTTTCTTTCTCTCTGTGTGTCATTGTGTCTCTCTGTGTGTCATTGTGTTTCTCTCGCTCTGTGTGTCATTGTGTCTCTCTGTGTGTCATTGTGTTTCTCTGTGTGTCATTGTGTTTCTCTGTGTGTCGTTGTGTTTCTTTCTCTCTGTGTGTCATTGTGTCTCTCTGTGTGTCATTGTGTTTCTCTGTGTGTCATTGTGTCTCTCTGTGTGTCATTGTGTTTCTCTCGCTCTGTGTGTCATTGTGTCTCTCTGTGTGTCATTGTGTTTCTTTCTCTCTGTGTGTCATTGTGTCTCTCTGTGTGTCATTGTGTTTCTCTCGCTCTGTGTGTCATTGTGTCTCTCTGTGTGTCATTGTGTTTCTCTCGCTCTGTGTGTCATTGTGTCTCTCTGTGTGTCATTGTGTTTCTCTCGCTCTGTGTGTCATTGTGTCTCTCTGTGTGTCGTTGTGTTTCTTTCTCTCTGTGTGTCATTGTGTCTCTCTGTGTGTCATTGTGTTTCTTTCTCTCTGTGTAGGAGCCTCCACCGCTGTCCCAGAATAACTTTAAACCAGGGATGAAGCTGGAAGCAGTAGATAAGAAGAACCCCTACCTCATCTGCCCTGCTACCATCGGAGAGGTGAAGGGGGACGAAGTGTTTGTGATGTTTGACGGGTGGAGGGGGGCGTTTGACTACTGGTGTCAACACCACTCCAGAGATCTCTTCCCTGTTGGATGGTGCTCTGTTACCGAACACAGCCTGCAGAGGCCTGGCAACAGTGGTGAGTGGAGTCCTGTCTTCATCCTGTTCATTCATTGGTTGGTTGATGGATGGATTTATTGATTTTGCTGGAACAAATATCTTGAACAGTTTAAAACAATGTAAAAGTACAAAGACATTCCAGAGTACGAGGCATGAAAGAGTTCTTAAATCAACATATTTCCCAAAGTGTAGTAGGTCATCCACTTGTCCTCTTCTAGGGGGCGTTACAGGTCTGGTTCATTGTTATGACATTAAATACAGATCTGGTCCACACTAGTCAGAAATCCTCAGCAACTGTTTTTCCCGGTAATTCTTCATCCTGGTCCTGGGGACCCAAAGCACGACACACCTGGGGTGTATTCATTACTGAGCTAAATGTTTTGCAAAGACGCGTTTCTATTGGACCAATTCTGGTAGGTCCTTGTTTGGTTCCTAGTGAATATGCCCCTGATTCCACTAATCAAAGTGTTGATGAGGTAAATTCAGCGTGGAGTGCTCCCCTTTGGATTCCCTGGTCAATTTAAGCCTACTTTCTATTTTCCCAATATTTGACTGAGAACACGTTCTCATTTACAGCAACGGCCTGGGGAATAGTTACAGGGGAGAGGAGGGGGATGAATGAGCCAATTGTAAACTGGGGATTATTAGGTGACCATGATGGTTTGAGGGCCAGATTGGGAATTTAGCCAGGACACCCGGGGTTAACACCCCTACTCTTACGATAAGTGCCATGGGATCTTTAATGACCTCAGAGAGTCAGGACACCCGTTTAACGTTCCATCCGAAAGACGGCACCCTACACAGGGCAATGTCCTCAATCACTGCCCTGGGGCATTGGGATATTTTTTAGACCAGAGGAAAGAGTGCCTCCTACTGGCCCTCCAACACCACTTCCAGCAGCATCTGGTCTCCCATCCAGGGACTGACCAGGACCAACCCTGCTTAGCTTCAGAAGCAAGCCAGCAGTGGTATGCAGGGTGGTATGCTGCTGGCTCAAACTGTTGTATTAGCTAGTGTTCAAACCATTAGTCTGGTAGCAGCAGTTCTCTATGGGTCTCCAGTCTTAGTGTTGGAACCATTAGTCTGGTAGCAGCAGTTCTCTATGGGTCTCCAGTCTTAGTGTTCAAACCATTAGTCTGGTAGCAGCAGTTCTCTATGGGTCTCCAGTCTTAGTGTTGGAACCATTAGTCTGGTAGCAGCAGTTCTCTATGGGTCTCCAGTCTTAGTGTTGGAACCATTAGTCTGGTATCAGCAGTTCTCTATGGGTCTCCAGTCTTAGTGTTGGAACCATTAGTCTGGTAGCAGCAGTTCTCTATGGGTCTCCAGTCTTAGTGTTGGAACCATTAGTCTGGTAGCAGCAGTTCTCTATGGGTCTCCAGTCTTAGTGTTGGAACCATTAGTCTGGTATCAGCAGTTCTCTATGGGTCTCCAGTCTTAGTGTTGGAACCATTAGTCTGGTAGCAGCAGTTCTCTATGGGTCTCCAGTCTTAGTGTTGGAACCATTAGTCTGGTAGCAGCAGTTCTCTATGGGTCTCCAGTCTTAGTGTTCAAACCATTAGTCTGGTAGCAGCAGTTCTCTATGGGTCTCCAGTCTTAGTGTTCAAACCATTAGTCTGGTATCAGCAGTTCTCTATGGGTCTCCAGTCTTAGTGTTCAAACCATTAGTCTGGTAGCAGCAGTTCTCTATGGGTCTCCAGTCTTAGTGTTGGAACCATTAGTCTGATATCAGCAGTTCTCTATGGGTCTCCAGTCTTAGTGTTCAAACCATTAGTCTGGTAGCAGCAGTTCTCTATGGGTCTCCAGTCTTAGTGTTCAAACCATTAGTCTGGTAGCAGCAGTTCTCTATGGGTCTCCAGTCTTAGTGTTCAAACCATTAGTCTGGTAGCAGCAGTTCTCTATGGGTCTCCAGTCTTAGTGTTGGAACCATTAGTCTGGTAGCAGCAGTTCTCTATGGGTCTCCAGTCTTAGTGTTGGAACCATTAGTCTGGTAGCAGCAGTTCTCTATGGGTCTCCAGTCTTAGTGTTGGAACCATTAGTCTGGTATCAGCAGTTCTCTATGGGTCTCCAGTCTTAGTGTTGGAACCATTAGTCTGGTAGCAGCAGTTCTCTATGGGTCTCCAGTCTTAGTGTTGGAACCATTAGTCTGGTATCAGCAGTTCTCTATGGGTCTCCAGTCTTAGTGTTGGAACCATTAGTCTGGTAGCAGCAGTTCTCTATGGGTCTCCAGTCTTAGTGTTGGAACCATTAGTCTGGTATCAGCAGTTCTCTATGGGTCTCCAGTCTTAGTGTTCAAACCATTAGTCTGGTAGCAGCAGTTCTCTATGGGTCTCCAGTCTTAGTGTTGGAACCATTAGTCTGGTATCAGCAGTTCTCTATGGGTCTCCAGTCTTAGTGTTCAAACCATTAGTCTGGTAGCAGCAGTTCTCTATGGGTCTCCAGTCTTAGTGTTCAAACCATTAGTCTGGTAGCAGCAGTTCTCTATGGGTCTCCAGTCTTAGTGTTGGAACCATTAGTCTGGTATCAGCAGTTTATGGGTCTCCAGTCTTAGTGTTGGAACCATTAGTCTGGTAGCAGCAGTTCTCTATGGGTCTCCAGTCTTAGTGTTGGAACCATTAGTCTGGTATCAGCAGTTCTCTATGGGTCTCCAGTCTTAGTGTTCAAACCATTAGTCTGGTATCAGCAGTTCTCTATGGGTCTCCAGTCTTAGTGTTGGAACCATTAGTCTGGTATCAGCAGTTCTCTATGGGTCTCCAGTCTTAGTGTTGGAACCATTAGTCTGGTATCAGCAGTTCTCTATGGGTCTCCAGTCTTAGTGTTCAAACCATTAGTCTGGTATCAGCAGTTCTCTATGGGTCTCCAGTCTTAGTGTTCAAACCATTAGTCTGGTAGCAGCAGTTCTCTATGGGTCTCCAGTCTTAGTGTTGGAACCATTAGTCTGGTAGCAGCAGTTCTCTATGGGTCTCCAGTCTTAGTGTTGGAACCATTAGTCTGGTAGCAGCAGTTCTCTATGGGTCTCCAGTCTTAGTGTTGGAACCATTAGTCTGGTAGCAGCAGTTCTCTATGGGTCTCCAGTCTTAGTGTTGGAACCATTAGTCTGGTATCAGCAGTTCTCTATGGGTCTCCAGTCTTAGTGTTGGAACCATTAGTCTGGTATCAGCAGTTCTCTATGGGTCTCCAGTCTTAGTGTTCAAACCATTAGTCTGGTAGCAGCAGTTCTCTATGGGTCTCCAGTCTTAGTGTTGGAACCATTAGTCTGGTAGCAGCAGTTCTCTATGGGTCTCCAGTCTTAGTGTTGGAACCATTAGTCTGGTAGCAGCAGTTCTCTATGGGTCTCCAGTCTTAGTGTTGGAACCATTAGTCTGGTAGCAGCAGTTCTCTATGGGTCTCCAGTCTTAGTGTTGGAACCATTAGTCTGGTATCAGCAGTTCTCTATGGGTCTCCAGTCTTAGTGTTCAAACCATTAGTCTGGTAGCAGCAGTTCTCTATGGGTCTCCAGTCTTAGTGTTGGAACCATTAGTCTGGTAGCAGCAGGTCTCTATGGGTCTCCAGTCTTAGTGTTGGAACCATTAGTCTGGTAGCAGCAGTTCTCTATGGGTCTCCAGTCTTAGTGTTGGAACCATTAGTCTGGTATCAGCAGTTCTCTATGGGTCTCCAGTCTTAGTGTTGGAACCATTAGTCTGGTAGCAGCAGTTCTCTATGGGTCTCCAGTCTTAGTGTTGGAACCATTAGTCTGGTAGCAGCAGTTCTCTATGGGTCTCCAGTCTTAGTGTTCAAACCATTAGTCTGGTATCAGCAGTTCTCTATGGGTCTCCAGTCTTAGTGTTCCAACCATTAGTCTGGTATCAGCAGTTCTCTATGGGTCTCCAGTCTTAGTGTTGGAACCATTAGTCTGGTAGCAGCAGTTCTCTATGGGTCTCCAGTCTTAGTGTTGGAACCATTAGTCTGGTATCAGCAGTTCTCTATGGGTCTCCAGTCTTAGTGTTGGAACCATTAGTCTGGTAGCAGCAGTTCTCTATGGGTCTCCAGTCTTAGTGTTCAAACCATTAGTCTGGTAGCAGCAGTTCTCTATGGGTCTCCAGTCTTAGTGTTGGAACCATTAGTCTGGTATCAGCAGTTCTCTATGGGTCTCCAGTCTTAGTGTTGGAACCATTAGTCTGGTAGCAGCAGTTCTCTATGGGTCTCCAGTCTTAGTGTTCAAACCATTAGTCTGGTAGCAGCAGTTCTCTATGGGTCTCCAGTCTTAGTGTTGGAACCATTAGTCTGGTATCAGCAGTTCTCTATGGGTCTCCAGTCTTAGTGTTGGAACCATTAGTCTGGTAGCAGCAGTTCTCTATGGGTCTCCAGTCTTAGTGTTGGAACCATTAGTCTGGTATCAGCAGTTCTCTATGGGTCTCCAGTCTTAGTGTTCAAACCATTAGTCTGGTAGCAGCAGTTCTCTATGGGTCTCCAGTCTTAGTGTTGGAACCATTAGTCTGGTATCAGCAGTTCTCTATGGGTCTCCAGTCTTAGTGTTGGAACCATTAGTCTGGTAGCAGCAGTTCTCTATGGGTCTCCAGTCTTAGTGTTCAAACCATTAGTCTGGTAGCAGCAGTTCTCTATGGGTCTCCAGTCTTAGTGTTCAAACCATTAGTCTGGTATCAGCAGTTCTCTATGGGTCTCCAGTCTTAGTGTTCAAACCATTAGTCTGGTAGCAGCAGTTCTCTATGGGTCTCCAGTCTTAGTGTTGGAACCATTAGTCTGGTATCAGCAGTTCTCTATGGGTCTCCAGTCTTAGTGTTGGAACCATTAGTCTGGTAGCAGCAGTTCTCTATGGGTCTCCAGTCTTAGTGTTGGAACCATTAGTCTGGTAGCAGCAGTTCTCTATGGGTCTCCAGTCTTAGTGTTCAAACCATTAGTCTGGTAGCAGCAGTTCTCTATGGGTCTCCAGTCTTAGTGTTGGAACCATTAGTCTGGTAGCAGCAGTTCTCTATGGGTCTCCAGTCTTAGTGTTCAAACCATTAGTCTGGTATCAGCAGTTTATGGGTCTCCAGTCTTAGTGTTGGAACCATTAGTCTGGTAGCAGCAGTTCTCTATGGGTCTCCAGTCTTAGTGTTGGAACCATTAGTCTGGTATCAGCAGTTCTCTATGGGTCTCCAGTCTTAGTGTTGGAACCATTAGTCTGGTATCAGCAGTTCTCTATGGGTCTCCAGTCTTAGTGTTGGAACCATTAGTCTGGTAGCAGCAGTTCTCTATGGGTCTCCAGTCTTAGTGTTGGAACCATTAATCTGTCTTTCTGCACTTGAGCATGGCAGTAAACCCACTGTTCCCCGAGCGGCGACGACGTGGATGTCGATTAAGGCAGCCCCCCGCACCTCTCTGATTCAGACGGGTTGGGTTAAATGAGGAAGACTCACCTCTCTGATTCAGACGGGTTGGGTTAAATGCAGAAGACACATTTCAGTAGAATGCATTCAGTTGGATAACTGACCATGTTTTCACCTTTCCTTAAATCTTGTGGAGTCCCAGGTAAAGCCAGACTACAGAAGCCTGCTGGACACTTATTTTGACTTATTTTCTTTAGGGTAAAATAGCCTATTTGAGGAGAAATGAACACTTGCTGAATGGGAAAATATGCTACAGCGTTAACAAGCGGTATATAGCCAAGCTGTCATTGACTAGGTCCTGGTAGCCCATGTAAAGTGCATTCGGAAAGGATTCAGACCCCTTGACTTTTTCCACGTTTTGTTACGTTACAGCCTTTCCCCCTCCTCAATCTACACACAATACCCCATGATGTCAAAGCAAAAACAGGGTTTTAGACATTTTTGCAAATAAAACTGAAATATGACATTTGAATAAGTATTCAGACCCTTTACTCAGTACTTTTTTGAAGCACCTTTGGCAGCGATTACAGCCTGGAGTCTTCTTGGGTATGACGCTACACGCTTGGCACACCTGTATTTGGGGAGTTTCTCCCATTCTTCTCTGCAGATCCTCTCAAGCTCTGTCAGGTTGGATGGGGAGCGTCGCTGCACAGCTATTTTCAGGTCTCTCCAGAGATGTTCGATCGGGTTCAAGTCCGGGCTCTGGCTGGGCCACTCAAGGACATTCAGAGACTTGTCCTGAAGCCACTCCTGCGTTGTCTTGGCTGTGTGCTTAAGGTCATTGTCCTGTTGGAAGGTGAACCTTCGCCCCAGTCTGAGGTCCTGAGCACTCTGGAGCAGGTTTTCATCAAGGATCTCTCTGTACTTTGCTCTGTTCATCTTTCCCTCGATCCTGCCTAGTCTCCCAGTCCCTGCCGCTGAAAAACATCCCCACAACATGATGCTGCACCGTAGGGATGATGCCAGGTTTCTTCCAGATGTGACACTTGGCATTCAGGCCAAAGAGATCAATCTTGGTTTCATCAGACCAGAGAATCTTGTTTGTCATGGTCTGAGAGTCCTTTAGGTGCCTTTTGGCAAACTTTTGGCAAACAGTTGGTTAGGGCATGCTCGGAGTACATGTCCTGGTAATCCGCCTGGCCATGCGGCCTTGTGAATGTTGACCTGTTTAAAGGTCTTAGTCACATCGGCTACTGCGAACGTGATCACACAGTCAACCGGAACAGTTGGTGCTCTCATGCATGTTTCAGTGTTACTTGCCTTGAAGCAAGCATAGAACTTATTTAGCTTGTCTGGTAGGCTCGTGTCACTGGGTCTCTCTCAGCTGTGCTTCCCTTTGTAGTCTGTAATAGTTTGCAAGCCCTGCCACATCCGACGAGCGTCGAAGCCGGTGTAGTACGATTCTATCTTAGTCCTGTATGGATCCTTTCCCTGTTTGATGGTTCGTCGGAGGGCATAGCGGGAGTTCTTGTAAGCTTCCGGGTTAGAGTCCTGCTCCTTGAAAGCGGTAGCTCTACCCTTAAGCTCAGTGCGAATGTTGCCTGTAATCCATGGCTTCTGGTTGGGGTATGTACGTACAGTCACTGTGGGGATGACGTCATCGATGCACTTATTGATGAAGCCAGTGACTGATGTGGTGTACTCAATACCATCGGAAGAATCCCGGAACATATTCTAGTTTGTGCTAGCAAAACAGTCCTGTAGTTTAGCATCTGCTTCATCTGACCACTTTTTCATAGAGTCGCGGGTGCTTCCTGCTTTTGCTTGTAAGCAGGAATCAGGAGGATCGAATTAATATCAGATTTAACAAATGGAGGACGAGGGAAAGCTTTGTACGCGTCTGTGTGTGGAGTAGAGGTGGTCTAGAATTTTTTTTCTTCCTCTGGTTGCACGTTTAACATGTTGATAGAAATTTGGTAAAACTGATTTTGAGTTTCCCTGCATTAAAGTCACCGGCCACTAGGAGCGCCGCCTCTGGATGAGCATTTTCCTGTTTGCTTACGGCGGAATACAGCTCATTTAGTGAGGTTTTAGTTCCAACCTCGCTCCGTGGTGGTATGTAGACAGCTATGAAAATACAGATAAACTCTCTGTGTAATAGTGTGGTCTACAGCTTATCATAAGATGCTCAACCTCAAGCGAGCAAAACTTTGAGACTTCCTTAGATATTGTGCTCCAGCTGTTGTATACATAAATGCATAGGCCCCTGCCCGTGTCTTACCAGAGGCTGCTGTCTTGCCGATGCAGTGTATAACTCGCCAGGTCTGTTCTTAATGTCGTCGTTCATCCACAAGAAAATATTTGTTTTTAATGTCCCGTTGGTAGGATATACATGCTTTCAGTTCGTCCCATTTATTTTCTAGCGATTGAACGTTAGCTAGCAGAACGGAGGGCAAGGGCAGATTAGCCACTCGTCGCCTGGTCCTCACAAAGCATCCTGATCTTTTGCCTCAATCTCCCTTTCCTTCTCCAGCGAATCACAGGGATCAGGGCCTGGTCAGGTGTCAACAGTATATCCCTTGCGTCCGATTCATTGAACTATTCGTCCAGTTTGAGGTGAGCAATCCAGGTGCTGATGGTTAGAAGCTCTTTTCGGTCGTAGGAGAGCGTAGCATCAACATTATGTACATAACTAGTTATGAACAATGCAAAACACTTCTGGATGGTAGTGTCATAAGGTGAATGCACCCATTTGTAAGCCGCTCTGGATAAGAGCGTCTGCTAAATGACTTAAATGTAAATGTAAATGTAGCTGTGTGAAAAGGCAGTGGCTCAGGTGATTGTCCTTGATGATCTTTTTGGCCTTCCTGTGACATCGGGTGGTGTAAGTGTCATGGAGGGCAGGTAGTTTGCCCCCGGTGATGCGTTGTGCAGACCGCACCACCCTCTGGAGAGCCTTGATGTTGAGGGCGGTGCAGTTGCCGTACCAGTGATACAGATCAATAAAATCCTCTCGATCGTGCCGCTGTAGAAGTTTGTCAGGGTTTTAGGTGACACGCCAAATTTCTTCAGCCTCCTGAGGTTGAAGAAGCGTTGTTGCGGGGGGATGTGGGTTGGTGGACCATTTCAGTTTGTCTGTGATTTGTATGCCGAGGAATTTACAACTTTCCACCTTAACCACTACTGTCCTGTCTGTGAATAGGGGGGTGCTCCCTCTGCTGTTTCCTGAAGTCCACGATCAGCTCCTTTTGTTTTGTTGACGTTGAGTGAGAAGTTGTTTTCCTGACACCACACTCCGAGTGCCCTCACCTCTTCCCTGTAGGCCGTCTCGTCGTTGTTGGTAGTCAAGCCCACTACTGTAGTGTTGTCTGCAAACTTGATGATTTGAGTTGGAAGCGTGCATGGCCACGCAGTCATGGGTGAACAGGGAGTACAGGAGGGGCTGAGTGGAGTGGAGATGTTGTTTCCTACCTTCACCACCTGATGGCTGCCCATCAGAAAGTCCAGGACCCATTTGCACAGGGCGGGGTTGAGACCCAGGGCCTCCAGCTTGATGATAAGGTTGGAGGGTACTATGGTGTTGAATGCTGAGCTGTAGTCAATGAACAGCATTGACTGTTGGAATACATAGGTATTCCTCTTGTCCAGATGGGATAGGGCAGTGTGATGGCGATTGCATCGTCTGTGAACCTGTTGGGATGGTATGCAAACTGAAGTGGTTCTAGGGTGGCCGGTAAGGTGGAGGTGATATGATCCTTGACTAGTCGCTCAAAGCTTCATGATGACAGAAGTGAGTACTACGGGCGATTAGTCATTTAGTTCAGATATCTTTGCTTCTTGGGTAACAATGGTGGACATCTTGAAGCATGTGGGGACAGCAGACTGGGATGCTCTGAGGACGCGGCTAGGGATGCCGTCTGGGCCAGCAGCCTTGCGAGGGTTAACACGTTTAAATGTTTTACTCACGTCGGCCACGGGGAAGGAGAGGGGGGTCGTGGGCCGCGACAGTGGCACTATTATCCTCAAAGCGGGCAAAAAAGGTGTTATGTTTGTCTGGAAGCATGACGTCGGTGTCCGTGATGTGGCTGGTTTAAATTTTGTAGTGCGTGATTTCCTGTAGACCCTGCCACATACGACTCTCAGCCAGTGTAGAGGCTGTAGCCCAGCGTAGCCCTCCTCTCTCAGCCAGTGTAGAGGCTGTAGCCCAGCGTAACCCTCCTCTCAGCCAGTGTAGAGGCTGTAGCCCAGCGTAACCCTCCTCTCTCAGCCAGTGTAGAGGCTGTAGCCCAGCGTAACCCTCCTCTCAGCCAGTGTAGAGGCTGTAGCCCAGCGTAACCCTCCTCTCTCAGCCAGTGTAGAGGCTGTAGCCCAGCGTAGCCCTCCTCTCTCAGCCAGTGTAGAGGCTGTAGCCCAGCGTAACCCTCCTCTCTCAGCCAGTGTAGAGGCTGTAGCCCAGCGTAGCCCTCCTCTCTCAGCCAGTGTAGAGGCTGTAGCCCAGCGTAACCCTCCTCTCTCAGCCAGTGTAGAGGCTGTAGCCCAGCGTAGCCCTCCTCTCTCAGCCAGTGTAGAGGCTGTAGCCCAGCGTAACCCTCCTCTCTCAGCCAGTGTAGAGGCTGTAGCCCAGCGTAATCCTCCTCTCTTCTCTCAGCCAGTGTAGAGGCTGTAGCCCAGCGTAACCCTCCTCTCTCAGCCAGTGTAGAGGCTGTAGCCCAGCGTAATCCTCCTCTCAGCCAGTGTAGAGGCTGTAGCCCTCCTCTCTCAGCCAGTGTAGAGGCTGTAGCCCAGCGTAACCCTCCTCTCAGCCAGTGTAGAGGCTGTAGCCCTCCTCTCTCAGCCAGTGTAGAGGCTGTAGCCCAGCGTAATCCTCCTCTCAGCCAGTGTAGAGGCTGTAGCCCAGCGTAATCCTCCTCTCTTCTCTCAGCCAGTGTAGAGGCTGTAGCCCAGCGTAATCCTCCTCTCTTCTCTCAGCCAGTGTAGAGGCTGTAGCCCAGCGTAACCCTCCTCTCTCAGCCAGTGTAGAGGCTGTAGCCCAGCGTAACCCTCCTCTCTCAGCCAGTGTAGAGGCTGTAGCCCAGCGTAACCCTCCTCTCTCAGCCAGTGTAGAGGCTGTAGCCGTCCTCTCTCAGCCAGTGTAGAGGCTGTAACCCTCTCCTCTCAGCCAGTGTAGAGGCTGTAGCCCAGCATAACCCTCCTCTCTCAGCCAGTGTAGAGGCTGTAGCCCAGCGTAACCCTCCTCTCTCAGCCAGTGTAGAGGCTGTAACCCAGCGTAGCCCTCCTCTCTCAGCCAGTGTAGAGGCTGTAGCCCAGCGTAACCCTCCTCTCAGCCAGTGTAGAGGCTGTAGCCCAGCGTAGCCCTCCTCTCTCAGCCAGTGTAGAGGCTGTAGCCCAGCGTAACCCTCCTCTCAGCCAGTGTAGAGGCTGTAGCTCAGCGTAACCCTCCTCTCTCAGCCAGTGTAGAGGCTGTAGCTCAGCGTAACCCTCCTCTCTCAGCCAGTGTAGAGGCTGTAGCCCAGCGTAACCCTCCTCTCTCAGCCAGTGTAGAGGCTGTAGCCCAGCGTAACCCTCCTCTCTCAGCCAGTGTAGAGGCTGTAGCCCAGCGTAACCCTCCTCTCTCAGCCAGTGTAGAGGCTGTAACCCTCTCCTCTCAGCCAGTGTAGAGGCTGTAAGCCAGCGTAATCCTCCTCTCAGCCAGTGTAGAGGCTGTAGCCCAGCGTAACCCTCCTCTCTCAGCCAGTGTAGAGGCTGTAGCCCAGCGTAACCCTCCTCTCAGCCAGTGTAGAGGCTGTAGCCCAGCGTAACCCTCCTCTCTCAGCCAGTGTAGAGGCTGTAGCTCAGCGTAGCCCTCCTCTCTCAGCCAGTGTAGAGGCTGTAGCCCAGCGTAACCCTCCTCTCAGCCAGTGTAGAGGCTGTAGCCCAGCGTAACCCTCCTCTCAGCCAGTGTAGAGGCTGTAGCCCAGCGTAACCCTCCTCTCAGCCAGTGTAGAGGCTGTAGCTCAGCGTAACCCTCCTCTCTCAGCCAGTGTAGAGGCTGTAGCCCAGCGTAACCCTCCTCTCTCAGCCAGTGTAGAGGCTGTAGCCCAGCGTAACCCTCCTCTCAGCCAGTGTAGAGGCTGTAGCTCAGCGTAACCCTCCTCTCTCAGCCAGTGTAGAGGCTGTAGCCCAGCGTAACCCTCCTCTCAGCCAGTGTAGAGGCTGTAGCCCAGCGTAACCCTCCTCTCAGCCAGTGTAGAGGCTGTAGCTCAGCGTAACCCTCCTCTCTCAGCCAGTGTAGAGGCTGTAGCCCAGCGTAACCCTCCTCTCAGCCAGTGTAGAGGCTGTAGCCCAGCGTAACCCTCCTCTCTCAGCCAGTGTAGAGGCTGTAGCCCAGCGTAACCCTCCTCTCTCAGCCAGTGTAGAGGCTGTAGCCCAGCGTAACCCTCCTCTCAGCCAGTGTAGAGGCTGTAGCTCAGCGTAACCCTCCTCTCTCAGCCAGTGTAGAGGCTGTAGCTCAGCGTAACCCTCCTCTCTCAGCCAGTGTAGAGGCTGTAGCCCAGCGTAACCCTCCTCTCTCAGCCAGTGTAGAGGCTGTAGCCCAGCGTAGCCCTCCTCTCTCAGCCAGTGTAGAGGCTGTAGCCCAGCGTAACCCTCCTCTCAGCCAGTGTAGAGGCTGTAGCCCAGCGTAGCCCTCCTCTCTCAGCCAGTGTAGAGGCTGTAGCCCAGCGTAGCCCTCCTCTCAGCCAGTGTAGAGGCTGTAGCCCAGCGTAATCCTCCTCTCAGCCAGTGTAGAGGCTGTAGCCCAGCGTAGCCCTCCTCTCTCAGCCAGTGTAGAGGCTGTAGCCCAGCGTAATCCTCCTCTCAGCCAGTGTAGAGGCTGTAGCCCAGCGTAACCCTCCTCTCTCAGCCAGTGTAGAGGCTGTAGCTCAGCGTAGCCCTCCTCTCTCAGCCAGTGTAGAGGCTGTAGCTCAGCGTAACCCTCCATGTCCGTAGCACTGAAATGTTATAATCCCTCTGTTGTTTTTCCAGTCAACCTGCCGAAGAACCTGCATGTCCCAACAGCAGCCCACATCCCCTCCAAGCCTAGCCGTCGATCCATGCCTGCTCCCTTCCGGCTTCCCACCCCCCTGCCCCCGCTGCCTGTCAGGAAGGGGGTGCGGGGGCGGCGCCCCAAGAGTGAGACCATCGCCCTGCTGAAGGCTGTAGCGGAGGCAGCTCAGAACGGCACGGCTCCAGCCTCTAACTCACAGCTGGCTCCCAGGCCTCACAAGAAGAGAGGCCCTAAACCTGGCAGCAAGAGGAAGATGCTCCAGAACGCAGTGTCATCGGGTGCTGCGGATGCCAAGCTGTCAGGGGGTCAACAGGACTGCTTCAGCTCTGTGGTCTCTACAGGTAAACCTGACGACTGCCCACCTCTCTAGCCAGCTGCAGCCCACCTCTCTAGCCAGCTGCAGCCCACCTCTCTAGCCAGCTGCAGCCCATCTCTCTAACCAGCTGCAGCCCACCTCTCTAACCAGCTGCAGCCCACCTCTCTAGCCAGCTGCAGCCCACCTCTCTAGCCAGCTGCAGCCCACCTCTCTAACCAGCTGCAGCCCACCTCTCTAACCAGCTGCAGCCCACCTCTCTAACCAGCTGCAGCCCACCTCTCTAACCAGCTGCAGCCCACCTCTCTAGCCAGCTGCAGCCCACCTCTCTAACCAGCTGCAGCCCACCTCTCTAACCAGCTGCAGCCCACCTCTCTAGCCAGCTGCAGCCCACCTCTCTAGCCAGCTGCAGCCCACCTCTCTAGCCAGCTGCAGCCCACCTCTCTAACCAGCTGCAGCCCACCTCTCTAACCAGCTGCAGCCCACCTCTCTAACCAGCTGCAGCCCACCTCTCTAACCAGCTGCAGCCCACCTCTCTAGCCAGCTGCAGCCCACCTCTCTAGCCAGCTGCAGCCCACCTCTCTAGCCAGCTGCAGCCCACCTCTCTAGCCAGCTGCAGCCCACCTCTCTAACCAGCTGCAGCCCACCTCTCTAGCCAGCTGCAGCCCACCTCTCTAACCAGCTGCAGCCCACCTCTCTAGCCAGCTGCAGCCCACCTCTCTAGCCAGCTGCAGCCCACCTCTCTAACCAGCTGCAGCCCACCTCTCTAACCAGCTGTAGCCCACCTCTCTAGCCAGCTGCAGCCCACCTCTCTAACCAGCTGCAGCCCACCTCTCTAGCCAGCTGCAGCCCACCTCTCTAACCAGCTGCAGCCCACCTCTCTAACCAGCTGCAGCCCACCTCTCTAGCCAGCTGCAGCCCACCTCTCTAACCAGCTGCAGCCCACCTCTCTAACCAGCTGCAGCCCACCTCTCTAGCCAGCTGCAGCCCACCTCTCTAGCCAGCTGCAGCCCACCTCTCTAGCCAGCTGCAGCCCACCTCTCTAACCAGCTGCAGCCCACCTCTCTAACCAGCTGCAGCCCACCTCTCTAACCAGCTGCAGCCCACCTCTCTAACCAGCTGCAGCCCACCTCTCTAGCCAGCTGCAGCCCACCTCTCTAGCCAGCTGCAGCCCACCTCTCTAGCCAGCTGCAGCCCACCTCTCTAGCCAGCTGCAGCCCACCTCTCTAGCCAGCTGCAGCCCACCTCTCTAACCAGCTGCAGCCCACCTCTCTAGCCAGCTGCAGCCCACCTCTCTAGCCAGCTGCAGCCCACCTCTCTAACCAGCTGCAGCCCACCTCTCTAACCAGCTGTAGCCCACCTCTCTAGCCAGCTGCAGCCCACCTCTCTAACCAGCTGCAGCCCACCTCTCTAGCCAGCTGCAGCCCACCTCTCTAGCCAGCTGCAGCCCACCTCTCTAGCCAGCTGCAGCCCACCTCTCTAACCAGCTGCAGCCCACCTCTCTAACCAGCTGCAGCCCACCTCTCTAGCCAGCTGCAGCCCACCTCTCTAACCAGCTGCAGCCCACCTCTCTAACCAGCTGCAGCCCACCTCTCTAGCCAGCTGCAGCCCACCTCTCTAACCAGCTGCAGCCCACCTCTCTAACCAGCTGCAGCCCACCTCTCTAACCAGCTGCAGCCCACCTCTCTAACCAGCTGCAGCCCACCTCTCTAGCCAGCTGCAGCCCACCTCTCTAACCAGCTGCAGCCCACCTCTCTAACCAGCGGCAGCCCACCTCTCTAACCAGCGGCAGCCCACCTCTCTAACCAGCGGCAGCCCACCTCTCTAGCCAGCTGCAGCCCACCTCTCTAGCCAGCTGCAGCCCACCTCTCTAACCAGCTGCAGCCCACCTCTCTAGCCAGCTGCAGCCCACCTCTCTAGCCAGCTGCAGCCCACCTCTCTAACCAGCTGCAGCCCACCTCTCTAACCAGCTGCAGCCCACCTCTCTAACCAGCTGCAGCCCACCTCTCTAGTCAGCTGCAGCCCACCTCTCTAACCAGCTGCAGTCCACCTATCTAACCAGCTGCAGCCCACCTCTCTAACCAGCTGCAGCCCACCTCTCTAACCAGCTGCAGCCCACCTCTCTAACCAGCTGCAGCCCACCTCTCTAACCAGCTGCAGCCCACCTCTCTAACCAGCTGCAGCCCACCTCTCTAACCAGCTGCAGCCCACCTCTCTAGCCAGCTGCAGCCACCTCTCTAACCAGCTGCAGCCCACCTCTCTAGCCAGCTGCAGCCCACCTCTCTAACCAGCTGCAGCCCACCTCTCTAGCCAGCTGCAGCCCACCTCTCTAGCCAGCTGCAGCCCACCTCTCTAACCAGCTGCAGCCCACCTCTCTAGCCAGCTGCAGCCCACCTCTCTAGCCAGCTGCAGCCCACCTCTCTAGCCAGCTGCAGCCCACCTCTCTAGCCAGCTGCAGCCCACCTCTCTAACCAGCTGCAGCCCACCTCTCTAGCCAGCTGCAGCCCACCTCTCTAGCCAGCTGCAGCCCACCTCTCTAACCAGCTGCAGCCCACCCCTCTAACCAGCTGCAGCCCACCTCTCTAACCAGCTGCAGCCCACCTCTCTAGCCAGCTGCAGCCCACCTCTAACCAGCTGCAGCCCACCTCTCTAGCCAGCTGCAGCCCACCTCTCTAGCCAGCTGCAGCCCACCTCTCTAACCAGCTGCAGCCCACCTCTCTAACCAGCTGCAGCCCACCTCTCTAACCAGCTGCAGCCCACCTCTCTAGCCAGCTGCAGCCCACCTCTCTAACCAGCTGCAGCCCACCTCTCTAACCAGCGGCAGCCCACCTCTCTAACCAGCGGCAGCCCACCTCTCTAACCAGCGGCAGCCCACCTCTCTAACCAGCTGCAGCCCACCTCTCTAGCCAGCTGCAGCCCACCTCTCTAACCAGCTGCAGCCCACCTCTCTAGCCAGCTGCAGCCCACCTCTCTAACCAGCTGCAGCCCACCTCTCTAACCAGCTGCAGCCCACCTCTCTAACCAGCTGCAGCCCACCTCTCTAGTCAGCTGCAGCCCACCTCTCTAACCAGCTGCAGCCCACCTCTCTAGCCAGCTGCAGCCCACCTCTCTAACCAGCTGCAGCCCACCTCTCTAACCAGCTGCAGCCCACCTCTCTAACCAGCTGCAGCCCACCTCTCTAGCCAGCTGCAGCCCACCTCTCTAACCAGCTGCAGCCCACCTCTCTAACCAGCGGCAGCCCACCTCTCTAACCAGCGGCAGCCCACCTCTCTAACCAGCGGCAGCCCACCTCTCTAACCAGCTGCAGCCCACCTCTCTAGCCAGCTGCAGCCCACCTCTCTAACCAGCTGCAGCCCACCTCTCTAGCCAGCTGCAGCCCACCTCTCTAACCAGCTGCAGCCCACCTCTCTAACCAGCTGCAGCCCACCTCTCTAACCAGCTGCAGCCCACCTCTCTAGTCAGCTGCAGCCCACCTCTCTAACCAGCTGCAGCCCACCTCTCTAGCCAGCTGCAGCCCACCTCTCTAACCAGCTGCAGCCCACCTCTCTAGCCAGCTGCAGCCCACCTCTCTAACCAGCTGCAGCCCACCTCTCTAACCAGCTGCAGCCCACCTCTCTAACCAGCTGCAGCCCACCTCTCTAACCAGCTGCAGCCCACCTCTCTAACCAGCTGCAGCCCACCTCTCTAGCCAGCTGCAGCCCACCTCTCTAGCCAGCTGCAGCCCACCTCTCTAACCAGCGGCAGCCCACCTCTCTAACCAGCGGCAGCCCACCTCTCTAACCAGCGGCAGCCCACCTCTCTAACCAGCTGCAGCCCACCTCTCTAACCAGCTGCAGCCCACCTCTCTAACCAGCTGCAGCCCACCTCTCTAACCAGCTGCAGCCCACCTCTCTAACCAGCTGCAGCCCACCTCTCTAACCAGCTGCAGCCCACCTCTCTAGCCAGCTGCAGCCCACCTCTCTAACCAGCTGCAGCCCACCTCTCTAACCAGCTGCAGCCCACCTCTCTAACCAGCTGCAGCCCACCTCTCTAACCAGCTGCAGCCCACCTCTCTAACCAGCTGCAGCCCACCTCTCTAACCAGCTGCAGCCCACCTCTCTAGCCAGCTGCAGCCCACCTCTCTAGCCAGCTGCAGCCCACCTCTCTAACCAGCTGCAGCCCACCTCTCTAACCAGCTGCAGCCCACCTCTCTAACCAGCTGCAGCCCACCTCTCTAACCAGCTGCAGCCCACCTCTCTAACCAGCTGCAGCCCACCTCTCTAACCAGCTGCAGCCCACCTCTCTAGCCAGCTGCAGCCCACCTCTCTAGCCAGCTGCAGCCCACCTCTCTAACCAGCTGCAGCCCACCTCTCTAACCAGCTGCAGCCCACCTCTCTAACCAGCTGCAGCCCACCTCTCTAACCAGCTGCAGCCCACCTCTCTAACCAGCTGCAGCCCACCTCTCTAGCCAGCTGCAGCCCACCTCTCTAGCCAGCTGCAGCCCACCTCTCTAACCAGCTGCAGCCCACCTCTCTAACCAGCTGCAGCCCACCTCTCTAACCAGCTGCAGCCCACCTCTCTAACCAGCTGCAGCCCACCTCTCTAACCAGCTGCAGCCCACCTCTCTAACCAGCTGCAGCCCACCTCTCTAGCCAGCTGCAGCCCACCTCTCTAACCAGCTGCAGCCCACCTCTCTAGCCAGCTGCAGCCCACCTCTCTAGCCAGCTGCAGCCCACCTCTCTAACCAGCTGCAGCCCACCTCTCTAACCAGCTGCAGCCCACCTCTCTAACCAGCTGCAGCCCACCTCTCTAACCAGCTGCAGCCCACCTCTCTAGCCAGCTGCAGCCCACCTCTCTAACCAGCTGCAGCCCACCTCTCTAACCAGCGGCAGCCCACCTCTCTAACCAGCGGCAGCCCACCTCTCTAGCCAGCTGCAGCCCACCTCTCTAGCCAGCTGCAGCCCACCTCTCTAACCAGCTGCAGCCCACCTCTCTAACCAGCTGCAGCCCACCTCTCTAGCCAGCTGCAGCCCACCTCTCTAGCCAGCTGCAGCCCACCTCTCTAACCAGCTGCAGCCCACCTCTCTAACCAGCTGCAGCCCACCTCTCTAACCAGCTGCAGCCCACCTCTCTAGTCAGCTGCAGCCCACCTCTCTAACCAGCTGCAGCCCACCTCTCTAACCAGCTGCAGCCCACCTCTCTAACCAGCTGCAGCCCACCTCTCTAACCAGCTGCAGCCCACCTCTCTAACCAGCTGCAGCCCACCTCTCTAACCAGCTGCAGCCCACCTCTCTAGCCAGCTGCAGCCACCTCTCTAACCAGCTGCAGCCCACCTCTCTAGCCAGCTGCAGCCCACCTCTCTAACCAGCTGCAGCCCACCTCTCTAGCCAGCTGCAGCCCACCTCTCTAACCAGCTGCAGCCCACCTCTCTAACCAGCTGCAGCCCACCTCTCTAGCCAGCTGCAGCCCACCTCTCTAGCCAGCTGCAGCCCACCTCTCTAGCCAGCTGCAGCCCACCTCTCTAGCCAGCTGCAGCCCACCTCTCTAACCAGCTGCAGCCCACCTCTCTAGCCAGCTGCAGCCCACCTCTCTAACCAGCTGCAGCCCACCTCTCTAGCCAGCTGCAGCCCACCTCTCTAGCCAGCTGCAGCCCACCTCTCTAACCAGCTGCAGCCCACCTCTCTAACCAGCTGCAGCCCACCTCTCTAGCCAGCTGCAGCCCACCTCTCTAACCAGCTGCAGCCCACCTCTCTAGCCAGCTGCAGCCCACCTCTCTAGCCAGCTGCAGCCCACCTCTCTAACCAGCTGCAGCCCACCCCTCTAACCAGCTGCAGCCCACCCCTCTAACCAGCTGCAGCCCACCTCTCTAGCCAGCTGCAGCCCACCTCTCTAGCCAGCTGCAGCCCACCTCTCTAACCAGCTGCAGCCCACCTCTCTAGCCAGCTGCAGCCCACCTCTCTAGCCAGCTGCAGCCCACCTCTCTAGCCAGCTGCAGCCCACCTCTCTAACCAGCTGCAGCCCACCTCTCTAACCAGCTGCAGCCCACCTCTCTAACCAGCTGCAGCCCACCTCTCTAGCCAGCTGCAGCCCACCTCTCTAGCCAGCTGCAGCCCACCTCTCTAACCAGCGGCAGCCCACCTCTCTAACCAGCGGCAGCCCACCTCTCTAACCAGCGGCAGCCCACCTCTCTAACCAGCTGCAGCCCACCTCTCTAGCCAGTTGCAGCCCACCTCTCTAACCAGCTGCAGCCCACCTCTCTAGCCAGCTGCAGCCCACCTCTCTAACCAGCTGCAGCCCACCTCTCTAACCAGCTGCAGCCCACCTCTCTAACCAGCTGCAGCCCACCTCTCTAGTCAGCTGCAGCCCACCTCTCTAACCAGCTGCAGCCCACCTCTCTAGCCAGCTGCAGCCCACCTCTCTAGCCAGCTGCAGCCCACCTCTCTAACCAGCTGCAGCCCACCTCTCTAGCCAGCTGCAGCCCACCTCTCTAACCAGCTGCAGCCCACCTCTCTAACCAGCTGCAGCCCACCTCTCTAACCAGCTGCAGCCCACCTCTCTAACCAGCGGCAGCCCACCTCTCTAGCCAGCGGCAGCCCACCTCTCTAGCCAGCGGCAGCCCACCTCTCTAACCAGCGGCAGCCCACCTCTCTAACCAGCTGCAGCCCACCTCTCTAACCAGCTGCAGCCCACCTCTCTAACCAGCTGCAGCCCACCTCTCTAACCAGCTGCAGCCCACCTCTCTAACCAGCTGCAGCCCACCTCTCTAACCAGCTGCAGCCCACCTCTCTAACCAGCTGCAGCCCACCTCTCTAACCAGCTGCAGCCCACCTCTCTAACCAGCTGCAGCCCACCTCTCTAACCAGCTGCAGCCCACCTCTCTAACCAGCTGCAGCCCACCTCTCTAACCAGCTGCAGCCCACCTCTCTAACCAGCTGCAGCCCACCTCTCTAACCAGCTGCAGCCCACCTCTCTAACCAGCTGCAGCCCACCTCTCTAACCAGCTGCAGCCCACCTCTCTAACCAGCTGCAGCCCACCTCTCTAACCAGCTGCAGCCCACCTCTCTAGCCAGCTGCAGCCCACCTCTCTAGCCAGCTGCAGCCCACCTCTCTAACCAGCTGCAGCCCACCTCTCTAACCAGCTGCAGCCCACCTCTCTAACCAGCTGCAGCCCACCTCTCTAACCAGCTGCAGCCCACCTCTCTAACCAGCTGCAGCCCACCTCTCTAACCAGCTGCAGCCCACCTCTCTAGCCAGCTGCAGCCCACCTCTCTAGCCAGCTGCAGCCCACCTCTCTAGCCAGCTGCAGCCCACCTCTCTAACCAGCTGCAGCCCATCTCTCTAACCAGCTGCAGCCCACCTCTCTAACCAGCTGCAGCCCACCTCTCTAACCAGCTGCAGCCCACCTCTCTAACCAGCTGCAGCCCACCTCTCTAACCAGCTGCAGCCCACCTCTCTAACCAGCTGCAGCCCACCTCTCTAGCCAGCTGCAGCCCACCTCTCTAGCCAGCTGCAGCCCACCTCTCTAACCAGCTGCAGCCCACCTCTCTAACCAGCTGCAGCCCACCTCTCTAACCAGCTGCAGCCCACCTCTCTAACCAGCTGCAGCCCACCTCTCTAACCAGCTGCAGCCCACCTCTCTAACCAGCTGCAGCCCACCTCTCTAGCCAGCTGCAGCCCACCTCTCTAGCCAGCTGCAGCCCACCTCTCTAGCCAGCTGCAGCCCACCTCTCTAGCCAGCTGCAGCCCACCTCTCTAGCCAGCTGCAGCCCACCTCTCTAGCCAGCTGCAGCCCACCTCTCTAACCAGCTGCAGCCCACCTCTCTAACCAGCTGCAGCCCACCTCTCTAGTCAGCTGCAGCCCACCTCTCTAACCAGCTGCAGCCCACCTCTCTAGCCAGCTGCAGCCCACCTCTCTAACCAGCTGCAGCCCACCTCTCTAGCCAGCTGCAGCCCACCTCTCTAACCAGCTGCAGCCCACCTCTCTAACCAGCTGCAGCCCACCTCTCTAACCAGCTGCAGCCCACCTCTCTAACCAGCTGCAGCCCACCTCTCTAACCAGCTGCAGCCCACCTCTCTAGCCAGCTGCAGCCCACCTCTCTAGCCAGCTGCAGCCCACCTCTCTAACCAGCGGCAGCCCACCTCTCTAACCAGCGGCAGCCCACCTCTCTAACCAGCTGCAGCCCACCTCTCTAACCAGCTGCAGCCCACCTCTCTAACCAGCTGCAGCCCACCTCTCTAACCAGCTGCAGCCCACCTCTCTAACCAGCTGCAGCCCACCTCTCTAGCCAGCTGCAGCCCACCTCTCTAGCCAGCTGCAGCCCACCTCTCTAGCCAGCTGCAGCCCACCTCTCTAGCCAGCTGCAGCCCACCTCTCTAACCAGCTGCAGCCCACCTCTCTAACCAGCTGCAGCCCACCTCTCTAATCAGCTGCAGCCCACCTCTCTAGCCAGCTGCAGCCCACCTCTCTAACCAGCTGCAGCCCACCTCTCTAACCAGCTGCAGCCCACCTCTCTAACCAGCTGCAGCCCACCTCTCTAACCAGCTGCAGCCCACCTCTCTAACCAGCTGCAGCCCACCTCTCTAACCAGCTGCAGCCCACCTCTCTAACCAGCTGCAGCCCACCTCTCTAACCAGCTGCAGCCCACCTCTCTAACCAGCTGCAGCCCACCTCTCTAACCAGCTGCAGCCCACCTCTCTAACCAGCTGCAGCCCACCTCTCTAGCCAGCTGCAGCCCACCTCTCTAACCAGCTGCAGCCCACCTCTCTAGCCAGCTGCAGCCCACCTCTCTAACCAGCTGCAGCCCACCTCTCTAACCAGCTGCAGCCCACCTCTCTAACCAGCTGCAGCCCACCTCTCTAACCAGCTGCAGCCCACCTCTCTAACCAGCTGCAGCCCACCTCTCTAACCAGCTGCAGCCCACCTCTCTAACCAGCGGCAGCCCACCTCTCTAGCCAGCGGCAGCCCACCTCTCTAGCCAGCGGCAGCCCACCTCTCTAACCAGCGGCAGCCCACCTCTCTAACCAGCTGCAGCCCACCTCTCTAGCCAGCTGCAGCCCACCTCTCTAACCAGCTGCAGCCCACCTCTCTAGCCAGCTGCAGCCCACCTCTCTAGCCAGCTGCAGCCCACCTCTCTAGCCAGCTGCAGCCACCTCTCTAACCAGCTGCAGCCCACCTCTCTAACCAGCTGCAGCCCACCTCTCTAACCAGCTGCAGCCCACCTCTCTAACCAGCTGCAGCCCACCTCTCTAGCCAGCTGCAGCCCACCTCTCTAACCAGCTGCAGCCCACCTCTCTAGCCAGCTGCAGCCCACCTCTCTAGCCAGCTGCAGCCCACCTCTCTAGCCAGCTGCAGCCCACCTCTCTAACCAGCTGCAGCCCACCTCTCTAACCAGCTGCAGCCCACCTCTCTAACCAGCTGCAGCCCACCTCTCTAGCCAGCTGCAGCCCACCTCTCTAGCCAGCTGCAGCCCACCTCTCTAACCAGCTGCAGCCCACCTCTCTAACCAGCTGCAGCCCACCTCTCTAACCAGCTGCAGCCCACCTCTCTAACCAGCTGCAGCCCACCTCTCTAGCCAGCGGCAGCCCACCTCTCTAGCCAGCGGCAGCCCACCTCTCTAACCAGCTGCAGCCCACCTCTCTAACCAGCTGCAGCCCACCTCTCTAGCCAGCTGCAGCCCACCTCTCTAACCAGCTGCAGCCCACCTCTCTAGCCAGCTGCAGCCCACCTCTCTAACCAGCTGCAGCCCACCTCTCTAGCCAGCTGCAGCCACCTCTCTAACCAGCTGCAGCCCACCTCTCTAACCAGCTGCAGCCCACCTCTCTAACCAGCTGCAGCCCACCTCTCTAACCAGCTGCAGCCCACCTCTCTAACCAGCTGCAGCCCACCTCTCTAACCAGCTGCAGCCCACCTCTCTAACCAGCTGCAGCCCACCTCTCTAACCAGCTGCAGCCCACCTCTCTAACCAGCTGCAGCCCACCTCTCTAGCCAGCTGCAGCCCACCTCTCTAACCAGCTGCAGCCCACCTCTCTAACCAGCTGCAGCCCACCTCTCTAACCAGCTGCAGCCCACCTCTCTAACCAGCTGCAGCCCACCTCTCTAACCAGCTGCAGCCCACCTCTCTAACCAGCTGCAGCCCACCTCTCTAACCAGCTGCAGCCCACCTCTCTAACCAGCTGCAGCCCACCTCTCTAACCAGCTGCAGCCCACCTCTCTAACCAGCTGCAGCCCACCTCTCTAGCCAGCGGCAGCCCACCTCTCTAGCCAGCGGCAGCCCACCTCTCTAACCAGCTGCAGCCCACCTCTCTAACCAGCTGCAGCCCACCTCTCTAGCCAGCTGCAGCCCACCTCTCTAACCAGCTGCAGCCCACCTCTCTAGCCAGCTGCAGCCCACCTCTCTAGCCAGCTGCAGCCCACCTCTCTAGCCAGCTGCAGCCACCTCTCTAACCAGCTGCAGCCCACCTCTCTAACCAGCTGCAGCCCACCTCTCTAACCAGCTGCAGCCCACCTCTCTAACCAGCTGCAGCCCACCTCTCTAACCAGCTGCAGCCCACCTCTCTAGCCAGCTGCAGCCCACCTCTCTAACCAGCTGCAGCCCACCTCTCTAGCCAGCTGCAGCCCACCTCTCTAGCCAGCTGCAGCCCACCTCTCTAGCCAGCTGCAGCCCACCTCTCTAACCAGCTGCAGCCCACCTCTCTAACCAGCTGCAGCCCACCTCTCTAACCAGCTGCAGCCCACCTCTCTAGCCAGCTGCAGCCCACCTCTCTAGCCAGCTGCAGCCCACCTCTCTAACCAGCTGCAGCCCACCTCTCTAACCAGCTGCAGCCCACCTCTCTAACCAGCTGCAGCCCACCTCTCTAACCAGCTGCAGCCCACCTCTCTAGCCAGCGGCAGCCCACCTCTCTAGCCAGCGGCAGCCCACCTCTCTAACCAGCGGCAGCCCACCTCTCTAACCAGCTGCAGCCCACCTCTCTAGCCAGCTGCAGCCCACCTCTCTAACCAGCTGCAGCCCACCTCTCTAGCCAGCTGCAGCCCACCTCTCTAACCAGCTGCAGCCCACCTCTCTAGCCAGCTGCAGCCACCTCTCTAACCAGCTGCAGCCCACCTCTCTAACCAGCTGCAGCCCACCTCTCTAACCAGCTGCAGCCCACCTCTCTAACCAGCTGCAGCCCACCTCTCTAACCAGCTGCAGCCCACCTCTCTAGCCAGCTGCAGCCCACCTCTCTAACCAGCTGCAGCCCACCTCTCTAGCCAGCTGCAGCCCACCTCTCTAGCCAGCTGCAGCCCACCTCTCTAGCCAGCTGCAGCCCACCTCTCTAACCAGCTGCAGCCCACCTCTCTAACCAGCTGCAGCCCACCTCTCTAACCAGCTGCAGCCCACCTCTCTAGCCAGCTGCAGCCCACCTCTCTAGCCAGCTGCAGCCCACCTCTCTAACCAGCTGCAGCCCACCTCTCTAACCAGCTGCAGCCCACCTCTCTAACCAGCTGCAGCCCACCTCTCTAGCCAGCTGCCGCCCACCTCTCTAATCTTACATCGCACCAATCACCTCCCTCATAATACCAACAAACCACACACCTAGAAACTTACAGAGACTCTGGTGGTGCCCTAGACCACTGCGCCACCCGGGAGGCCTTTTGAACAAGTAAAACATCAGTCCTACTTGTCCGAAGGACGAGTGGGTAACATAGTCAAGCCTTGATGCTTCTCTTTGTGTGTTATATCAGAGTGTACCCCCATTTTAATGGTTTCTCTTTGTGTGTGTTATATCAGTGTGTGTGTATGTGAACAAGCATGGGACCTGTGGGCCTCACCTGGACAGGAAGCAGATGCAGCGCCTTCCGGACCACTTTGGGCCAGGTCCGGTTAACGCGGTGCTGCGACAGGTGGTTCAGACTTGTCTAGACTGTTGTTACCAACCAAAGGTGCTGCTCAGAACTCTACAGGCACACGCTGGGGGAGGAGAGGTTGTCAGTGGTGAGGAGATGGCTACTGACACAGACCTGCGCTGACACGCCACAGACCCGCCCTGACACGCCACAGACCCGCCCTGACACGCCACAGACCCGCCCTGACACGCCACAGACCCGCCCTGACACGCCACAGACCCGCCCTGACACGCCACAGACCCGCCCTGACACGCCACAGACCCGCCCTGACACGCCACAGACCCGCCCTGACACGCCACAGACCCGCGCTGACACGCCACAGACCCGCCCTGACACGCCACAGACCCGCCCTGACACGCCACAGACCCGCGCTGACACGCCACAGACCCGCCCTGACACGCCACAGACCCGCCCTGACACGCCACAGACCCGCGCTGACACGCCACAGACCCGCCCTGACACGCCACAGACTCGCCCTGACACGCCACAGACCCGCCCTGACACGCCACAGACCCGCCCTGACACGCCACAGACCCGCCCTGACACGCCACAGACCCGCGCTGACACGCCACAGACCCGCCCTGACACGCCACAGACCCGCCCTGACACGCCACAGACCCGCGCTGACACGCCACAGACCCGCCCTGACACGCCACAGACCCGCCCTGACACGCCACAGACCCGCGCTGACACGCCACAGACCCGCCCTGACACGCCACAGACCCGCCCTGACACGCCACAGACCCGCGCTGACACGCCACAGACCCGCCCTGACACGCCACAGACCCGCCCTGACACGCCACAGACCCGCCCTGACACGCCACAGACCCGCGCTGACACGCCACAGACCCGCCCTGACACGCCACAGACCCGCCCTGACACGCCACAGACCCGCGCTGACACGCCACAGACCCGCCCTGACACGCCACAGACCCGCCCTGACACGCCACAGACCCGCGCTGACACGCCACAGACCCGCCCTGACACGCCACAGACCTGCCCTGACACGCCACAGACCCGCGCTGACACGCCACAGACCCGCGCTGACACGCCACAGACCCGCGCTGACACGCCACAGACCCGCGCTGACACGCCACAGACCCGCCCTGACACGCCACAGACCCGCCCTGACACGCCACAGACCCGCCCTGACACGCCACAGACCCGCCCTGACACGCCACAGACCCGCGCTGACACGCCACAGACCCGCCCTGACACGCCACAGACCCGCCCTGACACGCCACAGACCCGCCCTGACACGCCACAGACCCGCGCTGACACGCCACAGACCCGCCCTGACACGCCACAGACCCGCCCTGACACGCCACAGACCCGCCCTGACACGCCACAGACCCGCCCTGACACGCCACAGACCCGCGCTGACACGCCACAGACCCGCCCTGACACGCCACAGACCCGCCCTGACACGCCACAGACCCGCGCTGACACGCCACAGACCCGCGCTGACACGCCACAGACCCGCGCTGACACGCCACAGACCCGCGCTGACACGCCACAGACCCGCCCTGACACGCCACAGACCCGCCCTGACACGCCACAGACCCGCCCTGACACGCCACAGACCCGCCCTGACACGCCACAGACCCGCGCTGACACGCCACAGACCCGCCCTGACACGCCACAGACCCGCCCTGACACGCCACAGACCCGCCCTGACACGCCACAGACCCGCGCTGACACGCCACAGACCCGCCCTGACACGCCACAGACCCGCCCTGACACGCCACAGACCCGCCCTGACACGCCACAGACCCGCCCTGACACGCCACAGACCCGCCCTGACACGCCACAGACCCGCCCTGACACGCCACAGACCCGCCCTGACACGCCACAGACCCGCCCTGACACGCCACAGACCCGCCCTGACACGCCACAGACCCGCCCTGACACGCCACAGACCCGCCCTGACACGCCACAGACCCGCCCTGACACGCCACAGACCCGCCCTGACACGCCACAGACCCGCCCTGACACGCCACAGACCCGCCCTGACACGCCACAGACCCGCCCTGACACGCCACAGACCCGCCCTGACACGCCACAGACCCGCGCTGACACGCCACAGACCCGCCCTGACACGCCACAGACCCGCCCTGACACGCCACAGACCCGCGCTGACACGCCACAGACCCGCCCTGACACGCCACAGACCCGCCCTGACACGCCACAGACCCGCGCTGACACGCCACAGACCCGCCCTGACACGCCACAGACCCGCCCTGACACGCCACAGACCCGCCCTGACACGCCACAGACCCGCCCTGACACGCCACAGACCCGCCCTGACACGCCACAGACCCGCGCTGACACGCCACAGACCCGCCCTGACACGCCACAGACCCGCCCTGACACGCCACAGACCCGCGCTGACACGCCACAGACCCGCCCTGACACGCCACAGACCCGCCCTGACACGCCACAGACCCGCGCTGACACGCCACAGACCCGCCCTGACACGCCACAGACCCGCCCTGACACGCCACAGACCCGCGCTGACACGCCACAGACCCGCCCTGACACGCCACAGACCCGCCCTGACACGCCACAGACCCGCGCTGACACGCCACAGACCCGCCCTGACACGCCACAGACCCGCCCTGACACGCCACAGACCCGCGCTGACACGCCACAGACCCGCCCTGACACGCCACAGACCCGCCCTGACACGCCACAGACCCGCGCTGACACGCCACAGACCCGCCCTGACACGCCACAGACCCGCCCTGACACGCCACAGACCCGCGCTGACACGCCACAGACCCGCGCTGACACGCCACAGACCCGCGCTGACACGCCACAGACCCGCGCTGACACGCCACAGACCCGCCCTGACACGCCACAGACCCGCCCTGACACGCCACAGACCCGCCCTGACACGCCACAGACCCGCCCTGACACGCCACAGACCCGCCCTGACACGCCACAGACCCGCCCTGACACGCCACAGACCCGCCCTGACACGCCACAGACCCGCCCTGACACGCCACAGACCCGCGCTGACACGCCACAGACCCGCCCTGACACGCCACAGACCCGCCCTGACACGCCACAGACCCGCCCTGACACGCCACAGACCCGCCCTGACACGCCACAGACCCGCCCTGACACGCCACAGACCCGCCCTGACACGCCACAGACCCGCCCTGACACGCCACAGACCCGCCCTGACACGCCACAGACCCGCCCTGACACGCCACAGACCCGCCCTGACACGCCACAGACCCGCCCTGACACGCCACAGACCCGCCCTGACACGCCACAGACCCGCCCTGACACGCCACAGACCCGCCCTGACACGCCACAGACCCGCCCTGACACGCCACAGACCCGCCCTGACACGCCACAGACCCGCCCTGACACGCCACAGACCCGCCCTGACACGCCACAGACCCGCCCTGACACGCCACAGACCCGCGCTGACACGCCACAGACCCGCCCTGACACGCCACAGACC
Source organism: Salvelinus fontinalis (assembly GCF_029448725.1). Taxonomy (NCBI): domain Eukaryota; kingdom Metazoa; phylum Chordata; class Actinopteri; order Salmoniformes; family Salmonidae; genus Salvelinus; species Salvelinus fontinalis. The sequence continues at coordinate 13,287,308 of NC_074678.1, forward strand.
CGCCCTGACACGCCACAGACCCGCCCTGACACGCCACAGACCCGCCCTGACACGCCACAGACCCGCGCTGACACGCCACAGACCCGCCCTGACACGCCACAGACCCGCCCTGACACGCCACAGACCCGCCCTGACACGCCACAGACCCGCGCTGACACGCCACAGACCCGCCCTGACACGCCACAGACCCGCCCTGACACGCCACAGACCCGCCCTGACACGCCACAGACCCGCGCTGACACGCCACAGACCCGCCCTGACACGCCACAGACCCGCGCTGACACGCCACAGACCCGCCCTGACACGCCACAGACCCGCCCTGACACGCCACAGACCCGCCCTGACACGCCACAGACCCGCCCTGACACGCCACAGACCCGCCCTGACACGCCACAGACCCGCCCTGACACGCCACAGACCCGCCCTGACACGCCACAGACCTGTCATATCACCAGTCAGCCAGTCAACTGACAATGACTCTGTGTTGACCTCTGTGTTTGACCACATGTCGACCTCTGACCTCTGCCCCTAGTGAGGATGGATGGTGGAGTTCGTCTGGTGAAGCTGCCCTCAGCCTCCAGCGCCTCCTTCGTGCTCCGCTTCCTGGAGACGCTGTGTCGCACGCTGCAGAGTCACTTCCTCTTCAGCTCCCAGCCCTTCAGCCACACATACACCTACAGTAAATATGGTAACTACACCTACAGCACCACCAAGTCAGGTACCTACAGCACCACCAAGTCAGGTACCTACAGCACCACCAAGTCAGGTACCTACAGCACCACCAAGTCAGGTACCTACAGCACCACCAAGTCAGGTAAATACAGCACCACCAAGTCAGGTAACTACAGCACCACCAAGTCAGGTAACTACACCTACAGCACCACCAAGTCAGGTAACTACACCTACAGCACCACCAAGTCAGGGGACTACAGCACCACCAAGTCAGGTAACTACAGCACCACCAAGTCAGGTAACTACAGCACCACCAAGTCAGGTATCTACAGCACCACCAAGTCAGGTAACTACAGCACCACCAAGTCAGGTAACTACAGCACCACCAAGTCAGGTAACTACAGCACCACCAAGTCAGGTGACTACACCTACAGCACCACCAAGTCAGGTACCTACAGCACCACCAAGTCAGGTACCTACAGCACCACCAAGTCAGGGGACTACAGCACCACCAAGTCAGGGGACTACAGCACCACCAAGTCAGGTAACTACAGCACCACCAAGTCAGGTGACTACAGCACCACCAAGTCAGGTAAATACAGCACCGCCAAGTCAGGTACCTACAGCACCGCCAAGTCAGGTACCTACAGCACCACCAAGTCAGGTACCTACAGCACCACCAAGTCAGGTACCTACAGCACCACCAAGTCAGGTAACTACAGCACCACCAAGTCAGGTAACTACAGCACCACCAAGTCAGGTAACTACAGCACCACCAAGTCAGGTAACTACAGCACCACCAAGTCAGGTAACTACAGCACCACCAAGTCAGGTGACTATAGCACCACCAAGTCAGGTGACTAGAGCACCACCAAGTCAGGTGACTATAGCACCACCAAGTCAGGTGACTATAGCACCACCAAGTCAGGTAACTACAGCACCACCAAGTCAGGTAACTACAGCACCACCAAGTCAGGTAAATACAGCACCGCCAAGTCAGGTACCTACAGCACCACCAAGTCAGGTACCCACAGCACCACCAAGTCAGGTGACTACACCTACAGCACCACCAAGTCAGGGGACTACAGCACCACCAAGTCAGGGGACTACAGCACCACCAAGTCAGGGGACTACAGCACCACCAAGTCAGGGGACTACAGCACCACCAAGTCAGGTACCTACAGCACCACCAAGTCAGGTACCTACAGCACCACCAAGTCAGGTAACTACATCTACAGCACCACCAAGTCAGGGGACTACAGCACCACCAAGTCAGGTAACTACACCTACAGCACCACCAAGTCAGGTAACTACACCTACAGCACCACCAAGTCAGGTAACTACACCTACAGCACCACCAAGTCAGGTAACTACACCTACAGCACCAATAAGTCAGGTAAATACACCTACAGCACCACCAAGTCAGGTAAATACAGCACCACCAAGTCAGGTACCTACAGCACCACCAAGTCAGGTAACTACAGCACCACCAAGTCAGGGGTCTACAGCACCACCAAGTCAGGTAACTACAGCACCACCAAGTCAGGGGACTACAGCACCACCAAGTCAGGGGACTACAGCACCACCAAGTCAGGGGACTACAGCACCACCAAGTCAGGGGACTACAGCACCACCAAGTCAGGGGACTACAGCACCACCAAGTCAGGTAAATACAGCACCACCAAGTCAGGTAAATACAGCACCACCAAGTCAGGGGACTACAGCACCACCAAGTCAGGGGACTACAGCACCACCAAGTCAGGGGACTACAGCACCACCAAGTCAGGGGACTACAGCACCACCAAGTCAGGGGACTACAGCACCACCAAGTCAGGTACCTACAGCACCACCAAGTCAGGTACCCACAGCACCACCAAGTCAGGTACCTACAGCACCACCAAGTCAGGTACCTACAGCACCACCAAGTCAGGTACCTACAGCACCACCAAGTCAGGTACCTACAGCACCACCAAGTCAGGTACCTACAGCACCACCAAGTCAGGTACCTACAGCACCACCAAGTCAGGTAACTACAGCACCACCAAGTCAGGTACCTACAGCACCACCAAGTCAGGTACCTACAGCACCACCAAGTCAGGTACCTACAGCACCACCAAGTCAGGTACCTACAGTACCACCAAGTCAGGGGACTACAGCACCACCAAGTCAGGTAAATACAGCACCACCAAGTCAGGTAACTACACCTACAGCACCACCAAGTCAGGTAACTACAGCACCACCAAGTCAGGGGACTACAGCACCACCAAGTCAGGGGACTACAGCACCACCAAGTCAGGGGACTACAGCACCACCAAGTCAGGGGACTACAGCACCACCAAGTCAGGTAACTACAGCACCACCAAGTCAGGTGACTACACCTACAGCACCACCAAGTCAGGTAACTACAGCACCACCAAGTCAGGTACCTACAGCACCACCAAGTCAGGTAACTACAGCACCACCAAGTCAGGTAACTACAGCACCACCAAGTCAGGTACCTACAGCACCACCAAGTCAGGTAACTACAGCACCACCAAGTCAGGTAACTACAGCACCACCAAGTCAGGTAACTACAGCACCACCAAGTCAGGTACCTACAGCACCACCAAGTCAGGTACCTACAGCACCACCAAGTCAGGTATCTACAGCACCACCAAGTCAGGGGACTACAGCACCACCAAGTCAGGTAACTACACCTACAGCACCACCAAGTCAGGTAACTACACCTACAGCACCACCAAGTCAGGTAAATACAGCACCACCAAGTCAGGTAACTACAGCACCGCCAAGTCAGGTACCTACAGCACCACCAAGTCAGGTACCTACAGCACCACCAAGTCAGGTACCTACAGCACCACCAAGTCAGGTAACTACAGCACCACCAAGTCAGGTAACTACAGCACCACCAAGTCAGGTAACTACAGCACCACCAAGTCAGGTAACTACAGCACCACCAAGTCAGGTAACTACAGCACCACCAAGTCAGGTAACTACAGCACCACCAAGTCAGGTGACTATAGCACCACCAAGTCAGGTGACTATAGCACCACCAAGTCAGGTGACTATAGCACCACCAAGTCAGGTGACTATAGCACCACCAAGTCAGGTGACTATAGCACCACCAAGTCAGGTAACTACAGCACCGCCAAGTCAGGTAAATACAGCACCGCCAAGTCAGGTACCTACAGCACCACCAAGTCAGGTACCCACAGCACCACTAAGTCAGGTAAATACAGCACCACCAAGTCAGGTAACTACAGCACCACCAAGTCAGGTGACTACACCTACAGCACCACCAAGTCAGGGGACTACAGCACCACCAAGTCAGGGGACTACAGCACCACCAAGTCAGGTACCTACAGCACCACCAAGTCAGGTACCTACAGCACCACCAAGTCAGGTACCTACAGCACCACCAAGTCAGGTACCTACAGCACCACCAAGTCAGGTACCTACAGCACCACCAAGTCAGGTACCTACAGCACCACCAAGTCAGGTAACTACACCTACAGCACCACCAAGTCAGGTAACTACACCTACAGCACCACCAAGTCAGGGGACTACAGCACCACCAAGTCAGGTAACTACACCTACAGCACCACCAAGTCAGGTACCTACAGCACCACCAAGTCAGGTACCTACAGCACCACCAAGTCAGGTACCTACAGCACCACCAAGTCAGGTACCTACAGCACCACCAAGTCAGGTACCTACAGCACCACCAAGTCAGGTACCTACAGCACCACCAAGTCAGGTACCTACACCTACAGCACCACCAAGTCAGGGGACTACAGCACCACCAAGTCAGGTAACTACACCTACAGCACCACCAAGTCAGGTAACTACACCTACAGCACCAATAAGTCAGGTAAATACACCTACAGCACCACCAAGTCAGGTAAATACAGCACCACCAAGTCAGGTAAATACAGCACCACCAAGTCAGGTACCTACAGCACCACCAAGTCAGGTACCTACAGCACCACCAAGTCAGGGGACTACAGCACCACCAAGTCAGGTAACTACAGCACCACCAAGTCAGGGGACTACAGCACCACCAAGTCAGGTAACTACAGCACCACCAAGTCAGGGGACTACAGCACCACCAAGTCAGGGGACTACAGCACCACCAAGTCAGGTAAATACAGCACCACCAAGTCAGGTAAATACAGCACCACCAAGTCAGGTAAATACAGCACCACCAAGTCAGGTATCTACAGCACCACCAAGTCAGGGGACTACAGCACCACCAAGTCAGGGGACTACAGCACCACCAAGTCAGGGGACTACAGCACCACCAAGTCAGGGGACTACAGCACCACCAAGTCAGGGGACTACAGCACCACCAAGTCAGGGGACTACAGCACCACCAAGTCAGGGGACTACAGCACCACCAAGTCAGGGGACTACAGCACCACCAAGTCAGGGGACTACAGCACCACCAAGTCAGGGGACTACAGCACCACCAAGTCAGGTACCTACAGCACCACCAAGTCAGGTACCTACAGCACCACCAAGTCAGGTACCTACAGCACCACCAAGTCAGGTACCTACAGCACCACCAAGTCAGGTACCTACAGCACCACCAAGTCAGGTACCTACAGCACCACCAAGTCAGGTACCTACAGCACCACCAAGTCAGGTACCTACAGCACCACCAAGTCAGGGGACTACAGCACCACCAAGTCAGGGGACTACAGCACCACCAAGTCAGGGGACTACAGCACCACCAAGTCAGGGGACTACACCTACAGCACCACCAAGTCAGGTAACTACACCTACAGCACCACCAAGTCAGGGGACTACAGCACCACCAAGTCAGGGGACTACAGCACCACCAAGTCAGGGGACTACAGCACCACCAAGTCAGGTGACTACAGCACCACCAAGTCAGGTAACTACAGCACCACCATGTCAGGTGACTACACCTACAGCACCACCAAGTCAGGTACCTACAGCACCACCAAGTCAGGTACCTACAGCACCACCAAGTCAGGTGACTACAGCACCGCCAAGTCAGGTGACTACAGCACCGCCAAGTCAGGTAAATACAGCACCGCCAAGTCAGGTAAATACAGCACCGCCAAGTCAGGTACCTACAGCACCACCAAGTCAGGTACCTACAGCACCACCAAGTCAGGTAACTACAGCACCACCAAGTCAGGTAACTACAGCACCACCAAGTCAGGTAACTACAGCACCACCAAGTCAGGTAATTACAGCACCACCAAGTCAGGTAAATACACCTACAGCACCACCAAGTCAGGTGACTATAGCACCGCCAAGTCAGGTAACTATAGCACCGCCAAGTCAGGTAACTATAGCACCGCCAAGTCAGGTAACTATAGCACCGCCAAGTCAGGTAACTACAGCACCGCCAAGTCAGGTAAATACAGCACCGCCAAGTCAGGTACCCACAGCACCACCAAGTCAGGTACCCACAGCACCACCAAGTCAGGTAACTACAGCACCACCAAGTCAGGTAACTACACCTACAGCACCACCAAGTCAGGGGACTACAGCACCACCAAGTCAGGGGACTACAGCACCACCAAGTCAGGTAACTACAGCACCACCAAGTCAGGTGACTACAGCACCACCAAGTCAGGTAACTACACCTACAGCACCACCAAGTCAGGTACCTACAGCACCACCAAGTCAGGTAACTACACCTACAGCACCACCAAGTCAGGGGACTACAGCACCACCAAGTCAGGGGACTACAGCACCACCAAGTCAGGGGACTACAGCACCACCAAGTCAGGTACCCACAGCACCACCAAGTCAGGGGACTACAGCACCACCAAGTCAGGTACCTACAGCACCACCAAGTCAGGTAACTACAGCACCACCAAGTCAGGTAACTACAGCACCACCAAGTCAGGTAACTACAGCACCACCAAGTCAGGTGACTACACCTACAGCACCACCAAGTCAGGTAAATACAGCACCACCAAGTCAGGTACCTACAGCACCACCAAGTCAGGGGACTACAGCACCACCAAGTCAGGTAACTACACCTACAGCACCACCAAGTCAGGTAACTACACCTACAGCACCACCAAGTCAGGTAAATACAGCACCACCAAGTCAGGGGACTACAGCACCGCCAAGTCAGGTACCTACAGCACCACCAAGTCAGGTACCTACAGCACCACCAAGTCAGGTAACTACAGCACCACCAAGTCAGGTAACTACAGCACCACCAAGTCAGGTAACTACAGCACCACCAAGTCAGGTAACTACAGCACCACCAAGTCAGGTAACTACAGCACCACCAAGTCAGGTAAATACACCTACAGCACCACCAAGTCAGGTGACTATAGCACCACCAAGTCAGGTGACTATAGCACCACCAAGTCAGGTGACTATAGCACCACCAAGTCAGGTGACTATAGCACCACCAAGTCAGGTAACTACAGCACCACCAAGTCAGGTAACTACAGCACCACCAAGTCAGGTAAATACAGCACCGCCAAGTCAGGTACCTACAGCACCACCAAGTCAGGTACCCACAGCACCACCAAGTCAGGTAGCTACAGCACCACTAAGTCAGGTAAATACAGCACCACCAAGTCAGGTAACTACAGCACCACCAAGTCAGGTGACTACACCTACAGCACCACCAAGTCAGGGGACTACAGCACCACCAAGTCAGGGGACTACAGCACCACCAAGTCAGGTGACTACACCTACAGCACCACCAAGTCAGGGGACTACAGCACCACCAAGTCAGGTAAATACAGCACCACCAAGTCAGGTAACTACAGCACCACCAAGTCAGGGGACTACAGCACCACCAAGTCAGGTACCTACAGCACCACCAAGTCAGGTACCTACAGCACCACCAAGTCAGGTACCTACAGCACCACCAAGTCAGGTACCTACAGCACCACCAAGTCAGGTACCTACAGCACCACCAAGTCAGGTACCTACAGCACCACCAAGTCAGGTACCTACAGCACCACCAAGTCAGGTAACTACACCTACAGCACCACCAAGTCAGGGGACTACAGCACCACCAAGTCAGGTAACTACATCTACAGCACCAATAAGTCAGGTAAATACACCTACAGCACCACCAAGTCAGGTAAATACAGCACCACCAAGTCAGGTACCTACAGCACCACCAAGTCAGGTAACTACAGCACCACCAAGTCAGGGGTCTACAGCACCACCAAGTCAGGTAACTACAGCACCACCAAGTCAGGGGACTACAGCACCACCAAGTCAGGTAACTACATCTACAGCACCAATAAGTCAGGTAAATACACCTACAGCACCACCAAGTCAGGTAAATACAGCACCACCAAGTCAGGTACCTACAGCACCACCAAGTCAGGTAACTACAGCACCACCAAGTCAGGGGTCTACAGCACCACCAAGTCAGGTAACTACAGCACCACCAAGTCAGGGGACTACAGCACCACCAAGTCAGGTAACTACAGCACCACCAAGTCAGGGGACTACAGCACCACCAAGTCAGGGGACTACAGCACCACCAAGTCAGGTACCTACAGCACCACCAAGTCAGGTAAATACAGCACCACCAAGTCAGGTAAATACAGCACCACCAAGTCAGGTATCTACAGCACCACCAAGTCAGGGGACTACAGCACCACCAAGTCAGGGGACTACAGCACCACCAAGTCAGGGGACTACAGCACCACCAAGTCAGGGGACTACAGCACCACCAAGTCAGGGGACTACAGCACCACCAAGTCAGGGGACTACAGCACCACCAAGTCAGGTACCTACAGCACCACCAAGTCAGGTACCTACAGCACCACCAAGTCAGGTACCTACAGCACCACCAAGTCAGGTACCTACAGCACCACCAAGTCAGGTACCTACAGCACCACCAAGTCAGGTACCTACAGCACCACCAAGTCAGGGGACTACAGCACCACCAAGTCAGGGGACTACAGCACCACCAAGTCAGGGGACTACAGCACCACCAAGTCAGGGGACTACAGCACCACCAAGTCAGGGGACTACAGCACCACCAAGTCAGGGGACTACAGCACCACCAAGTCAGGTAACTACACCTACAGCACCACCAAGTCAGGTACCCACAGCACCACCAAGTCAGGGGACTACAGCACCACCAAGTCAGGGGACTACAGCACCACCAAGTCAGGGGACTACAGCACCACCAAGTCAGGTGACTACAGCACCACCAAGTCAGGTAACTACAGCACCACCAAGTCAGGTACCTACAGCACCACCAAGTCAGGTACCTACAGCACCACCAAGTCAGGTACCTACAGCACCACCAAGTCAGGTGACTACAGCACCGCCAAGTCAGGTGACTACAGCACCGCCAAGTCAGGTGACTACAGCACCGCCAAGTCAGGTGACTACAGCACCGCCAAGTCAGGTAAATACAGCACCGCCAAGTCAGGTACCTACAGCACCGCCAAGTCAGGTACCTACAGCACCACCAAGTCAGGTAACTACAGCACCACCAAGTCAGGTAACTACAGCACCACCAAGTCAGGTAACTACAGCACCACCAAGTCAGGTAAATACACCTACAGCACCACCAAGTCAGGTGACTATAGCACCACCAAGTCAGGTGACTATAGCACCACCAAGTCAGGTGACTATAGCACCACCAAGTCAGGTGACTATAGCACCGCCAAGTCAGGTAACTATAGCACCGCCAAGTCAGGTAACTACAGCACCGCCAAGTCAGGTAAATACAGCACCGCCAAGTCAGGTACCCACAGCACCGCCAAGTCAGGTACCCACAGCACCACCAAGTCAGGTACCCACAGCACCACCAAGTCAGGTAGCTACAGCACCACTAAGTCAGGTAAATACAGCACCACCAAGTCAGGTAACTACAGCACCACCAAGTCAGGTGACTACACCTACAGCACCACCAAGTCAGGGGACTACAGCACCACCAAGTCAGGGGACTACAGCACCACCAAGTCAGGGGACTACAGCACCACCAAGTCAGGGGACTACAGCACCACCAAGTCAGGTAACTACAGCACCACCAAGTCAGGTACCTACAGCACCACCAAGTCAGGTACCTACAGCACCACCAAGTCAGGTACCTACAGCACCACCAAGTCAGGTACCTACAGCACCACCAAGTCAGGTACCTACAGCACCACCAAGTCAGGTAACTACAGCACCACCAAGTCAGGTAACTACACCTACAGCACCACCAAGTCAGGGGACTACAGCACCACCAAGTCAGGTAACTACAGCACCACCAAGTCAGGTGACTACAGCACCACCAAGTCAGGTAACTACACCTACAGCACCACCAAGTCAGGGGACTACAGCACCACCAAGTCAGGTAACTACACCTACAGCACCACCAAGTCAGGGGACTACAGCACCACCAAGTCAGGGGACTACAGCACCACCAAGTCAGGGGACTACAGCACCACCAAGTCAGGGGACTACAGCACCACCAAGTCAGGGGACTACAGCACCACCAAGTCAGGTACCCACAGCACCACCAAGTCAGGGGACTACAGCACCACCAAGTCAGGTACCTACAGCACCACCAAGTCAGGTAACTACAGCACCACCAAGTCAGGTAACTACAGCACCACCAAGTCAGGTAACTACAGCACCACCAAGTCAGGTGACTACACCTACAGCACCACCAAGTCAGGTACCTACAGCACCACCAAGTCAGGTACCTACAGCACCACCAAGTCAGGGGACTACAGCACCACCAAGTCAGGTAACTACACCTACAGCACCACCAAGTCAGGTAACTACACCTACAGCACCACCAAGTCAGGTAAATACAGCACCACCAAGTCAGGTAACTACAGCACCGCCAAGTCAGGTACCTACAGCACCACCAAGTCAGGTACCTACAGCACCACCAAGTCAGGTAACTACAGCACCACCAAGTCAGGGGACTACAGCACCACCAAGTCAGGTAAATACAGCACCACCAAGTCAGGTGACTACAGCACCACCAAGTCAGGGGACTACAGCACCACCAAGTCAGGTACCTACAGCACCACCAAGTCAGGTACCTACAGCACCACCAAGTCAGGTACCTACAGCACCACCAAGTCAGGTACCTACAGCACCACCAAGTCAGGGGACTACAGCACCACCAAGTCAGGTACCTACAGCACCACCAAGTCAGGGGACTACAGCACCACCAAGTCAGGGGACTACAGCACCACCAAGTCAGGTAACTACACCTACAGCACCACCAAGTCAGGTAACTACACCTACAGCACCAATAAGTCAGGTAAATACACCTACAGCACCACCAAGTCAGGTAAATACAGCACCACCAAGTCAGGTACCTACAGCACCACCAAGTCAGGTAACTACAGCACCACCAAGTCAGGGGTCTACAGCACCACCAAGTCAGGTAACTACAGCACCACCAAGTCAGGGGACTACAGCACCACCAAGTCAGGGGACTACAGCACCACCAAGTCAGGTACCTACAGCACCACCAAGTCAGGTAAATACAGCACCACCAAGTCAGGTAAATACAGCACCACCAAGTCAGGTATCTACAGCACCACCAAGTCAGGGGACTACAGCACCACCAAGTCAGGGGACTACAGCACCACCAAGTCAGGGGACTACAGCACCACCAAGTCAGGGGACTACAGCACCACCAAGTCAGGGGACTACAGCACCACCAAGTCAGGGGACTACAGCACCACCAAGTCAGGGGACTACAGCACCACCAAGTCAGGGGACTACAGCACCACCAAGTCAGGTACCTACAGCACCACCAAGTCAGGTACCTACAGCACCACCAAGTCAGGTACCTACAGCACCACCAAGTCAGGTACCTACAGCACCACCAAGTCAGGTACCTACAGCACCACCAAGTCAGGTACCTACAGCACCACCAAGTCAGGGGACTACAGCACCACCAAGTCAGGGGACTACAGCACCACCAAGTCAGGTAAATACAGCACCACCAAGTCAGGTAACTACACCTACAGCACCACCAAGTCAGGTAACTACACCTACAGCACCACCAAGTCAGGGGACTACAGCACCACCAAGTCAGGTAACTACACCTACAGCACCACCAAGTCAGGGGACTACAGCACCACCAAGTCAGGGGACTACAGCACCACCAAGTCAGGTAACTACAGCACCACCAAGTCAGGTGACTACACCTACAGCACCACCAAGTCAGGTACCTACAGCACCACCAAGTCAGGTACCTACAGCACCGCCAAGTCAGGTGACTACAGCACCGCCAAGTCAGGTGACTACAGCACCGCCAAGTCAGGTAAATACAGCACCGCCAAGTCAGGTAAATACAGCACCGCCAAGTCAGGTACCTACAGCACCACCAAGTCAGGTACCTACAGCACCACCAAGTCAGGTAACTACAGCACCACCAAGTCAGGTAACTACAGCACCACCAAGTCAGGTAACTACAGCACCACCAAGTCAGGTAACTACAGCACCACCAAGTCAGGTAACTACAGCACCACCAAGTCAGGTAAATACACCTACAGCACCACCAAGTCAGGTGACTATAGCACCACCAAGTCAGGTGACTATAGCACCACCAAGTCAGGTAACTATAGCACCACCAAGTCAGGTAACTATAGCACCACCAAGTCAGGTAACTATAGCACCACCAAGTCAGGTAACTACAGCACCACCAAGTCAGGTAACTACAGCACCACCAAGTCAGGTAAATACAGCACCACCAAGTCAGGTAAATACACCTACAGCACCACCAAGTCAGGTGACTATAGCACCACCAAGTCAGGTGACTATAGCACCACCAAGTCAGGTGACTATAGCACCACCAAGTCAGGTAACTATAGCACCACCAAGTCAGGTAACTATAGCACCACCAAGTCAGGTAACTACAGCACCACCAAGTCAGGTAACTACAGCACCGCCAAGTCAGGTAAATACAGCACCGCCAAGTCAGGTACCCACAGCACCACCAAGTCAGGTACCCACAGCACCACCAAGTCAGGTACCCACAGCACCACCAAGTCAGGTAGCTACAGCACCACTAAGTCAGGTAAATACAGCACCACCAAGTCAGGTAACTACAGCACCACCAAGTCAGGTGACTACACCTACAGCACCACCAAGTCAGGGGACTACAGCACCACCAAGTCAGGGGACTACAGCACCACCAAGTCAGGGGACTACAGCACCACCAAGTCAGGTAAATACAGCACCACCAAGTCAGGTAACTACAGCACCACCAAGTCAGGGGACTACAGCACCACCAAGTCAGGTACCTACAGCACCACCAAGTCAGGTACCTACAGCACCACCAAGTCAGGTACCTACAGCACCACCAAGTCAGGTACCTACAGCACCACCAAGTCAGGTAACTACAGCACCACCAAGTCAGGTAACTACACCTACAGCACCACCAAGTCAGGGGACTACAGCACCACCAAGTCAGGTAAATACAGCACCACCAAGTCAGGTAACTACAGCACCACCAAGTCAGGTGACTACAGCACCACCAAGTCAGGTAACTACACCTACAGCACCACCAAGTCAGGTACCTACAGCACCACCAAGTCAGGTGACAACAGCACCACCAAGTCAGGTGACTACAGCACCACCAAGTCAGGGGACTACAGCACCACCAAGTCAGGGGACTACAGCACCACCAAGTCAGGGGACTACAGCACCACCAAGTCAGGGGACTACAGCACCACCAAGTCAGGTAACTACAGCACCACCAAGTCAGGTAACTACAGCACCACCAAGTCAGGGGACTACAGCACCACCAAGTCAGGGGACTACAGCACCACCAAGTCAGGGGACTACAGCACCACCAAGTCAGGGGACTACAGCACCACCAAGTCAGGGGACTACAGCACCACCAAGTCAGGGGACTACAGCACCACCAAGTCAGGGGACTACAGCACCACCAAGTCAGGGGACTACAGCACCACCAAGTCAGGGGACTACAGCACCACCAAGTCAGGGGACTACAGCACCACCAAGTCAGGGGACTACAGCACCACCAAGTCAGGGGACTACAGCACCACCAAGTCAGGGGACTACAGCACCACCAAGTCAGGGGACTACAGCACCACCAAGTCAGGGGACTACAGCACCACCAAGTCAGGGGACTACAGCACCACCAAGTCAGGGGACTACAGCACCACCAAGTCAGGGGACTACAGCACCACCAAGTCAGGGGACTACAGCACCACCAAGTCAGGGGACTACAGCACCACCAAGTCAGGGGACTACAGCACCACCAAGTCAGGGGACTACAGCACCACCAAGTCAGGGGACTACAGCACCACCAAGTCAGGGGACTACAGCACCACCAAGTCAGGGGACTACAGCACCACCAAGTCAGGGGACTACAGCACCACCAAGTCAGGGGACTACAGCACCACCAAGTCAGGGGACTACAGCACCACCAAGTCAGGGGACTACAGCACCACCAAGTCAGGGGACTACAGCACCACCAAGTCAGGGGACTACAGCACCACCAAGTCGGGTAACTATGGTAACACTGTAACTAAACCTAGACAGGTGACAAAGTGCCTATTAGAATTTAGCTTTAACATCTCATCCCTGTGTGTCTGTAGTAGCGGTGTGTCTGTACTAGCGGTGTGTCTGTACTAGCGGTGTGTCTGTACTAGCGGTGGGTCTGTACTAGCGGTAGGTCTATACTAGCGGTGGGTCTGTACTAGCGGTGGGTCTGTACTAGCGGTGGGTCTGTACTAGCGGTGGGTCTGTACTAGCGGTGGGTCTGTACTAGCGGTGGGTCTGTACTAGCGGTGGGTCTGTACTAGCGGTGGGTCTGTACTAGCGGTGGGTCTGTACTAGCGGTGGGTCTGTAGTAGCGGTGGGTCTGTAGTAGCGGTGGGTCTGTAGTAGCGGTGGGTCTGTAGTAGCGGTGGGTCTGTAGTAGCGGTGGGTCTATACTAGCGGTGGGTCTGTAGTAGCGGTGGGTCTGTACTAGCGGTGGGTCTATACTAGCGGTGGGTCTGTAGTAGCGGTGGGTCTGTACTAGCGGTGGGTCTGTAGTAGCGGTGGGTCTGTAGTAGCGGTGGGTCTGTAGTAGCGGTGGGTCTGTACTAGCGGTGGGTCTGTACTAGCGGTGGGTCTGTACTAGCGGTGGGTCTGTACTAGCGGTGGGTCTGTACTAGCGGTGGGTCTGTACTAGCGGTGGGTCTGTACTAGCGGTGGGTCTGTACTAGCGGTGGGTCTGTAGTAGCGGTGGGTCTGTAGTAGCGGTGGGTCTGTAGTAGCGGTGGGTCTGTAGTAGCGGTGGGTCTGTACTAGCGGTGGGTCTGTACTAGCGGTGGGTCTGTACTAGCGGTGGGTCTGTAGTAGCGGGTGGTCTGTAGTAGCGGTGGGTCTGTAGTAGCGGTGGGTCTGTAGTAGCGGTGGGTCTGTAGTAGCGGTGGGTCTGTACTAGCGGTGGGTCTGTACTAGCGGTGGGTCTGTACTAGCGGTGGGTCTGTACTAGCGGTGGGTCTATACTAGCGGTGGGTCTATACTAGCGGTGGGTCTATACTAGCGGTGGGTCTATACTAGCGGTGGGTCTATACTAGCGGTGGGTCTATACTAGCGGTGGGTCTGTAGTAGCGGTGGGTCTGTAGTAGCGGTGGGTCTGTAGTAGCGGTGGGTCTGTAGTAGCGGTGGGTCTGTAGTAGCGGTGGGTCTGTAGTAGCGGTGGGTCTGTAGTAGCGGTGGGTCTGTAGTAGCGGTGGGTCTGTAGTAGCGGTGGGTCTGTAGTAGCGGTGGGTCTGTAGTAGCGGTGGGTCTGTAGTAGCGGTGGGTCTGTAGTAGCGGTGGGTCTGTAGTAGCGGTGGGTCTGTACTAGCGGTGGGTCTGTAGTAGCGGTGGGTCTGTAGTAGCGGTGGGTCTGTAGTAGCGGGTGGTCTGTAGTAGCGGGTGGTCTGTAGTAGCGGGTGGTCTGTAGTAGCGGTGGGTCTGTAGTAGCGGTGGGTCTGTAGTAGCGGTGGGTCTGTAGTAGCGGTGGGTCTGTAGTAGCGGTGGGTCTGTAGTAGCGGTGGGTCTGTACTAGCGGTGGGTCTGTAGCTGGAACAACATCTCTTCCCTGTGTGTTTGTCTGTTCCAGTGAAGGAGGAGGCATTGGAGGCCCCATCACTGAGCCAGGGGATTAAACGGCTATCTAGAGACTCGTCCCCCTACGCAGCCCCCCATTCCCCTAAACTACTGCGCACAGAGGCACACCTTTCAGAAGGTAACATCAACCAATCAGCACCACCATCTACTGGCTCACATTACACACATCCAATACATCAACACAAATCATATATAGAGGTTGGAGAAACAAGCAAAGACCTTTTGATGATCAGTGACCTATTCTAAAATGGATTAAATAGTTTTTTCCTCATCAATGTACACACAATACCACATAATGACAAAGCGAAAACATTTTTTTTAAATTAAAAATACAAAACAGAAATACCTTATTTACATAAGTATTCAGACCCTGTCTATATAAGGTCCCACAGCTGACAGCGCATGTCAGAGCAAAAACCAAGCCATGAGGTTGAAGGAATTGTCCGTAGAGCTCCGAGACAGGATTGTGTTGAGGCACAGATATGGGGAAGGGTACCAAAACATTTCTGGAGCATTGAAGGTCCAAAAGAACACAGTGGCCTCCATCATTCTTAAATGGAAGAAGTTTGAAACCACCAAGACTCTTCCTAGAGCTGGCAGAACGGCCAAACTGAGCAATCAGGGGAGAAGGGCTTTGGTCAGGGAGGTGACCAACAACCCAATGGTCACAGACAGAGCTCCAGAGTTCCTCTGTGGAGATGGGAGAACCTTCCAGAAGAACAACCATCCCTGCAGAGCTTCATCAATCAGGCCTTTATGGTAGAGTGGCCAGAGGGAAGCCACTCCTCAGTAAAAGGCACACATCAGCCCGCTTTGAGTTTGCCAAAAGGCACCTAATTGACACCTAATGGATGAAACCAAGATTACACTCTTTGGCCTGATTACCAAGTCTCACATCTGGAGGAAACTTGGCACAATCCCTACGGTGAAGCATGGGGATGTTTTTCAGCGGCAGGGACTGGGAGACTAGTTTGGTTCGAGGCAAAGATGAACTGCTCAAAGTACAGAGAGATCCTTGATGAGAACCTGCTCCAGAGCGCCCGGGACCTCAGACTGGGGCGAAGATTCACCTTCCATAAGGACAACGACCCTAAGCACACAGCCAATACAACGCAGGAGTGGCTTCGGGACAAGTGTCCTTAATGTCTCTGAATGTCCTTAAGTGGCCCAGCCAGAGTCCGGACTTGAACCAGATCGAACATCTCTGGAGACCTGAAAATAGCTGTGCAGCAACACTCCCCATCCAACCTGACAGAGCTTGAGAGGATCTGCAGAGAAGAATGGGAGAAACTCCCCAAATACATGTGTGCATCATACACAACAAGACTTGATATTATAATAATATATATATTTTATTATGTTTGCAAAAAAAATCTGCCTGTTTTTGCTTTGTCATTATGGGGAATTGTGTGTGGATTGCTGAGGGAATAAAACAATAATTTTAGAATAAGGCTGTTGCATAAAGTCAAGGGGATGTACTGTATCTTGGGATTGGGCAGATAGAGGTTAGAGTAAGGGTCTTATAAGGCAGAGGACCATGTGTATCTCTCCAGCAGATACTCTGCCCCGTGAGGAGAACAGCCTTCTGAAGGAGCAGTGCTTCATGGGTAACTCCATAACGCCACGCCCTAAGACGCTGCGCAGCACTTCTGACTACCACACCCACTCCCAGGCCAGCAGCCCCTATTACCCACGCCATGGCCCCGGACGCGCCCACAGCACACCACTGCACCGCCTTTTCTCCAACCCTGCGGACCTCCCCTGTACACACACCAACAGAGGAGTGGAAGGTAGGCCCCGTCAGAGCCTCTCTGTCCTCATGGTGTGTTGCTGTATCCAATACCCTGCTATGCTCTCCATGTCAGTCTGGTTGCTACTATGGGGTTGGCTTTTGTTTGAAGACACAAATCTCTGGAATATTTGATCATTGCAAACTCTTTGAAGTAGCGTAGTGGCAACAGTAGATCATACCATCTTAATGTTCAAATTTCGAGCCCTGGATTTAAACATATCCGACATTAAATGGCTCAGAAACTATCTTATGGGCCATAATCAAACAGCGTATGTGAACGGGTGTCACGAACCGGCTCATAGCCCGTAACAAAAGGGAGACAACGTGGAGATAAGGCGTAACAAAATATATATTTATTAAATAAAGTAACTAGGTATAATATACAATGGTGTGTGTAATCAGTGATCAGTAGTGTAAGTGAGTGTTTTGCATGCATGAATGTGATAATGCAGGGTGTTGAAAGATGCTAAAACAACCAACCAAAAAAACACCAAGAAACACAAACAAATCTATCAAGGTGTCTGCATGGAGAGTCTCCTCCATGAATGGGGAAGTGGTGTATTTATCCAATGACAGTGGGCCCAGGTGTTTCCCATGTAGCTGACGACCCTCCCAACTCCGCCCACCGACATCCTAATAAGGAAACAAGAACAAAGAGAGAATACAGCAGACAGAGTGGGAGGGTCGTCACACGGGTCACTGTCTAAACCCCAAAACTAATATCTGCAGATTGCCTCAAGGAAGACACATTTTCCCCTGCTGTTTATCTCTGAAGCTACTATGAGCTGTAGACTAGTTCACCGTGTCTTACTGCTCTGTTCTCCAGCCGCCAGCTCCACCACGGGCCCCGAGCCCACGGGCCCCGACAGACAGACCCCCAGGTGGGTGGGGTTGGGCAGGAACCCCTCTACCTGGTCCATCGATGAGGTCATGCAGTTTGTGAGCGACGCCGACCCCTCAGCCCTGGCCCCGCACGCTGAACTGTTCAGGAAACACGTGAGTGACTTCTGACCATGGTGTTATAACCACTAGAGTAGAGGGAAAACTGCTGTTATTACTGACCGTGGTGTTATAACCACTAGAGTAGAGGGAAAACTGCTGTTATTACTGACCGTGGTGTTATAACCACTAGAGTAGAGGGAAAACTGCTGTTATTACTGACCGTGGCGTTATAACCACTAGAGTAGAGGGAAAACTGCTGTTATTACTGACCGTGGTGTTATAACCACTAGAGTAGAGGGAAAACTGCTGTTATTACTGACCGTGGTGTTAACTGCTGTTATTACTGACCGTGGTGTTATAACCACTAGAGTAGAGGGAAAACTGCTGTTATTACTGACCGTGGTGTTATAACCACTAGAGTAGAGGGAAAACTGCTGTTATTACTGACCATAGAGTTATAACCACTAGAGTAGAGGGAAAACTGCTGTTATTACTGACCGTGGCGTTATAACCACTAGAGTAGAGGGAAAACTGCTGTTATTACTGACCGTGGTGTTATAACCACTAGAGTAGAGGGAAAACTGCTGTTATTACTGACCATGGTGTTATAACCACTAGAGTAGAGGGAAAACTGCTGTTATTACTGACCGTGGTGTTATAACCACTAGAGTAGAGGGAAAACTGCTGTTATTACTGACCGTGGTGTTATAACCACTAGAGTAGAGGGAAAACTGCTGTTATTACTGACCGTGGTGTTATAACCACTAGAGTAGAGGGAAAACTGCTGTTATTACTGACCGTGGTGTTAACTGCTGTTATTACTGACCGTGGTGTTATAACCACTAGAGTAGAGGGAAAACTGCTGTTATTACTGACCGTGGTGTTATAACCACTAGAGTAGAGGGAAAACTGCTGTTATTACTGACCATAGAGTTATAACCACTATAGTAGAGGGAAAACTGCTGTTATTACTGACCGTGGCGTTATAACCACTAGAGTAGAGGGAAAACTGCTGTTATTACTGACCGTGGTGTTATAACCACTAGAGTAGAGGGAAAACTGCTGTTATTACTGACCGTGGTGTTATAACCACTAGAGTAGAGGGAAAACTGCTGTTATTACTGACCGTGGCGTTATAACCACTAGAGTAGAGGGAAAACTGCTGTTATTACTGACCGTGGTGTTATAACCACTAGAGTAGAGGGAAAACTGCTGTTATTACTGACCGTGGTGTTATAACCACTAGAGTAGAGGGAAAACTGCTGTTATTACTGACCGTGGTGTTATAACCACTAGAGTAGAGGGAAAACTGCTGTTATTACTGACCGTGGTGTTATAACCACTAGAGTAGAGGGAAAACTGCTGTTATTACTGACCGTGGTGTTATAACCACTAGAGTAGAGGGAAAACTGCTGTTATTACTGACCGTGGTGTTATAACCACTAGAGTAGAGGGAAAACTGCTGTTATTACTGACCGTGGCGTTATAACCACTAGAGTAGAGGGAAAACTGCTGTTATTACTGACCGTGGTGTTATAACCACTAGAGTAGAGGGAAAACTGCTGTTATTACTGACCGTGGTGTTATAACCACTAGAGTAGAGGGAAAACTGCTGTTATTACTGACCGTGGTGTTATAACCACTAGAGTAGAGGGAAAACTGCTGTTATTACTGACCGTGGTGTTATAACCACTAGAGTAGAGGGAAAACTGCTGTTATTACTGACCGTGGTGTTAACTGCTGTTATTACTGACCGTGGTGTTATAACCACTAGAGTAGAGGGAAAACTGCTGTTATTACTGACCGTGGTGTTATAACCACTAGAGTAGAGGGAAAACTGCTGTTATTACTGACCATAGAGTTATAACCACTAGAGTAGAGGGAAAACTGCTGTTATTACTGACCGTGGCGTTATAACCACTAGAGTAGAGGGAAAACTGCTGTTATTACTGACCGTGGTGTTATAACCACTAGAGTAGAGGGAAAACTGCTGTTATTACTGACCGTGGTGTTAACTGCTGTTATTACTGACCGTGGTGTTATAACCACTAGAGTAGAGGGAAAACTGCTGTTATTACTGACCGTGGTGTTATAACCACTAGAGTAGAGGGAAAACTGCTGTTATTACTGACCATAGAGTTATAACCACTAGAGTAGAGGGAAAACTGCTGTTATTACTGACCGTGGCGTTATAACCACTAGAGTAGAGGGAAAACTGCTGTTATTACTGACCGTGGTGTTATAACCACTAGAGTAGAGGGAAAACTGCTGTTATTACTGACCGTGGTGTTATAACCACTAGAGTAGAGGGAAAACTGCTGTTATTACTGACCGTGGTGTTATAACCACTAGAGTAGAGGGAAAACTGCTGTTATTACTGACCGTGGTGTTATAACCACTAGAGTAGAGGGAAAACTGCTGTTATTACTGACCGTGGTGTTAACTGCTGTTATTACTGACCGTGGTGTTATAACCACTAGAGTAGAGGGAAAACTGCTGTTATTACTGACCGTGGTGTTATAACCACTAGAGTAGAGGGAAAACTGCTGTTATTACTGACCATAGAGTTATAACCACTAGAGTAGAGGGAAAACTGCTGTTATTACTGACCGTGGCGTTATAACCACTAGAGTAGAGGGAAAACTGCTGTTATTACTGACCGTGGTGTTATAACCACTAGAGTAGAGGGAAAACTGCTGTTATTACTGACCGTGGTGTTAACTGCTGTTATTACTGACCGTGGTGTTATAACCACTAGAGTAGAGGGAAAACTGCTGTTATTACTGACCGTGGTGTTATAACCACTAGAGTAGAGGGAAAACTGCTGTTATTACTGACCATAGAGTTATAACCACTAGAGTAGAGGGAAAACTGCTGTTATTACTGACCGTGGCGTTATAACCACTAGAGTAGAGGGAAAACTGCTGTTATTACTGACCGTGGTGTTATAACCACTAGAGTAGAGGGAAAACTGCTGTTATTACTGACCATGGTGTTATAACCACTAGAGTAGAGGGAAAACTGCTGTTATTACTGACCGTGGTGTTATAACCACTAGAGTAGAGGGAAAACTGCTGTTATTACTGACCGTGGTGTTATAACCACTAGAGTAGAGGGAAAACTGCTGTTATTACTGACCGTGGTGTTATAACCACTAGAGTAGAGGGAAAACTGCTGTTATTACTGACCGTGGTGTTAACTGCTGTTATTACTGACCGTGGTGTTATAACCACTAGAGTAGAGGGAAAACTGCTGTTATTACTGACCGTGGTGTTATAACCACTAGAGTAGAGGGAAAACTGCTGTTATTACTGACCATAGAGTTATAACCACTATAGTAGAGGGAAAACTGCTGTTATTACTGACCGTGGCGTTATAACCACTAGAGTAGAGGGAAAACTGCTGTTATTACTGACCGTGGTGTTATAACCACTAGAGTAGAGGGAAAACTGCTGTTATTACTGACCGTGGTGTTATAACCACTAGAGTAGAGGGAAAACTGCTGTTATTACTGACCGTGGCGTTATAACCACTAGAGTAGAGGGAAAACTGCTGTTATTACTGACCGTGGTGTTATAACCACTAGAGTAGAGGGAAAACTGCTGTTATTACTGACCGTGGTGTTATAACCACTAGAGTAGAGGGAAAACTGCTGTTATTACTGACCGTGGTGTTATAACCACTAGAGTAGAGGGAAAACTGCTGTTATTACTGACCGTGGCGTTATAACCACTAGAGTAGAGGGAAAACTGCTGTTATTACTGACCGTGGTGTTATAACCACTAGAGTAGAGGGAAAACTGCTGTTATTACTGACCGTGGTGTTATAACCACTAGAGTAGAGGGAAAACTGCTGTTATTACTGACCGTGGTGTTATAACCACTAGAGTAGAGGGAAAACTGCTGTTATTACTGACCGTGGTGTTATAACCACTAGAGTAGAGGGAAAACTGCTGTTATTACTGACCGTGGTGTTAACTGCTGTTATTACTGACCGTGGTGTTATAACCACTAGAGTAGAGGGAAAACTGCTGTTATTACTGACCGTGGTGTTATAACCACTAGAGTAGAGGGAAAACTGCTGTTATTACTGACCATAGAGTTATAACCACTAGAGTAGAGGGAAAACTGCTGTTATTACTGACCGTGGCGTTATAACCACTAGAGTAGAGGGAAAACTGCTGTTATTACTGACCGTGGTGTTATAACCACTAGAGTAGAGGGAAAACTGCTGTTATTACTGACCGTGGTGTTATAACCACTAGAGTAGAGGGAAAACTGCTGTTATTACTGACCATAGAGTTATAACCACCAGAGGGAAAACTGCTGTTACTACTGACAATAGAGTTATAACCACTAGAACAGTGGGAAAACGACTGTTTTAAATGGTTTTATACCCGTGTGCATGGTTTCTTCTGAATGATGCTAATCCTGGTTTATTTTTCTCTCTGTCTCTCTCTCTCTCTGCCTGTCTCTCTCTCCTGTCTTTCTGCCTGCGTGTCTGTCCATCCTCAGGAGATTGACGGCAAGGCCCTGATGCTGCTGAGGAGTGACATGGTGATGAAGTACATGGGTCTGAAACTGGGGCCCGCTTTGAAGCTGTGTCACCACATAGAGCGCCTGAAACAGGGCAAATTGTAGAGCTGAAACAGAATGGAACAGGACAAACTGGAGAGGTGAAACTGGAGAGCTGAAACACAGAATGGAACAGGGCAAACTGGAGAGCTGAAACACAGAATGGAACAGGGCAAACTGGAGAGCTGAAACACAGAATGTGTAACGGTAGTCCTCCTCCTCTTCAACCGAAAAGGAGGAGTAGTGATGGAACCAAGGCGCAGCGGGTTGTGAACACATAATTTATTTAAAGACAAGACGAAAAAACACGAACTTCACTATAACTAACAAAACAACAAACGGAGTAGACAGACCTGGACGACGAACTTACATTGAACACGAAGAACGCACGAACAGGGAAAATAGACTACACAAAATGACGATGTACAAAAAACAAACCGAACAGTCCCGTATGGTGCGACAAACACTGACACAGGAGACAACCACCCACCACGAACACTGTGAAACAACCTACCTAAATATGACTCTCAATTAGAGGAACGCCAAACACCTGCCTCTAATTAAGAGCCATACCAGGCAACCCTAAACCAACATAGAAACAGAAAACATAGAATGCCCACCCAAACTCACGTCCTGACCAACTAACACATACAACAAACTAACAGAAATAGGTCAGGAACGTGACAGAATGGAACAGGGCAAACTGGAGAGCTGAAACACAGAATGGAACAGGGCAAACTGGAGAGCTGAAACACATATACTGAAACAGGGAAAACTTTAGAGATGAAACTGGAGAGCTGAAACACAGACAAACAGGGCTAACTGTAGGGCTGAAACTGTAGAACTGTAACAGACTGAAACAGGGCAAATAGTAGAGCTGAACAGGAGAAACTGTAGAGCTGAAACACAGACAAGAACAGGGGAAACGATAGAGATAAAACGGACTGAAACAGAGGAAACTGTCAAGCTGAACCAGGGGAAACTGTCGAGCTGAAACGGGGGAAACTGTCGAGCTGAAACGGGGGAAACTGTCGAGCTGAAACGGGGGAAACTGTCGAGCTGAAACGGGGGAAACTGTCGAGCTGAAACGGGGGAAAGTGTCGAGCTGAAACGGGGGAAAGTGTCGAGCTGAAACGGGGGAAAGTGTCGAGCTGAAACGGGGGAAAGTGTCGAGCTGAAACGGGGGAAAGTGTCGAGCTGAAACGGGGGAAACTGTCGAGCTGAAACGGGGGAAACTGTCGAGCTGAAACGGGGGAAACTGTCGAGCTGAAAGACACAGGTTGAAACAGGGAAAACTGTAGCAGGTTCCAGATTAGACCAGCCTCACAGACCCCAGGTGAAACACAGCTCACCCTACCACAGAATGTCCCACAGCGTCCCTTACAGGTGACCCAATATTCAATATTAAACCTCACCTCACCCTTACAGGTGACCCAATATTCAACCTCACCTCACCCTTACAGGTGACCCAATATTCAACCTCACCTCACCCTTACAGGTGACCCAATATTCAACCTCACCTCACCCTTACAGGTGACCCAATATTCAACCTCACCTCACCCTTACAGGTGACCCAATATTCAACCTCACCTCACCCTTACAGGTGACCCAATATTCAACCTCACCTCACCCTTACAGGTGACCCAATATTCAACCTCACCTCACCCTTACAGGTGACCCAATATTCAACCTCACCTCACCCTTACAGGTGACCCAATATTCAACCTCACCTCACCCTTACAGGTGACCCAATATTCAACCTTTAACAGTCTCTTCGGGGGCACACAGCCCCCTCCAACTCTAGCCCCCAGCCTGCCCTAAGCCCTCTTTATCTCTGAGCTCTCTCACTCCGGTTATGTTATCTGTGGTAACATGCCTCTACAGACAGTGTGGAAACATGGAAACACACGGTGTGCATCGCTGACACTACATTACCTCATCTCCTCCCCAGCCAATCAGAGCTGGGCACGCCAAACAGAGAAGGCTGTGATTGGTTGGATCCCAAAGCAACAGACTCTCCATGGTGTTTACATTGAATAGCACAGACTGACTAACCTACACAAGGACATGCTAAGACTTTTTACTGAGTAATGTTTGATCCTGCTTCTGGATCCCAAAGATGTACAATGTTTTCTTCTATGCCCTTATGTTTTTTTATTATTAATATCCTGTTAATAAGGAGGATGTGTATATAAATGTAACAGTGATGATATTAGAAGCTAAACCTGTTTACAGCTGCAGAATGTTGTCTATTTCAATAATGTGTCCATGATGCTGGATGATCTGCAGTTTAAGGTAGACCCTGTTGCCATGACGGACCGCCATGACGGTCACTAGCCTCTCATGGTAAAGGGTGAAATGTGTTACTAGTGTGAGCAGGTGACTTTCCCCAATGTAAGATGGCCATTGTCTTAAACAGCTAGACGTTATATCTAATGCCTGTCAGACTGACAGACCGTCAACCTCCGACCAGTGGAGATATTCAGACAGGTCTTTTGAAACTCTAATTCCCTGTGAGTGTGCCTTGCTGGATTCCCTGTGACTGGGATGTTTGATGTGGGGATTAATGAAGGTCATGCTGGTAAAAGAGATCGCCCCTACTGGTGGTGTCAAGCACAGAGGCTTTGTCCAGTTTTCATCAATACAGAACTGTCTAGAAAGATTTATTTACATTTATTTCCAGAAGTTATTTCAGATGACAGCTCAGTGATTCTAGAAGTTATTTCAGATGACAGATCAGTGATTCTAGAAGTTATTTCAGATGACAGCTCAGTGATTCTAGAAGTTATTTCAGATGACAGCTCGTTCTAGTTTCAAGAGTAAAGGGGACATCATATTAAAGAGCTTTCTATCTAGGTTTCAGTTTGATATTAAAGGTGCTACACACAGGATAAAAATAAATAGTGTTGTAATTTCAGAATGTCCATAATATATCTGCAGAAATAGTGGAATGATGGTGTGTTTCACAGTATTGCTTACCGGCCAGTGTTGGGCTTGACTGTGATATTAGCCTCAAAATGTAAAAGTTTTGACTTTGTGACTGTGTTATCTAGTGGGAATCGCCCTGCAATTTAAATTGTACAATGATTCCCTACACTATTCAGTGCTTGTTTTCTCACATAAACTGAAATTGAGCAAACTTTAGCAACCAGGGAATTACAAAC
Organism: Salvelinus fontinalis; assembly: GCF_029448725.1. Classification (NCBI taxonomy): domain Eukaryota; kingdom Metazoa; phylum Chordata; class Actinopteri; order Salmoniformes; family Salmonidae; genus Salvelinus; species Salvelinus fontinalis. The sequence continues at coordinate 13,313,521 of NC_074678.1, forward strand.
AAATAATTTCCACTAAATAACACACAGTCTGAATTTACAATGCAAAAATTCTACAAAAAATCCTGTGTGTAGCGTCTTTTAATATTAGTACCAGTCCGAGTCGGAGATATCCTCACCTGTTATTGGTCCCTTCAGGGCTTCATGTTGTCAGTTGGACCATTTGTTAAAACAGATTTATGGGTTTAACCATAAGTATCAGACACAAGAATGTACATTTTTGTAGAAAAATACATATTTTAATGAGATTATATATAAGTAGAAATGTGAAGATTATGGTTGAGGGAGGGACAATATATTTCATACTGCCTTTTTAATGCTTTATATATCTTTTAGTTGAAACGCCCTCAACATAATACAACAGAACCTGCCTTGCTTTAATTTGAGATCTCTCAGGGGGTCTTAGTTAATAGAAACTGTTGTAGCATTCTGTTCTGGGTATTCTATACCATTCTTCTGTGGTTGGTGAGTTGAAGTTAAGGACTCGTTGTGCCATAAAGCAACATAAGAACACAATGTTCTTGTTAAAGTCTTTTAAAGCAGCTCAATTTACTTGAAAAAGATGCTGTAAGTCATGCTTGTTTTAAAAAGTCACACCTGAAATAAAAGTGTATTTTCTGTTTAATAGATCTCCCAAATGGAAACAGCTTGTGTCCTCTTGTTATGGTGTATGGTCCGGAGCCATGGTCTCCAACAGGTACACCGTGAGCTACAAGTAGCTACCAGCCCACCTGTGAGCTCGCCATGTAATTCTGAAAGATCATGCACTTTTTAAATATGTTCCATCACAAACTGTCATAAACAAAAATCTCCCGGCTACTAACCAATCAAAGCCAAAATTGATATTATCCCAGCCCTTGTTAGCCACTATTGGCTTGAAAAGCCAAACCTAACACAATAGCAATCAGCCAAATAATTTCTAGCAATATTGCCTCTGTCTGTTTGGTGAGCGCATTTGTCGATCACTCAATATGTAGCCTATTAGAGATGCTAGTAATTGTAATGGTCTTGTGGGTAGACAGACTTTGCCCAAAAACCTTCTTAATTAAATGTTAACTGCGAGGTAGGCTTACCTGACAAAGATATCATGATTATTTGGTTCAATTGGGTGGTCATTGTTTTGCAAACTGCCATAACATATGCAGCAGCAGTAGGCCTAACAGAAACATGTCTAGACAAACACATTTCTCTATACATTTCGCAATTAAAGGGGAATTACACAAAAACGATTGATTTGTTTGTTTTTTCCAGACATCAAAATGTGTCTTCTGATATGATTTTAAGCATTAACATGCTCTCAAAAGATCAATGTTTGTTGTTCCTTTATGAATAACTGTAATATTGAAATAAACTGTGAAACAGAAACAAAAATCAGGAAAAATAACATCTAACAGAATTCTGGAAAATACCAAATATAATATGCCAAATAGTAACCACCTGCCAAAAAAAGTGTCCCCCTGTGTCACAATTGGATTCGATGAGTTCTAGCTTCGGTTGCTAGGGCTACTAGAATTTGCTCCATTCTGACTGGCCTACGTAATGAACCAAAGCGTCCGTTGTTATACTGGTTGCTTAGCTCTGTTATACCTCGTAGCGGTCGCGTAGGACACAAGACGCGGGAAGTTCTAGTGCTATTTCACCTCAGAAGCGCTCGCTCAGTCCGCACAAAATGATTACCTCAGAATTGCTCTTCAAGGACGGTGTTTTTGACGGTGACAACCTGCTGCTTCAGAGGACTGGAAAGAGAACACTTTTTTTTTTTACCATATATTTGTCTTTATATAAGAAAATATTGTTCAATAGGAATAAATCATTTCAGCTGTTTTTAGATTTGACGTTGCTAGCTACAGTACTTATTTAGCTAGCTAATGTACTCAGCCTGCCTAGTCAGCTAACCATCTAGCTAGCTAGTGTAATAAATACCATTTAAAATAACACAAGCATATTGCTATTACATTGTTATAACTAACTTCTTTTTAAGCAGGGTTTCTCACAAACTTATAAAAAGATACAGAGACCCACAGACACACCCAAGGACAGAGGGCTGACTACGCACACACAAAATCTCCTGCTTAGCTGAACATTTGATAACAAAGAACTTTTGCTACAAGACTCAGAAGGATGACGCCCAGCTCATCAGGACCAATCTGAGAAGACAACAACCTGTCCAGAACCAACCAGAGGACCAGAACTTCCAGACTCAACCTACTTTCTGTGTTGTATAAAATGTCTATGCATTCTGTTATCTGGGCTTTTTCTGGAGGTTCTCTATGAGCCGAAGGAACGAGTCCGTATACGCTTGTACCAGATATCTTTACTCATAATTAAACTGTCGCTTGTCATACAATTTATCACCTTGTCTGAATCGATCCTTGACCGGCTCGCCCTTCTCCATATCCAATTATCAACACTAGCCAGACAGTTTAATTTAGCTAACGTTAGCTAGCTAACTGTTAATGTAGCTTTCTGTATGTATGTAGCTTGCACTTCAATGGCATCCCTCTGAGATTTGATTTTATCTTTCCAACCAGGCGAAGTACTATGAAGACACCACTGATCTCGACAAGAGGCGCAACATTTGCAGTGTCGCCAACTCCTCAGTAAGGAAAGTAGCTACTGGCTGTCCTAAAAGTCGCATAATGACGTCATCGCCTAGTTTGCATAATTGGCCATGTGCATGTAATTGTGATTGAAGCTGTAGAAGAGCGGAATAACATGGTGGGAGAGACAAAAAGTGAGTAAAAAACACCCAAAATATGTTTAGAACTACAAATTAACTTTCTTCTGTCGATTCTTGTTTTTTTTAATGTCACAATTCCAACCCTCCTTTATCCGGGCTTGGGACCGGCAAAAGTGACCCTCTGGAGACACTGGCGGAACTACTTAGTTTTTAATTTTCGATTTTTTTGTTTTTTATTTTATTTTATTTTTCTTCATTTGGTTTTGTTTTTAACCTTATGGTCCACTTAGGAGCCTACAATAAGTCACAGTAAAACATGAAAATGTTTAACCATAACATTTTTTGTTTTGTTTTTGTATACAATCTACATTAACAATCTAAATGAACCAAAAAGAGACAATAGAAAAAACTGTCAATGGCAATGTGAGAAAATTATGTTAACTAGTCTGGTCCTAAATCAGGTTAATTGTTTTTTCTTGTAAGCCAGGGCGGGATCAGCCAGCGGTGGCTTCCCGCATGCGCGATTCATTTGCAGTCTGGACTCGGAGGGGTGAACATCTCCTGCTCTGACTGCAGCTGGGAGGGACTGCTGCGCGAGGACTGAGCCGGCTGTGAGTGCTTTGGGACAGGGATGGGGCCCACGGCAGCAGCCGCTGCTCGTTGAGAAGAGTAAGAACGATACGTGCTTTCACGTCAGAGTCAACAAAAGTCTCCAATAACACCAGAAAAAGTCGCTAGATTTGTGGCTGGTCGCTTTTTTGAAAATGTGTCACTAGAGGGGTCTGAATACTCGCTAAATATAGCGACAAAGTCGCTAAGTTGGCAACACTGAACATTCGTAGGGTGTAGAGAAATAAGCTGTGTGCCAGTAGTTTAGACAGCTCGGTGCTTTCAACATGTTCAACCTCTCGCAAATACAAGTAGTGATGAAGTCAATCTCTCCTCTACTTTGAGCCAGGAGAGATTGACATGCATATTATTGATTGTTTGCTGTCTGTGTACATCCAAGGTCCAGCAGTGCTGCCAATTGCAATTTTCCTATGTCCCTCTTTGTGGCACCTGACCACATGACTGAACAGTGCCACAAAACGAGAGCCTGTTGGACTTGCCTTGTTGATAAGAAGGCAGTGCAGTGTTTCATTATGGACTGACTTCTCCCCATCTTAGCCACTGTTGTATCAATATGTGTTGACCATGACAGTTTACAATTCAGAGTTACTTCAATTTAGTCACCTCAACTTGCTCATTTATTACACAATTTAGTTGAGGTTTAGGGTTTAGTGAATTTGTCCCAAGTACAATGCTTTTAGTCTTTGAAATAATTAGGACGAACTTAGTCTGAGACATTTCAGTCATATCCAATATCAGGAGTTTCAAACTCGTCTTTGGTGCTGTATCTGCGTGTATTATTTTTATATATATACACACACACAGAATTTAAAAAACTGTACACTACACTTCCTATGCATCATGTAAATACTATCAAACAGGTTTATCTCTAATTTCCTTCATCTGATCTGAGGACACAGGATAGGTGTAGTATTTCACCAAATTAGAGACTAATATCAACCAATAGAGAATGTGAAATGCTTTATTGGAAGTTCATTATCCAAGTGTTATAAATGCATTATAAATACAAGTTCAATCTGTACTTCGATGCACATCTGGTGTGCATTAAAACAACAGAGGAAGAAAGAAGAGGTGGGGAGAGGAGCTGGGACGACGACACATGATTAATGAATTACAGTGCTACTGAACTTCATATTCTCTCAGGTCATTACAATTACATAAGTGTCTCTAGCGGTCTCTCCTAACCAGCCTTGGGCCCCCAGTTGGTTCAAGGGATATCTTAGAGGAGGTGAGGTGGCGATGACGGGACTGGGGGTTGGAATCCTCGCTCACATCAAAACACACCTGCAGACGAGAGACGGAAAAATACAAGTATTATTCCTGTTAATACTGTCAGTCATCATAATCATCAGGGGGTGAAATACAAAACTGACCTTGGATCATTAACTCTGGTTCTACTACATCTCTGTGTTTCAACGTAAAGCATTTCTTTAATATGTCCTGTTTACCCGGCCAAGTGACCTCTTACCTTTGATCATGCTGTGCCCTCTGTCAGGCATTTCAGAAGCGGGAGGTGTTCACCGGTACAGCTGATATAACCTAGGGGAGAGGGAAGGATAGATTTATTGAGAAAATAAGGTATTAAAAGAGTGTTCAACAGGAATGTGTGTGTTGCCTCACCTGGTGTCCACACTGAATGTCTGCAGAGTACGTTATGCTGAAAAACATGCACAGACAGATAAGGATAAACAATATAGCGGAGTTACATACACTACACGACCAAAAGTATGTGGTCACCTCGAACATTTCATTCCAAAATCATGGGCATTAATATGGAGTTGGTCCCCCATTTGCTTTAACAGCAGTCTCCATTCTGGGAAGGATTTCCACTAGATGTTGGAACATTGCTGCTATAACAGCCCCCACTCTTCTGGGAAGGCTTTCCACTAGATGTTGGAACATTGCTGTTATAACAGCATCCACTCTTCTGGGAAGACTTTCCACTAGATGTTGGAACATTGCTGCTATAACAGCCTCCACTCTTCTGGGAAGGCTTTCCACTAGATGTTGGAACATTGCTGCTATAACAGCCTCCACTCTTCTGGGAAGACTTTCCACTAGATGTTGGAACATTGCTGCTATAACAGCCTCCACTCTTCTGGGAAGGCTTTCCACTAGATGTTGGAACATTGCTGCTATAACAGCCTCCACTGTTCTGGGAAGGCTTTCCACTAGATGTTGGAACATTGCTGCTATAACAGCCTCCACTCTTCTGGGAATGATTTCCACTAGATGTTGGAACATTGCTGCTATAACAGCCTCCACTCTTCTGGGAAGGCTTTCCACTAGATGTTGGAACATTGCTGGTATAACAGCCTCCACTCTTCTGGGAAGGCTTTCCACTAGATGTAGGAACATTGCTGCTATAACAGCCTCCACTCTTCTGGGAAGGATTTCCACTAGATGTTGGAACATTTTTTTATTTTTTTATTTCACCTTTATTTAACCAGGTAGGCAAATTGAGAACACGTTCTCATTTACAATTGCGACCTGGCCAAGATAAAGCAAAGCAGTTCAACACATACAACAACACATAGTTACACATGGAGTAAAACAAACATACAGTCAATAATACTGCTATAACAGCCTCCACTCTTCTGGGGAGGCTTTCCACTAGATGTTGGAACATTGCTGCAGGGACTTGCTTCCATTCAGCCACAAGAGCATTAGTGAGGTCGAGCACTGATGTTGGGCGATTAGGCCTGGCTCACAGTCGGTGTTCCAATTCATCCCAAAGGTGTTTGATGGGGTTGAGGTCAGGGCTCTGTGCAGGCCAGTCAAGTTCTTCAACACCGATATCGACAAACTATGTCTGTATGGACCTCGCCTTGTGCACAGGAACATTGTCATGCTGAAACAGGAAAGGCCTTCCCCAAACTGTTGCCACAAAGTTCGGAGCACAGAATAGTCTAGAATGTCATTGTATGCTGTAGCTTTAATATTTCCCTTCACTGGAACTAAGGGTCCTAGCTGGAACCATGAAAAACAGCTCCAGACCATTATTCCCCCTCCACTAAACTTTAGTTGGCACTATGCATTGGGACAGGTAGCGTTCTCCTTGCATCCGCCAAACCCAGATTCGTCCGTCGGACTGCCGGATGGTGAAGTATGACTCCACTCCGGAGAACGGGTTTCCGCTGCTCCAGAGTCCAATGGCGGCGAGCTTTACACCACTCCAGCTGACGTTTGGGCATTGCGTATGGTGATCTTAGTCTTGTGTGCGCTGCTCGGTCATGGAAACCCATTTCATGAAGCTCCGGACAGAACAGTTCTTGTGCTGACGTTGCTTCCAGAGGCAGTTTGAAACTCGGTAGTGAGTGTTGCAACCGAGGACAGATGATTTTTACACGCTACGCACTTCAGCACTCGGCGGTCCTGTTCTGTGCGCTTGTGTGGCCTACAATACTTTACAATAACAGCACTTACAGTTGACCAGCTCTAGCAGGGCAGAAACTGACTTGTTCGAAAGGTGGCATCCTATGACGGTTGAAAGTCGAAAATCACTGAGCTTTTCAGTAAGGCCATTCTACTTCCAATGTCTGTCTATGGAGATTACATGGCTGCGCGCTGGATTTTATATACCTGTCAGCAACGGGTGTGTCTGAAATAGCCAAATCCACTAATTTGAAGGGGTGTCCACATACTTTTGTATATATAGTGTACATGGTTGGTCCTCTTGCCTATTCTTTGAAGGTGGAAGGAGCCACAGTTATACACCTGAGCCTGCTTACTGCACAACACAATCAATCAGATTGATACACAAGTGGTGGTTTAAAGTACTACTTAAGTATTTTTTGGGTTATCTGTACATTACAATTTATATTCCTGACAACTTCCTAAAGAAAATAAGGTACTTTTTACTCCTTACATTTTCCCTGACACCCAAAAGTACTCCTTACATTTTGAATGCTTAGCAGGACAGGAAAATTGTCTAATTCACGCACTTATCAAGAGAGCATCCCAGGCCATCCCTACTGCCTCTGATCTGGCAAACTCACTAAACACAAATGCTTCATTTGTAAATTGTCTGGGTGTTGAATTGCCCCTGGCTATTCGTAAATAAATAAAGAATTAAATTGTGTAGTCTGGTTTGCTTAATATAAGAAAGGTTGAATTATTTATACTTTTTACTTTTGATACTGAAGTACATTTAAAACGAAATACTTTTAGACTCAAGTAGTATTTTACTGGGTGACTTGTACTTGAGTCATTTACTTTTAATAAGTTATCTTTACTTTAACTCAAGTATGAAAATTGGGTACTTTTTCCATCAGTGTGTGTAGGTTTGAGTTGTAAATGCAACATGCAACAATTTGAACGATATTACTGAGTTAGAACTCATAAAGAAATCAGTCAATTGAAATGATTTAGCCCCAAATCTATGAATTTCACATGACTGGGAATGGGCACAGCCAATCAGAATGGGCACAGCCATGGGAGGGCATAGGCCCAGCCAATCAGAATGGGCACAGCCATGGGAGGGCATAGGCCCAGCCAATCAGAATGGGCACAGCCATGGGAGGGCATAGGCCCACCCACTTGGGAGCCAGGCCCAGCCAATCAGAATCATTTTTTCCCCCCACAAAAGGGCTTTATTACAGACAGAAATACTCCAGTTTCATCAGCTGTGTGGGTGGCTGGTCTCAGACGATCCCGCAGGTGAAGAAGCCGGATGTGGAGGTCATGAGATTGCGTGGTTTACGCGGTCTGCGGTTGTGAGACCGGTTGGACGTACTGGACAATTTTCTAAAATGATGTTGGAGGAGGCTTATGGTAGAGAAATTGACTTTCAATTCTCTGCCAACAGCTCTGATGGACATTCCTGCAGTCAGCATGCCAATTGCACGCTTCCTCAAAACTTGAGACATCTGTGGCATTGTGTTGTGTGACCAAACTGCACATTGTAGAGTGGCCTTTTATTATCCCCAGCAAAAGGTGCACCTGTGTAATGATCATGCTGTTTTCAAATTCTTCATATGACACACCTGTCAGGTGGATTAATTATCTTGGCATAGATGAAATGCTCACGAACAGGGATGTAACAAATTTGTGCACAACATGTGAAAGAAATAAGCTTTTTATGCATATGGAACATATCTGGGATATTTTATTTCAGCTCATGAAAAATGGGACCATCACTTTACATGCTGCGTTTATATTTTTTGTTCAGTATAGTAGTATATATTTTTGTTTTACACGTAAGACCCAAACGGGGTTCCATAGCATTGAAACGTTGCGAACTTATACTGAACCACAGGAGGGCGCTGTTCTACCACCACATCTTGTTTCTGTCTCCCCTGTTGGCTCCTGTTGGTGTGTCGCTATGGTAACTGGCATGATGCATGCATTAACATGGCTAGTTGTTTGGCGAGCTGGAAAGATAGCTGATTGTAGTTAGCTTGCTAAATGAGAGGAACTATTCTGTCAAGGCTGTGTGGAAGATGTAACGGAAGTTGTTAGCAGGCTACCAGTGTCATAAACGGTAGCTAGCTAGGTATTTAAGTTCAACGATATGTCCAACTCCGTTTGGCTGATAGCTAACGTTAGCTGCCACTTAAGTAGCTCAACTGACAGTATAACGTTATATAGCTATGTTGCTAATGTATTTCTGATGTAATTTCAGTGTCTAAAGATGACAACCAGACTTCTTGCCTCATTTAATGTCTTGGACAACCACTCCAAGAAAGTCCTGGATGGGCATGCAAGGGCAAGTAGTTGACTAACTTAGCCCTAACCTTTATTTAGTTAGCTATCAAGCTAACGTTCTTGTTACGATACTTCTTAAGTTTGATTTATTCACCGGCATTACAGGAGGTTGGTTTGTTCCATCAATGAAGGTTTTAGCTATTTCAACTAATCTAAAATACTAGTTAAAATGATCTTAATCTTATAATAAATATATTTATATTGTTGACTATGGTTAGTAATATTGTTATCATTTCAGAACGAACACAGTATATTAACCCCAAATAGTACATAGCTAAACTTTAGATTTCGCCCCTTTATGCACCTGGAAGTAAATTGTTGTGAACCTGTTAACTTCTTCAGAAGAATCGTCTGCTGAGCCATGCCCCCCGATGCTGCTGTGCCTCCTGCAGGAAGCCAGACCTGGTCCTGCCTCTGACTGTCAACTGTGACTGGGACTTTGAGTTCCCCAGCGCTTGCAGGACCCCCATCTCCAAACACAAGACCACCACTGACATCAACGTGGAGCAAGAGTTTCTGCACAATACATTACGGTATAATTAGTCAGAATAAACCATTGACTTTGAGTAAGAGGAAGAAACTACAGCATAATTAGAACGAAATAAACTTTTGGGTTAGAGTAGGAGGTGTCTTAGTCCTAATAAACTATTGGGTTAGAGTAGGAGGTGTCTTAGTCCTAATAAACTATGGGGTTAGTGTAGGAGGTGTCTTAGTCCTAATAAACTATGGGGTTAGTGTAGGAGGTGTCTTAGTCCTAATAAACTATGGGTTAGTGTAGGAGGTGTCTTAGTCCTAATAAACTATTGGGTTAGGAGGTGTCTTAGTCCTAATAAACTATTGGGTTAGGAGGTGTCTTAGTCCTAATAAACTATTGGGTTAGGAGGTGTCTTAGTCCTAATAAACTATTGGGTTAGTGTAGGAGGTGTCTTAGTCCTAATAAACTATTGGGTTAGGAGGTGTCTTAGTCCTATTAAACTATTGGGTTAGTGTAGGAGGTGTCTTGGTCCTTATAAACTATTGGGTTAGGAGGTGTCTTAGTCCTATTAAACTATTGGGTTAGTGTAGGAGGTGTCTTAGTCCTAATAAACTATTGGGTTAGTGTAGGAGGTGTCTTGGTCCTTATAAACTATTGGGTTAGGAGGTGTCTTAGTCCTATTAAACTATTGAGTTAGTGTAGGAGGTGTCTTAGTCCTAATAAACTATTGGGTTAGGAGGTGTCTTAGTCCTAATAAACTATTGGTTTAGAGAAGGAGGTGTCTTGGTCCTAATAAACTATTGGTTTAGAGAAGGAGGTGTCTTGGTCCTAATAAACTATTGGTTTAAAGAAGGAGGTGTCTTGGTCCTAATAAACTATTGGGTTAGGAGGTGTCTTAGTCCTAATAAACTATTGGTTTAGAGAAGGAGGTGTCTTGGTCCTAATAAACTATTGGGTTAGTGTAGGAGGTGTCTTAGTCCTAATAAACTATTGGGTTAGGAGGTGTCTTAGTCCTAATAAACTATTGGGTTAGGAGGTGTCTTAGTCCTAATAAACTATTGGGTCAGGAGGTGTCTTAGTCCTAATAAACTATTGGGTTAGGAGGTGTCTTAGTCCTAATAAACTATTGGGTTAGGAGGTGTCTTAGTCCTAATAAACTATTGTGTTAGTGTAGGAGGTGTCTTAGTCCTAATAAACTATTGGGTTAGGAGGTGTCGTAGTCCTAATAAACTATTGTGTTAGGAGGTGTCTTAGTCCTAATAAACTATTGGGTTAGGAGGTGTCTTAGTCCTAATAAACTATTGGGTTAGTGTAGGAGGTGTCTTAGTCCTAATAAACTATTGGGTTAGGAGGTGTCTTAGTCCTAATAAACTATTGGGTTAGTGTAGGAGGTGTCTTAGTCCTAATAAACTATTGGGTTAGGAGGTGTCTTAGTCCTAATAAACTATTGGGTTAGGAGGTGTCTTAGTCCTAATAAACTATTGGGTTAGTGTAGGAGGTGTCTTAGTCCTAATAAACTATTGGGTTAGTGTAGGAGGTGTCTTAGTCCTAATAAACTATTGGGTTAGGAGGTGTCTTAGTCCTAATAAACTATTGGGTTGGGAGGTGTCTTAGTCCTAATAAACTATTGGGTTGGGAGGTGTCTTAGTCCTAATAAACTATTGGGTTAGGAGGTGTCTTAGTCCTATTAAACTATTGGGTTCGGAGATGTCTTAGTCCTAATAAACTATTGGGTTGGGAGATGTCTTAGTCCTAATAAACTATTGGGTTAGGGTTAAGAGGTGTCTTAGTCCTATTAAACTATTGGGTTAGGAGGTGTCTTAGTCCTATTAAACTATTGGGTTAGGAGATGTCTTAGTCCTAATAAACTATTGGGTTAGGGTTAAGAGGTGTCTTAGTCCTATTAAACTATTGGGTTAGGAGGTGTCTTAGTCCTATTAAACTATTGGGTTAGGAGATGTCTTAGTCCTAATAAACTATTGGGTTAGGGTTAAGAGGTGTCTTAGTCCTAATAAACTATTGGGTTAGTGTAGGAGGTGTCTTAGTCCTAATAAACTATTGGGTTAGGAGGTGTCTTAGTCCTAATAAACTATTGGGTTAGTGTAGGAGGTGTCTTAGTCCTATTAAACTATTGGGTTAGGAGGTGTCTTAGTCCTAATAAACTATTGGGTTAGGAGGTGTCTTAGTCCTAATAAACTATTGGGTTAGGAGGTGTCTTAGTCCTAATAACTATTGGGTTAGGAGGTGTCTTAGTCCTAATAAACTATTGGGTTAGTGTAGGAGGTGTCTTAGTCCTAATAAACTATTGGGTTAGGAGGTGTCTTAGTCCTAATAAACTATTGGGTTAGGAGGTGTCTTAGTCCTAATAAACTATTGGGTTAGGAGGTGTCTTAGTCCTAATAAACTATTGGGTTAGTGTAGGAGGTGTCTTAGTCCTAATAAACTATTGGGTTAGGAGGTGTCTTAGTCCTAATAAACTATTGGGTTAGGAGGTGTCTTAGTCCTAATAAACTATTGGGTTAGTGTAGGAGGTGTCTTAGTCCTAATAAACTATTGGGTTAGTGTAGGAGGTGTCTTAGTCCTATTAAACTATTGGGTTAGGAGTAAGAGGTGTCTTAGTCCTAATAAACTATTGGGTTAGGAGGTGTCTTAGTCCTAATAAACTATTGGGTTAGGAGGTGTCTTAGTTCTAATAAACTATTGGGTTAGTGTAGGAGGTGTCTTAGTCCTATTAAACTATTGGGTTAGGAGGTGTCTTAGTCCTAATAAACTATTGGGTTAGGGGTAAGAGGTGTCTTAGTCCTAATAAACTATTGGGTTAGGAGGTGTCTTAGTCCTAATAAACTATTGGGTTAGTGTAGGAGGTGTCTTAGTCCTAATAAACTATTGGGTTAGTGTAGGAGGTGTCTTAGTCCTAATAAACTATTGGGTTAGTGTAGGAGGTGTCTTAGTCCTAATAAACTATTGGGTTAGGAGGTGTCTTAGTCCTAATAAACTATTGGGTTAGTGTAGGAGGTGTCTTAGTCCTAATAAACTATTGGGTTAGTGTAGGAGGTGTCTTAGTCCTAATAAACTATTGGGTTAGGAGGGGTCTTAGTCCTAATAAACTATTGGGTTAGGAGGTGTCTTAGTCCTAATAAACTATTGGGTTAGTGTAGGAGGTGTCTTAGTCCTATTAAACTATTGGGTTAGGAGGTGTCTTAGTCCTAATAAACTATTGGGTTAGGGGTAAGAGGTGTCTTAGTCCTAATAAACTATTGGGTTAGGAGGTGTCTTAGTCCTAATAAACTATTGGGTTAGTGTAGGAGGTGTCTTAGTCCTAATAAACTATTGGGTTAGTGTAGGAGGTGTCTTAGTCCTAATAAACTATTGGGTTAGTGTAGGAGGTGTCTTAGTCCTAATAAACTATTGGGTTAGGAGGTGTCTTAGTCCTAATAAACTATTGGGTTAGTGTAGGAGGTGTCTTAGTCCTAATAAACTATTGGGTTAGTGTAGGAGGTGTCTTAGTCCTAATAAACTATTGGGTTAGGAGGGGTCTTAGTCCTAATAAACTATTGGGTTAGGAGGTGTCTTAGTCCTAATAAACTATTGGGTTAGTGTAGGAGGTGTCTTAGTCCTATTAAACTATTGGGTTAGGAGGTGTCTTAGTCCTAATAAACTATTGGGTTAGGGGTAAGAGGTGTCTTAGTCCTAATAAACTATTGGGTTAGGAGGTGTCTTAGTCCTAATAAACTATTGGGTTAGGAGGTGTCTTAGTCCTAATAAACTATTGGGTTAGGAGGTGTCTTAGTCCTAATAAACTATTGGGTTAGAGTAGGAGGTGTCTTAGTCCTAATAAACTATTGGGTTAGGAGGTGTCTTAGTCCTAATAAACTATTGGGTTAGGAGGTGTCTTAGTCCTAATAAACTATTGGGTTAGTGTAGGAGGTGTCTTAGTCCTAATAAACTATTGGGTTAGTGTAGGAGGTGTCTTAGTCCTAATAAACTATTGGGTTGGGAGGGGTCTTAGTCCTAATAAACTATTGGGTTAGGAGGTGTCTTAGTCCTAATAAACTATTGGGTTAGTGTAGGAGGTGTCTTAGTCCTAATAAACTATTGGGTTAGGAGGTGTCTTAGTCCTATTAAACTATTGGGTTAGTGTAGGAGGTGTCTTAGTCCTAATAAACTATTGGGTTAGTGTAGGAGGTGTCTTAGTCCTAATAAACTATTGGGTTAGTGTAGGAGTGGTCTTAGTCCTAATAAACTATTGGGTTAGGAGATGTCTTAGTCCTAATAAACTATTGGGTTAGGAGGTGTCTTAGTCCTAATAAACTATTGGGTTAGTGTAGGAGGTGTCTTAGTCCTAATAAACTATTGGGTTAGTGTAGGAGGTGTCTTAGTCCTAATAAACTATTGGGTTAGTGTAGGAGGTGTCTTAGTCCTAATAAACTATTGGGTAAGTGTAGGAGGTGTCTTGGTCCTAATAAACTATTGGGTTAGGAGGTGTCTTAGTCCTAATAAACTATTGGGTTAGTGTAGGAGGTGTCTTAGTCCTAATAAACTATTGGGTTAGGAGGTGTCTTAGTCCTATTAAACTATTGGGTTAGTGTAGGAGGTGTCTTAGTCCTAATAAACTATTGGGTTAGGAGGTGTCTTAGTCCTAATAAACTATTGGGTTAGGAGGTGTCTTAGTCCTAATAAACTATTGGGTTAGGAGGTGTCTTAGTCCTAATAAACTATTGGGTTAGGAGGTGTCTTAGTCCTAATAAACTATTGGGTTAGTGTAGGAGGTGTCTTATTCCTAATAAACTATTGGGTTAGGAGGTGTCTTAGTCCTAATAAACTATTGGGTTGGGAGGTGTCTTAGTCCTAATAAACTATTGGGTTAGTGTAGGAGGTGTCTTAGTCCTAATAAACTATTGGGTTAGTGTAGGAGGTGTCTTAGTCCTAATAAACTATTGGGTTAGGAGGTGTCTTAGTCCTAATAAACTATTGGGTTAGTGTAGGAGGTGTCTTAGTCCTAATAAACTATTGGGTTAGGAGGTGTCTTAGTCCTAATAAACTATTGGGTTAGGAGGTGTCTTAGTCCTAATAAACTATTGGGTTAGTGTAGGAGGTGTCTTAGTCCTAATAAACTATTGGGTTAGTGTAGGAGGTGTCTTAGTCCTAATAAACTATTGGGTTAGGAGTAAGAGGTGTCTTAGTCCTAATAAACTATTGGGTTAGGAGGTGTCTTAGTCCTAATAAACTATTGGGTTAGGAGGTGTCTTAGTCCTAATAAACTATTGGGTTAGTGTAGGAGGTGTCTTAGTCCTATTAAACTATTGGGTTAGGAGGTGTCTTAGTCCTAATAAACTATTGGGTTAGGGGTAAGAGGTGTCTTAGTCCTAATAAACTATTGGGTTAGGAGGTGTCTTAGTCCTAATAAACTATTGGGTTAGGAGGTGTCTTAGTCCTAATAAACTATTGGGTTAGTGTAGGAGGTGTCTTAGTCCTAATAAACTATTGGGTTAGTGTAGGAGGTGTCTTAGTCCTAATAAACTATTGGGTTAGTGTAGGAGGTGTCTTAGTCCTAATAAACTATTGGGTTAGGAGGTGTCTTAGTCCTAATAAACTATTGGGTTAGTGTAGGAGGTGTCTTAGTCCTAATAAACTATTGGGTTAGTGTAGGAGGTGTCTTAGTCCTAATAAACTATTGGGTTCGGAGGGGTCTTAGTCCTAATAAACTATTGGGTTAGGAGGTGTCTTAGTCCTAATAAACTATTGGGTTAGTGTAGGAGGTGTCTTAGTCCTAATAAACTATTGGGTTAGAGTAGGAGGTGTCTTAGTCCTAATAAACTATTGGGTTAGTGTAGGAGGTGTCTAAGTCCTAATAAACTATTGGGTTAGAGTAGGAGGTGTCTTAGTCCTAATAAACTATTGGGTTAGGAGGTGTCTTAGTCCTAATAAACTATTGGGTTAGGAGGTGTCTTAGTCCTAATAAACTATTGGGTTAGGAGGTGTCTTAGTCCTAATAAACTATTGGGTTAGGAGGTGTCTTAGTCCTATTAAACTATTGGGTTAGTGTAGGAGGTGTCTTAGTCCTAATAAACTATTGGGTTAGGAGGTGTCTTAGTCCTAATAAACTATTGGGTTAGTGTAGGAGGTGTCTTAGTCCTAATAAACTATTGGGTTAGGAGGTGTCTTAGTCCTATTAAACTATTGGGTTAGTGTAGGAGGTGTCTTAGTCCTAATAAACTATTGGGTTAGTGTAGGAGGTGTCTTAGTCCTAATAAACTATTGGGTTAGTGTAGGAGGTGTCTTAGTCCTAATAAACTATTGGGTTAGTGTAGGAGGTGTCTTAGTCCTAATAAACTATTGTGTTAGGAGGTGTCTTAGTCCTAATAAACTATTGGGTTAGGAGGTGTCTTAGTCCTAATAAACTATTGGGTTAGTGTAGGAGGTGTCTTAGTCCTAATAAACTATTGGGTTAGTGTAGGAGGTGTCTTAGTCCTAATAAACTATTGGGTTAGTGTAGGAGGTGTCTTAGTCCTAATAAACTATTGGGTTAGGAGGTGTCTTAGTCCTAATAAACTATTGGGTTAGTGTAGGAGGTGTCTTAGTCCTAATAAACTATTGGGTTAGTGTAGGAGGTGTCTTGGTCCTAATAAACTATTGGGTTAGGAGGTGTCTTAGTCCTAATAAACTATTGGGTTAGGAGGTGTCTTAGTCCTAATAAACTATTGGGTTAGGAGGTGTCTTAGTCCTAATAAACTATTGGGTTAGAGTAGGAGGTGTCTTCGTCCTAATAAACTATTGGGTTAGGAGGTGTCTTAGTCCTAATAAATTATTGGGTTAGGAGGTGTCTTAGTCCTAATAAACTATTGGGTTAGTGTAGGAGGTGTCTTAGTCCTAATAAACTATTGGGTTAGTGTAGGAGGTGTCTTAGTCCTAATAAACTATTGGGTTGGGAGGTGTCTTAGTCCTAATAAACTATTGGGTAAGTGTAGGAGGTGTCTAAGTCCTAATAAACTATTGGGTTAGAGTAGGAGATGTCTTAGTCCTAATAAACTATTGGGTTAGGAGGTGTCTTAGTCCTAATAAACTATTGGGTTAGGAGGTGTCTTAGTCCTAATAAACTATTGGGTTAGGAGGTGTCTTAGTCCTAATAAACTATTGGGTTAGGAGGTGTCTTAGTCCTAATAAACTATTGGGTTAGTGTAGGAGGTGTCTTAGTCCTAATAAACTATTGGGTTAGGAGGTGTCTTAGTCCTATTAAACTATTGGGTTAGTGTAGGAGGTGTCTTAGTCCTAATAAACTATTGGGTTAGTGTAGGAGGTGTCTTTGTCCTAATAAACTATTGGGTTAGGAGGTGTCTTAGTCCTAATAAACTATTGTGTTAGGAGGTGTCTTAGTCCTAATAAACTATTGGGTTAGTGTAGGAGGTGTCTTAGTCCTAATAAACTATTGGGTTAGTGTAGGAGGTGCCTTAGTCCTAATAAACTATTGGGTTAGGAGGTGTCTTAGTCCTAATAAACTATTGGGTTAGGAGGTGTCTTAGTCCTAATAAACTATTGGGTTAGTGTAGGAGGTGTCTTAGTCCTAATAAACTATTGGGTTAGTGTAGGAGGTGTCTTTGTCCTAATAAACTATTGGGTTAGGAGGTGTCTTAGTCCTAATAAACTATTGGGTTAGTGTAGGAGGTGTTTTAGTCCTAATAAACTATTGGGTTAGTGTAGGAGGTGTCTTAGTCCTAATAAACTATTGGGTTAGTGTAGGAGGTGTCTTAGTCCTAATAAACTATTGGGTTAGTGTAGGAGGTGTCTTAGTCCTAATAAACTATTGGGTTAGGAGGTGTCTTAGTCCTAATAAACTATTGGGTTAGGAGGTGTCTTAGTCCTAATAAACTATTGGGTTAGTGTAGGAGGTGTCTTAGTCCTAATAAACTATTGGGTTAGTGTAGGAGGTGTCTTAGTCCTAATAAACTATTGGGTTAGGAGTAAGAGGTGTCTTAGTCCTAATAAACTATTGGGTTAGGAGGTGTCTTAGTCCTAATAAACTATTGGGTTAGGAGGTGTCTTAGTCCTAATAAACTATTGGGTTAGTGTAGGAGGTGTCTTAGTCCTATTAAACTATTGGGTTAGGAGGTGTCTTAGTCCTAATAAACTATTGGGTTAGTGTAGGAGGTGTCTTAGTCCTAATAAACTATTGGGTTAGTGTAGGAGGTGTCTTAGTCCTAATAAACTATTGGGTTAGTGTAGGAGGTGTCTTAGTCCTAATAAACTATTGGGTTAGTGTAGGAGGTGTCTTGGTCCTAATAAACTATTGGGTTAGGAGGTGTCTTAGTCCTAATAAACTATTGGGTTAGTGTAGGAGGTGTCTTAGTCCTAATAAACTATTGGGTTAGGAGGTGTCTTAGTCCTATTAAACTATTGGGTTAGTGTAGGAGGTGTCTTAGTCCTATTAAACTATTGGGTTAGTGTAGGAGGTGTCTTAGTCCTAATAAACTATTGGGTTAGGAGGTGTCTTAGTCCTAATAAACTATTGGGTTAGGAGGTGTCTTAGTCCTAATAAACTATTGGGTTAGTGTAGGAGGTGTCTTGGTCCTAATAAACTATTGGGTTAGGAGGTGTCTTAGTCCTAATAAACTATTGGGTTAGGAGGTGTCTCAGTCCTAATAAACTATTGGGTTAGTGTAGGAGGTGTCTTAGTCCTATTAAACTATTGGGTTAGGAGGTGTCTTAGTCCTAATAAACTATTGGGTTAGGAGGTGTCTCAGTCCTAATAAACTATTGGGTTAGTGTAGGAGGTGTCTAAGTCCTAATAAACTATTGGGTTAGGAGGTGTCTTAGTCCTAATAAACTATTGGGTTAGTGTAGGAGGTGTCTTAGTCCTAATAAACTATTGGGTTAGTGTAGGAGGTGTCTTAGTCCTAATAAACTATTGGGTTAGGAGGTGTCTTAGTCCTAATAAACTATTGGGTTAGGAGGTGTCTTAGTCCTAATAAACTATTGGGTTAGTGTAGGAGGTGTCTTTGTCCTAATAAACTATTGGGGTAGGAGGTGTCTTAGTCCTAATAAACTATTGGGTTAGGAGGTGTCTTAGTCCTAATAAACTATTGGGTTAGGAGGTGTCTTAGTCCTAATAAACTATTGGGTTAGGAGGTGTCTTAGTCCTAATAAACTATTGGGTTAGGAGGTGTCTTAGTCCTATTAAACTATTGGGTTAGTGTAGGAGGTGTCTTAGTCCTAATAAACTATTGGGTTAGGAGGTGTCTTAGTCCTAATAAACTATTGGGTTAGTGTAGGAGGTGTCTTAGTCCTAATAAACTATTGGGTTAGGAGGTGTCTTAGTCCTATTAAACTATTGGGTTAGTGTAGGAGGTGTCTTAGTCCTAATAAACTATTGGGTTAGTGTAGGAGGTGTCTTAGTCCTAATAAACTATTGGGTTAGGAGGTGTCTTAGTCCTAATAAACTATTGTGTTAGGAGGTGTCTTAGTCCTAATAAACTATTGGGTTAGTGTAGGAGGTGTCTTAGTCCTAATAAACTATTGGGTTAGTGTAGGAGGTGCCTTAGTCCTAATAAACTATTGGGTTAGGAGGTGTCTTAGTCCTAATAAACTATTGGGTTAGGAGGTGTCTTAGTCCTAATAAACTATTGGGTTAGTGTAGGAGGTGTCTTAGTCCTAATAAACTATTGGGTTAGTGTAGGAGGTGTCTTGGTCCTAATAAACTATTGGGTTAGGAGGTGTCTTAGTCCTAATAAACTATTGGGTTAGTGTAGGAGGTGTTTTAGTCCTAATAAACTATTGGGTTAGTGTAGGAGGTGTCTTAGTCCTAATAAACTATTGGGTTAGTGTAGGAGGTGTCTTAGTCCTAATAAACTATTGGGTTAGTGTAGGAGGTGTCTTAGTCCTAATAAACTATTGGGTTAGGAGGTGTCTTAGTCCTAATAAACTATTGGGTTAGGAGGTGTCTTAGTCCTAATAAACTATTGGGTTAGTGTAGGAGGTGTCTTAGTCCTAATAAACTATTGGGTTAGTGTAGGAGGTGTCTTAGTCCTAATAAACTATTGGGTTAGGAGTAAGAGGTGTCTTAGTCCTAATAAACTATTGGGTTAGGAGGTGTCTTAGTCCTAATAAACTATTGGGTTAGGAGGTGTCTTAGTCCTAATAAACTATTGGGTTAGTGTAGGAGGTGTCTTAGTCCTATTAAACTATTGGGTTAGGAGGTGTCTTAGTCCTAATAAACTATTGGGTTAGTGTAGGAGGTGTCTTAGTCCTAATAAACTATTGGGTTAGTGTAGGAGGTGTCTTAGTCCTAATAAACTATTGGGTTAGTGTAGGAGGTGTCTTAGTCCTAATAAACTATTGGGTTAGTGTAGGAGGTGTCTTGGTCCTAATAAACTATTGGGTTAGGAGGTGTCTTAGTCCTAATAAACTATTGGGTTAGTGTAGGAGGTGTCTTAGTCCTAATAAACTATTGGGTTAGGAGGTGTCTTAGTCCTATTAAACTATTGGGTTAGTGTAGGAGGTGTCTTAGTCCTATTAAACTATTGGGTTAGTGTAGGAGGTGTCTTAGTCCTAATAAACTATTGGGTTAGGAGGTGTCTTAGTCCTAATAAACTATTGGGTTAGGAGGTGTCTTAGTCCTAATAAACTATTGGGTTAGTGTAGGAGGTGTCTTGGTCCTAATAAACTATTGGGTTAGGAGGTGTCTTAGTCCTAATAAACTATTGGGTTAGGAGGTGTCTCAGTCCTAATAAACTATTGGGTTAGTGTAGGAGGTGTCTTAGTCCTATTAAACTATTGGGTTAGGAGGTGTCTTAGTCCTAATAAACTATTGGGTTAGGAGGTGTCTCAGTCCTAATAAACTATTGGGTTAGTGTAGGAGGTGTCTAAGTCCTAATAAACTATTGGGTTAGGAGGTGTCTTAGTCCTAATAAACTATTGGGTTAGTGTAGGAGGTGTCTTAGTCCTAATAAACTATTGGGTTAGTGTAGGAGGTGTCTTAGTCCTAATAAACTATTGGGTTAGGAGGTGTCTTAGTCCTAATAAACTATTGGGTTAGGAGGTGTCTTAGTCCTAATAAACTATTGGGTTAGTGTAGGAGGTGTCTTTGTCCTAATAAACTATTGGGGTAGGAGGTGTCTTAGTCCTAATAAACTATTGGGTTAGGAGGTGTCTTAGTCCTAATAAACTATTGGGTTAGGAGGTGTCTTAGTCCTAATAAACTATTGGGTTAGGAGGTGTCTTAGTCCTAATAAACTATTGGGTTAGGAGGTGTCTTAGTCCTATTAAACTATTGGGTTAGGAGGTGTCTTAGTCCTAATAAACTATTGGGTTAGTGTAGGAGGTGTCTTAGTCCTAATAAACTATTGGGTTAGGAGGTGTCTTAGTCCTATTAAACTATTGGGTTAGGAGGTGTCTTAGTCCTATTAAACTATTGGGTTAGGAGGTGTCTTAGTCCTAATAAACTATTGTGTTAGGAGGTGTCTTAGTCCTAATAAACTATTGGGTTAGGAGGTGTCTTAGTCCTAATAAACTATTGGGTTAGGAGGTGTCTTAGTCCTAATAAACTATTGGGTTAGTGTAGGAGGTGTCTTAGTCCTAATAAACTATTGGGTTAGGGTTAGGAGGTGTCTTAGTCCTAATAAACTATTGGGTTAGGAGGTGTCTTAGTCCTAATAAACTATTGGGTTAGGAGGTGTCTTAGTCCTAATAAACTATTGGGTTAGGAGGTGTCTTAGTCCTAATAAACTATTGGGTTAGGAGGTGTCTTAGTCCTAATAAACTATTGGGTTAGGAGGTGTCTTAGTTTTAATAAACTATTGGGTTAGGAGGTGTCTTAGTCCTAATAAACTATTGGGTTAGGAGGTGTCTTAGTCCTAATAAACTATTGGGTTAGGAGGTGTCTTAGTCCTATTAAACTATTGGGTTAGGAGGTGTCTTAGTCCTAATAAACTATTGGGTTAGTGTAGGAGGTGTCTTAGTCCTAATAAACTATTGGGTTAGGAGGTGTCTTAGTCCTAATAAACTATTGGGTAAGTGTAGCAGGTGTTTTAGTCCTAATTAACTATTGGGTTGGGAGGTGTCTCACACGTAACCCAAACCGCGTGCGCCATCGTGCACTATCGTGCAAAAAGGTATTTTGTCCCCCTACACCAAATGCGATCACGACACGCAGGTTAAATATCAAAACAAACTCTGAACCAGTGACATTAATTTGGGCACAGGTCGAAAAGCATTAAATATGTATGGCAATTTAGCTAGTTAGCTTGCACTTGCTAGCTAACATTAATTTGGCCTATTTAGCTAGCTTGCTGTTGCTAGCTAATTTGTCCTGGGATATAAACATTGAGTTGTTATTTTACCTGAAATGCACAAGGACCTCTTCTCCGACAATTAATCCACACATAAAACGGCCAACCGAATCGTTTCTAGTCATCTCTCCTTCCAGGCTTTTTCATCGTTTAAATTATATGGTGATCACATCTAAACTTTCATTGTATTACCACGACAACCGGCAACAAAGTTCGTCTTTCAATCACCCACGTGGGTATAACCAATGAGGAGATGGCACATGGGTACCTGCTTCTATAAACCAATGAGGAGATGGGAGAAGCAGGACTTTCAGCGCGATCTGCGTCAGAAATAGGAATGACTTCTATTTTAGCCCCTGGCAACGCAGACGCTCGTTGGTGTGATTAACCTGGCGGAACCCCACCCACATTCCACTGAAAAGGCAGTGCGCGAAATTCAAAAAATATATTTTTTTAATATTTAACTTTCACACATTAACAAGTCCAATACAGCAAATGAAAGATAAACATCTTGTGAATCCAGCCAACATGTCAGATTTTTTAAATGTTTTACAGTGAAAACACCACGTATATTTGTTAGCTCACCACCAAATACAAAAAAGCACAGACATTTCTTTAACAGCACAGGTAGTATGCACAAAACCCCCAAATAGAGATAGAATTAGTCACTAACCAAGAAACAACTTCATCAGATGACAGTCTTATAACATGTTATACAATAAATCTATGTTTGGTTCGAAAAATGTGCATATTTCAGGTATAAATCATAGTTTTACATTGCAGCTACAATCACAAATAGCACCGAAGCAGCAAGAATAACTACAGAGAGCAACGTGAAATACCTAAATACTCATCATAAAACATACATGGTGTACAGCAAATGAAAGATAAACATCTTGTGAATCCAACCAATATTTCAGATTTTTTAAGTGTTTTACAGCGAAAACACAATATAGCATTATATTAGTTTACTACAATAGCCAACCACACAACCGCATTCATTCACCGCAAAGGTAGCGATCGCAAAAAAACAGCAAAAGATATAAAATTATTCACTAACCTTGACAAACTTCATCAGATGACAGTCCTATAACATCATGTTACACAATACATATATGTTTTGTTCAAAATGTGCATATTTAGCGGTACAAATCGTGGTTTTACAATGTGAATACGTAGCCAAACTGCACAAAATTATCCGGATATATTTCTGACACACCTAATCTAATCAAAGAACTCATCATATACTTTACTAAAAAATACATGTTGTACAGCAAATGAAACATACACTAGTTCTTAATGCAATCGCCGTGTTAGAATTATAAAAATAACTTTAGTACGACATACAGCTTACGTTATAGCGAGACAGCGCCTGCAATGAAGGCGTAAAATAGTACTAAACATTTTCCACAGAAATACGAAATAACATCATAAATGGTTCCTACTTTTGCTGAGCTTCCATCAGAATGTTGCACAAGGAGTCCTTTGTCCAGAATAATCGTTGTTTGGTTGTAGAATGTCCTCTTCTCCTGTCGAATTAGCAACCAAAGCTAGCCAAGTGGTGCGAAGTTGTCCATCTTCACCTAACGCAGAGAACGGAAAACGCCAAAACTCCCGATAAACGTTCAATAATCTGATAAAACTACTTTAAAAAAACATACTTTACGATGATATTATCACATGTATCAAATAAAATCAAAGCCGGAGATATTAGCCGTCTATACCGAAAGCTTTTCAGAAGGCAATCCAGGGTTCCTTCCCGCGCCTTACTGAACAAAGGAAATTTGGAGTCACGTCATTCCAAGAGCTCTTGTTCGACCTCAGATCAAGCTAGACACCCCATTCCACCTCCCACTGCCTGTTGACATCTAGTGGAAGGCGTATGAAGTGCATGTATATCCATAGATTTCAAGCAAATGAATAGGAAGGCCCTGGAACAGAGCCTCGATTTCAGATTTTTCACTTCCTGACAGGAAGTTTGCTGCAAAATGAGTTCTGTTTTACTCACAGATATAATTCAAACGGTTTTAGAAACTTGAGAGTGTTTTCTATCCAATAGTAATAATAATATGCATATTGTATGATCTAGAATAGAGTACGAGGCCGTTTAAATTTGGCTATTTTTTTTCCCAAAGTGAAAATAGCGCCCCCCCTATCCCAAAGAAGTTAACAGTGTGATTATTATATATTTATTTTAAGTATTAGGTGAACAAATGATAAGTAAAGAAATAAAAGCAGTAAAAAAGACAGTAAAAAATGTCAGTAGAGAGGCTATATACAGTAGAGGCTATATACAGTAGAGGCTATATACAGTAGAGGCTATATACAGTAGAGGCTAAATACAGTAGAGGCTATATACAGTAGAGAGGCTATATACAGTAGAGAGGCTATATACAGTAGAGAGGCTATATACAGTAGGGAGGCTATATACAGTAGGGAGGCTATATACAGTAGAGGCTATATACAGTAGAGGCTATATACAGTAGAGGCTCTATACAGTAGAGGCTCTATACAGTAGAGGCTCTATACAGTAGGGAGGCTATATATAGTAGGGAGGCTATAACAGTAGTGAGGCTATATATAGTAGAGGCTATATATAGTAGAGGCTATAACAATAGTGAGGCTATAATAATAGTGGCTATATACAGTAGGGAGGCTATATACAGTAGGGAAGCTATATACTGTAGAGGCTATATACAGTAGAGAGGCTATATACAGTAGAGAGGCTATATACAGTAGGGAGGCTATATACTGTAGAGGCTATATACAGTAGAGAGGCTATATACAGTAGAGAGGCTATATACAGTAGAGAGGCTATATACAGTAGAGAGGCTATATACAGTAGAGAGGCTATATACAGTAGAGAGGCTATATACAGTAGAGAGGCTATATACAGTAGAGAGGCTCTATACAGTAGAGAGGCTCTATACAATAGGGAGGCTCTATACAGTAGAGAGGCTCTATACAGTAGAGAGGCTCTATACAATAGGGAGGCTCTATACAGTAGAGAGGCTCTATACAGTAGAGAGGCTCTATACAGTAGAGAGGCTCTATACAGTAGAGAGGCTCTATACAATAGGGAGGCTCTATACAGTAGAGAGGCTCTATACAGTAGAGAGGCTCTATACAGTAGAGAGGCTCTATACAGTAGAGAGGCTATATACAATACTGAGGCTATATACATGCAACCAGTTAGTTGTGCTGATTGAGGTAGTATGTAAATGTAGGTATGGTTAAAGTGACTATGCATATAGGATAAACAGAGAGTAGCAGCAGCGTAAAAGAGGTGGGGGGGGTGGGTAGCGGGACACAATGCAGATAGTCCAGGTAGCCAATGTGTGGGGACACCGGTTAGTCGGGCTAATTTAGGTAGTATGTACATGAATGTTTTGTTAGTGACTATGTATATATGATAAACGGAGTAGCAGCAGCATAAAAGAGGGGTTGGGTTGGGTAGCCATTTGATTACCTGTTCAGGAGTCTTATGGCTTGGTAGTAAAAACTGTTGAGAAGCCTTTTGGTCCTAGACTTGGCGCTCCGGTACCGCTTGCCATGCGGTAGTAGAGAGAACAGTTTATGACTGGGGTGGCTGGGGTCTTTGACACTTTTTAGGGACTTCCTCTGACACCGCCTATTATATAGGTCCTGGATGGCAGGCAGCTTAGCCCCAGTGATGTACTGGGCCGTACGCACTACCGTCTGTAGTGCCTTGCGGTCGGAGACCGAGCAGTTGCCGTACCAGGCAGTGATGCAACCAGTCAGGATGCTCTCAATGTTGCAGCTGTTGAACCTTTTGAGGATCTGAGGACGCATGCCAAATCTTTC
This sequence comes from Salvelinus fontinalis, assembly GCF_029448725.1. NCBI lineage: Eukaryota > Metazoa > Chordata > Actinopteri > Salmoniformes > Salmonidae > Salvelinus > Salvelinus fontinalis. The sequence goes on from NC_074678.1 coordinate 13,339,115, forward strand.
CAGTCTCCCGAGGGGGGAATAGGTTTTGTCGTGCCCTCTTCACGACTGTCTTGGTGTGTTTGGACCATTCTAGTTTGTTGGTGATGTGTGAAGTGGACACCAAGGAACTTGAAGCTCTCAACCTGCTCCACTACAACCCCGGCGATGAGAATGGGGGCGTGCTTGGTCCTCCTTTTCCTGTAGTCCTTAGTCTTGATCACGTTGAGGGAGAGGTTGTGGTCCTGGCACCACACTAGCCACGTGGGTGAACAGGGAGTACAGGAGGGGACTGAGCACGCACCCCTGAGGGGCTCGAGTGTTGAGGATCAGTGTGGCAGATTTGTAGTTACCTACCCTTACCTCCTGGGGGCGGCCCGTCAGGAAGTCCAGGATCCAGTTGCAGAGGGAGGTGTTTAGTCCCAGGATCCTTAGCTTAGTGATGTTGAACGCAGAGCTGTAGTCAATGAATAGCATTCTCACGTAGGTGTTCTTTTGTCCAGGTGGGAAAGGGCAGTGTGGAGTGCAATAGCGATTGCATCATCTGTGGATCTGTTTGGGTGGTATGCAAATTGAGTGGGTCTAAGGTTTCTAGGATAATGGTGTTGATGTGAGCAATGACCAGTCTTTCAAAGCATTTCATGGCTACAGACGTGAGTGCTACGGGTCGGTAGTCATTTAAGCAGGTTACCTTAGTGTTCTTGGGCACAGGGACTATGGTGGTCTGCTTGAAACAGGTAGGTATTACAGACTCAATCAGGGACATGTTGAAAATGTCTGTGAAAACACCTGCCAGTTGGTCAGCACATGCCCGGAGCACACGTCCTGGTATTAGGCACATCTGGCCCCGCAGGCTTGTGAATGTTGACCTGTTTAAAGGTCTTACTCATGTCGGCTACGGAGAGCGTGATCACACAGTCGTCCGGAACAGCTGGTGCTCTCATGCATGCCTTTTGGGTGAGCGGTTTCCACGAAAGCCACGAAAAGTATAGATGAAAACTCTCTTGGCAAATAGTGTGGTCTGCAGTTTATCATAAGATACTCTACTTTAGGCGAGCAAAATCTAGAGACTTCCTTAGATTTCGTGCACCAGCTATTGTTTACAAATATGCACAGATCGCCCCCCCCCCCCCCCCCCCCTCGTCTTACCGGAGTGTGCTGTTCTATCTAGCGGGTGCAGCGTATATCCCGTAGCTGAATATCCATGTCGTCATTCAGCCACAATTCCGTGAAACATAAGATATTACAGTTGATGTCCCGATATTCGTAATTTATTGTCCACTGATTGCACATTGGTGAGTAATATTGATGGTAACGACTACTTTCCCACTCGCCTTCTGCGGCTCCTTACGAGTCACCCTGTTCTGTGTCCTCTGTTCCTGTGTCTCTTCCTCTTTCCAATAACTGGGATTATGGCCTTTGTTTGGAGAACGTCCTTCTTGTTGAAGAAAAGATCTTTGTCTAATCCGAGGTGAGTGATCGCTGTCCTGATATTTTTTTCCGTAACATACGGTGACAGAAACATTATGTACAGTCGTGGTCAAAAGTTTTGAGAATGACAAATATACATTTTCACAAAGTTTGCTGCTTCAGTGTCTTTAGATATTTTTGTCAGGTGGAATACTGAAGTATAATTACAAGCATTTCATAACTGTCAAAGGCTTTTATTGACAATTACATGAAGTTGATGCAAAGAGTCAATATTTGCAGTGTTGACCCTTCTTTTTCAAGACCTCTGCAGTCCGCCCTGGCATGCTGTCAATTAACTTCTGGGCCACATCCTGACTGATGGCAGCCCATTCTTGCATAATCAATGCTTGGAGTTTGTCAGAATTTGTGGGTTTTTGTTTGTCCACCTGCCTCTTGAGGATTGACCACAAGTGCTCAATGGGATTAAGGTCTGGGGAGTTTCCTGGCCATGGACCCAAATATCGATGTTTTGTACCCCGAGCCACTTAGTTATCACTTTTGCCTTATGGCAAGGTGCTCCATCATGCTGGAAAAGGCATTGTTCGTCACCAAACTGTTCCTGGATGGTTGAGAGAAGTTGCTCTCGGAGGATGTGTTGGTACCATTCTTTATTCATGGCTGTGTTCTTAGGCAAAATTGTGAGTGAGCTCACTCCCTTGGCTGAGAAGCAACCCCACACATGAATGGTCTCAGGATGCTTTACTGTTGGCACTGTTGGCAGGACTGATGGTAGCGCTCACCTTGTCTTCTCCGGACAAGCTTTTTTTCCGGATGCCCCAAACAATCGTAAAGGGGATTAATCAGAGAAAATGACTTTACCCCAGTCCTCAGCAGTCCAATCCCTGTACCTTTTGCAGAATATCAGTCTGTCCCTGATGTTTTTCGTGGAGAGAAGTGGCTTCTTTGCTACCCTTCTTGACACCAGGCCATCCTCCAAAAGTCTTCTCCTCACTGTGCGTGCAGATGCACTCACACCTGCCTGCTGCCAACCTGAGCAAGCTCTGTACTGGTGGTGCCCCGATCCCGCAGCTGAATCAACTTTAGGAGACGGTCCTGGCGCTTGCTGGACTTTATTGGGCGCCCTGAAGCCTTCTTCACAACAATTGAACCGCTCTCCTTGAAGTTCTTGATGATCCGATAAATGGCTGATTTGGGTGCAATCTTACTGGCAGCAATATCCTTGCCTGTGAAGCCCTTTTTGTGCAAAGCAATGATGACGGCACGTGTTTCCTTACAGGTAACCATGGTTGACAGAGGAAGAACAATGATTCCAAGCACCATCCTCCTTTTGAAGCTTCCAGTCTGTTATTCGAACTCAATCAGCATGACAGAGTGATCTCCAGCCTTGTCCTCGTCAACACTCACACCTGTGTTAACGAGAGAATCACTGACATGATGTCAGCTGGTCCTTTTGTGGCAGGGTTGAAATGCAGTGGAAATGTTTTTTGAGGATTTAGTTAATTTGCATGGCAAAGAGGGACTTGCAATTCATCTGATCACTCTTCATAACATTCTGGAGTACGCGCAAATTACCATCATACAAACTGAGGCAGCAGACTTTGTGAAAATTAATATTTGTGTCATTCTTAAAACTTTTGGCCACGACTGTACGAAATAAGTTACAAATAACGCGAAAACCCCGCACAAATGCACAATTGGTTGGGCTCCCGTAAAACTGCTGCCATTTCTTCCGCCGCCATTTTCGATGTTGGGTTAGGGTATGAAGTACCTATTGGCTAGGTGGTGTGTATTGTCTTAGGAGTTTTCTTAGTACAAATTCACTATTGGGTTGGGGTAGGAAGTGTCTTAGTACTAATATAGTGTCTCATGTCTAGGGCCCTAACCCTTGGTAGACGCTTCATTTGTAGGACCTAACCCTGTTCCTGTACAAATGTCTTACGTCCAGGGTATCAAAGCCAGCAACAGCAGCCTCGTCCATCACAGAAGACTCCAGCTGCAAGCTGAAGGAGGCCGTCCGCAGCAGAGTGAGCGTCTGCACCTTCACCAGCCCTGAATACCTTCCCTGGAGGATTGGACACAGGACAGGTGGGTTAGGGTTAAAGGGGGTACTATCCTCTCATCCTCACCATGTAATACTGTCCTCTACCTCTAACCCTACTCATCCTCACCATGTAATACTGTCCTCTACCTCTAACCCTACTCATCCTCACCATGTAATACTGTCCTCTACCTCTAACCCTACTCATCCTCACCATGTAATACTGTCCTCTACCTCTAACCCTACTCATCCTCACCATGTAATACTGTCCTCCTCTAACCCTACTCATCCTCACCATGTAATACTGTCCTCCTCTACCTCTAACCCTACTCATCCTCACCATGTAATACTGTCCTCCTCTACCTCTAACCCTACTCATCCTCACCATGTAATACTGTCCTCCTCTACCTCTAACCCTACTCATCCTCACCATGTAATACTGTCCTCCTCTACCTCTAACCCTACTCATCCTCACCATGTAATACTGTCCTCCTCTACCTCTAACCCTACTCATCCTCACCATGTAATACTGTCCTCCTCTACCTCTAACCCTACTCATCCTCACCATGTAATACTGTCCTCCTCTACCTCTAACCCTACTCATCCTCACCATGTAATACTGTCCTCCTCTACCTCTAACCCTACTCATCCTCACCATGTAATACTGTCCTCCTCTACCTCTAACCCTACTCATCCTCACCATGTAATACTGTCCTCCTCTACCTCTAACCCTACTCATCCTCACCATGTAATACTGTCCTCTACCTCTAACCCTACTCATCCTCACCATGTAATACTGTCCTCTACCTCTAACCCTACTCATCCTCACCATGTAATACTGTCCTCCTCTACCTCTAACCCTACTCATCCTCACCATGTAATACTGTCCTCTACCTCTAACCCTACTCATCCTCACCATGTAATACTGTCCTCCTCTACCTCTAACCCTACTCATTCTCACCATGTAATACTGTCCTCCTCTACCTCTAACCCTACTCATCCTCACCATGTAATACTGTCCTCCTCTACCTCTAACCCTACTCATCCTCACCATGTAATACTGTCCTCCTCTACCTCTAACCCTACTCATCCTCACCATGTAATACTGTCCTCCTCTACCTCTAACCCTACTCATCCTCACCATGTAATACTGTCCTCTACCTCTAACCCTACTCATCCTCACCATGTAATACTGTCCTCTACCTCTAACCCTACTCATCCTCACCATGTAATACTGTCCTCTACCTCTAACCCTACTCATCCTCACCATGTAATACTGTCCTCTACCTCTAACCCTACTCATCCTCACCATGTAATACTGTCCTCTACCTCTAACCCTACTCATCCTCACCATGTAATACTGTCCTCCTCTAACCCTACTCATCCTCACCATGTAATACTGTCCTCTACCTCTAACCCTACTCATCCTCACCATGTAATACTGTCCTCCTCTACCTCTAACCCTACTCATCCTCACCATGTAATACTGTCCTCCTCTACCTCTAACCCTACTCATCCTCACCATGTAATACTGTCCTCCTCTACCTCTAACCCTACTCATCCTCACCATGTAATACTGTCCTCTACCTCTAACCCTACTCATCCTCACCATGTAATACTGTCCTCTACCTCTAACCCTACTCATCCTCACCATGTAATACTGTCCTCCTCTACCTCTAACCCTACTCATCCTCACCATGTAATACTGTCCTCCTCTACCTCTAACCCTACTCATCCTCACCATGTAATACTGTCCTCCTCTACCTCTAACCCTACTCATCCTCACCATGTAATACTGTCCTCCTCTACCTCTAACCCTACTCATCCTCACCATGTAATACTGTCCTCCTCTACCTCTAACCCTACTCATCCTCACCATGTAATACTGTCCTCCTCTACCTCTAACCCTACTCATCCTCACCATGTAATACTGTCCTCCTCTAACCCTACTCATCCTCACCATGTAATACTGTCCTCTACCTCTAACCCTACTCATCCTCACCATGTAATACTGTCCTCTACCTCTAACCCTACTCATCCTCACCATGTAATACTGTCCTCCTCTACCTCTAACCCTACTCATCCTCACCATGTAATACTGTCCTCCTCTACCTCTAACCCTACTCATCCTCACCATGTAATACTGTCCTCCTCTACCTCTAACCCTACTCATCCTCACCATGTAATACTGTCCTCCTCTACCTCTAACCCTACTCATCCTCACCATGTAATACTGTCCTCCTCTACCTCTAACCCTACTCATCCTCACCATGTAATACTGTCCTCCTCTACCTCTAACCCTACTCATCCTCACCATGTAATACTGTCCTCCTCTACCTCTAACCCTACTCATCCTCACCATGTAATACTGTCCTCTACCTCTAACCCTACTCATCCTCACCATGTAATACTGTCCTCCTCTAACCCTACTCATCCTCACCATGTAATACTGTCCTCCTCTACCTCTAACCCTACTCATCCTCACCATGTAATACTGTCCTCCTCTACCTCTAACCCTACTCATCCTCACCATGTAATACTGTCCTCCTCTACCTCTAACCCTACTCATCCTCACCATGTAATACTGTCCTCCTCTACCTCTAACCCTACTCATCCTCACCATGTAATACTGTCCTCCTCTACCTCTAACCCTACTCATCCTCACCATGTAATACTGTCCTCTACCTCTAACCCTACTCATCCTCACCATGTAATACTGTCCTCTACCTCTAACCCTACTCATCCTCACCATGTAATACTGTCCTCCTCTACCTCTAACCCTACTCATCCTCACCATGTAATACTGTCCTCCTCTACCTCTAACCCTACTCATCCTCACCATGTAATACTGTCCTCCTCTACCTCTAACCCTACTCATCCTCACCATGTAATACTGTCCTCTACCTCTAACCCTACTCATCCTCACCATGTAATACTGTCCTCCTCTACCTCTAACCCTACTCATCCTCACCATGTAATACTGTCCTCTACCTCTAACCCTACTCATCCTCACCATGTAATACTGTCCTCCTCTACCTCTAACCCTACTCATCCTCACCATGTAATACTGTCCTCTACCTCTAACCCTACTCATCCTCACCATGTAATACTGTCCTCCTCTACCTCTAACCCTACTCATCCTCACCATGTAATACTGTCCTCCTCTACCTCTAACCCTACTCATCCTCACCATGTAATACTGTCCTCCTCTAACCCTACTCATCCTCACCATGTAATACTGTCCTCCTCTAACCCTACTCATCCTCACCATGTAATACTGTCCTCCTCTACCTCTAACCCTACTCATCCTCACCATGTAATACTGTCCTCCTCTACCTCTAACCCTACTCATCCTCACCATGTAATACTGTCCTCTCTACCTCTAACCCTACTCATCCTCACCATGTAATACTGTCCTCCTCTACCTCTAACCCTACTCATCCTCACCATGTAATACTGTCCTCCTCTACCTCTAACCCTACTCATCCTCACCATGTAATACTGTCCTCCTCTACCTCTAACCCTACTCATCCTCACCATGTAATACTGTCCTCCTCTACCTCTAACCCTACTCATCCTCACCATGTAATACTGTCCTCCTCTACCTCTAACCCTACTCATCCTCACCATGTAATACTGTCCTCTACCTCTAACCCTACTCATCCTCACCATGTAATACTGTCCTCTACCTCTAACCCTACTCATCCTCACCATGTAATACTGTCCTCCTCTACCTCTAACCCTACTCATCCTCACCATGTAATACTGTCCTCCTCTACCTCTAACCCTACTCATCCTCACCATGTAATACTGTCCTCCTCTACCTCTAACCCTACTCATCCTCACCATGTAATACTGTCCTCCTCTACCTCTAACCCTACTCATCCTCACCATGTAATACTGTCCTCCTCTACCTCTAACCCTACTCATCCTCACCATGTAATACTGTCCTCCTCTACCTCTAACCCTACTCATCCTCACCATGTAATACTGTCCTCTACCTCTAACCCTACTCATCCTCACCATGTAATACTGTCCTCTACCTCTAACCCTACTCATCCTCACCATGTAATACTGTCCTCTACCTCTAACCCTACTCATCCTCACCATGTAATACTGTCCTCTACCTCTAACCCTACTCATCCTCACCATGTAATACTGTCCTCTACCTCTAACCCTACTCATCCTCACCATGTAATACTGTCTCTCCTCTAACCCTACTCATCCTCACCATGTAATACTGTCCTCTACCTCTAACCCTACTCATCCTCACCATGTAATACTGTCCTCCTCTACCTCTAACCCTACTCATCCTCACCATGTAATACTGTCCTCTACCTCTAACCCTACTCATCCTCACCATGTAATACTGTCCTCCTCTACCTCTAACCCTACTCATCCTCACCATGTAATACTGTCCTCCTCTACCTCTAACCCTACTCATCCTCACCATGTAATACTGTCCTCCTCTACCTCTAACCCTACTCATCCTCACCATGTAATACTGTCCTCCTCCTCTAACCCTACTCATCCTCACCATGTAATACTGTCCTCCTCTACCTCTAACCCTACTCATCCTCACCATGTAATACTGTCCTCTACCTCTAACCCTACTCATCCTCACCATGTAATACTGTCCTCCTCTAACCCTACTCATCCTCACCATGTAATACTGTCCTCCTCTACCTCTAACCCTACTCATCCTCACCATGTAATACTGTCCTCTACCTCTAACCCTACTCATCCTCACCATGTAATACTGTCCTCCTCTACCTCTAACCCTACTCATCCTCACCATGTAATACTGTCCTCCTCTACCTCTAACCCTACTCATCCTCACCATGTAATACTGTCCTCCTCTACCTCTAACCCTACTCATCCTCACCATGTAATACTGTCCTCCTCTACCTCTAACCCTACTCATCCTCACCATGTAATACTGTCCTCCTCTACCTCTAACCCTACTCATCCTCACCATGTAATACTGTCCTCCTCTACCTCTAACCCTACTCATCCTCACCATGTAATACTGTCCTCCTCTACCTCTAACCCTACTCATCCTCACCATGTAATACTGTCCTCCTCTACCTCTAACCCTACTCATCCTCACCATGTAATACTGTCCTCCTCTACCTCTAACCCTACTCATCCTCACCATGTAATACTGTCCTCTACCTCTAACCCTACTCATCCTCACCATGTAATACTGTCCTCTACCTCTAACCCTACTCATCCTCACCATGTAATACTGTCCTCCTCTACCTCTAACCCTACTCATCCTCACCATGTAATACTGTCCTCCTCTACCTCTAACCCTACTCATCCTCACCATGTAATACTGTCCTCCTCTACCTCTAACCCTACTCATCCTCACCATGTAATACTGTCCTCCTCTACCTCTAACCCTACTCATCCTCACCATGTAATACTGTCCTCCTCTACCTCTAACCCTACTCATCCTCACCATGTAATACTGTCCTCTACCTCTAACCCTACTCATCCTCACCATGTAATACTGTCCTCTACCTCTAACCCTACTCATCCTCACCATGTAATACTGTCCTCCTCTACCTCTAACCCTACTCATCCTCACCATGTAATACTGTCCTCCTCTACCTCTAACCCTACTCATCCTCACCATGTAATACTGTCCTCTACCTCTAACCCTACTCATCCTCACCATGTAATACTGTCCTCCTCTACCTCTAACCCTACTCATCCTCACCATGTAATACTGTCCTCCTCTACCTCTAACCCTACTCATCCTCACCATGTAATACTGTCCTCCTCTACCTCTAACCCTACTCATCCTCACCATGTAATACTGTCCTCCTCTACCTCTAACCCTACTCATCCTCACCATGTAATACTGTCCTCTACCTCTAACCCTACTCATCCTCACCATGTAATACTGTCCTCCTCTACCTCTAACCCTACTCATCCTCACCATGTAATACTGTCCTCTACCTCTAACCCTACTCATCCTCACCATGTAATACTGTCCTCCTCTACCTCTAACCCTACTCATCCTCACCATGTAATACTGTCCTCCTCTACCTCTAACCCTACTCATCCTCACCATGTAATACTGTCCTCCTACCTCTAACCCTACTCATCCTCACCATGTAATACTGTCCTCCTCTACCTCTAACCCTACTCATCCTCACCATGTAATACTGTCCTCCTCTACCTCTAACCCTACTCATCCTCACCATGTAATACTGTCCTCCTCTACCTCTAACCCTACTCATCCTCACCATGTAATACTGTCCTCCTCTAACCCTACTCATCCTCACCATGTAATACTGTCCTCTACCTCTAACCCTACTCATCCTCACCATGTAATACTGTCCTCCTCTACCTCTAACCCTACTCATCCTCACCATGTAATACTGTCCTCTACCTCTAACCCTACTCATCCTCACCATGTAATACTGTCCTCCTCTACCTCTAACCCTACTCATCCTCACCATGTAATACTGTCCCTCTACCTCTAACCCTACTCATCCTCACCATGTAATACTGTCCTCCTCTACCTCTAACCCTACTCATCCTCACCATGTAATACTGTCCTCTACCTCTAACCCTACTCATCCTCACCATGTAATACTGTCCTCTACCTCTAACCCTACTCATCCTCACCATGTAATACTGTCCTCTACCTCTAACCCTACTCATCCTCACCATGTAATACTGTCCTCCTCTACCTCTAACCCTACTCATCCTCACCATGTAATACTGTCCTCCTCTACCTCTAACCCTACTCATCCTCACCATGTAATACTGTCCTCCTCTACCTCTAACCCTACTCATCCTCACCATGTAATACTGTCCTCCTCTACCTCTAACCCTACTCATCCTCACCATGTAATACTGTCCTCTACCTCTAACCCTACTCATCCTCACCATGTAATACTGTCCTCCTCTAACCCTACTCATCCTCACCATGTAATACTGTCCTCCTCTACCTCTAACCCTACTCATCCTCACCATGTAATACTGTCCTCCTCTACCTCTAACCCTACTCATCCTCACCATGTAATACTGTCCTCCTCTACCTCTAACCCTACTCATCCTCACCATGTAATACTGTCCTCCTCTACCTCTAACCCTACTCATCCTCACCATGTAATACTGTCCTCCTCTACCTCTAACCCTACTCATCCTCACCATGTAATACTGTCCTCCTCTACCTCTAACCCTACTCATCCTCACCATGTAATACTGTCCTCTCTACCTCTAACCCTACTCATCCTCACCATGTAATACTGTCCTCCTCTACCTCTAACCCTACTCATCCTCACCATGTAATACTGTCCTCCTCTACCTCTAACCCTACTCATCCTCACCATGTAATACTGTCCTCCTCTACCTCTAACCCTACTCATCCTCACCATGTAATACTGTCCTCCTCTACCTCTAACCCTACTCATCCTCACCATGTAATACTGTCCTCCTCTACCTCTAACCCTACTCATCCTCACCATGTAATACTGTCCTCCTCTACCTCTAACCCTACTCATCCTCACCATGTAATACTGTCCTCCTCTACCTCTAACCCTACTCATCCTCACCATGTAATACTGTCCTCCTCTACCTCTAACCCTACTCATCCTCACCATGTAATACTGTCCTCCTCTACCTCTAACCCTACTCATCCTCACCATGTAATACTGTCCTCTACCTCTAACCCTACTCATCCTCACCATGTAATACTGTCCTCCTCTACCTCTAACCCTACTCATCCTCACCATGTAATACTGTCCTCCTCTACCTCTAACCCTACTCATCCTCACCATGTAATACTGTCCTCCTCTACCTCTAACCCTACTCATCCTCACCATGTAATACTGTCCTCCTCTACCTCTAACCCTACTCATCCTCACCATGTAATACTGTCCTCCTCTACCTCTAACCCTACTCATCCTCACCATGTAATACTGTCCTCCTCTACCTCTAACCCTACTCATCCTCACCATGTAATACTGTCCCTCTACCTCTAACCCTACTCATCCTCACCATGTAATACTGTCCTCCTCTACCTCTAACCCTACTCATCCTCACCATGTAATACTGTCCTCTACCTCTAACCCTACTCATCCTCACCATGTAATACTGTCCTCTACCTCTAACCCTACTCATCCTCACCATGTAATACTGTCCTCCTACCTCTAACCCTACTCATCCTCACCATGTAATACTGTCCTCCTCTACCTCTAACCCTACTCATCCTCACCATGTAATACTGTCCTCCTCTACCTCTAACCCTACTCATCCTCACCATGTAATACTGTCCTCCTCTACCTCTAACCCTACTCATCCTCACCATGTAATACTGTCCTCCTCTACCTCTAACCCTACTCATCCTCACCATGTAATACTGTCCTCCTCTACCTCTAACCCTACTCATCCTCACCATGTAATACTGTCCTCCTCTACCTCTAACCCTACTCATCCTCACCATGTAATACTGTCCTCCTCTACCTCTAACCCTACTCATCCTCACCATGTAATACTGTCCTCCTCTACCTCTAACCCTACTCATCCTCACCATGTAATACTGTCCTCCTCTACCTCTAACCCTACTCATCCTCACCATGTAATACTGTCCTCCTCTACCTCTAACCCTACTCATCCTCACCATGTAATACTGTCCTCCTCTACCTCTAACCCTACTCATCCTCACCATGTAATACTGTCCTCCTCTACCTCTAACCCTACTCATCCTCACCATGTAATACTGTCCTCCTCTACCTCTAACCCTACTCATCCTCACCATGTAATACTGTCCTCCTCTACCTCTAACCCTACTCATCCTCACCATGTAATACTGTCCTCCTCTACCTCTAACCCTACTCATCCTCACCATGTAATACTGTCCTCCTCTACCTCTAACCCTACTCATCCTCACCATGTAATACTGTCCTCCTCTACCTCTAACCCTACTCATCCTCACCATGTAATACTGTCCTCCTCTACCTCTAACCCTACTCATCCTCACCATGTAATACTGTCCTCCTCTACCTCTAACCCTACTCATCCTCACCATGTAATACTGTCCTCCTCTACCTCTAACCCTACTCATCCTCACCATGTAATACTGTCCTCCTCTACCTCTAACCCTACTCATCCTCACCATGTAATACTGTCCTCCTCTACCTCTAACCCTACTCATCCTCACCATGTAATACTGTCCTCCTCTACCTCTAACCCTACTCATCCTCACCATGTAATACTGTCCTCCTCTACCTCTAACCCTACTCATCCTCACCATGTAATACTGTCCTCCTCTACCTCTAACCCTACTCATCCTCACCATGTAATACTGTCCTCCTCTACCTCTAACCCTACTCATCCTCACCATGTAATACTGTCCTCCTCTACCTCTAACCCTACTCATCCTCACCATGTAATACTGTCCTCCTCTACCTCTAACCCTACTCATCCTCACCATGTAATACTGTCCTCCTCTACCTCTAACCCTACTCATCCTCACCATGTAATACTGTCCTCCTCTACCTCTAACCCTACTCATCCTCACCATGTAATACTGTCCTCCTCTACCTCTAACCCTACTCATCCTCACCATGTAATACTGTCCTCTACCTCTAACCCTACTCATCCTCACCATGTAATACTGTCCTCTACCTCTAACCCTACTCATCCTCACCATGTAATACTGTCCTCTACCTCTAACCCTACTCATCCTCACCATGTAATACTGTCCTCCTCTACCTCTAACCCTACTCATCCTCACCATGTAATACTGTCCTCTACCTCTAACCCTACTCATCCTCACCATGTAATACTGTCCTCCTCTACCTCTAACCCTACTCATCCTCACCATGTAATACTGTCCTCCTCTACCTCTAACCCTACTCATCCTCACCATGTAATACTGTCCTCTACCTCTAACCCTACTCATCCTCACCATGTAATACTGTCCTCTACCTCTAACCCTACTCATCCTCACCATGTAATACTGTCCTCCTCTACCTCTAACCCTACTCATCCTCACCATGTAATACTGTCCTCCTCTACCTCTAACCCTACTCATCCTCACCATGTAATACTGTCCTCCTCTACCTCTAACCCTACTCATCCTCACCATGTAATACTGTCCTCCTCTACCTCTAACCCTACTCATCCTCACCATGTAATACTGTCCTCCTCTACCTCTAACCCTACTCATCCTCACCATGTAATACTGTCCTCCTCTACCTCTAACCCTACTCATCCTCACCATGTAATACTGTCCTCCTCTACCTCTAACCCTACTCATCCTCACCATGTAATACTGTCCTCCTCTACCTCTAACCCTACTCATCCTCACCATGTAATACTGTCCTCCTCTACCTCTAACCCTACTCATCCTCACCATGTAATACTGTCCTCCTCTACCTCTAACCCTACTCATCCTCACCATGTAATACTGTCCTCCTCTACCTCTAACCCTACTCATCCTCACCATGTAATACTGTCCTCCTCTACCTCTAACCCTACTCATCCTCACCATGTAATACTGTCCTCCTCTACCTCTAACCCTACTCATCCTCACCATGTAATACTGTCCTCCTCTACCTCTAACCCTACTCATCCTCACCATGTAATACTGTCCTCCTCTACCTCTAACCCTACTCATCCTCACCATGTAATACTGTCCTCCTCTACCTCTAACCCTACTCATCCTCACCATGTAATACTGTCCTCTACCTCTAACCCTACTCATCCTCACCATGTAATACTGTCCTCTACCTCTAACCCTACTCATCCTCACCATGTAATACTGTCCTCCTCTACCTCTAACCCTACTCATCCTCACCATGTAATACTGTCCTCTACCTCTAACCCTACTCATCCTCACCATGTAATACTGTCCTCTACCTCTAACCCTACTCATCCTCACCATGTAATACTGTCCTCCTCTACCTCTAACCCTACTCATCCTCACCATGTAATACTGTCCTCTACCTCTAACCCTACTCATCCTCACCATGTAATACTGTCCTCTACCTCTAACCCTACTCATCCTCACCATGTAATACTGTCCTCTACCTCTAACCCTACTCATCCTCACCATGTAATACTGTCCTCTACCTCTAACCCTACTCATCCTCACCATGTAATACTGTCCTCTACCTCTAACCCTACTCATCCTCACCATGTAATACTGTCCTCTACCTCTAACCCTACTCATCCTCACCATGTAATACTGTCCTCTACCTCTAACCCTACTCATCCTCACCATGTAATACTGTCCTCCTCTACCTCTAACCCTACTCATCCTCACCATGTAATACTGTCCTCCTCTACCTCTAACCCTACTCATCCTCACCATGTAATACTGTCCTCCTCTACCTCTAACCCTACTCATCCTCACCATGTAATACTGTCCTCCTCTACCTCTAACCCTACTCATCCTCACCATGTAATACTGTCCTCCTCTACCTCTAACCCTACTCATCCTCACCATGTAATACTGTCCCTCTACCTCTAACCCTACTCATCCTCACCATGTAATACTGTCCTCCTCTACCTCTAACCCTACTCATCCTCACCATGTAATACTGTCCTCCTCTACCTCTAACCCTACTCATCCTCACCATGTAATACTGTCCTCCTCTACCTCTAACCCTACTCATCCTCACCATGTAATACTGTCCTCCTCTACCTCTAACCCTACTCATCCTCACCATGTAATACTGTCCTCCTCTACCTCTAACCCTACTCATCCTCACCATGTAATACTGTCCTCCTCTACCTCTAACCCTACTCATCCTCACCATGTAATACTGTCCTCCTCTACCTCTAACCCTACTCATCCTCACCATGTAATACTGTCCTCCTCTACCTCTAACCCTACTCATCCTCACCATGTAATACTGTCCTCCTCTACCTCTAACCCTACTCATCCTCACCATGTAATACTGTCCTCCTCTACCTCTAACCCTACTCATCCTCACCATGTAATACTGTCCTCTACCTCTAACCCTACTCATCCTCACCATGTAATACTGTCCTCCTCTACCTCTAACCCTACTCATCCTCACCATGTAATACTGTCCTCTACCTCTAACCCTACTCATCCTCACCATGTAATACTGTCCTCTACCTCTAACCCTACTCATCCTCACCATGTAATACTGTCCTCCTCTACCTCTAACCCTACTCATCCTCACCATGTAATACTGTCCTCTACCTCTAACCCTACTCATCCTCACCATGTAATACTGTCCTCTACCTCTAACCCTACTCATCCTCACCATGTAATACTGTCCTCCTCTACCTCTAACCCTACTCATCCTCACCATGTAATACTGTCCTCTACCTCTAACCCTACTCATCCTCACCATGTAATACTGTCCTCTACCTCTAACCCTACTCATCCTCACCATGTAATACTGTCCTCTACCTCTAACCCTACTCATCCTCACCATGTAATACTGTCCTCTACCTCTAACCCTACTCATCCTCACCATGTAATACTGTCCTCTACCTCTAACCCTACTCATCCTCACCATGTAATACTGTCCTCCTCTACCTCTAACCCTACTCATCCTCACCATGTAATACTGTCCTCTACCTCTAACCCTACTCATCCTCACCATGTAATACTGTCCTCCTCTACCTCTAACCCTACTCATCCTCACCATGTAATACTGTCCTCTACCTCTAACCCTACTCATCCTCACCATGTAATACTGTCCTCCTCTAACCCTACTCATCCTCACCATGTAATACTGTCCTCCTCTAACCCTACTCATCCTCACCATGTAATACTGTCCTCTACCTCTAACCCTACTCATCCTCACCATGTAATACTGTCCTCCTCTACCTCTAACCCTACTCATCCTCACCATGTAATACTGTCCTCCTCTACCTCTAACCCTACTCATCCTCACCATGTAATACTGTCCTCCTCTACCTCTAACCCTACTCATCCTCACCATGTAATACTGTCCTCCTCTACCTCTAACCCTACTCATCCTCACCATGTAATACTGTCCTCCTCTACCTCTAACCCTACTCATCCTCACCATGTAATACTGTCCTCCTCTACCTCTAACCCTACTCATCCTCACCATGTAATACTGTCCTCCTCTACCTCTAACCCTACTCATCCTCACCATGTAATACTGTCCTCCTCTACCTCTAACCCTACTCATCCTCACCATGTAATACTGTCCTCCTCTACCTCTAACCCTACTCATCCTCACCATGTAATACTGTCCTCCTCTACCTCTAACCCTACTCATCCTCACCATGTAATACTGTCCTCCTCTACCTCTAACCCTACTCATCCTCACCATGTAATACTGTCCTCCTCTACCTCTAACCCTACTCATCCTCACCATGTAATACTGTCCTCTACCTCTAACCCTACTCATCCTCACCATGTAATACTGTCCTCCTCTACCTCTAACCCTACTCATCCTCACCATGTAATACTGTCCTCTACCTCTAACCCTACTCATCCTCACCATGTAATACTGTCCTCCTCTACCTCTAACCCTACTCATCCTCACCATGTAATACTGTCCTCCTCTACCTCTAACCCTACTCATCCTCACCATGTAATACTGTCCTCTACCTCTAACCCTACTCATCCTCACCATGTAATACTGTCCTCTACCTCTAACCCTACTCATCCTCACCATGTAATACTGTCCTCTACCTCTAACCCTACTCATCCTCACCATGTAATACTGTCCTCTACCTCTAACCCTACTCATCCTCACCATGTAATACTGTCCTCCTCTACCTCTAACCCTACTCATCCTCACCATGTAATACTGTCCTCTACCTCTAACCCTACTCATCCTCACCATGTAATACTGTCCTCTACCTCTAACCCTACTCATCCTCACCATGTAATACTGTCCTCTCCTCTAACCCTACTCATCCTCACCATGTAATACTGTCCTCCTCTAACCCTACTCATCCTCACCATGTAATACTGTCCTCTACCTCTAACCCTACTCATCCTCACCATGTAATACTGTCCTCCTCTACCTCTAACCCTACTCATCCTCACCATGTAATACTGTCCTCCTCTACCTCTAACCCTACTCATCCTCACCATGTAATACTGTCCTCCTACCTCTAACCCTACTCATCCTCACCATGTAATACTGTCCTCCTCTACCTCTAACCCTACTCATCCTCACCATGTAATACTGTCCTCCTCTACCTCTAACCCTACTCATCCTCACCATGTAATACTGTCCTCCTCTACCTCTAACCCTACTCATCCTCACCATGTAATACTGTCCTCCTCTACCTCTAACCCTACTCATCCTCACCATGTAATACTGTCCTCCTCTACCTCTAACCCTACTCATCCTCACCATGTAATACTGTCCTCCTCTACCTCTAACCCTACTCATCCTCACCATGTAATACTGTCCTCCTCTACCTCTAACCCTACTCATCCTCACCATGTAATACTGTCCTCCTCTACCTCTAACCCTACTCATCCTCACCATGTAATACTGTCCTCCTCTACCTCTAACCCTACTCATCCTCACCATGTAATACTGTCCTCCTCTACCTCTAACCCTACTCATCCTCACCATGTAATACTGTCCTCCTCTACCTCTAACCCTACTCATCCTCACCATGTAATACTGTCCTCTACCTCTAACCCTACTCATCCTCACCATGTAATACTGTCCTCCTCTACCTCTAACCCTACTCATCCTCACCATGTAATACTGTCCTCTACCTCTAACCCTACTCATCCTCACCATGTAATACTGTCCTCTACCTCTAACCCTACTCATCCTCACCATGTAATACTGTCCTCCTCTACCTCTAACCCTACTCATCCTCACCATGTAATACTGTCCTCTACCTCTAACCCTACTCATCCTCACCATGTAATACTGTCCTCTACCTCTAACCCTACTCATCCTCACCATGTAATACTGTCCTCTACCTCTAACCCTACTCATCCTCACCATGTAATACTGTCCTCTACCTCTAACCCTACTCATCCTCACCATGTAATACTGTCCTCCTCTACCTCTAACCCTACTCATCCTCACCATGTAATACTGTCCTCTACCTCTAACCCTACTCATCCTCACCATGTAATACTGTCCTCTACCTCTAACCCTACTCATCCTCACCATGTAATACTGTCCTCCTCTAACCCTACTCATCCTCACCATGTAATACTGTCCTCCTCTAACCCTACTCATCCTCACCATGTAATACTGTCCTCTACCTCTAACCCTACTCATCCTCACCATGTAATACTGTCCTCCTCTACCTCTAACCCTACTCATCCTCACCATGTAATACTGTCCTCCTCTACCTCTAACCCTACTCATCCTCACCATGTAATACTGTCCTCTACCTCTAACCCTACTCATCCTCACCATGTAATACTGTCCTCCTCTACCTCTAACCCTACTCATCCTCACCATGTAATACTGTCCTCCTCTACCTCTAACCCTACTCATCCTCACCATGTAATACTGTCCTCCTCTACCTCTAACCCTACTCATCCTCACCATGTAATACTGTCCTCCTCTACCTCTAACCCTACTCATCCTCACCATGTAATACTGTCCTCCTCTACCTCTAACCCTACTCATCCTCACCATGTAATACTGTCCTCCTCTACCTCTAACCCTACTCATCCTCACCATGTAATACTGTCCTCCTCTACCTCTAACCCTACTCATCCTCACCATGTAATACTGTCCTCCTCTACCTCTAACCCTACTCATCCTCACCATGTAATACTGTCCTCCTCTACCTCTAACCCTACTCATCCTCACCATGTAATACTGTCCTCTACCTCTAACCCTACTCATCCTCACCATGTAATACTGTCCTCTACCTCTAACCCTACTCATCCTCACCATGTAATACTGTCCTCCTCTACCTCTAACCCTACTCATCCTCACCATGTAATACTGTCCTCTACCTCTAACCCTACTCATCCTCACCATGTAATACTGTCCTCCTCTACCTCTAACCCTACTCATTCTCACCATGTAATACTGTCCTCCTCTACCTCTAACCCTACTCATCCTCACCATGTAATACTGTCCTCCTCTACCTCTAACCCTACTCATCCTCACCATGTAATACTGTCCTCCTCTTACCCTACTCATCCTCACCATGTAATACTGTCCTCCTCTACCTCTAACCCTACTCATCCTCACCATGTAATACTGTCCTCTACCTCTAACCCTACTCATCCTCACCATGTAATACTGTCCTCCTCTACCTCTAACCCTACTCATCCTCACCATGTAATACTGTCCTCCTCTACCTCTAACCCTACTCATCCTCACCATGTAATACTGTCCTCCTCTAACCCAAGGCCCACATCTACCCCTCTACTACAGTAACTGCCCCAAGGCCAACATCTACCCCTCTACTTCAGTAACTGCCCCAAGGCCAACATCTACCCCTCTACTACAGTAACTGCCCCAAGGCCCACATCTACCCCTCTACTACAGTAACTGCCCCAAGGCCCACATCTACCCCTCTACTACAGTAACTGCCCCAAGGCCCACATCTACCCCTCTACTACAGTAACTGCCCCAAGGCCCACATCTACCCCTCTACTACAGTAACTGCCCCAAGGCCAACATCTACCCCTCTACTACAGTAACTGCCCCAAGGCCAACATCTACCCCTCTACTACAGTAACTGCCCCAAGGCCCACATCTACCCCTCTACTACAGTAACTGCCCCAAGGCCCACATCTACCCCTCTACTACAGTAACTGCCCCAAGGCCCACATCTACCCCTCTACTACAGTAACTGCCCCAAGGCCAACATCTACCCCTCTACTACAGTAACTGCCCCAAGGCCCACATCTACCCCTCTACTACAGTAACTGCCCCAGGGCCAACATCTACCCCTCTACTACAGTAACTGCCCCAGGGCCAACATCTACCCCTCTACTACAGTAACTGCCCCAAGGCCCACATCTACCCCTCTACTACAGTAACTGCCCCAGGGCCAACATCTACCCCTCTACTACAGTAACTGCCCCAAGGCCAACATCTACCCCTCTACTACAGTAACTGCCCCAAGGCCCACATCTACCCCTCTACTACAGTAACTGCCCCAAGGCCCACATCTACCCCTCTACTACAGTAACTGCCCTAAGGCCAACATCTACCCCTCTACTACAGTAACTGCCCCAAGGCCAACATCTACCACTCTACTACAGTAACTGCCCCAAGGCCAACATCTACCCCTCTACTACAGTAACTGCCCCAAGGCCAACATCTACCCCTCTACTACAGTAACTGCCCCAAGGCCCACATCTACCCCTCTACTACAGTAACTGCCCCAAGGCCCACATCTACCCCTCTACTACAGTAACTGCCCCAAGGCCCACATCTACCCCTCTACTACAGTAACTGCCCCAAGGCCAACATCTACCCCTCTACTACAGTAACTGCCCCAAGGCCAACATCTATCTACCCCTCTACTACAGTAACTGCCCCAAGGCCCACATCTACCCCTCTACTACAGTAACTGCCCCAAGGCCCACATCTACCCCTCTACTACAGTAACTGCCCCAAGGCCCACATCTACCCCTCTACTACAGTAACTGCCCCAAGGCCCACATCTACCCCTCTACTACAGTAACTGCCCCAAGGCCAACATCTACCCCTCTACTACAGTAACTACCCCAAGGCCAACATCTACCCCTCTACTACAGTAACTGCCCCAAGGCCAACATCTATCTACCCCTCTACTACAGTAACTGCCCCAAGGCCCACATCTACCCCTCTACTACAGTAACTGCCCCAAGGCAAACATCTATCTACCCCTCTACTACAGTAACTGCCCCAAGGCCCACATCTACCCCTCTACTACAGTAACTGCCCCAAGGCCCACATCTACCCCTCTACTACAGTAACTGCCCCAAGGCCAACATCTACCCCTCTACTACAGTAACTGCCCCAAGGCCCACATCTACCCCTCTACTACAGTAACTGCCCCAGGGCCCACATCTACCCCTCTACTACAGTAACTGCCCCAGGGCCAGCATCTACCCCTCTACTACAGTAACTGCCCCAAGGCCCACATCTACCACTCTACTACAGTAACTGCCCCAAGGCCAACATCTACCCCTCTACTACAGTAACTGCCCCAGGGCAAACAACATCTATAGTAGAGGTCGACCGATTAATCGGATGGCCGATTATTTTTGTGCGCCGATTTACCGATTTAAAAAAAAAACAACCATTTATTTTATTTTTATTTTTACACCTTTATTTAATCTTTATTTAACTTGGAAAGTCAGTTAATTAAGAACACATTCTTATTTTCAATGATGGCCTAAGTACGTTCTGCCTCGGGTGAATGCAGTAAGCAAAGGTAAGTTGCTAGCTAGCATTAAACTTATCTTATAAAAAACAATCAATCAATGACTGTCATTGCTCCAATGTGTACTTAACCATAAACATCAATGCCTTTCTTAAAATCAATACACAAGTATATATTTTTAAACCTGCATATTTAGCTAAAAGAAATCCAGGTTAGCAGGCAATATTAACCAGGTGAAATTGTGTCATTTCTCTTGCGTTCATTGCACGCAGAGTCAGGGTATATGCAACAGTTTGGGCTCTTTGCAAACTAATTTGCCAGAATTTTATGCAATTATGACATAACATTGAAGGTTGTGCAATGTAACAGGTATATTTAGACTCATGGATGCCACCCGTTAGATAAAATACGGAACGGAATAAACGTTTTGTTTTCGAGGTGATAGTTTCCGGATTAGTCAAAGGTATATGGTTTTAGAGAGAAATAGTCAACGCGTTATAATTCCTGTAATAACTTGCGGCTGAATTTGAAAGGGGTTCCTTCGTTATTTTACCGTTCATGTCTTCCATAGAGAATGTCTTGATCTACTTCAAATAAGGTCTGTGTTTCGTGCAGGCTTAAACCGCCTCGACGTTTTGATACCCGTGTAAATCTCACTAGGTTAAGGTAACGTTTGTCAACATATTTTCATAAATCCACTCAAATTTTTTAAAATCTTCGCTTATATTTAGCCAATATTGATCAGAGTTACCTTGTCCTATGGATATCTACACAGTTATAAAATTGGCACGGTGATGTAAGCCTACACGAAACACAGACCTTATTTTAAGTGAATCTAAAACATATCCTATGGAATAAATGAAGGAACAGCTTTTCAGATTTTGCTAGAAGCTGTCATGGGAATTATGACTCGCACTTTGGTCGTCAATTCTTACCATGCCCATTATTAAAATAGGATTTCCTGCATATAGAAATTAAAGTTTTTGTTTTCAACATTCATTCCAGGTAACTTAAACTCTATTTTTATTCAAACAGTTGAGAGTATTTGTCTCCTAAGCAGACTCTTCAGTATCATTGTCACTTCAGAGCTGTGTGTGTATTTATGTATTATATTAAGTTAAAATAAAGTGTTCATTGTTCATTCAGTATTATTGCAATTGAGATTATTACAAAAATGTGTGTGTGTGTATGATATATATATATATATATATTTTTAAACATTTTTTAAATAAATCGGCCGACTAATCGGTACCGGCTTTTTTTGTCCTCCAATAATCGGTATCGGTTTTGGCGTTAAAAAATCATAATCGGTCGACCTCTAATCTATAGTATCAATCTACCCCTCTACTACAGTAACTGCCCCAAGGCCAACATCTATCTACCCCTCTACTACAGTAACTGTGTGTGTGTGTGTGTGCTCTGGGCTACACTGACACTTCTCATTGGTGCAGCAACCCTTCTACCCCTCCCCCTCTGGCAGACACCCAGCCCTTAGCACTTTCACAGGTAACATTTGTAATACTTAATTTAGGTTGGGGTTTAGAGGTCGGCTTTGGTTGGGGTTTAGAGGTCGGCTTTGGTTGGGGTTTAGAGGTCGGCTTTGGTTGGGGTTTAGAGGTCGGCTTTGGTTTGGGGTTTAGAGGTCGGCTTTGGTTGGGGTTTAGAGGTCGGCTTTGGTTGGGGTTAGAAGTCAGCTTTGGTTGGGGGTTTAGAGGTCGGCTTTGGTTGGGGTTAGAAGTCAGCTTTGGTTGGGGTTTAGAGGTCGGCTTTGGTTGGGGTTAGAAGACAGCTTTGGTTTGGGATTTAGAGGTCGGCTTTGGTTTGGGGTTTAGAGGTCGGCTTTGGTTGGGGTTTAGAGGTCGGCTTTGGTTGGGGTTAGAAGACAGCTTTGGTTTGGGATTTAGAGGTCGGCTTTGGTTGGGGTTTAGAGGTCGGCTTTGGTTGGGGTTTAGAGGTCGGCTTTGGTTGGGGTTTAGAGGTCGGCTTTGGTTGGGGTTTAGAGGTCGGCTTTGGTTGGGGTTTAGAGGTCGGCTTTGGTTGGGGTTTAGAGGTCGGCTTTGGTTTGGGGTTTAGAGGTCGGCTTTGGTTTGGGGTTTAGAGGTCGGCTTTGGTTTGGGGTTTAGAGGTCGGCTTTGGTTGGGAGTTTAGAGGTCGGCTTTGGTTGGGGTTTAGAGGTCAGCTTTGGTTGGGGTTAGAGGTCGGCTTTGGTTTGGGGTTAGAGGTCGGCTTTGGTTTGAAGTTAGAGGTCGGCTTTGGTTTGGGGTTAGAGGTCGGCTTTGGTTGGGGTTTAGAGGTCGGCTTTGGTTGGGGTTTAGAGGTCGGCTTTGGTTGGGGTTTAGAGGTCGGCTTTGGTTTGGGGTTTAGAGGTCGGCTTTGGTTTGGGGTTTAGAGGTCGGCTTTGGTTGGGAGTTTAGAGGTCGGCTTTGGTTGGGGTTTAGAGGTCAGCTTTGGTTGGGGTTAGAGGTCGGCTTTGGTTTGGGGTTAGAGGTCGGCTTTGGTTTGAAGTTAGAGGTCGGCTTTGGTTTGGGGTTAGAGGTCGGCTTTGGTTTGAAGTTAGAGGTCGGCTTTGGTTTGGGTTTAGAGGTCGGCTTTGGTTTGGGGTTTAGAGGTCGGCTTTGGTTGGGGTTAGAGGTCGGCTTTGGTTGGGGTTAGAGGTCGGCTTTGGTTGGGGTTAGAGGTCGGCTTTGGTTGGGGTTAGAGGTCAGCTTTGGTTGGGGTTTAGAGGTCAGCTTTGGTTGGGGTTTAGAGGTCAGCTTTGGTTTGGGGTTTAGAGGTCGGCTTTGGTTTGGGGTTTAGAGGTCAGCTTTGGTTGGGGTTTAGAGGTCGGCTTTGGTTGGGGTTAGAAGTATCTCAATCATGGAGCTGCTTCGCGTGATGTATTGTTGTCTCTACCTTCTTGCCCTTTGTGCTGTTGTCTGTGCCCAATAATGTTTGTACCATGTTTTGTGTTGCTACCATGCTGTGTTGTCATGTGTTGCTACCATGTTGTTGTCATGTGTTGCTGCCTTGCTATGTTGTCATGTGTTGCTGCCTTGCTATGTTGTCGTCTTAGGTCTCTCTTTATGTTGTGTTGTGGTGACTCTTGTCGTGATGTGTGTTTTGTCCTATATTTCTATTTTTAATTCCAGCCCCCTGTTCTCGCAGGAGGCCTTTTGGTAGGCCGTCATTGTAAATAAGAATTTTTAACTGACTTCCTTAGTTAAATAAAGGTAAAATAAAATACAAAATAGTGCTGTGTCTGTGTTTCTGCCCAGGAGAAAGCAGAGGAGGAGGAAGGTTGAAAAGGAAGAGTGTGAGGGACGGGCAGCGGCATTCTCCAGTGAGTGACAGCCAGAGAGAGGAAGTGTCTCTTGTAAGTGATGATGTCACAGCAGACTGTGTTCCTCTCAGCCTATCAGAGGAGCTGAAGAGAAAGAATGTGAGAGTCCTGACCCCTCGACCCCCTTCAGTTTGCCTCCCTCTGCCGGTAAGTTCCCTAACCTCTGACCCCCAACCCTCAGAGGAAACTATCTTTCACTCTGTTTTACTATTTTACATTCTGTTCCTCAAAAGCCCTTATGGTTACCAGTTATCCTGTTAAGGCTGGGGGCGCTGTTGTCACTATTTATGGTAATCGTGTAATTTTTGAAACGGCTTCCTACAAAATTCTTGATCGTACAATATGCATATTATTATTATTATTGGATAGAAAACAGTCTATAGTTTCTATAGGAGTTGAAATTTTGTCTCTAAGTGGAACAGAACCCATTCTACAGCAATTTCCCTGACATGGAGTCAGATTTTTCAGAAATTTTGGCCACTGTTCTGGAGTCAGTTTTAAGGCCAATGTTATTCCTATGAGTATACGGACACTGCTTACGTCTTCCCCTGGATGCCTTTACGTGATGACGATTTGAATGGGGTCGATTGCGCAATCACAGGCCCTATAAATAAAAAAACCCTGTAGGTAGTAGCTCCTTTCCAGCTGCGTCATGCGCGTGGAGGACATCGACCTGCTATTTTTCCAAGCGTTAGTTTAGCCTGTTATATTTCTCTGGTCATGTTTTTACTCGTTATAGGAGTTAAAAACATCATAAGGTAGTTAATTTAAAGCGTTTTATAGCGATTTATATCCGTTTAGTGCAATTTTGGGACATTTATTTCTGAAACGCTGTGAATCGCTGGGCACGCTTCCAGTTCATCCCGAACGCAGTTAGCATTTCCACATGGCAAGAGGACAGCTTTCCACCAAAAGACGATTAGACCCAAGAAAGGATCCTTTGCCCAAGATACTGATGGAAGAACAGCTCAAAGTAGGAAATTTTTATTATGATAAATTGTGTTTCTGTCGAAAAATGTTAGTGGCTTAGGACGCCATGTTTTTTGACGTAGCTTCGCTTGGCGCAAACTGTATTGAAAAGTAAGGATAATTTAAAAAATGTAATTCCGCGATTGTATTAAGAATTAAATTGTCTATCAATCGCTGTCCACCCTATATTTTTTAGTCACGTTTATGAGTATTTATGTATACGAGTAGATCACTGTCTAATATGGCGCACGGACATTTTCTCACCAGCTGGGCTACTTTTGTCATTGTGTAACCATGATTTTTGGTGGCTAAATATGCACATTTTCGAACAAACTGTATATGCATGTTGTAATGTGATGTTACAGGGGTGTCATCTGAAGAATTCTGAGAAGGTTAGTGAAAAAAATAATATATTTTGGCGATGTTTACGTTATCGCTCTCTTTGGTTAGAATCAATGCTGGGGTAATGTTTGCACATGTGCTATGCTAATATAACGATTTATTGTGTTTTCGCTGTAAGACACTTAGAAAATCTGAAATATTGTCTGTATTCACAGGATCTGTGTCTTTCGATTAGTGTATGCTGTGTATTTTTACGAAATGTTTGATGATTAGTAAGTAGGTAAACACGTTGCTCTATGTAGTTATTCTAGTCCATTTGTGACGGTGGGTGCAATTGTAAACTATGCCATCTACCTGAAATATGCACATTTTTCTAACAAAACCTATCCCATACCATAAATATGTTATCAGACTGTCATCTGATGAGTTTTTTTCTTGGTTAGGGGCTATAAATATCTTAGTTTAGCCGAATTGGTGATAGCTACTGGTGTTGGTGGACAAATAAAAGATGGTGGATTATGCTAATGTGTTTTTAGGTAATAGATTTACATCTTTACATATTGTGTCTTCCCTGTAAAACATTTTAAAAATCGGACATGTTGGCTGGATTCACAAGATCTGTGTCTTTCATTAGCTGTATTGGACTTTAATGTGTGAAAGTTAAATATTTAAAAAAAAAAATTTTTTGGAATTTCGCAGCTCTGCCTTTTCAGTGGGGGTGGGGGGGGGTGTGCCGCTAGCGGCACCCTAGTCCTAGACAGGTTAAATAAGGCCTTAGTGGCGTTTGGCAAAAGTACCCTGACATATTTAAGGGAACATTTGTGCACTCACATTGCATCATTTATCACAGGGGTGTCAAACTCATTCCACGGAGGGCCTTGTGTCTGCAGGTTTTTGGTCTTTCCTTTCAATAAAGCCCTAGACAACCAGGTGTGGGGAGTTCCTAACTAATTAGTGATGTTAATTCATCAATCAAGTACAAGGGTGGAGCGAAAACCCGCAGACACTCGGCCCTCCGTGGAATGAGTTTGACACCTGTGATTATCACGACACAGGATAAATGTGACCGAGAAACACCACAGATTTCCCTTTGCACACATGCCGAGTCCTACAGCAAACATAATGTAATACACAACATGGCTATCACCTACATATTCAGAGAGAGATTCTACAGCAGAGAAGTGCAGTGATAAAAATATGCAGTCACAAAATATGGAGAATGGATGACCGTAATTAAACAATCATGAAATAATCAACATATTATCGGATCAGAACGACCACTCCCACTCAATCTACAGTAGGTCTACAGGCAGAAGAGTGAATTCAGGGCCATGGTCAGGCATCGACCGGTTCTGTTCCATGGTTCTGCTCTGCGGTTCTG
Source organism: Salvelinus fontinalis (assembly GCF_029448725.1). Lineage (NCBI taxonomy): Eukaryota > Metazoa > Chordata > Actinopteri > Salmoniformes > Salmonidae > Salvelinus > Salvelinus fontinalis. The sequence goes on from NC_074678.1 coordinate 13,366,880, forward strand.
TTCCATGGTTCTGCTCTGCGGTTCTGTTCCATGGTTCTGCTCTGGGGTTCTGTTCCATGGTTCTGCTCTGCGGTTCTGTTCCATGGTTCTGCTCCGGGGTTCTGTTCCATGGTTCTGCTCCGGGGTTCTGTTCCATGGTTCTGCTCTGCGGTTCTGTTCTGCTCTGCGGTTCTGTTCCATGGTTCTGCTCTGCGGTTCTGTTCCATGGTTCTGCTCTGCGGTTCTGTTCCATGGTTCTGCTCCGCGGTTCTGTTCCATGGTTCTGCTCTGCGGTTCTGTTCCATGGTTCTGCTCTGCGGTTCTGTTCCATGGTTCTGTTCCGCGGTTCTGTTCCATGGTTCTGTTCCGCGGTTCTGTTCCATGGTTCTGCTCTGCGGTTCTGTTCCATGGTTCTGCTCTGCGGTTCTGTTCCATGGTTCTGCTCTGCGGTTCTGTTCCATGGTTCTGTTCCGCGGTTCTACTCCATGGTTTCCATGGTTCTGCTCTGCGGTTCTGTTCCATGGTTCTGCTCTCCGGTTCTGTTCCATGGTTCTGCTCTGCGGTTCTGTTCCATGGTTCTGTTCCGCGGTTCTGCTCCATGGTTCTGCTCCATGGTTTCCATGGTTCTGCTCTGGACTGTATATTGCATAGAAACAGAAAGCCCTGCATGTGTTTTCATTGAAGCCACTTTGAATTAACACACACTACTGTATAGGCAGGTATGAAACATCATGCATAATATCACGGTGGGTATGAAGACAGTAGCCTATCTCACTTTGAATCAAACACATAGGCCTGGCCAACCATGGCAGGCATGAAATATTTGGCTAAATCATCAAACAGTATTCAGGCTTACCTTTTCTTGTGTTTGACGTTCTACAGCACTAGGCTTGATGTTACAGATGGCGATTATTTCATCATAGTCCAAAGAGTCACTGACTTCCCTTTCAAAGGACAACATGACTAGATTGTTGAGATTTAGCCTCTCAACACAACATGTAGTGGAGAAGAGCCTCTCAACAGTACATGTGGTGGAGAAGAGCCTCTCAGCAGTACATGTGGTGGAGAAGAGCCTCTCAGCAGTACATGTGGTGGAGAAGAGCCTCTCAGCAGTACATGTGGTGGAGAAGAGCCTCTCAGCAGTACATGTGGTGGAGAAGAGCCTCTCAGCAGTACATGTGGTGGAGAAGAGCCTCTCAGCAGTACATGTGGTGGAGAAGAGCCTCTCAGCAGTACATGTGGTGGAGAAGAGCCTCTCAGCAGTACATGTGGTGGAGAAGAGCCTCTCAACACAACATGTGGTGGAGAAGAGCCTCTCAACAGTACATGTGGTGGAGAAGAGCCTCTCAACACAATGTGTGGTGAAGAAGAGCCTCTCAGCACAACATGTGGTGGAGAAGAGCCTCTCAGCAGTACATGTGGTGGAGAAGAGCCTCTCAGCAGTACATGTGGTGGAGAAGAGCCTCTCAGCAGTACATGTAGTGGAGAAGAGCCTCTCAGCAGTACATGTAGTGGAGAAGAGCCTCTCAACAGTACATGTGGTGGAGAAGAGCCTCTCAGCAGTACATGTGGTGGAGAAGAGCCTCTCAGCAGTACATGTGGTGGAGAAGAGCCTCTCAGCACTACATGTGGTGGAGAAGAGCCTCTCAGCACTACATGTGGTGGAGAAGAGCCTCTCAACAGTACATGTGGTGGAGAAGAGCCTCTCAGCAGTACATGTGGTGGAGAAGAGCCTCTCAACAGTACATGTGGTGGAGAAGAGCCTCTCAGCAGTACATGTGGTGGAGAAGAGCCTCTCAGCAGTACATGTGGTGGAGAAGAGCCTCTCAACAGTACATGTAGTGGAGAAGAGCCTCTCAACAGTACATGTAGTGGAGAAGAGCCTCTCAACAGTACATGTGGTGGAGAAGAGCCTCTCAACACAACATGTGGTGGAGAAGAGCCTCTCAGCAGTACATGTAGTGGAGAAGAGCCTCTCAGCAGTACATGTGGTGAAGAGCCTCTCAGCAGTACATGTAGTGGAGAAGAGCCTCTCAACACAACATGTGGTGGAGAAGAGCCTCTCAGCAGTACATGTAGTGGAGAAGAGCCTCTCAGCAGTACATGTGGTGAAGAGCCTCTCAGCAGTACATGTAGTGGAGAAGAGCCTCTCAACACAACATGTGGTGGAGAAGAGCCTCTCAACACAACATGTAGTGGAGAAGAGCCTCTCAACACAACATGTGGTGGAGAAGAGTCTCTCAGCAGTACATGTGGTGGAGAAGAGCCTCTCAGCACTACATGTGGTAGAAAAGAGCCTCTCAACAGTACATGTGGTGGAGAAGAGTCTCTCAGCAGTACATGTGGTGGAGAAGAGCCTCTCAGCACTACATGTGGTGGAGAAGAGCCTCTCAACAGTACATGTGGTGGAGAAGAGCCTCTCAACACAACATGTAGTGGAGAAGAGCCTCTCAACACAACATGTAGTGGAGAAGAGCCTCTCAGCACTACATGTGGTGGAGAAGAGCCTCTCAGCAGTACATGTGGTGGAGAAGAGTCTCTCAGCAGTACATGTGGTGGAGAAGAGCCTCTCAGCAGTACATGTGGTGGAGAAGAGCTTCTCAACAGTACATGTGGTGGAGAAGAGCCTCTCAGCAGTACATGTGGTGGAGAAGAGCCTCTCAGCAGTACATGTGGTGGAGAAGAGCCTCTCAGCAGTACATGTGGTGGAGAAGAGCCTCTCAACACAACATGTGGTGGAGAAGAGCCTCTCAACAGTACATGTGGTGGAGAAGAGACTCTCAGCAGTACATGTAGTGGAGAAGAGCCTCTCAGCAGTACATGTGGTGGAGAAGAGCCTCTCAGCAGTACATGTGGTGGAGAAGAGCCTCTCAGCAGTACATGTGGTGGAGAAGAGCCTCTCAGCAGTACATGTGGTGGAGAAGAGCCTCTCAGCAGTACAGCAGGAAGTCATAGGACTCCTGCCCCTAACCCTTACTCGGCTATGGATGTTTGGGAAAATGTCAGGGCTGCAGCTGTCCAAAACTTTGATTCAGGGAAATCATTCCTGAACCCCCCTCCAATTTCCAACACAGTTGCTGAATAAACACAGTTCATTTATCATCCTCAACATAGATAATATAGTGATCACATAGGGCCTGCAGGGATTTTTTCAGTGTTGCGTTTTTGGGCAGCTGCTCTTGACGATGTTGATTTAAACCTTCAATATTAATTTTAAAAAGTTATTAAAGCTGCAATACTTCTTTGGGTAGGTAGGTTGATAGAGTAGGTTGATGTGTATGATATTGGAAGTGATTTAGTGAGAGTGTGTACGATGTCTGTATAAGAGGAAGACTATAATGTGTGATGTCCAAATAAATAATAACTGCCAATTTGCATGGTTGAGTGTCTATGTGTGTAACATGTAGTGCGTATAGCCTTAATATTCATGATGATAATTGTAATCCATATCGTATCACCATCATAGTTGCATCATAATTACCTTTAACATCATTGAAAATCACATCCCAGCATTTCCATACCAATTGGCGTTTCACATGATCATGAAAGAGACCTTGCATTACTCTAGAGACGACTTCACTACAGTACAAATGTATTCCGTACAATATGTTATTATTCCCCAATGCCCCTATTCTGATATCTTCCCCCTTGCTTGTTGTAAACATATATAAACGTGTAGACAAAGACATAGAAAAGATATACAAACAAGAAACATTAAATTATAGAACAGTTCTCGACAATAGAGGGAGAAGAGAAGAGGAAGGAGAGAGAGAGAAGAGAGCGAGATCAGGTGTGTGTGTTAGTCTGTATGTGTAAGCAGCATGTAGTTGAGTACGTGTGTGTTAGTCCGTATGTGTAACAGCATGTAGTTGAGTACGTGTGTGTTAGTCCGTATGTGTAAGCAGCATGTAGTTGAGTACGTGTGTGTTAGTCTGTATGTGTAACAGCATGTAGTTGAGTACGTGTGTTTTAGTCCGTATGTGTAAGCAGCATGTAGTTGAGTACGTGTGTTTTAGTCCGTATGTGTAAGCAGCATGTAGTTGAGTACGTGTGTTTTAGTCCGTATGTGTAACAGCATGTAGTTGAGTACGTGTGTTTTAGTCTGTATGTGTAAGCAGCATGTAGTTGAGTACGTGTGTGTTAGTCTGTATGTGTAACAGCATGTAGTTGAGTACGTGTGTGTTAGTCTGTATGTGTAAGCAGCATGTAGTTGAGTACGTGTGTGTTAGTCCGTATGTGTAACAGCATGTAGTTGAGTACGTGTGTTTTAGTCTGTATGTGTAAGCAGCATGTAGTTGAGTACGTGTGTTTTAGTCCGTATGTGTAAGCAGCATGTAGTTGAGTACGTGTGTTTTAGTCCGTATGTGTAAGCAGCATGTAGTTGAGTACGTGTGTTTTAGTCCGTATGTGTAAGCAGCATGTAGTTGAGTACGTGTGTGTTAGTCTGTATGTGTAAGCAGCATGTAGTTGAGTACGTGTGTGTTAGTCCGTATGTGTAACAGCATGTAGTTGAGTACGTGTGTGTTAGTCTGTATGTGTAACAGCATGTAGTTGAGTACGTGTGTTTTAGTCCGTATGTGTAAGCAGCATGTAGTTGAGTACGTGTGTTTTAGTCCGTATGTGTAAGCAGCATGTAGTTGAGTACGTGTGTGTTAGTCTGTATGTGTAACAGCATGTAGTTGAGTACGTGTGTGTTAGTCTGTATGTGTAAGCAGCATGTAGTTGAGTACGTGTGTTTTAGTCCGTATGTGTAAGCAGCATGTAGTTGAGTACGTGTGTGTTAGTCTGTATGTGTAAGCAGCATGTAGTTGAGTACGTGTGTTTTAGTCCGTATGTGTAAGCAGCATGTAGTTGAGTACGTGTGTGTTAGTCTGTATGTGTAACAGCATGTAGTTGAGTACGTGTGTTTTAGTCCGTATGTGTAAGCAGCATGTAGTTGAGTACGTGTGTGTTAGTCCGTATGTGTAAGCAGCATGTAGTTGAGTACGTGTGTGTTAGTCTGTATGTGTAAGCAGCATGTAGTTGAGTACGTGTGTGTTAGTCCGTATGTGTAACAGCATGTAGTTGAGTACGTGTGTTTTAGTCTGTATGTGTAAGCAGCATGTAGTTGAGTACGTGTGTTTTAGTCCGTATGTGTAAGCAGCATGTAGTTGAGTACGTGTGTTTTAGTCCGTATGTGTAAGCAGCATGTAGTTGAGTACGTGTGTGTTAGTCTGTATGTGTAACAGCATGTAGTTGAGTACGTGTGTGTTAGTCTGTATGTGTAAGCAGCATGTAGTTGAGTACGTGTGTTTTAGTCCGTATGTGTAAGCAGCATGTAGTTGAGTACGTGTGTGTTAGTCTGTATGTGTAAGCAGCATGTAGTTGAGTACGTGTGTTTTAGTCCGTATGTGTAAGCAGCATGTAGTTGAGTACGTGTGTGTTAGTCTGTATGTGTAACAGCATGTAGTTGAGTACGTGTGTTTTAGTCCGTATGTGTAAGCAGCATGTAGTTGAGTACGTGTGTGTTAGTCTGTATGTGTAAGCAGCATGTAGTTGAGTACGTGTGTGTTAGTCCGTATGTGTAACAGCATGTAGTTGAGTACGTGTGTTTTAGTCTGTATGTGTAAGCAGCATGTAGTTGAGTACGTGTGTTTTAGTCCGTATGTGTAAGCAGCATGTAGTTGAGTACGTGTGTTTTAGTCCGTATGTGTAAGCAGCATGTAGTTGAGTACGTGTGTGTTAGTCTGTATGTGTAACAGCATGTAGTTGAGTACGTGTGTGTTAGTCTGTATGTGTAAGCAGCATGTAGTTGAGTACGTGTGTTTTAGTCCGTATGTGTAAGCAGCATGTAGTTGAGTACGTGTGTGTTAGTCTGTATGTGTAAGCAGCATGTAGTTGAGTACGTGTGTTTTAGTCCGTATGTGTAAGCAGCATGTAGTTGAGTACGTGTGTGTTAGTCTGTATGTGTAACAGCATGTAGTTGAGTACGTGTGTGTTAGTCTGTATGTGTAACAGCATGTAGTTGAGTACGTGTGTGTTAGTCCGTATGTGTAAGCAGCATGTAGTTGAGTACGTGTGTTTTAGTCCGTATGTGTAAGCAGCATGTAGTTGAGTACGTGTGTTTTAGTCCGTATGTGTAAGCAGCATGTAGTTGAGTACGTGTGTGTTAGTCTGTATGTGTAACAGCATGTAGTTGAGTACGTGTGTGTTAGTCTGTATGTGTAAGCAGCATGTAGTTGAGTACGTGTGTGTTAGTCTGTATGTGTAAGCAGCATGTAGTTGAGTACGTGTGTGTTAGTCCGTATGTGTAACAGCATGTAGTTGAGTACGTGTGTTTTAGTCTGTATGTGTAAGCAGCATGTAGTTGAGTACGTGTGTTTTAGTCCGTATGTGTAAGCAGCATGTAGTTGAGTACGTGTGTTTTAGTCCGTATGTGTAAGCAGCATGTAGTTGAGTACGTGTGTGTTAGTCTGTATGTGTAACAGCATGTAGTTGAGTACGTGTGTGTTAGTCCGTATGTGTAAGCAGCATGTAGTTGAGTACGTGTGTTTTAGTCCGTATGTGTAAGCAGCATGTAGTTGAGTACGTGTGTTTTAGTCCGTATGTGTAACAGCATGTAGTTGAGTACGTGTGTTTTAGTCCGTATGTGTAACAGCATGTAGTTGAGTACGTGTGTGTTAGTCCGTATGTGTAACAGCATGTAGTTGAGTACGTGTGTTTTAGTCCGTATGTGTAACAGCATGTAGTTGAGTACGTGTGTGTTAGTCCGTATGTGTAAGCAGCATGTAGTTGAGTACGTGTGTGTTAGTCCGTATGTGTAAGCAGCATGTAGTTGAGTACGTGTGTGTTAGTCTGTATGTGTAACAGCATGTAGTTGAGTACGTGTGTGTTAGTCTGTATGTGTAACAGCATGTAGTTGAGTACGTGTGTGTTAGTCTGTATGTGTAAGCAGCATGTAGTTGAGTACGTGTGTTTTAGTCCGTATGTGTAAGCAGCATGTAGTTGAGTACGTGTGTGTTAGTCTGTATGTGTAAGCAGCATGTAGTTGAGTACGTGTGTTTTAGTCCGTATGTGTAAGCAGCATGTAGTTGAGTACGTGTGTGTTAGTCTGTATGTGTAACAGCATGTAGTTGAGTACGTGTGTTTTAGTCCGTATGTGTAAGCAGCATGTAGTTGAGTACGTGTGTGTTAGTCTGTATGTGTAAGCAGCATGTAGTTGAGTACGTGTGTGTTAGTCCGTATGTGTAACAGCATGTAGTTGAGTACGTGTGTTTTAGTCTGTATGTGTAAGCAGCATGTAGTTGAGTACGTGTGTTTTAGTCCGTATGTGTAAGCAGCATGTAGTTGAGTACGTGTGTTTTAGTCCGTATGTGTAAGCAGCATGTAGTTGAGTACGTGTGTGTTAGTCTGTATGTGTAACAGCATGTAGTTGAGTACGTGTGTGTTAGTCTGTATGTGTAAGCAGCATGTAGTTGAGTACGTGTGTTTTAGTCCGTATGTGTAAGCAGCATGTAGTTGAGTACGTGTGTGTTAGTCTGTATGTGTAAGCAGCATGTAGTTGAGTACGTGTGTTTTAGTCCGTATGTGTAAGCAGCATGTAGTTGAGTACGTGTGTGTTAGTCTGTATGTGTAACAGCATGTAGTTGAGTACGTGTGTTTTAGTCCGTATGTGTAAGCAGCATGTAGTTGAGTACGTGTGTGTTAGTCCGTATGTGTAAGCAGCATGTAGTTGAGTACGTGTGTGTTAGTCTGTATGTGTAAGCAGCATGTAGTTGAGTACGTGTGTGTTAGTCCGTATGTGTAACAGCATGTAGTTGAGTACGTGTGTTTTAGTCTGTATGTGTAAGCAGCATGTAGTTGAGTACGTGTGTTTTAGTCCGTATGTGTAAGCAGCATGTAGTTGAGTACGTGTGTTTTAGTCCGTATGTGTAAGCAGCATGTAGTTGAGTACGTGTGTGTTAGTCTGTATGTGTAACAGCATGTAGTTGAGTACGTGTGTGTTAGTCTGTATGTGTAAGCAGCATGTAGTTGAGTACGTGTGTTTTAGTCCGTATGTGTAAGCAGCATGTAGTTGAGTACGTGTGTGTTAGTCTGTATGTGTAAGCAGCATGTAGTTGAGTACGTGTGTTTTAGTCCGTATGTGTAAGCAGCATGTAGTTGAGTACGTGTGTGTTAGTCTGTATGTGTAACAGCATGTAGTTGAGTACGTGTGTTTTAGTCCGTATGTGTAAGCAGCATGTAGTTGAGTACGTGTGTGTTAGTCTGTATGTGTAAGCAGCATGTAGTTGAGTACGTGTGTGTTAGTCCGTATGTGTAACAGCATGTAGTTGAGTACGTGTGTTTTAGTCTGTATGTGTAAGCAGCATGTAGTTGAGTACGTGTGTTTTAGTCCGTATGTGTAAGCAGCATGTAGTTGAGTACGTGTGTTTTAGTCCGTATGTGTAAGCAGCATGTAGTTGAGTACGTGTGTGTTAGTCTGTATGTGTAACAGCATGTAGTTGAGTACGTGTGTGTTAGTCCGTATGTGTAACAGCATGTAGTTGAGTACGTGTGTTTTAGTCTGTATGTGTAAGCAGCATGTAGTTGAGTACGTGTGTTTTAGTCTGTATGTGTAGCAGCATGTAGTTGAGTACGTGTGTTTTAGTCCGTATGTGTAAGCAGCATGTAGTTGAGTACGTGTGTTTTAGTCCGTATGTGTAAGCAGCATGTAGTTGAGTACGTGTGTGTTAGTCTGTATGTGTAAGCAGCATGTAGTTGAGTACGTGTGTTTTAGTCCGTATGTGTAAGCAGCATGTAGTTGAGTACGTGTGTGTTAGTCTGTATGTGTAACAGCATGTAGTTGAGTACGTGTGTGTTAGTCTGTATGTGTAACAGCATGTAGTTGAGTACGTGTGTGTTAGTCCGTATGTGTAAGCAGCATGTAGTTGAGTACGTGTGTTTTAGTCCGTATGTGTAAGCAGCATGTAGTTGAGTACGTGTGTTTTAGTCCGTATGTGTAAGCAGCATGTAGTTGAGTACGTGTGTGTTAGTCTGTATGTGTAACAGCATGTAGTTGAGTACGTGTGTGTTAGTCTGTATGTGTAAGCAGCATGTAGTTGAGTACGTGTGTGTTAGTCTGTATGTGTAAGCAGCATGTAGTTGAGTACGTGTGTGTTAGTCCGTATGTGTAACAGCATGTAGTTGAGTACGTGTGTTTTAGTCTGTATGTGTAAGCAGCATGTAGTTGAGTACGTGTGTTTTAGTCCGTATGTGTAAGCAGCATGTAGTTGAGTACGTGTGTTTTAGTCCGTATGTGTAAGCAGCATGTAGTTGAGTACGTGTGTGTTAGTCTGTATGTGTAACAGCATGTAGTTGAGTACGTGTGTGTTAGTCCGTATGTGTAAGCAGCATGTAGTTGAGTACGTGTGTTTTAGTCCGTATGTGTAAGCAGCATGTAGTTGAGTACGTGTGTTTTAGTCCGTATGTGTAACAGCATGTAGTTGAGTACGTGTGTTTTAGTCCGTATGTGTAACAGCATGTAGTTGAGTACGTGTGTGTTAGTCCGTATGTGTAACAGCATGTAGTTGAGTACGTGTGTTTTAGTCCGTATGTGTAACAGCATGTAGTTGAGTACGTGTGTTTTAGTCCGTATGTGTAACAGCATGTAGTTGAGTACGTGTGTGTTAGTCCGTATGTGTAAGCAGCATGTAGTTGAGTACGTGTGTGTTAGTCCGTATGTGTAACAGCATGTAGTTGAGTACGTGTGTTTTAGTCTGTATGTGTAAGCAGCATGTAGTTGAGTACGTGTGTTTTAGTCTGTATGTGTAAGCAGCATGTAGTTGAGTACGTGTGTTTTAGTCCGTATGTGTAAGCAGCATGTAGTTGAGTACGTGTGTGTTAGTCCGTATGTGTAAGCAGCATGTAGTTGAGTACGTGTGTTTTAGTCCGTATGTGTAAGCAGCATGTAGTTGAGTACGTGTGTGTTAGTCTGTATGTGTAACAGCATGTAGTTGAGTACGTGTGTGTTAGTCTGTATGTGTAAGCAGCATGTAGTTGAGTACGTGTGTGTTAGTCTGTATGTGTAAGCAGCATGTAGTTGAGTACGTGTGTGTTAGTCCGTATGTGTAACAGCATGTAGTTGAGTACGTGTGTTTTAGTCTGTATGTGTAAGCAGCATGTAGTTGAGTACGTGTGTTTTAGTCCGTATGTGTAAGCAGCATGTAGTTGAGTACGTGTGTTTTAGTCCGTATGTGTAAGCAGCATGTAGTTGAGTACGTGTGTGTTAGTCTGTATGTGTAACAGCATGTAGTTGAGTACGTGTGTGTTAGTCCGTATGTGTAAGCAGCATGTAGTTGAGTACGTGTGTTTTAGTCCGTATGTGTAAGCAGCATGTAGTTGAGTACGTGTGTTTTAGTCCGTATGTGTAACAGCATGTAGTTGAGTACGTGTGTGTTAGTCCGTATGTGTAACAGCATGTAGTTGAGTACGTGTGTTTTAGTCCGTATGTGTAACAGCATGTAGTTGAGTACGTGTGTTTTAGTCCGTATGTGTAAGCAGCATGTAGTTGAGTACGTGTGTTTTAGTCCGTATGTGTAAGCAGCATGTAGTTGAGTACGTGTGTGTTAGTCTGTATGTGTAACAGCATGTAGTTGAGTACGTGTGTGTTAGTCCGTATGTGTAACAGCATGTAGTTGAGTACGTGTGTTTTAGTCCGTATGTGTAAGCAGCATGTAGTTGACTACGTGTGTGTTAGTCCGTATGTGTAAGCAGCATGTAGTTGAGTACGTGTGTGTTAGTCCGTATGTGTAAGCAGCATGTAGTTGAGTACGTGTGTGTTAGTCTGTATGTGTAACAGCATGTAGTTGAGTACGTGTGTGTTCATATCCACTTCATAATGTTCAGATATTTTAAACAGTTCCCAGACCTTCTTTCGTGACCTGAAGTCCCTGTAGAATTTATTTACAGCCACGGTGTTATGGAGCTGAACAGCTGTCCATCTATAAAGAGTTTGTCCACAATGATAGAGGCACGCTTACCATTCCCCCTTTGTTGCCTTTGTACCGGATACAGTCTCTTACGACGTTCGTTTATCTCCCTTGGAAATTGACAATTCGTTTGATTAACTATTTAAGACAGCCTAACCAGAAGGGAAAATAACCTGTTCCTGACCCCCCTCCTCCCACTGCCACTGGCCTTTGCAGATTCTGCTCCTGAAGTTGTTGGTAAAAGGTTACACCAGAGGTTAAAAGGTTACACCAGAGGTTAAAAGGTTACACCAGAGGTTAAAAGGTTACACCAGAGGTTAAAAGGTTACACCAGAGGGTAAAAGGTTACACCAGAGGTTGGCAACCTTTTCCATTTGGAATGCCAGTTTATCTTACCATTTCTACCGATCTGCGTGCCAGTTAAAGTTTTCATATGCACATTTTCATGGAACAGTTTAATTTAATTTATAAGACACTTTGTATCTCAAAATAATTGTCATGTGGTTTTACATTCTATCTAAATGAAAATGATACAAATCTAAAAGTAACTTCTGTTGTCATTGCCAACTATGTGAAGGTAGTCTTTGTAAAGCCAACAAATCAAAACATTGCAGCTTGTAGGTAGAAAATATCCTGATAAATATAAATATCTTATAAATCACATGGCCTGTCTGCAACGAACTTGAAACATTGTATCAACGATCAACTGTGTCCAGCCCAAAGCTCTTGCTAACCAACTTGCAACATTGTATAAAATATTCTGGGTCCTCAGTTTCCAGCGCCAGTGAGCTCTGGACAGACACAGCTGGCTATTTGTGGAAGGGATACGGTATTCAAGTATGTGGCTCCCAAGTGGCTCAGCGGTCCAAGGCACTGCAATTCAGTTATTTAGAATGACGGCCTAACACGGTCAAACCCGGACGACTCTGGGCCAATTGTGCGTCGCCCTATGGGACTCCCAATCACGGCCAGATGTGATACAGCCTGGATTCGAACCAAGGACTGTAGTGACACCTCTTGCACTGAGATGCAGTGCCTTAGACCGCTGCCCCATTCGGGAGCCCAACGTTGACAGGAGTGCACCCAACAAAAGAAAATGTATACTTTTACAAAACTTATAAACCAATAAACCAAAACTTGGTTCTCACAAGTGTAGCATAGGTTGTGAGCTCTCCACACAACGTGTCCAATGACAACGGTAAACGACGTGTCCAATGACAACGGTAAACGACGTGTCCAATGACAACGGTAAACGACGTGTCCAATGACAACGGTAAACGACGTGTCCAATGACAACGGTAAACGACGTGTCCAATGACAACGGTAAACGACGTGTCCAATGACAACGGTAAACGACGTGTCCAATGACAACGGTAAACGACGTGTCCAATGACAACGGTAAACGACGTGTCCAATGACAACGGTAAACGACGTGTCCAATAACAACGGTAAACGACGTGTCCAATAACAACGGTAAACAACGTGTCCAATGACAACGGTGAACGACGTGTCCAATGACAACGGTAAACGACGTGTCCAATGACAACGGTAAACGACGTGTCCAATAACAACGGTAAACGACGTGTCCAATGACAACGGTGAACGACGTGTCCAATGACAACGGTAAACGACGTGTCCAATAACAACGGTAAACGACGTGTCCAATGACAACGGTAAACAACGTGTCCAATGACAACGGTAAACAACGTGTCCAATGACAACGGTAAACAACGTGTCCAATAACAACGGTAAACGACGTGTCCAATGACAACGGTAAACGACGTGTCCAATGACAACGGTAAACGACGTGTCCAATGACAACGGTAAACGACGTGTCCAATAACAACGGTAAACAACGTGTCCAATAACAACGGTAAACGACGTGTCCAATAACAACGGTAAACGACGTGTCCAATAACAACGGTAAACGACGTGTCCAATAACAACGGTAAACAACGTGTCCAATGACAACGGTAAACGACGTGTCCAATGACAACGGTAAACGACGTGTCCAATGACAACGGTAAACGACGTGTCCAATAACAACGGTAAACGACGTGTCCAATGACAACGGTAAACAACGTGTCCAATGACAACGGTAAACAACGTGTCCAATGACAACGGTAAACAACGTGTCCAATAACAACGGTAAACAACGTGTCCAATAACAACGGTAAACGACGTGTCCAATAACAACGGTAAACGACGTGTCCAATGACAACGGTAAACGACGTGTCCAATGACAACGGTAAACGACGTGTCCAATAACAACGGTAAACGACGTGTCCAATAACAACGGTAAACGACGTGTCCAATGACAACGGTAAACGACGTGTCCAATAACAACGGTAAACAACGTGTCCAATAACAACGGTAAACGACTGTAATAATAATATATTGAATGCATTAACAGAAGTTACCGTAACCAAACAAACATTGTAGAATAGAATTGAAGGTTATTAACGGTAAATGTACTGTAGTACTGGTGATATCTGTAATGGGGAATTGATAGACACTAACAATCAAAGGTTAAACAATTCACACAACGGTTATGAAGTTATGAAACAATGAATGAATGCGCACAAAACGTTGGGAAAGAGTGCATTCTGCATCTACCCACACGTCCCTTCTTCATGTAACCAACCATCCCCGCAGCCGCGTCAATCAATTAGTTCACTGAGACAGGTGCAAATCAGACAGGTGTCTCCTGTGCCATAAAAAAAAACATATATTTGCAACTGCTCGACAAAAAAACAATCTTGGTCGCCCAAACAATCGACCAGATGGGGTCAGCCATAATGTATGTGTTGAATATATTCCACGATTTGAGCGAGTGCTCGGCTCGTGCTCTACACTGTGTGCACCCGTATGCACGCCGAAATCTACGCCCACCGTGACCTATAGCACCGCCCACCGGGACCTATAGCACCGCCCACCGTGACCTATAGCACTGCCCACCGTGACCTATAGCACCGCCCACCGTGACCTATAACACCGCCCACCGTGACCTATAGCACCGCCCACCGTGACCTGTAGCACCGCCCACCGGGTGAAATGGCTGAGTGTGTCCCATGTCTACGTGTTGCTTTGTCCTGTTTAGCGTAGAACATAACAATGTCCACAACCACGATGACGCTCTACAAATGAATAGTCCATGGCCTCCTAGTTGATTTATAACATTACCCTGGCTTTGATTGGCTTGCACTGTAGCCTTCAAATGTATACCGTGCATAAGAGTGGGGTTTACCAGCCTGATGCTTTACTAGCCTGATCCAGAGGTTCCTGTCAGTCTGTCTGGATGCTTCGCGAAGGTGCTTCCAATCCTTCTATCCGTCTAACAAATGAGCTTTCCAAAGTGGAACTCGTTTTATAGAAAACAGCATCCCTTGACAAACTTATTTCAGAGCTTTCCATAGTGGAACTCGTTTTATAGAAAACAGCATCCCTTGACAAACTTATTTCAGACAAACTGTCCATACCATTTGATTGTGATTAAAACCAATAAGATGTCAGTAACCTCCTACTGCATTTTCCCAAAATGTCTGATTAGTCAGGAGACGATACAAACTAGAAATTAAATTCATTTTTTATATGCACTACATGACCAAAAGTATGTGGACAGGGGTTGAGGTCAGGGCTCTGTGCAGGCCAGTCAAGTTCTTCCACACTGATCTCGACAAACCATTTCTGTATGGACCTCGCTTTGTGCACGGGGGCATTGTCATGCTGAAACAGGAAAGGGCCTTCCTCAAACTGTTGCCACAAAGTTAGAAGCATAGAACCATGAAAAACAGCCCCAGACCACTATTCACCAAACTTAGTGGTCAGGGGCAAACTTAGTGGTCTGGGACACCAAACTTTAGTTGGCACTATGCAGTCGGGCAGGTAGCGTTGTCCTGGCATCCGCCAAACCCAGATTTGTCCGTCGGACTGCCAGTTGGTGAAGCTTGATTGATCACTCCAGTGAACGCGTTTCCAATGGTCCAGAGTCTATTGGCTGCGAGCTTTACACCACTCCAGCCGACGCTTGGCATTGCGCATGGTGATCTTAGGCTTGTGTGCGGTTGCTCGGCCATGGAAACCCATTTCATGAAGCTCCCAATGAACAGTTCTTGTGCTGACGTTGCTTCCAGAGGCAGTTTGGAACTCGGTAGTGAGTGTTGCAACCGAGGACAGACAATTTTTACATGCTTCAGCACTCTGCGGTCCCATTCTGTGAGCTTGTGTGGCCTACCACTTTGTGGCTGAGCCCTTGTTGCTTCTAGGCATTTTCACTTCACAATAACAGCACTTACGGTTGACCGGGGCAGCTCTAGCAGGAAATGCGATGAACTAACTTGTTGGAAAGGTGGAATCCTATGATTGTGCCATGTTGAAAGTCACTGAGCTCTTCAGTAAAGCCATTCTACTGCCAATGTTTGTCTATGGAGACTGCATGGCTGTGTGTTCGATTTTATACACCTGTCAGCAACGGGTGTGTCTGAAATAGCCGAATCCACTAATTTAAAAGGGGTGTCCACATACTGCATATATTTTAAGACAGCCTGATTTGGGTGGGCCAGTATTCAACCTGTCGTGGCTTTGCCTCAGTAAGGCCTGTGTGCTTATTTCCTACTTGTATTGTTGTGTGTTTTCACAGATTGTCAGTGAGACATACCCTGTGGTGTGCAACAGTGATCCGTACCATCACAAGCCCTTCACCTCCTCTGGACACCACTTCCTAGAAGACCCTAATCCCAACTTTAACCCTAGCCCCAACCCCAGCAGGACCACTCTCCACTCTGCTATCGTCCGCATCACTGACTCCCTGCAGGCAGACATCATTGTGAGGGAGAGGAGAGAGAAAGAAGGGGCGAGATGGGAGAAGGGTGAGGTGAAAGGGGAGAGGGTGAAGGAGAGAGAAAGGGAGGAGAAACAGGGTGTGGCAGGGCCCCACAGTGGGAGCCTCTGGGTTCTGTCTGCTGATGGGAGGGTTGGTAAGGCCTCAGAACTGGGACAACTCCCGCTGCATAGCAACCAGCTGTCCCCCCCTCCCTCAAGCAGGGCCCATCTCCTCCCCCCGACCCCCCCCAGGCAGAAGCGAGGCAACTCCACTGCTGTGGGTCCTGTGCTCAATGGGATCAACCCTAAAATGTCGGAGCCTCTGATTGGCCCTCCAGACTACTTTAGACCACTCCCCTCTGGAACCAGCAAGAGGCTTCAGACAAGCTTTCCCAGGGAGCCAATCACAGGTCAGATGGACTTCCTGTTCATCTCCAAGCCGCTGAAGCATCATCATGAAGAGAGCATGAGTCCGCTGGTTGCCAAGCAACAGGCCAGTAGGGAGGATTGGCGGTTGGGCCAGAGGCACTTGGTGATGCTGTCAGAGGAAATAGATGTAGAGAACATCAGAGTTTACGGAGTCCGCTTCTTCCTGTCCCAACTCGGGAACAAGACCCCACGGCATTCCACCTCCCTCTATCTCTCAGAACATCACTCACACACACATGATGTCAAAACCAATTCCCTTTACGACTCAGGCATGGAACACACATTGAAAACCTGCTCCTCTTATGAGTCTGGCTCAGAACAGACACTGAGACCCAACTTCCCCTTCGACCCTCAGCAGGCTATCAGCATCCCTACAGCAGAGAATGTTCTCTTACCATAAATGGAGAGTAGGACTATATATTATCTAGCTAGCTATATGTTCTATAACATAGCAATTACGTTACGTTTTTTACAATAAATTTGAACTGCAAACTTCATTGATAATGCGTATTTATTTAATCTGTTTTCTCTGAAACGATGCATACACTTTCCACTAGATGGAGACAACCATTTGACTCCGCCAGAGATACTGATGACCACACAACCCGGCGGAAGTTGCAACCCTTCAGGGTGTACGCAGGCAAAGATTATGGATATAGTAACAAGATGCATGTCTCTCCACCCTAACAATGTAAGTCTTTGTCCACAAAGCGGAACAGCAGTCTGTCTGGCTCCCGCCTATCCTTTCTATGGATACGTCTCATTATTGTAATCTGTTTTTTAAATATTCGATGAGGGTTGTTGTTTTACATTACATTTACATTTTAGTCATTTAGCAGATGCTCTTATCCAGAGCGACTTACAGTAGAGTGCATACATTTTATTACATTTTACATACTGAGACAAGGATATCCCTACCGGCCAAACCCTCCCTAACCCGGACGACGCTATGCCAATTGCGCGTAGCCCCACGGACCTCCCGGTTGCGGCCGGCTGCGACAGAGCCTTGGCGCGAACCCAGCCCAGCCTGGGCGCGAACCCAGAGACTCTGGTGGCGCAGCTACCTAGACCACTGCGCCACCCGGGAGGTCAGTTTTCATCCGCACAGGGCGTCCTCAGTTCCAGCGGGACTTTTACGGGATCAAAGCGAGCGCACAGCAGGAAAAGCTTTCTCTCTGTGACCCCCCCCCATCCTGAGTGAGTCTGATCACACCTCTTCAAACTGTCCTACAGACGAGGATAGTCACCCCCCCAGCACTGAACACACCCAGGGCCCACAACTGCACTGCTCCTCCATCATTGAGAGGGATACATTCACAGAGCTGGAAAGAGACATGGTGGAGCTCAGAGAGCTAGCCCACACAACACAGACCAGCACAAACCCCCCCCCCCCCCTTCAACAAGACCCGGAGGGCAGGAGGTGGAGATGGATGGCTGCCTGAGAGCCAGCTGCTCTACGGACTGAGGGGAGGGAACTTAAAGGGGAACATAAGGATTTAGAACTCCAGCGAACTGTAAATCCCCATATTGGCATTGTTGCATCACTGGCAGGAGAGAACATTTTGGAACTCCCAAAAATGGCTGAATTTACCGAGTAGCTCTGAGTCAGAGAATGAGTTGATTTACAGAGTATGAAATAATGTTAGTTAGGGAGCCAATAAACCTACTGAAGCTCTTCATGTTTGAGCCGATCGTTGCCCCAGATCAAAGAGTTCGTTCTAGTATTACATCCAGTCAGAGGTTCCTGTCAGTCTGTCTGGATGGTGATGTATTACATCCAGGTCAGAGGTTCCTGTCAGTCTGTCTGGATGGTGATGTATTACATCCAGGTCAGAGGTTCCTGTCAGTCTGTCTGGATGGTGATGTATTACATCCAGGTCAGAGGTTCCTGTCAGTCTGTCTGGATGGTGATGTATTACATCCAGAGGTTCCTGTCAGTCTGTCTGGATGGTGATGTATTACATCCAGAGGTTCCTGTCAGTCTGTCTGGATGGTGATGTATTACATCCAGAGGTTCCTGTCAGTCTGTCTGGATGGTGATGTATTACATCCAGGTCAGAGGTTCCTGTCAGTCTGTCTGGATGGTGATGTATTACATCCAGAGGTTCCTGTCAGTCTGTCTGGATGGTGATGTATTACATCCAGAGGTTCCTGTCAGTCTGTCTGGATGGTGATGTATTACATCCAGAGGTTCCTGTCAGTCTGTCTGGATGGTGATGTATTACATCCAGAGGTTCCTGTCAGTCTGTCTGGATGGTGATGTATTACATCCAGGTCAGAGGTTCCTGTCAGTCTGTCTGGATGGTGATGTATTACATCCAGGTCAGAGGTTCCTGTCAGTCTGTCTGGATGGTGATGTATTACATCCAGGTCAGAGGTTCCTGTCAGTCTGTCTGGATGGTGATGTATTACATCCAGGTCAGAGGTTCCTGTCAGTCTGTCTGGATGGTGATGTATTACATCCAGGTCAGAGGTTCCTGTCAGTCTGTCTGGATGGTGATGTATTACATCCAGGTCAGAGGTTCCTGTCAGTCTGTCTGGATGGTGATGTATTACATCCAGGTCAGAGGTTCCTGTCAGTCTGTCTGGATGGTGATGTATTACATCCAGAGGTTCCTGTCAGTCTGTCTGGATGGTGATGTATTACATCCAGAGGTTCCTGTCAGTCTGTCTGAGTGGTGATGTATTACATCCAGGTCAGAGGTTCCTGTCAGTCTGTCTGGATGGTGGTGTATTACATCCAGGTCAGGGGTTCCTGTCAGTCTGTCTGGATGGTGATGTATTACATCCAGAGGTTCCTGTCAGTCTGTCTGGATGGTGATGTAGTACATCCAGGTCAGAGGTTCCTGTCAGTCTGTCTGGATGGTGATGTATTACATCCAGAGGTTCCTGTCAGTCTGTCTGGATGGTGATGTATTACATCCAGGTCAGAGGTTCCTGTCAGTCTGTCTGGATGGTGGTGTATTACATCCAGGTCAGGGGTTCCTGTCAGTCTGTCTGGATGGTGATGTATTACATCCAGGTCAGAGGTTCCTGTCAGTCTGTCTGGATGGTGGTGTATTACATCCAGGTCAGAGGTTCCTGTCAGTCTGTCTGGATGGTGATGTATTACATCCAGGTCAGAGGTTCCTGTCAGTCTGTCTGGATGGTGATGTATTACATCCAGAGGTTCCTGTCAGTCTGTCTGGATGGTGATGTATTACATCCAGGTCAGAGGTTCCTGTCAGTCTGTCTGGATGGTGATGTATTACATCCAGAGGTTCCTGTCAGTCTGTCTGGATGGTGATGTATTACATCCAGGTCAGAGGTTCCTGTCAGTCTGTCTGGATGGTGATGTATTACATCCAGAGGTTCCTGTCAGTCTGTCTGGATGGTGATGTATTACATCCAGAGGTTCCTGTCAGTCTGTCTGGATGGGGATGTATTACATCCAGAGGTTCCTGTCAGTCTGTCTGGATGGTGATGTATTACATCCAGGTCAGAGGTTCCTGTCAGTCTGTCTGGATGGTGATATATTACATCCAGGTCAGAGGTTCCTGTCAGTCTGTCTGGATGGTGATGTATTACATCCAGAGGTTCCTGTCAGTCTGTCTGGATGGTGATGTATTACATCCAGGTCAGAGGTTCCTGTCAGTCTGTCTGGATGGTGATGTATTACATCCAGAGGTTCCTGTCCGTCTGTCTGGATGGTGATGTATTACATCCAGAGGTTCCTGTCAGTCTGTCTGGATGGGGATGTATTACACCCAGAGGTTCCTGTCAGTCTGTCTGGATGGTGATGTATTACATCCAGGTCAGAGGTTCCTGTCAGTCTGTCTGGATGGGGATGTATTACATCCAGAGGTTCCTGTCAGTCTGTCTGGATGGGGATGTATTACATCCAGAGGTTCCTGTCAGTCTGTCTGGATGGTGATGTATTACATCCAGGTCAGAGGTTCCTGTCAGTCTGTCTGGATGGTGATATATTACATCCAGGTCAGAGGTTCCTGTCAGTCTGTCTGGATGGTGATGTATTACATCCAGGTCAGAGGTTCCTGTCAGTCTGTCTGGATGGTGATATATTACATCCAGGTCAGAGGTTTCTGTCAATCTGTCTGGATGGTGATGTATTACATCCAGGTCAGAGGTTCCTGTCAGTCTGTCTGGATGGTGATGTATTACATCCAGGTCAGAGGTTCCTGTCAGTCTGTCTGGATGGTGATGTATTACATCCAGAGGTTCCTGTCAGTCTGTCTGGATGGTGATGTATTACATCCAGAGGTTCCTGTCAGTCTGTCTGGATGGTGATGTATTACATCCAGGTCAGAGGTTCCTGTCAGTCTGTCTGGATGGTGGTGTATTACATCCAGGTCAGGGGTTCCTGTCAGTCTGTCTGGATGGTGATGTATTACATCCAGAGGTTCCTGTCAGTCTGTCTGGATGGTGATGTAGTACATCCAGGTCAGAGGTTCCTGTCAGTCTGTCTGGATGGTGATGTATTACATCCAGAGGTTCCTGTCAGTCTGTCTGGATGGTGATGTATTACATCCAGGTCAGAGGTTCCTGTCAGTCTGTCTGGATGGTGGTGTATTACATCCAGGTCAGGGGTTCCTGTCAGTCTGTCTGGATGGTGATGTATTACATCCAGGTCAGAGGTTCCTGTCAGTCTGTCTGGATGGTGGTGTATTACATCCAGGTCAGAGGTTCCTGTCAGTCTGTCTGGATGGTGATGTATTACATCCAGAGGTTCCTGTCAGTCTGTCTGGATGGTGATGTATTACATCCAGGTCAGAGGTTCCTGTCAGTCTGTCTGGATGGTGATGTATTACATCCAGAGGTTCCTGTCAGTCTGTCTGGATGGTGATGTATTACATCCAGGTCAGAGGTTCCTGTCAGTCTGTCTGGATGGTGATGTATTACATCCAGAGGTTCCTGTCAGTCTGTCTGGATGGTGATGTATTACATCCAGAGGTTCCTGTCAGTCTGTCTGGATGGGGATGTATTACATCCAGAGGTTCCTGTCAGTCTGTCTGGATGGGGATGTATTACATCCAGAGGTTCCTGTCAGTCTGTCTGGATGGTGATGTATTTCATCCAGGTCAGAGGTTCCTGTCAGTCTGTCTGGATGGTGATATATTACATCCAGGTCAGAGGTTCCTGTCAGTCTGTCTGGATGGTGATGTATTACATCCAGAGGTTCCTGTCAGTCTGTCTGGATGGTGATGTATTACATCCAGGTCAGAGGTTCCTGTCAGTCTGTCTGGATGGTGATGTATTACATCCAGAGGTTCCTGTCCGTCTGTCTGGATGGTGATGTATTACATCCAGGTCAGAGGTTCCTGTCAGTCTGTCTGGATGGGGATGTATTACATCCAGAGGTTCCTGTCAGTCTGTCTGGATGGGGATGTATTACATCCAGAGGTTCCTGTCAGTCTGTCTGGATGGTGATGTATTACATCCAGGTCAGAGGTTCCTGTCAGTCTGTCTGGATGGTGATATATTACATCCAGGTCAGAGGTTCCTGTCAGTCTGTCTGGATGGTGATGTATTACATCCAGGTCAGAGGTTCCTGTCAGTCTGTCTGGATGGTGATATATTACATCCAGGTCAGAGGTTTCTGTCAATCTGTCTGGATGGTGATGTATTACATCCAGGTCAGAGGTTCCTGTCAGTCTGTCTGGATGGTGATGTATTACATCCAGGTCAGAGGTTCCTGTCAGTCTGTCTGGATGGTGATGTATTACATCCAGGTCAGAGGTTCCTGTCAGTCTGTCTGGATGGTGATGTATTACATCCAGAGGTTCCTGTCAGTCTGTCTGGATGGTGATGTATTACATCCAGAGGTTCCTGTCAGTCTGTCTGGATGGTGGTGTATTACATCCAGAGGTTCCTGTCAGTCTGTCTGGATGGTGATGTATTACATCCAGAGGTTCCTGTCAGTCTGTCTGGATGGTGATGTATTACATCCAGAGGTTCCTGTCAGTCTGTCTGGATGGTGATGTATTACATCCAGGTCAGAGGTTCCTGTCAGTCTGTCTGGATGGTGATGTATTACATCCAGGTCAGAGGTTCCTGTCAGTCTGTCTGGATGGTGATGTATTACATCCAGGTCAGAGGTTCCTGTCAGTCTGTCTGGATGGTGATGTAGTACATCCAGGTCAGAGGTTCCTGTCAGTCTGTCTGGATGGGGATGTATTACATCCAGAGGTTCCTGTCAGTCTGTCTGGATGGTGATGTATTACATCCAGGTCAGAGGTTCCTGTCAGTCTGTCTGGATGGGGATGTATTACATCCAGAGGTTCCTGTCAGTCTGTCTGGATGGTGATGTATTACATCCAGGTCAGAGGTTCCTGTCAGTCTGTCTGGATGGTGATGTATTACATCCAGGTCAGGGGTTCCTGTCAGTCTGTCTGGATGGTGATGTATTACATCCAGGTCAGAGGTTCCTGTCAGTCTGTCTGGATGGTGATGTATTACATCCAGGTCAGAGGTTCCTGTCAGTCTGTCTGGATGGTGATGTATTACATCCAGGTCAGAGGTTCCTGTCAGTCTGTCTGGATGGTGATGTATTACATCCAGGTCAGAGGTTCCTGTCAGTCTGTCTGGATGGTGATGTATTACATCCAGGTCAGAGGTTCCTGTCAGTCTGTCTGGATGGTGATGTATTACATCCAGAGGTTCCTGTCAGTCTGTCTGGATGGTGATGTATTACATCCAGAGGTTCCTGTCAGTCTGTCTGGATGGTGATGTATTACATCCAGAGGTTCCTGTCAGTCTGTCTGGATGGTGATGTATTACATCCAGGTCAGAGGTTCCTGTCAGTCTGTCTGGATGGTGATGTATTACATCCAGGTCAGAGGTTCCTGTCAGTCTGTCTGGATGGTGATGTATTACATCCAGGTCAGAGGTTCCTGTCAGTCTGTCTGGATGGTGATGTATTACATCCAGGTCAGAGGTTCCTGTCAGTCTGCCTGGATGGTGATGTATTACATCCAGGTCAGAGGTTCCTGTCAGTCTGTCTGGATGGTGATGTATTACATCCAGGTCAGAGGTTCCTGTCAGTCTGTCTGGATGGGGATGTATTACATCCAGGTCAGAGGTTCCTGTCAGTCTGTCTGGATGGTGATGTATTACATCCAGAGGTTCCTGTCAGTCTGTCTGGATGGTGATGTATGTATTGGACGTGTCACTAATCCTTATGAAGGACTTCCTGGCAAAAGAGGTTACTCGATCAGTCAGCAGCCGATATGCCAGTTAAATAATTGGTGAAATTTTGCTGTAGGGGCAGGACTCGTTGTATACTGATGGTCGTGAGCGCAGTCTAGCTGGGCCCTGAGCTCTTTAGTGATGGTCCCGGTGGACCTCTTCTCCCCCGCAGCACATGAACACTCTGGCACCAAGGGGTCAGTTTGGCATGCTGTACTAACTGTTCTTTCCTGTTGGTAGAAAATAATTAAGGCATCTATTAGGATATAGTTATATTCAAGAATCACTGCATATACTTGAACTAAACAATAGCCTTAGAAATAACATGGATTTGCATGTACCTCCTCTGCCTCCTGGACAGTTTCCTCCAGGATGAAAACATTCAGGGATGAAGATGTCATCTTGAAAATAAACAAACGTTTTGTTAACTTCTTATGGCTGCAGGGGCAGTATTGAGTAGCTTGGATGAAAGGTGCCCAGAGTAAACTGCCTGCTTCTCAGTCCCAATTGCTAATATATGCATATAATTATTAGTATTGGATAGAAAACACTGAAGTTTCTAAAACTGTTTGAATGATGTCTGTGAGTATAACAGAATTTTGAAATCCAAATAGGAAGTGGGAAATCTGAGGTTGGTCGATTTTTTTTGGAACTCATCGCCTATCGAATACACAGTGGGATATGGATCAGTTTGCACTTCCTACGGCTTCCACTAGATGTCAACAGTCTGTAGAACCTTGTCTGATGCTTCTACTGTGAAGTGGGGCCGAAGGAGACAGGAATGAGTCAGGTCTACCATGAGCTGACCATACTCTGGCCATGCTCTGACCATGAGCTGACCATGCTCTGACCATGCACTGACCATGCACTGACCATGCTCTGACCATGCACTGACCATGCGCGTTCACATGAGAGGGAGCTCTGTTCCATCGCACATCTGAAGTCAATGGAATTCTCCGGTTGGAACGTTATTGAAGATTTATGTTAAAAACATCCTAAAGATTGATTCAATACATCGTTTGACATGTTTTTACTGACTGTTACGGAACTTTTTGACATTTCGTCTGATTTTAGTGAACGCGCTTCCTGACTTTGGATTTGTTTACCAAACACGCTAACAAATATAGCTATTTGGAGATAAATTATGGACATTACCGAACAAAACAAACATTTCTTGTGGGAGTCCTGGGAGTGCATTCCGGTGAAGATCAGCAAAGGTAAGTGAAGATTTATAATGCTATTTATGAGTTTTGTTGACTGCACAATTTGGCGGGTAACTGTATGGCTTCCTTTTGTGGCTGAACGCTGTTCTCAGATTATTGAATATTGTGCTTTTGCCGTAAAGGTTTTTGAAATCTGACACAGCGGTTGCATTAAGAACAAGTGTATCTTTAATTCTATGTAAAACATGTATCTTTCATCAAAGTTTATGATTAGTAGTTATGTTATTTGATGTGGCTCTCTGCAATTTCTGGCATTTCTGAACATGGTGCCAATGTAAACTGAGGTTTTTGGATATAAATATGAACTTTATCGGACAAAACATATATGTATTGTGTAACATGAAGTCCTATGAGTGTCATCTGATGAAGATCATCAAAGGTTAGTGATTAATTTTATCTCTATTTCTGCTTTTTGTGACTCCTGTCTTTGGTTGGAAAAATGGCTGTGTTTTTCTGTGATTTTGCGGTGACCTAACATAATCGTGTGTGGTGCATTCTCCTTTTTGAAATCGGACACTGTGGTGGGATTAACAAGAAGTGTATCTTTAAAATGGTGTGAAATACTTGTATGCTTGAGGAATTATTTTATTTATGAGATTTCTGTTGTTTGAATTTGGCGCCCTGCACTTTCACTGTTGTCATATCGATCCCGTTAACGGGATTGCAGCCATAAGAAGTTTGACAACTGAACCCAAGTATATCAGTTGGCATTAACAAGCTACCTGATGTATTATTTGTCAACACACACACACAGCAAATACAGGGACATTTATTTTTCAGCGAACATTAGCTATGTCAACTTCAGTCTAACTAAATGAGGTTGAGCTAACAACATATTACTTGACTATCTGAGGTGGAAGCTAGCTACAGTAACTACCTAATAACAGGTACACAGAGAAACTGTTGCAATTTTAGTTGCAGTTGAGTTGCTTGCAAATGTTAGTTGCTGGGGGGTGTTACACAAAACACCTCAGACGCAATTAGCTAGTTACCTTCAACTAGAGTTGCAACAAAGTTGTCCAGTGTCTAATGCTAGCCTCGTCAACAACATTCATGGCCGGTTAACGTTTCCTCGGGCTCCTTTGCATTGACTCACGTCGCCTCCTCCGTTCAGTTGCTTTTGCTTGACTCTGAAGTCAGCGACGTTGATGATGGTCGGTCGGTAGTCCCTACACCATAACCCTCTAAATGTCAAATGAAGGCCCAAGCAGAGGGCATTAAATAGGCCTATGGCTCCTTTCCATTCGGAAACTCCTGGTTGCCGCATTGAAAGTGCCCTTTATCGCTAAGCCTGCCTCCGCGAAGTGCTGTCTTCAGATCCTGCTAGCTCGAGCTGGCATGTCCTTTCTCTGCAGGACATGGAGCCACTTCTTCAAAAGTGCAGCCTATGGTAGTTACCAAGGGATTTTTTTGGAGCCAATTCATACAGCCCGGCGCTATACAGTTCATGTTTGAATTACTATTTGTTGTTTCCATCTTCGTTGTCCGCATCTAACCTCACTCTCTTCGATTGACGCTCCGCGTAAAAACTCAATACCACAGACAATTTGATTACTGCCAGTGACGCACTGGTGTCAGTCGTTACTATGGCAATTTAAAATGGCGCTGACCATAGCTCAAATAAACTTTGTAGACGATCAAAATACCTAACATAGAGATGTTTAATGGTAAATGCACATGTTTAGTATTAGTAGATTGTCAACTGTAAATATAAGCAGAGAATTATTCAATCACCCGACCTCAACCCAATTGAGATGGTTTGGGATGAGTTGGACTGCAAAGTTAAGGAAAAGCAGCCAACAAGTGCTCAGCATATGTGGGAACTCCCTTCAAGACTGTTGAAAAAGCAGGTTGACAGAAGGACAAAGCTGTCATCAAGGCAAAGGGTGGCTTCTTTTTTGGTTACTACATGATTTCATGTGTTATTTCATAGTTTTGATGTCTTCACTATTATTCTACAATGAAGAAAATAGTTTAAATAAAGCAAAACCCTTGAATCTGTAGTTGAGTCCAGACTTTTGACTTGTACTGTATGAATGTATATATACAGTTGGAGTCGGAAGTTTACATACACAAATACATTTAAACTCATCATAATTCCTGACATTTAATCCTAGTAAAAATTCCCTGTCTTAGGTCAGTTAGGATCACCACTTTATTTTAAGAATGTGAAATGTCAGAATAATAGTAGAGAGAATTATTGATTTCAGCTTTTATTTCTTTCATCACATTCCCAGTGGGTCAGAAGTTTACATACATTCAATTAGCATTTGGTAGCATTGCCTTTAAACTGTTTAACTTGGGTCAAACGTTTCCTTCCACAAGCTTTCCCTAATAAGTTGGGTGAATTTTGGCCCATTCCTCCTGACAGAGCTGGTGTAACTGAGTCAGGTCTGTAGGCCTCATTGCTCGCACATGCTTTTTCAGTTCTGCCCACAAATGTTCTATAGGACTGAGGTCAGGGCTTTGTGATGGCCACTCCAATACCTTGACTTTGTTGTCCTTAAGCCATTTTGCCACAACTTTGGAAGTATGCATGGGGTCATTGTCCATTTGGAAGACCCATTTGTGACCAAGCTTTAACTTCCTGACTGATGTCTTGAGATGCTGCTTCAATATAGCCCCATAATTTTCCTGCCTCATGATGCCATCCATTTTGTGAAGTGCACCAGTCCCTCCTGCAGCAAAGCACCCACAAAACATGATGCTGCCACCCCCGTGCTTCACGGTTGGGAAGGTGTTCTTCGGCTTGCTAGCTTCCCCCTTTTTTCTCCAAACATAACCATGGTTATTATGGCCAAACAGTTATATTTTTGTTTCATCAGACCAAAGGACATTTCTCCAAAAAGTACGATCTTTGTCCCCATGTGCAGTTGCAAACCGTAGTCTGGCTTTTTTATGGTGGTTTTGGAGCAGTGGCTTCTTCCTTGTTGAGCAGCCTTTCAGGTTATGTCGATATAGGACTTGTTTTATTGTGGATATAGATAATTTTGCCCTTGTTTCCTCCAGCATCTTCACAAGGTCCTTTGCTGTTGTTCTGGGATTGATTTGCACTTTTCGCACCAAAGTATGTTCATCTCTAGGAGACAGAACGCGTCTCCTCCCTGAGCGGTATGACGGCTGCGTGGTCCCATGGTGTTTATACTTGGGTACTATTGTTTGTACAGATGAATGTGGTACCTTCAGGCGTTTTGGAAAGTGCTCCCAAGGATGAACCAGACTTGTGGAGGTCTACAATTTTTTGTCTGAGGTCTTGGATGATTTCTTTTGATTTTCCCATGATGTCAAGCAAAGAGGCACTGAGTTTGAAGGTAGGCCTTGATATACATCCACAGGTATACCTCCAATTGACTCAAATGATGTCAAATAGCCTATCAGAAGCTTCTAAAGCCATGACATCATTTTCTGAAATTTTCTAAGCTGTTTAAAGGCACAGTCAACTTAGTGTATGTAAACTTCTGACCCACTGGAATTGTTATACAATGAATTATAAGTGAAATAATCTGTCTGTAAACAATTGTTGGAAAAATGATTTGTCATGCACAAAGTAGATGTCTTAAACGACTTGCCAAAACTATAGTTTGTTAACAAGAAATTTGTGGAGTGGTTGAAAAACTATTTTTAATGACTCCAACCTAAGTGTATGTAAACTTCCGACTTCAACTATACCTCGGCCTCAGCTGTGAACAATCTGAGAGACAAGGCAAGAAGGGCCTTCTATGCCATCAAAAGGAACATAAAATTCGACATACCAATTAGGATCTGGCTAAAATACTTGAATTAGTTATAGAACCCATTTCCCTTTATGGTTGTGAGGTCTGGGGTCCGCTCACCATCCAAGTATTCACAAAATGGGCCAAACACCAAATTGAGACTGCATCAGAATTCTGCAAAAATATCCTCTGTGTACAACATAAAACACCAAATGATGCATGCAGAGCAATTATCAAAATCCAGAAAAGAGACTAAATTCTACAACCATCTAAAAGGAAGGGATTTCCAAACCTTCCTTAACAAAGCCGTAACCTACAGAGAAATTAACCTGGAGAAGAGCCCCCTAAGCAAGCTGGTCCTGGGCTCTGTTCACAAACACAAACAGACCCCACAGAGCCCCAGGACAGCAACACCATTAGAGGCAACCAAATCATGAGAAAACAAAAAGATAATTACTTAACACATTTGAAAGAATTTACACAAAAAACAGCCAAATAGTGCTATTTGGCTCTAAACAGAGAGTACACAGTGGCAGAATAAAGATAGAAGGAAATCATTGACTACTGTATGTACAGACTCAGTGAGCATAGCCTTGCTTTTGAGAAAGACCGCCGTAGGCAGACCACACTGCCCTTTCCCACCTGGACAAAAGGGATACCTATGTGAGAATGCTGTTGATTGACTACAGCTCAGCGTTCAACACCTTAGTGCCCACAAAGCTCATCACTAAGCTAAGGACCCTGGGACAACACCTCCCTCTGCAACTGGATCCTGGACTTCCTGACAGGCCTTCAGGTGGTAAGGGTAGGAAACAACACATATGCCACGCTGATCCTCAACACCGGGGCCCCTCAGGGCTGCATGCTTAGTCCCCTCCTGTACTCCCTGTTCACCCACGACTGCGTGGCCAGGCACGACTCCAACACCGTCATTAAGTTTGCTGACGACACAACAGTGGTAGGCCTGATCACCGACAACGATGCTCACATTGAGGGAGAGGTTGTTGTCCTGGCACCACACTGCCAGGTCTCTGACCTCCTCCCTATAGGCTGTCGCATCGTTGTCGGTGATCAGGCCTACCACAGAGGCCAAGCTTCCTGACATCCAGAACCTATATACTAGGCGGTGTCAGAGGAAGGCCCAAAAAATTGTCAAAGACTCCAGTCACACAAGTCACAGACTGTTCTCTCTGCTACCGCACGGCAAGCGGTGCCAGAGCGCAAAGGACCAAAAGGCTCCTTACCAGCGTCTTTAACAACCCTTCCTACATGTACAAATTACCTTGACTAACCTGTAATCCCGCACATTGACTCAGTACCGGTACTCCCTGCATATAGCCTCGTTATTGTTTTGTAATTTTCTTGTTATATTTCAATGTTTTCGATTTTTTTTTTCACTAGTTAATTTAGTAAATATTTGATTAACTCTATTTCTTAACCTGCATTATTGGTTAGTGGCTTGTAAGTAAGCATTTCACTGTAAAGTCTACGTATTCGGCGCATGTGACACAACATTTGATTTGAAGACAGGCTATGTGCACTACTCTTGTACTTTAACTATTTACACATCATTACAACACTGTATGTAGATGTAACGGATGTGAAATGGCTAGCTAGTTAGCGGGTACGCGCTAATGGTGTTTCAATCGGTTACGTCACTTGCTCTGAGACTTGAAGTAGGGTTTCCCCTTGCTCTGCAAGGGCCGCGGCTTTTGTGGAGCGATGGGTAAAGATGCTTCGTCGGAGACCGTTGTTGATGTGTGCAGAAGGTCCCTGGTTCGCGCCCGTGTCGGTGCGAGGGGACAGTTTAAAGTTATACTGTTACATAGACATAATATGACATGAAATATGAAATATGACATGAAACTTTTGTGAGTGTGTTTACTGTTACTTTTTTGTTTGTTTCACTTTTGTTTTATCTATTTCACTTGCTTTGGCAACGTAAACATGTTTCCCATGCCAATAAAGCCCCTCGAATTGAAATTGACAGATTTTCCGCCGAGTTGTGCCTCTCATTCCTCTTCCTCTGACGCAGGCCAAGCAAGCGATGGCTGAGAGAGAGGAGGATGGTTAGTGCTCTATGGGATCCTTAATACGTCCACATCCTAAATCATAACCCTAACTTTACCTTAAAGGTAGACTCAGCGATATGATATAGATGCAGAAAGTGAACAGCATAGTTGGTTAATTTCCGCAAAAACTAAGGGCGTTGAAGCGTGGGGATAACTGCTCCGCTGTTTTGGAGCCCTGGCAACAACGCCGTACACAGCGTGAAGCAACCCGTGCACATGCGCAGATACTGTCCGTGTTCGAGTGCATCAACACCGTTATGTATCATTGGTAAATTGTGACTGACTGATTGACAAATAATAATGAGTTATTTATGATGCAAGGTGATTTGTAGGTCAGTCAGTCGCCTGCAGTCGTTTTGATTATCTCGAATACAGTCCATTTCTGCGGTGCTGCTCGTGGCAACGTCATGTCGTCGAGTCTACCTTTTACCGGACGTCCCGATGATCCCATTTAGACTTAGACTCTTCTAGAGAAGGATAGAGAGTGGGAAAGAGGAAAGAGCTTGGGGATGGCGGACAAATCTCTCACGGTGTTCGTGAAGCTGTTCGCCGCGGTATTTTACGGACTCAGTTCTTTCCTCATCGTCGTGGTAAACAAGAGCATCCTCACAAACTATAGGTTTGTTTGATTTCCGTTTAGGCTGTCCGCTAGTTCCAAAAACATCTAGACACACAGCGATGCTACGTACTGTTTGATTCTGGTCAGGCTATTCATTAACTAGCTAACGTAAACTCACTTGCTAGTTAGATAATATTGCTTGGACAGGTTACGTTATTTAGCTAGTTAATTGACGTCAGCGAGCTACTTCCTACTAACGTTAGATACACATTTAGACAGTTATTTATATTGTCTATGTAGGTAACTTAGCTACAGGTTTGAGGCTTTGGTGGCTAACGTTAAACTTTAAATAATTAACTTTGATCGCTACACTAGCTAGCTGACTACTGTAGCTTTGTCAATGTGTCACGGTTTGGGGCACCTTCATATCACAAAGTTACACGAGATGTTTGTCCATTTTCTCAAGCTGTTTTCTTGTCACAGTACGATACATTTTTACTTTCAGGTTCCCCTCGTCAATATGTGTCGGCATCGGTCAGGTAGGTGTTATTCCTGTGTTTGTGTGAGAGAGTGCGGTGTGTGACTCCAGTATAACTGAGGTGTCTGTGTTGTAGATGCTGGCCACCGTGGTCGTGCTGTGGGTGGGCAAGGCTCTGAGGGTGCTAAGTTTCCCAGACTTCGACCATAGTATACCTCGCAAGGTGAGTCAGTCAGCTAATAGGTAGGTGTGCATGTCTGTCTGTGTCCATCTTTGTGTGTGTAACGTGTTTCTCTTGTTGCAGACCTTCCCGCTCCCTTTCTTGTACGTAGGGAACCAGATAACGGGACTGTTTGGAACAAAACGCCTAAAGTATGTTATGGTTTTCTGGGTTTATATGTTATGGATAAATGTTGTGGTAGGGCTGGGCGATATGGCCAAAATCTCATATACCGATATAGGTCGTTTCAAATCCGATAACGATACATATCATGATATAGTACATTTTCTGTGAATTCAATGAATCAATAGTTTATATAAAATGACCACATGTAAAGGCCTATTTCTCATTACATTTAGAATTAAACTCAACAAATTAAAGGTTCTTTTATAAGTTCTCCTTTTATTTAGAACCTTTGCACATTTTCAATTAAGCCTGTAATAAAATAATGTATAAAATCGAAAGAGGTAAATAGAAAACACTTCAACTATAGTTGCAAACATATATTTATATAAAAATTGGGGGTGTTGCCTGTGTTGCATGTTATTTTGGCATTAATACGTGTCGCATATCAATTTGGTACCTTGGGTTGGGTGTTAACTCACGAAACCCCCGTTTCTCCACCGTGAAAATTGGGGCCATGTCTTTGCAGATGTACGTTGTAACAGCAGCTGTTATCTCCTTCCATCTTCGTGATTCTTTGCCATATGGTGTGCCGCGGGCAAACGCTATTGCAACGTCTGAGTCGGATTTGTTTTGAGCACTCAACTTTACTTTTCTGGGTCTCATCCGTAGACTCTCTCTGTACTGTTTCACAGGGCAGGGTAGCCTGGTGCGTTGGGACTAGTAACCGAAAGGTTGCAGGTTCATATCCCCGAGCTGACAAGGTACAAATCTGTCGTTCTGCCCCTGAACAGGCAGTTAACCCACTGTTCCTAGGCCGCCATTGAAAATAAGAATTTGTTCTTAACTGACTTGCCTAGTTAAATAAAGGTAAGATAAAATTTTAATAAAAAAAAACTGTTTCACATGATTCTTGCGTAGGTGGTAAAAGAGGTTAGTGGTGTTTGAGCCTGTTCTCAGGACCGGCCTGCGGCATATTTTGCAAAGGGCGGTTTTCTGGTCCGTGTCAGACTTTTCATACCCAAACCACGTCCATGACCGAAGTCGCTCGTCTTTTAGGTACGAGCTCCTTGTCTCCGTGCAATATGTCACGTTCACTCCATGTTTGTGTTGCACATTTCTAGAACGCAAAGCGTCGTCAAGTTGACTAAAAATATTGCCGTAAAGAGTGTGATTTGCGACACAACGGAATAAACGATAGGGAATAATATTAAACAATGTTTTTCTATTGTCACATGATATATATCGTCATATTGCCCAGCCCTATGGCTACCCGAGGGTTCGGAAAGTATTCAGACCCCTTCTGTTTTCCCACATTTTGTTACGTTACAGCCTTATTCTAAAAGGGATTAAAATAAACATGTTCCTCATCAATCTACACACAATACCACATAATGACAAAGCGAAAACAGGTTTTTAGCGATGTTTGTAAATGTATAAAATAAAAAAAAGATTTTAATAAAGTAAGTATTCAGACCCTTTGCTATGAGACTCGAAATTGAGCTCAGGTGCATCCTATTTCCATTGATCATCCTTGATGTTTCTACAACTTGATTGGATTCCACCTGTGGTAAATTCAATTGATTGGACAGGCATACACCTGTAAGGTCCCACAGTTGACAGCGCATGCCAGAGCAAAAACCAAGCCATGAGGTCGAAGCAATTGTCCTCAGAGCTCCGAGACAGGATTGTGTCGAGGTACAGATCTGGGGAAGGGTACCAAAACATTTCTGGAGCATTTAAGGTCCCCAACAACACAGTGGCATCCATCATTCTTAAATGGAACAAGTATGGAACCACTTAGACTCTTCCTTAGAGCTGACTGCCTTGCCAAACTGAGCAATTGGGAAGGGCCTTGGTCAGGGAGGTGACTGACAGAGTTCCTCTGTGGAGATGGGATAACCTTCTTGAAGAACAACTATCTCTGCAGCACTCCACCAATCAAGCCTTTATGGTGGAGTGGCCAGACGGAAGCCACTCCTCAGTAAAAGGCACACGTCAGCCCCCTTGGAATTTGCCAAAAGGCACCTCAGACCTTTAGAACGAGGTTCTCTGGTCTGATGAAACCAAGATTAAACTCTTTGGCCTGAATGCCAAGCGTCATGTCTGGAGGAAACCTGGCACCATCCCTACAGTGAAGCATGGTGGTGGCAGCATCCCTACGGTGAAGCATGGTGGTGGCAGCATCGTGCTGTGGGAATGTTTTTCAGTGGCAGGGACTGGGAGATGAGTCTGGATTGAGAGAGAGATGAACCGAGCATAGTACAAAGATCCTTGATGAAAACCTGCTCCAGAGCGCTCAGGACCTCAGACTGGGGCGAAGGTTCACCTTCCAACAGGACAACGACTCTAAGCACACAGCCAAGACACCGCAGGAGTGGCTTTGGGACAAGTCTCTGAATGTCCTTGAGTGGCCCGGCCAGAGCTCGGACTTGAACATGATAACTGAAAAGACGTGAAAATAGCTGTGCAGCGACGCTACCAATCCAACCTGAGAGCTTGAGCAGATCTGCAGAGAAGAATGGGAGAAACTCCACAAATACAGGTGTGACAAGTTTGTATCTTCATACCCAAGAAGACTCGAGGTTGTAATCGCTGCTAAAGGTGTTTCAACAATGTACTGAGTAAAGGGTCTGAATACTTATTTAAAGAAGGTATTTCTGTTTATTTTTAATGCATTTACCAAAATGTCTAAACCTGTTTTTGCTTTCTCATTATGGGGTATTGTGTGTAGTTTGAAAAGGAGGAAAACTCATTTTATAATAAGGCTGTAATGTAACAAAATGTGGAAAAATCATGGGTCTGAATACTTTCTGAATGATGCTCTGGTAATATCTGGGGTTATATGGAATGGTTATAGGATGGGGTTATATGGGGTTATAGGTTGGGGTTATATGGGGTTATAGGTTGGGGTTATATGGAATGGTTATAGGTTGGGGTTATAGGTTGGGATTATATGGAATTGTTATAGGTTGGGGTTATATGGAATGGTTATAGGTTGGGGTTATATGAAATGGTTATAGGTTGGGGTTATAGGTTGGGATTATATGGAATGGTTATAGGTTGGGGTTATATGAAATGGTTATAGGTTGGGGTTATAGGTTGGGATTATATGGAATGGTTATAGGTTGGGGTTATATGGAATGGTTATAGGTTGGGGTTATATGAAATGGTTATAGGTTGGGGTTATATGGGGTTATATGGAATTGTTATAGGTTGGGGTTATATGAAATGGTTATAGGTTGGGGTTATATGGGGTTATATGGAATGGTTATATGGAATGGTTATAGGTTGGGGTTATATGGAATTGTTATAGGTTGGGGTTATATGGAATGGTTATAGGTTGGGGTTATATGAAATGGTTATAGGTTGGGGTTATAGGTTGGGATTATATGGAATGGTTATAGGTTGGGGTTATATGAAATGGTTATAGGTTGGGGTTATAGGTTGGGATTATATGGAATGGTTATAGGTTGGGGTTATATGGAATGGTTATAGGTTGGGGTTATATGAAATGGTTATAGGTTGGGGTTATATGGGGTTATATGGAATTGTTATAGGTTGGGGTTATATGAAATGGTTATAGGTTGGGGTTATATGGGGTTATATGGGGTTATATGGGGTTATATGGAATTGTTATAGGTTGGGGTTATATGGAATGGTTATAGGTTGGGGTTATATGAAATGGTTATAGGTTGGGGTTATAGGTTGGGGTTATATGGAATGGTTATAGGTTGGGGTTATATGAAATGGTTATAGGTTGGGGTTATAGGTTGGGATTATATGGAATGGTTATAGGTTGGGGTTATATGGAATGGTTATAGGTTGGGGTTATATGAAATGGTTATAGGTTGGGGTTATAGGTTGGGATTATATGGAATGGTTATAGTTTGGATTTATATGGAATGGTTATAGGTTGGGGTTATATGAAATGGTTATAGGTTGGGGTTATAGGTTGGGATTATATGGAATGGTTATAGGTTGGGGTTATATGGAATGGTTATAGGTTGGGGTTATAGGTTGGGATTATATGGAATGGTTATAGGTTGGGGTTATATGGGGTTATATGGAATGGTTATAGGTTGGGGTTATATGGGGGCGCAGGTTGGGGTTGTATGGAATGGTTATAGGTTGGGGTTATATGGAATGGTTATATGGAATGGTTATAGGTTGGGGTTATATGGAATGGTTATAGGTTGGGGTTATATGGGGTTATATGGGGTTATATGGGGTTATATGGAATGGTTATAGGTTGGGGTTATATGGGGGCGCAGGTTGGGGTTGTATGGAATGGTTATAGGTTGGGGTTATATGGAATGGTTATAGGTTGGGGTTAAATGGGGTTATATGAAATGGTTATAGGTTGGGGTTATATGGGGTTATATGGAATGGTTATAGGTTGGGGTTATATGGGGTTATATGGAATGGTTATAGGTTGGGGCTATATGGGGTTATATGGAATGGTTATAGGTTGGGGTTATATGGGGGCGCAGGTTGGGGTTGTAGGTTGAGGCTTCATCTAGCTGTGTTGTTTTGGAGGTAGTGGATAGATGATGATATTGTTCTCTCCCAGCCTGCCGATGTTCACAGTCCTCAGGAGGTTCTCCATTCTCTTCACCATGATGGCTGAAGTTCTGCTGCTCAAGTATGATTTTAAATATACTCATTTTGAATATTGGAACACTAGGTTAAACAGCATTGCTTTCTCTACCCTCTAAAGGGAGAATCCTAACTTCTACTGTGTGATTTTTCCTGTAGTCATGCATTTATGTCATTGGAGACCAAGGGAACATATTTGTTTAAGTGGCAGTTAGGATTCACCCCTAAATGACCAGTCTGTATGTCTGTAATAAAATAGTGCCTCCACCAAGTATTCACCCCTTGACTTTTTCCACATTTTGTTGTCTTACAGCCTGAATTTCAACATTTATTAAAAACATTTTTTTTGTTGTCACTGGCCTACACACAATACCCCATAATGTCAATGTGGTATTATGTTTTACAAATTAATAAAAAAATGTCAAGCTGAAATGTCTTGACTCAAATGAGTGTTAAACCCCTTTGTTACGGCAAGCCTGAATAAGTTCAGGAGTAAAAATGTGTTTAACAAGTCACATAATAAGTTGCATGGACTCACTCTGTGTGTAATAATGGTGTTTAACAAGATTTTTGAATGACTACCTCATCTCTGTACCCCACACATACAATTATCTGTAAGGTCCCTCAGTCCAGCAGTGAATTTCACACAGATTCAACCACAAAGACCAGGGATGTTTTCCAACTCCTCGTAAAATAGGGCACCTATTGGTAGATGGTTAAATACAAAGAAAGGCACCTATTGGTAAATGGTTAAATACAAAGAAGGGCACCTATTGGTAGATGGTTAAAAAAGCAGACATTGAATATCCCTTTGAGAATTGTGAAGTTATTAATTACATTTTGGATGGTGTATCAATACACCCAGTCACTACAAAGATACAGGCGTCCTTCCTAACTCAGTTGCCGGAGAGGAAGGAAAACGCTCAGGGATTTCACCATGAGGCCAATGGTGACTTTTTAAAACAGTTACAGATTTTAATGGCTGTGATAGGAGAAAACTGATGATCAACAACATTGTAATTGATATACTAAACTAAGTGACAGAGTGAAAAGGAATCCTGTACAGAATATAAGTATTCTAAAACATGCATCCTGTTGACAATAAGGCACTAAAGTAAAACTGTACAAAATGTGGCAAAGAAATTTACTCCATGTCCTGAATACAAAGCATTATGTTTCGGGAAAATCCAACACATCACTAAGTACCACTCTATATATTTTCAAGCATCGTGGTGGCTGCACCATGTTATGGGTATGCTTGGCATGGCAAGGACTAGAGTTGTTTAGGATAAAAAACACTATAGAGCTAAGCACATGCAAAATCCTAGAGGAAAACCTGGTTCAGTATTTATTAGGATCCCAAATTAGCTGAAGAGGTAGTGGCAACTCTTCCTGCTGTCCAAACAGGAAACGACAAATAAAATACATACATAGCACCACATTTACATGAAAATTCAGCAGATGCTCCCGAACAGAGCGGCCCACAGCTAGTGCATTGATCTTAAGATAGCCAGGTGAGATAACCACGTATCACATAATACACTACAAAATGCATAAAAATGTCTCTTCACAGTTCCTGTCGTGCCGTAAGGTGTTCTTTTATTGTGCTAGTCCCCATTCTCATGAAATCAATGTAACAGTATAACTTTAAACCGTCCCCTCGCCCCGACCCGGGCGCGAACCAGGGACCCTCTGCACACATCAACAACGGTTGCCCACGAAGCACGGTCGTTACCCATCGCTCCACAAAGGCCGAGGCTGAAATGAATGATCCCAGAAATGTTGTGCATACGTTTGTTTAAAAACGTCTTAGTGAGCATTTCTCCTCTGCCAAGATAATCCATCCACCTGACAGGTGTGGCATATCTAGAAGCTGATTAAACAGCATGATCATTACACAGGTGCACCTTGTGCTGGGTACAATAAACGGCCACTCTAAAATGTGCAGTTGTCTCACACAACACAATGCCACAGATGTCTCAAGTTGGGAGTGTGTAATTGGCATGGTGACTACAGGAATGTCCACCAGAGCTGTTGCCAGATAATTGAATGTTAATTTCTCTACCGTAATCCGCCTCCAGCGTTGTTTTAAAGAGTTTGGCAGTACGTCCAAACGGCCTCACATCGGCAAGCAAAGTGTAACAACCACGCCAGCCCCTCCACATCTGACTTTTTCACCTGTGGGATTGTCTGAGACGAGCACTAATTTCTGCACAAAAGGTCTCCGGCAAGCTTATCTGCCCGCTCGTCATCCTCACCAGGGTCTTGACCTGACTGCAGTTTGGCGTCGTAACCAACTTCAGTGGGCAAATGCTCACCTTCGATGGCTACTGGCACACTGGAGAAATGCTCTCTTCATGGATGAATCCTGGCTTCAACTGTACCAGGCAGATGGCAGACTACGTGCATTGCGTCGTGTGGGCGAGCGGTTTGCTGATGTCACATGGTGAACAGAGTGACCCGTGGTGGTGGGGTTATGGTATGGGCAGGTATAAGCTACGGACAACATGCGCAATTTGAATGCACAGAAATACCATGACGAGATCCTGAGGCCCATTATTGTGCCATTCATCCACCGCCATAGTCTCCTGTTTCAGCATGATAATGCACAGCCCCATGTCACAAGGATCTGTACACAGTTCCTGGAAGCTGAAAATGTTTCTTCTGTGGCCTGCATACTCAGACATGTTACACTATATACAAAAGTATCTCTGTATGTGGACACCTCTTCAAATTAGCTTGTAAATATTGTCGGTCCTCGGTTGCAACACTCACTAGAGAGTTCCAAACTGCCTCTGGAAGCAACGTCAGCACAAGAACTGTTCGTTGGGAGCTTCGTGAAATGGGTTTCCATGGCCGAGCAGCCGCACACAAGCCTAAGACCACCATGCGCAATGCCAAGCGTCGGCTGGAGTGGTGTAAAGCTCGCAGCCAATAGACTCTGGACCATTGGAAACGCGTTCACTGGAGTGATCAATCAAGCTTCACCATCTGGCAGTCCGACAGACAAATCTGGGTTTGGCGGATGCCAGGACAACGCTACCTGCCCGATTGCATAGTGCCAACTAAAGTTTGGTGAAGGAGGAATAGTGGTCTGGAGCTGTTTTTCATGGTTCCAGCTAGGACCCTTAGTTCCAGTAAAGGGAAATATTAAAGCTACAGCATACAATGACATTCTAGACTATTCTGTGCTTCCAACTTTGGCAACAGTTTGAGGAAGGCCCTCTACTGTTTCAGCATGACAGTGCCCCCATGCACAAAGCGAGGTCCATACAGAAATGGATTGTCGAGATCGGTGTGGAAGAGCTTGACTGGCCTGCACAGAGCCCTGACCTCAACCCCATCAAACACCTTCGGGAAGAATTTTAACGCCGACTGCGAGCCAGGGCTAATCACCCAACATCCGTGCCCGGCCTTACTAATGGTCTTGTGGCTGATCGAAATGTTCCATCATCTAGTGGTTTGCCTTCCCAGAAGAGTGTATGTTGTTATGGCAGCAAAGGGGAGACCAACTCCATATTAATGCCCATGATTTTGGAATGAGATGTTCGACGAGCAGGTGTCCAGATACTTTTGGTTATGTAATGTACCGTGACGAGATTCTGAGCCCCATTTTATTGCCTTTTCATGTACCATCACCTCATGTTTCAGCATGGTAATACATGGCCCCATGTCGCAAGGACCTGTACACAATTCCTGGAAGTTGAAAATGTCCCAGTTCTTCCATGGTCTGCATACTCACCAGACATGTCACCCATTGAGCATGTTTGGGATGCTCTGGATCGACGTGTACGACAGCATGTTCCAGTTCCTGCCAATATCCAGCAAGCTGAGTGGGACAGCATTCCACAGACCACAATCAACAACTTGATCAACTTTATGCGAAGGATATGTCACACCAGATACTTACTGGTTTCTGATCGACGCCCCTATCTTTAAAAAAAAATATCTGTATTCCCAGTTGTTAAATCCATAGCTTAGGGCCTAATGAATGTTTCAGTTGACTGATTTTCTTATATGAACTGTAACTTAGTAAAATCTTTGAAATTGTATGTTGCGTTTTATTTGTGTTAAGTGTAAATTGGCTTAAAAATCTGTCAAGACTTGAACATTTCTGTCTAGAAACAACCAACTTGACAGCTTGAAGAATAAAAAAATGTATAATGTGCAACTATTTTCTAATCCTGGTGTGCAAAGCTGTTAGACTTACCTAGAAAGACTTCCATAAGGGATTCTGACATGTATTGACTCAAGGGTGTGAATGCTTATGTAAATTAGACATTTCTGTATTTCAGTTTCAATACATTTGCGACAATTTCTAAATACATGTTTAAACTTTGTTAAAATGGGTTATTTGGTGAAATCTATTGAATCCATTTTGAATTCGGGCTGTAACACAACATGGAATAAATCAAGAGGTTTGAAGACTGTCTGATGGCCTGTACTTAGTCTCTAACCTTTTACTCTTCAACTCTTCAGGAAGACATTCTCCAGGCCTGTCCAGCTAACAGTGTTTACTATGATCCTGGGGGCGTTTGTAGCAGCAAGGTACGTTCTACTGCTCCAGGTGTGAAGAGTGTCTGACGTCAGCTTTAGTCATGGTATATCATCTATAGGACCCCTTTTTCATATGGTATATAATATCTTTAGGTCAGCTTTATTCATATGGTATATAATATCTTTAGGTCAGCTTTAATATAATATCTTAGGTCAGCTTTATTCATATTGTTAAGGCTGCGAAGGTTCAACTGAGATAGGAACAATAGCACACCTGAACTTGGTTAAAATAATTGTTTAATTCAAGAGTTAATAAATGGCAAATGCAATTTCCGTATATACGGGTTCACTGCACCACCCCGCAGGGTGGAACAAGGAACTGACTTGTTCCTGACAAAGATATTATAATATACTCATGACAGAGATAGTTCCCGCTTCCGAGCCGGCCTGTCAGAGTAGAGACTGGGCGTGGTTTAGACTCACCCAGCCTATCGTTGGTGTTGGCGCTTAACTTCTTCTGGCTGCAAGCCCGACGTCGGTACACTTATGACAACAGCCAGCTCAAAGTGCAGGGCGCGAAATTCAAAATATATATTTTTAAAATATTTAACTTTCACACATTAACAAGTCCAATACAGCAAATGAAAGGTACACATCTTGTGAATCCAGCCAACATGTCCGATTTTTAAAATGTTTTACAGCGAAAACAGCACGTATATTTATGTTAGCTTACCACCAAATACGAAAAAAGGACAGACATTTTTCACAGCACAGGTAGCATGCACAAAGCCAACCTAACTAACCAAGAACCAACCAAACTAACCAACTAACAACTTCATCAGATGACAGTCTTATAACATGTTATACAATAAATCTATGTTTTGTTCGAAAAATTTGCATATTTCAGGTATAAATCATAGTTTACATTGCAGCTACAATCAGAAATTGCACCGAAAGCAGCCATAATAATTACAGACACCAACGTCAAATAACTAATTACTCATCATAAAACATTTCTGAAAAATACATAGTGTAC
The DNA here is from genome assembly GCF_029448725.1 of Salvelinus fontinalis. Lineage (NCBI taxonomy): Eukaryota > Metazoa > Chordata > Actinopteri > Salmoniformes > Salmonidae > Salvelinus > Salvelinus fontinalis. Next base: position 13,408,760 of record NC_074678.1, read on the forward strand.
AGCAAATGAAAGACAGGCATCTTGTGATTCCAGCCAATATATCCGATTTATTAAGTGTTTTACAGCGAAAACACAATATAGCGTTATATTAGCTTACCACAATAGCCAGAAACACAAGCCATTTCCCAGTAGCAAAGGTTAGCGATCGTAACAAACCAGTAAAATATATATAATTTTTGACTAACCTTGATATTCTTCATCAGATGACAGTCCTATAACATCAGGTTATACATACACTTATGTTTTGTTCAAAAATGTGCATATTTAGAGCTGAAATCAGTGGTTATACATTGTGCTAACGTAGCTACTTTTTCCACAACGTCCGGATATTTTTCTGACACTTTTTCTGACACACATATTCTGACCAAATAGCCATTCATAAACATAACAAAAAAATACATGTTGTATAGGAAATGATAGATCCATTAGTTCTTAATGAAATCGGCGTGTTAGAATTCTAAAAATAACTTCATTACGACATCCAGCTTCGGTATAGCTAGAGTACCCAAAAGCTGGGTGCCGACGACTAGTTCACATGTACGACAGATATATGAAATAGCATCATAAAATGTTTCTTACTTTTGCTGATCTTTCATCAGAATGTTGGACAAGGGGTCCTTTGTCAAGAACAATCGTTGTTTGGATTTAGAACGGCCTTTTTCCCTCTCGATTTAGCAAGCACACTAGCCAAATGGCACGAATCTCTCCATCGTCAACAAACTCAGAGAATGGAACACGGCAAAACTCCCGAAAAATGTTCAATAATCTGATTAAACTATATTGAAAAAACATACTTTACGATGATATGGTCACATGTATCAAATAAAATCAAAGCCGAAGATATTAGTCGTCCATAACGGCAGCTAAACAGAAGGCAAATCCAGGTGCCTCCTCGCGCTCTCCAGAAAACAGGAAATGGGTGACACGTCATACAAAGAGCTTGTATTCCACTTCAGACCAAGATAAACACTCAATTTCTTCTCTCACCGCCTCTTGACATCCAGGGGAAGGTCTATGAAGTGCATGTATACTAATACGTATCATGCTCATTTTATAGGCAGGAAGTAGAACAGAGCCTCGATTTCAGACTTTCCACTTCCTGGTCAGGAAGTTTGTGCCAAATGAGTTCTGTTTTACTCACAGATATAATTCAAACGGTTTTAGAAACTGGAGAGCGTTTTCTATCCAATAGTAATAATAATATGCATATTGTACGAGCAAAAATTGAGTACGAGGACGTTTGAAATGGGCACCTTTTATCTGGCTACTCAATACTGCCCCTGCAGCCCAAACAGGTTAAGCTAGTCCTAGCCCCTTAGCGCATGTGATGACTTGTCTTCGGGTGCAGAGATGATCTTCGTGTGCATAATTTCCTGCTATTGCACCACAATCAGCATTCTCCTGATTCACCCCCCTTCTTCTAAACCCCTCATGTGCCTCTCTAAGATTAGCACAGTTTCGGTCACACAGGACAGCTTCTTGACACACACACATACACACTATTTCACATTTTTGTTCATATCTTAAGCTCTTGTACATTGTTGCATACAAACACATACTTTAGTCTGCACCCTGAGGGTTAGGCCTTGAGCACTGGTAAGCCTGAGAACAATGCAAATGTCAGGTTCACATGAGTCATAAATTCAAGCTTTAATACATGAGAAGCTCTTTTAGCTTATAGTTATTTAAGCATGCTAAACCTTGCAAAACCCCACAATATGGTATATAATATCTTCAGGTCAGCTTTATTCATATCATATATAATATCTTCAGGTCAGCTTTATTCCTGGTGCACAGAGAAGGGTTAGGGTCCACACCAGTATCTCCATGTATTTTCCTGTGTTATGTCCCGTTTTTGTCCCACACTGAATGACCAGATTGGAAACAAGTGTTTACGCTTTCATGTGTCTGGGTTTCTAGTAGTTTAAAAACTGTTTTAAACTGTGTATATTGTTTTACCAAAAATAAAATGAATCAATTCATAAAGTGTTTAAATGATCTCTTTGAGTTGTGCTGGAGGAGTCATGCCCTCTCTAGAATGTTGTCTTTACGGCGTGTGAGTCTCTGCCCCCAGCTAATGACATGTTTCAACATGTTCACCCTCCCTTATGTTTCTGACCTGTCTCTGCGCTCTACTGACCTGCTGTGTGTGTCCTTCCGTACGTGTTCTCTCTCTCCAGTGCTGACCTGTCTTTCGACCTCCAAGGCTATGTGTTTATTCTGCTAAATGATGTTCTGACTGCAGCTAACGGAGCCTACGTCAAGCAGAAGCTAGACTCGAAGGTATGTAGCAGCTAGCTGGACTAATGTCTGTGTGTGTGTGTATATAATATATTTGTGTGTGTATGTATATACAGTTGAAGTCAGAAGTTTACATACACTTATGTTGGAGTCATTAAAACTTGTTTTTCAACCACTCCACAAATCTCTTGTTAACAAACTATAGTTTTGGCAAGTTGGTTAGGACATCTACTTTGTGCATGACAAGTCATTTCTCCAACAATTGTTTACAGACAGATTATTTCACTTATAATTCACTGTATCACAATTCCAGTGGGTCAGAAGTTTACATACAGTAAGGTGACTGTGCCTTTAAACAGCTTGGAAAATTCCAGAAAATGATGTCATGGCTTTAGAAGCTTCTGATAGGCTAATTGACATAATTTGAGTCAATTGGAGGTTTACCTGTGGATGTATTTCAAGGCCTACCTTCAAACTCAGTGCCTCTTTGCATGGCATCATGGGAAAATCAAAAGAAATCAGCCAAGACCTTAGAAATTCATCCTTGGGAGCACTTTCCAAACGTCTGAAGGTACCACGTTCATCTGTACAAACAATAGTACGCAAGTATAAACACCATGGGACACGCAGCCGTCATTCCGCTCAGGAAGGAGATGCGTTCTGTCTCCTAGAGATGAACGTACTTTGGTGCGAAATGTGCAAATCAATCCCAGAACAACAGCAAAGGACCTTGTGAAGATGCTGGAGGAAATAGGTACAAAAGTATCTATATCCACAGTCAAACGAGTCCTATATCGACATAACCTGAAAGGCCGCTCAGCAAGGAAGCTCCAAAACCGCCTTAAAAAAGCCAGACTACGGTTTGCAACTGCACATGGGGACAAATATCGTACTTTTTGGAGAAATGTCCTCTGGTCTGAGGAAACAAAAATAGAACTGTTTGGCCATAATGACCGTCGTTATGTTTGGAGGAAAAAGGGGGAGGCTTGCAAGCCGAAGAACACCTTCCCAACCGTGAAGCACGGGGGTGGCAGCATCATGTTGTGGGGGTGCTTTGCTGCAGGAGGGACTGGTGCACTTCACAAAATAGATGGCATCATGAGGTAGGAACATTATGTCGTTATATTGAAGCAACATCTCAAGACATCAGTCAGGAAGTTAAAGCATGGTCACAAATGGGTCTTCCAAATGGACAATGACCCCAAGCATACTTCCAAAGTTGTGGCAAAATGGTTTAAGGACAACAAAGTCAAGGTATTGGAGTGGCCATCACAAAGCCCTGACCTCAATCCTATAGAAAATGTGTGGGCAGAACTGAAAAAGCAAATGTGAGCAAGGAGACCTACAAACCTGACTCAGTTACACCAGCTCTGTCAGGAGGAATGGGCCTAAATTCACCCAACTTATTGTGGGAAGCTTGTGGAAGGCAACCTGAAACGTTTGACCCAAGTTAAACAATATAAAGGCAATGCTACCAAATACTAAATGAATGTATGTAAACTTCTGACCCGCTGGGAATGTGATGAAAGAAATAAAACCTGAAATAAATCATTCTCTCTTATTATTCTGACATTTCACATTCTTAAAATAAAGTGGTGATCCTAACTGACCTAAGACAGGGAATTTTTACTAGGATTAAATGTCAGGAATTATGAAAAACTGAGTTTAAATGTATTTGTGTATGTAAACTTCCGACTCCAACTGTATATATACATTCATACAGTACAAGTCAAAAGTGTGGACTCAACTACAGATTCAAGGGTTTTGCTTTATTTAAACAATTTTCTTCATTGTAGAATAATAGTGAAGACATCAAAACTATGAAATAACACATGAAATCATGTAGTAACCAAAAAAGCAGCCACCCTTTGCCTTGATGACAGCTTTGTCCTTCTGTCAACCTGCTTTTCCAACAGTTTTGAAGGGAGTTCCCACATATGCTGAGCACTTGTTGGCTGCTTTTCCTTCACTCTGCGGTCTAACTCATCCCAAACCATCTCAATTGGGTTGAGGTCAGGTGATTGTGGAGGCTAGGTCATCTGATGCAGCACTCCATCACTCTCCTTCTTGGTCAAATAGCCCTTACACAGCCTGGAGGTGTGTTGGGTCATTGTCCTGTTGTAAAACAAATGATAGTCCCACTAAGACCAAACCAGATGGGATGGCGTATCGCGACAGAATGCTGTGGTTCATGCAGTGAAGAGTTGATGTTGAGTTGTCTGTTATTTGGGCTGCAATTTCTGAGGCTGGTAACTAATGAACCTCTGCAGCAGAGGTAACTCTGGGTCTTCTGATTGGCTCAAACGCATTAAGAAGGGAAGAAATTCCACATATTGAATGAGTAAGTGTGTCAACTTTTGACTAGTACTGTATGTAGCACCCAGCTGGACGAATATACAGTACCAGTCAAAAGTTTGGAAACACCTACACATTCCAGGTTTTTTCTTTCTACTATTTTTTACATTGTAGAATAATAGTGACGACATCAAAACTATGAAATAACACATGTAGTAACCAAAAAAGTCTAAACCAATCAAAATATATTTTATATTTGAGATTGTTCAAAGTAGTCACTCTTGGCATTCTGTCAACCAGCTTCATGAGGTAGTCACCTGGAATGCATTTCAATTAACAATTGAATTAGCAAGAACAGCTCAAATAAGCAAAGAGAAAGGACAGTCCATCCCTACTTCGGAACATTAAGTTTCTTCAAGTGCTATGATGAAACTGGCTCTCATGAGGACCGCCACAGGAAAGGAAGACCCAGAGTTACCTCTGCTGCAGAGGATTCATTCATTAGAGTTAACTGCACCTCAGATTGCAGCCCAAATAAATGCTTCACAGAGTTCAAGTAACAAACACACCTCAACATCAACTGTTCAGAGGAGACTGCGTGAATCAGGCCTTCATGGTCGAATTGCTGCAAAGAAACCACTACTAAAGGACACCGATAAGAAGAAGAGACTTGCTTGGGCCAAGAAAGAAGAGTAAGGGACATTCGACCGGTGGAAATCTGTCCTTTGGTCTGAGTTCTAATTTGAGATTTTTGGTTCCAACCGCCGTGTCTTTGTGAGATGCAGAGTAGGTGAACGGATGATCTCCGCATGTGTGGTTCCCACCGTGAAGCATGGAGGAGGAGGTGTGATGGTGCTTTGCTGTTGACACTGTATGTGATTTATTTACAATTCAAGGCACACTTAACCAGCATGGATACCACAGCATTCTGTCGCGATACGCCATCCTATCTGGTTTGGTCTTAGTGGGACTATCATTTGTTTTTCAACAGGACAATGACCCAACACACCTCCAGGTTGTGTAAGGACTATTTGACCAAGAAGGAGAGGGATGGAGTGCTGCATCAGATGACCTAGCCTCCACAATCACCCGATCTCAACCCAATTGAGATGGTTTGGGATGAGTTGGACCGCAGAGTGAAGGAAAAGCAGCCAACAAGTGCTCAGCATATGTAGGAACTCCTTCAAGATTGTTGGAAAAGCATTCCAGATGAAGCAGGTTGAAAGAATGCCAAGTATGTGCAAAGCTGTCATCAACGCTACTTTGAAGAATCTAAAATATTTTTGTTTACTACATATGTGTTTTCATAGTTTTGATGTCTTCAATATTCTACAATGTAGAAAATAGAAAAAATAAAGAAAACCCCTTGAAAGAGGTGTGTCCAAACTTTTGACTGGTACCGTATGTTGTACCTAGCTGGACTAATATATTTAGCACCTAGCTTTCGGAAAGTATTCAGACCCTTTCACTTTCCCCACATTTTGTTACGTTACAGCCTTATTCAAAAATGTATTACATTAATTTGAGCAATCGGGGGAGAAGGGCCTTGGTCAGGGAGGTGGAGGAAAAATGGTCTGGGGCTGTTTTTCATGGTTCCGGCCCCTTAGTTCCAGTGAAGGGAAATCTTAACTCGACAGCATACAATGACATTCTAGACTATTCTATGCTTCCAACTTTTTGGAAACAGTTTGGGGAAGGCTGTTTCCTGTTTCAGCATGACAATGACCCTGTGCACAAAGCGAGGTCCATACAGAAATGGTTTGTCGAGATCGGTGTGGAAGAACTTGACTGGCCTGCACAGATTCCTGACCTCAACCCCATCGTACACCTTTGGGATGAATTGGAACACCGACTGTGAGCCAGGCCTAATCGGCCGACATCAGTACCTAACCTCACTAATGCTCTTGTGGCTGAATGGAAGCAAGTCCCTGCAGCAATGTTCCAACGTCCAGTGGAAATCCTTCCCAGCAAAGGGGGCCGAAATCCATATTTTTTATTTTTTTTATCCCATTTTCTCCCCAATTTTCGTGGTATCCAATCGCTAGTAATTACTACCTTGTCTCATCGCTACAACTCCCGTACGGGCTCGGGAGAGACGAAGGTCGAAAGCCATGCGTCCTCCGAAGCACAACCCAACCAGCCGTACTGCTTCTTAACACAGCGCGCCTCCAACCCGGAAGCCAGCCGCACCAATGTGTCGGAGGAAACACCGTGCACCCGCCCCCCTCGGTTAGCGCGCACTGCGCCCGGCCCGCCACAGGAGTCGCTGGAGCGCGATGAGACAATGATATCCCTACCGGCCAAACCCTCCCTACCCCGGACGACGCTATGCCAATTGTGCGTCGCCCCACGGACCTCCCGGTCGCGGCCGGCTGCGACAGAGCCTGGGCGCGAACCCAGAGACTCTGGTGGCGCAGTTAGCACTGCGATGCAGTGCCCTAGACCACTGCGCCACCCGGGAGGCCGAAATCCATATTTTAATGCCCGTGATTTTGGAATGAGATGTTTGTAGAGCAGGTGTCCACATACTTTGGTCATGTAGTATATGTGGAGATAATGGAAGGCAAGCTATCCTTCACATGTTATTGTTGGATACCAGTTAGTTTAGTTCATCAGTTAATCAGACAAAACTTGTGACTCCAGTTTTAACTCAATAAATGATCAAGGCTTGTACTCCAGTAGAGCACAGGCAGGCTGAGATATGTTTAGAAAGTGACTTCTGAATGAGAGTTAATTTTGGGAGTTGACATGAGGTTGGCTGTTGCACTCATATTACACTGTCTGCTAGCTTTCTAATTCACTTTATGCTACTGCTTTGACTACTAATGTATACTTGTTTTATGATCTCTCATCACCACTAGTTATACTATTGTACCGTCAGTTATACTATCATACTATTATATCACTAGTTATACTATTCTACTACTAGCTATACTACTAGTTATACTATTATACTACTAGTTATACTGTTCTACCACTAGCTATACTATTCTACTACTAGTTATACCACTAGCTATACTACTAATTATACTATTCTACTACTAGTTATACCACTAGTTATATTGTTCTACCACTAGCTATACTACTAGTTATACTACTAGTTATGCTATTCTACCGCTAGTTATACTATTCTACTACTAGCTATACTGCTAGTTATACTATTCTACCGCTAGTTATACTATTCTACTACCAGCTATACTGCTAGTTATACTATACTACCGCTAGTTATACTATACTTCCGCTAGTTATACTATTCTACCGCTAGTTATACTATTCTACCACTAGTTATACTATTCTACCACTAGTTATACTATTCTACCACTAGTTATACTATTCTACCGCTAGTTATACTATTCTACCACTAGCTATACTGCTAGTTATACTATACTACCGCTAGTTATACTATTCTACCGCTAGTTATACTATTCTACCACTAGTTATATTATTCTACTACTAGTTATACTATTCTACTACTAGTTATACTATTCTACCACTAGCTATACTGCTAGTTATACTATACTACCGCTAGTTATACTATTCTACCTCTAGTTATACTATTCTACTACTGCCAAAGTAATTTTTATGTACTGTCCTTTAGACTAATGATATACCTACCAGCATAGACACTGAGGTACTATTCTACCACCATATATGGAGTTAGCATGCCGTCCCAACAACCAGAGCAGTGAGCTGGTGACAGCTGTATGCTGGCTAGAGAGGAATGTACCATCATGAATAACCCTCTCTGTTCTCTTCTCTCCCTCTTTTTCCTGCCTCTTCTGCCCCTCCCTTCTCTCCCTCTTGCCCCTCCCCTCTCTCCCTCCCCCTCAGGAGCTGGGGAAGTATGGCTTGCTGTATTATAATGCGTTGTTTATGATCTTTCCAACAATGCTGCTAGCTCAACTCACTGGAGACGTTCAGAGGGTAAGATCTGTCTGTCTACCGGTCTGTGTGGCAGCAGTCTCTCAATGTGCTGATGTCATGGAGAGACTGAGAGGGAGGGCGCGAGACAATTGGCAAAGTGGGCAAACTTAGGCAGGAAACGTCAACAACGAACAGTTAGCCGTCATACTCATGCATGAAAAAACTAATAATTAAAGAAAAGCATCTGTCTGTCATGTCTTTAATCTGAGCCTAGAGGAAAGTCTTTGTCCTCAGGCCTGGAGGGAAGCCAAAGTCATTCGGCTACCCAAGAGTGGTAAAGCTGCCTTTACTGGTTCTAACACCAGACCTATCAGCTTGCTGCCAACTCTTAGCAAACTGTTGGAAATACAGTACAACCAAATACAATGCTATTTCTCTGTAAACAAATTAACAACAGACTTCCAGCATGCTTATAGAGAAGGGCACTCAACATGTACTTCACTGACTTAAATGTAAAAGAAGACGATTGTGGCTGTTCTGTTAGATTTCAGTGCAGCCTTTGACCATAACCTGTTGTTGAGAGAATTTATGAATTTTCAACCTCAGATTGCAATATCGTGGATTCAGAGCTATCTAATAGAACTCAGAGGGGTTTCTTTAATGGACGCTTCCTTAATGTCAAACATTTAAGGTGTAGTGTACCACAGGGCAACTCTTTAGCTCCGCCACTTTTTTCTATTTTGACCAATGACCTGTCACCTGTCAGAGGGCTGATATAAATACTACAGTGCCTTGCAAAAGTATTCATCTCCCTTGGTGCTTGTTCTATTTAGTTGCATTACAACTTTTATTTGGGTTTCCGGTAATAGACGAACAAAAATAGTCCAAATTGGTGTGAAAAAAAAACTTGTTTCAATAAATGTAAAAAAAGGAAAAGTGGTGCGTGCATATTTTTATTTTTATTTCACCTTTATTTAACCAGGTAGGCTAGTTGAGAACAAGTTCTCATTTGCAACTGCGACCTGGCCAAGATAAAGCATAGCAGTGTGAACAGACAACAACACAGAGTTACACATGGAGTAAACAATAAACAAGTCAATAACATAGTAGGAAAAAGAGAATCTATATACAATGTGTGCAAAAGGCATGAGGTAGGCAATAAATCGAATAATTACAATTTAGCAGATTAACACTGGAGTGATAAATCATCAGAAGATCATGTGCAAGAAGAGATACTGGTGTGCAAAAGAGCAGAAAAGTAAATAAATAAAAGCAGTATGGGGGTGAGGTTGGTAAGTTGGGTGGGTAGTTTACAGATGGACTATGTACAGCTGCAGCGATCGGTTAGCTGCTCGTATAGCAGATTTTTAAAGTTGTTGAGGGAGATAAAAGTCTCCAACTTCAGAGATTTTTGCAATTCGTTCCAGTCGCAGGCAGCAGAGAACTGGAAGGAAAGGCGTCCAAATGAGGTTTTGGCTTTAGGGATGATCAGTGAGATACACCTGCTGGAGCGCGTGCTACGGGTGGGTGTAGCCATCGTGACCAGTGAACTGAGATAAGGCGGCACTTTACCTAGCATAGCCTTGTAGATGACCTGGAGCCAGTGGGTCTGACGACGAACATGTAGCGAGGGCCAGCCGACTAGGGCATACAGGTCGCAGTGGTGGGTCGTATAAGGTGCTTTAGTAACAAAACGGATGGCACTGTGATAAACTGCATCCAGTTTGCTGAGTAGAGTATTGGAAGCTATTTTGTAGATGACATCGCCGAAGTCGAGGATCGGTAGGATAGTCAGTTTTACTAGGGTAAGTTTGGCGGCGTGAGTGAAGGAGGCTTTGTTCCGGAATAGAAAGCCGACTCTAGATTTGATTTTGGATTGGAGATGTTTGATATGAGTCTGGAAGGAGAGTTTACAGTCTAGCCAGACACCTAGGTACTTATAGATGTCCACATATTCTAGGTCGGAACCGTCCAGGGTGGTGATGCTAGTCGGGCGTGCGGGTGCAGGCAGCGAGCGGTTGAAAAGCATGCATTTGGTTTTACTAGCGTTTAAGAGCAGTTGGAGGCCACGGAAGGAGTGTTGTATGGCATTGAAGCTCGTTTGGAGGTTAGATAGCACAGTGTCCAGGGAATGGCCGGAAGTATACAGAATGGTGTCGTCTGCGTAGAGGTGGATCAGGGAATCGCCCGCAGCAAGAGCAACATCATTGATGTATACAGAGAAAAGAGTCGGCCCGAGAATTGAACCCTGTGGTACCCCCATAGAGACTGCCAGAGGACCGGACAACATGCCCTCCGATTTGACACACTGAACTCTGTCTGCAAAGTAGTTGGTGAACCAGGCAAGGCAGTCATTAGAAAAACCGAGGCTATTGAGTCTGCCGATAAGAATATGGTGATTGACAGAGTCGAAAGCCTTGGCCAGGTCGATGAAGACGGCTGCACAGTAATGTCTTTTATCGATGGCGGTTATGATATCGTTTAGTACCTTGAGCGTGGCATATGTATTCACCCCCTTTGCTATGAAGCCCCTAAATAAGATCTGGTGCAACCAATTACCTTCAGAAGTCACATAATTAGTTAGATTGCACACAGGTGGACTTTATTTAAGTGTCACATGATCTCAGTATATATACACCTGTTCTGAAAGGCCCCAGTCTGCAACACCACTAAGCAAGCGGCACCATGAAGACCAAGGAGCTCTCCAAACAGGTCAGGGACAAGGTTGTGGAGAAGTACAGATCAGGGTTGGGTTATTAAAACATATCCGGAACTTTGAACATCCCACGGAGCACCATTAAATCCATTATTAAAAAATGGAAAGAATATGGCACCACCTGAGGGCTGCCCACCAAAACTCACGGACCAGGCAAGGAGGGCATTAATCAGAGGCAACAAAGAGACCAAAGATAACCCTGAAAAAGCTGCCAAGCTCCACACTGGAGATTGGAGTATCTGTCCATAGGACCACTTTAAGCCGTACACTTCACAGAGCTGGGCTTTACGGAAGAGTGGCCATAAAATGGCATTGCTTAAGAAAAAAATAAGCAAGCGCGTTTGGTGTTTGCCAAAGGCATGTGGGAGACTCCCCAAACATATGGAAGAAGGTACTCCGGTCAGATGAAACTAAAATTGAGCTTTTTGGCCATCAAGGAAAACGCTATGTCTGGTACAAACCCAACACCTCGCATCACCCCGAGAACACCATCCCCACAGTGAAGCATGGTGGTGGCAGCATCATGCTGTGGGGATGTTTTTCATCAGCATGGACTGGGAAACTGGTCAGAATTGAAGGATGGCTCTAAATACAGGGAAATTCTTGAGGGAAAACTGTTTGTCTTCCAGAGATTTGAGACTGGGACGGAGGTTCACCTTCCAGCAGGACAATGGCCCTAAGCATACTGCTAAAGCAACACAAGTGGTTTAAGGGGAAACATTTATATGTATTGGAATGGCCTAGTCAAAGCCCAGACCTCAATCCAATTGAGAATCTGTGGTATGACTAAAAGATTGCTGTACTCCAGCGGAACCCATCCAACTTGAAGGAGCTGGAGCAGTTTTGTCTTGAAGAATGGGCAAAAATCCCAGTGGCCAGATGTGCCAAGCTTATAGAGACATACCCCAAGAGTAAGTGCTGCACAAGGTGCCTCTACAAAGTATTGACTTTGGGGGGTGAATAGTTATGCACGCTCAAGATCAGTTTTTTTTCTTATTTCTTGCTTGTTTCACAAGAAAAAATATTTAGCATCTTCAAAGTGGTAGGCATGTTGTATAAATCAAATGATACAAACCCCCCCAAAAACTATTTTAATTCCAGGTTGTAAGGCAACAAAATGGGAAAAATGCCAAGGGGGGTGAATACTTTCGCAAGCAACTGGAAAAATGCCAGTCTCTCTTGGCTAAGAGTTGAGGAGAGACTGACTGCATCAGTTCTTCTTTTTATAAGAAACATTAATATTAAATTCCAGATTGTTAGCATAGTCAACTTACACACAGCTCTGACACACACACTTACCCCAACAGACATGCCACCAGGGGTCTTTTCACAGTCCTTAAATCCAGAACAAACAAGGAAACATGCAATAATGGCTCTATATAATACTGTATCTCATATTGGTCAAATGAACAGCAAACCTGGTTTAAAAAACAGATAAAGCAACACCTCACCCGTTTGACCTAAATAGTTTGTGTATTGAGATGCAGGCTACGTGTGCCGCTTTTGTAGTTCTGTACTTGTCTATTAATGTTCTGTATTATGTCATGTTTTGTGTGGACCCCAGGAAGAGTAGCTGCTGCTTTTGCAACAGCTAATGGGGATCCTAATAAAATACCAAAAGAGTGCGAGACAGAGAGACAGTGTCTGAGAGAGTGGTACAGAGAGACAGTGTCAGAGAGTGGTACAGAGAGACAGTGTCTGAGAGAGTGGTACAGAGAGACAGTGTCTGAGAGAGTGGTACAGAGAGACAGTGTCTGAGAGAGTGGTACAGAGAGACAGTGTCTGAGAGAGTGGTACAGAGAGACAGTGTCTGAGAGAGTGGTACAGAGAGACAGTGTCTGAGAGAGTGGTACAGAGAGACAGTGTCTGAGAGAGTGGTACAGAGAGACAGTGTCTGAGAGAGTGGTACAGAGAGACAGTGTCTGAGAGAGTGGTACAGAGAGACAGTGTCAGAGAGTGGTACAGAGAGACAGTGTCTGAGAGAGTGGTACAGAGAGACAGTGTCTGAGAGAGTGGTACAGAGAGACAGTGTCTGAGAGAGTGGTACAGAGAGACAGTGTCTGAGAGAGTGGTACAGAGAGACAGTGTCTGAGAGAGTGGTACAGAGAGACAGTGTCTGAGAGAGTGGTACAGAGAGACAGTGTCTGAGAGAGTGGTACAGAGAGACAGTGTCTGAGAGAGTGGTACAGAGAGACAGTGTCTGAGAGAGTGGTACAGAGAGACAGTGTCTGAGAGAGTGGTACAGAGAGACAGTGTCTGAGAGAGTGGTACAGAGAGACAGTGTCTGAGAGAGTGGTACAGAGAGACAGTGTCAGAGAGTGGTACAGAGAGACAGTGTCTGAGAGAGTGGTACAGAGAGACAGTGTCTGAGAGAGTGGTACAGAGAGACAGTGTCTGAGAGAGTGGTACAGAGAGACAGTGTCTGAGAGAGTGGTACAGAGAGACAGTGTCTGAGAGAGTGGTACAGAGAGACAGTGTCTGAGAGAGTGGTACAGAGAGACAGTGTCTGAGAGAGTGGTACAGAGAGACAGTGTCTGAGAGAGTGGTACAGAGAGACAGTGTCTGAGAGAGTGGTACAGAGAGACAGTGTCTGAGAGAGTGGTACAGAGAGACAGTGTCTGAGAGAGTGGTACAGAGAGACCTGGTTTTCCAAACTCAGGAAGTGAAGAGGCCAGCAGCCAAAAACACATAAAGCTGCCATTATGTTGTTAGCTACTACTGAATACACTTTCTCTGCTGTCTTAATGATGGTGTATGTCTACAGGCGGTGGAGTATGATGGCTGGTCAGACCTCCTGTTTCTCAGCCAGTTCATCCTATCCTGTATAATGGGGTGAGATCCTGGCTCTTATCCTCTGTCTGTTCCCTACCCCTCTTCCCTGCTCCTCTTCTGTCTGTTTTCTACCCCTCCTCCCTGCTCCTCTTCTGTCTGTTCTCTACCCCTCCTCCCTGCTCCTCTTCTGTCTGTTCTCTACCCCTCTTCCCTGCTCCTCTTCTGTCTGTTCTCTACCCCTCTTCCCTGCTCCTCTTCTGTCTGTTTTCTACCCCTCTTCTGTCTGTTCTCTACCCCTCCTCCCTGCTCCTCTTCTGTCTGTTCTCTACCCCTCTTCCCTGCTCCTCTTCTGTCTGTTTTCTACCCCTCTTCCCTGCTCCTCTTCTGTCTGTTCTCTACCCCTCCTCCCTGCTCCTCTTCTGTCTGTTCTCTACCCCTCTTCCCTGCTCCTCTTCTGTCTGTTCTCTACCCCTCTTCCCTGCTCCTCTTCTGTCTGTTTTCTACCCCTCTTCTGTCTGTTTTCTACCCCTCCTCCCTGCTCCTCTTCTGTCTGTTTTCTACACCTCTTCCCTGCTCCTCCTCTGTCTGTTCTCTACCCCTCTTCCCTGCTCTTCTGTCTGTTCCCTACCCCTCTTCCCTGCTCCTCTTCTGTCTGTTCTCTACCCCTCTTCCCTGCTCCTCTTCTGTCTGTTTTCTACCCCTCTTCTGTCTGTTTTCTACACCTCTTCCCTGCTCCTCCTCTGTCTGTTCTCTACCCCTCTTCCCTGCTCTTCTGTCTGTTCTCTACCCCTCTTCCCTGCTCCTCCTCTGTCTGTTTTCTACCCCTCTTCCCTGCTCCTCCTCTGTCTGTTTTCTACCTTTCTGTGCTGTGTGTGATGACTTGTGGTGTGTTTGTATTGCAGGTTTGTGTTGATGTATTCTACAGTGCTCTGTACACAATACAACTCAGCTCTAACCACCACCATCGTGGGCTGTATCAAGGTAAGCTCCCAGAACAGAACCCTATTAATGATGACAAGATAAAATGTCTTACCCTAACCCATCATTAATGATGTGATCAAATGTCTTACCCTAACCCATCATTAATGATGTGGTCAAATGTCTTACCCTAACCCATCATTAATGATGTGATCAAATGTCTTACCCTAACCCATCATTAATGATGTGGTCAAATGTCTTACCCTAACCCATCATTAATGAGGTGATCAAATGTCTTACCCTAACCCATCATTAATGATGTGATCAAATGTCTTACCCTAACCCATCATTAATGATGTGATCAACTGTCTTACCCTATACCCTAACCCATCATTAATGAGGTGATCAAATGTCTTACCCTAACCCATCATTAATGATGTGGTCAAATGTCTTACCCTAACCCATCGTTAATGAGGTGATCAAATGTCTTACCCTAACCCATCATTAATGATGTGATCAAATGTCTTACCCTAACCCATCATTAATGATGTGATCAAATGTCTTACCCTAACCCATCATTAATGAGGTGATCAAATGTCTTACCCTAACCCATCATTAATGATGTGATCAACTGTCTTACCCTATACCCTAACCCATCATTAATGAGGTGATCAAATGTCTTACCCTAACCCATCATTAATGATGTGATCAAATGTCTTACCCTAACCCATCATTAATGAGGTGATCAAATGTCTTACCCTATACCCTAACCCATCATTAATGAGGTGATCAACTGTCTTACCCTAACCCATCATTAATGATGTGATCAACTGTCTTACCCTAACCCATCATTAATGATGTGATCAAATGTCTTACCCTAACCCATCATTAATGATGTGATCAACTGTCTTACCCTATACCCTAACCCATCATTAATGATGTGATCAACTGTCTTACCCTATACCCTAACCCATCATTAATGATGTGATCAACTGTCTTACCCTATACCCTAACCCATCATTAATGATGTGATCAACTGTCTTACCCTATACCCTAACCCATCATTAATGATGTGATCAACTGTCTTACCCTATACCCTAACCCATCATTAATGATGTGATCAACTGTCTTACCCTAACCCATCATTAATGATGTGATCAAATGTCTTACCCTAACCCATCATTAATGATGTGATCAAATGTCTTACCCTAACCCATCATTAATGATGTGATCAACTGTCTTACCCTATACCCTAACCCATCATTAATGAGGTGATCAAATGTCTTACCCTAACCCATCATTAATGATGTGGTCAAATGTCTTACCCTAACCCATCATTAATGAGGTGATCAAATGTCTTACCCTATACCCTAACCCATCATTAATGATGTGATCAAATGTCTTACCCTAACCCATCATTAATGATGTGATCAAATGTCTTACCCTAACCCATCATTAATGAGGTGATCAAATGTCTTACCCTAACCCATCATTGAGGTGATCAAATGTCTTACCCTAACCCATCATTAATGATGTGATCAACTGTCTTACCCTAACCCATCATTAATGAGGTGATCAAATGTCTTACCCTAACCCATCATTAATGATGTGATCAACTGTCTTACCCTATACCCTAACCCATCATTAATGATGTGATCAAATGTCTTACCCTATACCCTAACCCATCATTAATGATGTGATCAAATGTCTTACCCTAACCCATCATTAATGAGGTGATCAAATGTCTTACCCTAACCCATCATTAATGATGTGATCAAATGTCTTACCCTAACCCATCATTAATGATGTGATCAAATGTCTTACCCTAACCCATCATTAATGATGTGATCAAATGTCTTACCCTAACCCATCATTAATGAGGTGATCAAATGTCTTACCCTAACCCATCATTAATGAGGTGATCAAATGTCTTACCCTAACCCATCATTAATGAGGTGATCAAATGTCTTACCCTAACCCATCATTAATGATGTGATCAAATGTCTTACCCTAACCCATCATTAATGATGTGATCAAATGTCTTACCCTAACCCATCATTAATGATGTGATCAAATGTCTTACCCTAACCCATCATTAATGATGTGATCAAATGTCTTACCCTAACCCATCATTAATGATGTGATCAAATGTCTTACCCTAACCCATCATTAATGATGTGATCAAATGTCTTACCCTAACCCATCATTAATGATGTGATCAAATGTCTTACCCTAACCCATCATTAATGATGTGATCAAATGTCTTACCCTAACCCATCATTAATGATGTGATCAAATGTCTTACCCTAACCCATCATTAATGATGTGATCAAATGTCTTACCCTAACCCATCATTAATGATGTGATCAAATGTCTTACCCTAACCCATCATTAATGATGTGATCAAATGTCTTACCCTAACCCATCATTAATGAGGTGATCAAATGTCTTACCCTAACCCATCATTAATGATGTGATCAAATGTCTTACCCTAACCCATCATTAATGATGTGATCAAATGTCTTACCCTAACCCATCATTAATGATGTGATCAAATGTCTTACCCTAACCCATCATTAATGATGTGATCAAATGTCTTACCCTAACCCATCATTAATGATGTGATCAAATGTCTTACCCTAACCCATCATTAATGATGTGATCAAATGTCTTACCCTAACCCATCATTAATGATGTGATCAAATGTCTTACCCTAACCCATCATTAATGAGGTGATCAAATGTCTTACCCTAACCCATCATTAATGAGGTGATCAAATGTCTTACCCTAACCCATTTTATTTTTTTATTTTTTTATTTCACCTTTATTTAACCAGGTAGGCAAATTGAGAACACGTTCTCATTTACAATTGCGACCTGGCCAAGATAAAGCAAAGCAGTTCGACACATACAACAACACATAGTTACACATGGAGTAAAACAAACATACAGTCAATAATACAGTGAAAATAAGTCTATATACAATATGAGCAAGTGAGGTGAGATAAGGGAGGTGAAGGCAAACAAAATATATATATAAATAAATAAAAATATAAAAGGCCATGGTGGCGAAGTAAATAAAATATAGCAAGTAAAAAAAGTAGAGATAGTAGAGATAGAAAAAAGTAGAGATAGAAATAATGGGGTGCAAAGGAGCAAAATAAATAAATAAATATATACAGTAGGTAAAGAGGTAGTTGTTTGGGCTAAATTATAGATGGGCTATGTACAGGTCCATCATTAATGAGGTGATCAAATGTCTTACCCTAACCCATTAATGACATAAAACGCTCTAACCCATCAATAATGACTAGTGATTGGCTGATATTTTCAGATAACTTTTATTTGCGGCGTTTTAAGCATTCTAGTACAGTTAAATAGTTAACACACACATGGACGCAGCGGTCTAAGGCACTGCATCTCAGTGCAAGAGGGGTGACTACAGTCCTTGGTTCGAATCCCGGCTGGATAACATCCGGCCGCGTTTGGGAGTCTCATAGGGCGGCGCACAATTGGCCCAGCATCGTCCGGGCCGTCGTTGTAAATAAGAATTTGTTCTTAACTGACTTGCCTAGTTTTATTTTGAAGGCAAATCGCAAATTCCACCATTGCGTCTAGTCCTTATTGTGGCTAGCTTCACAACCCGGTCCGGTCGAGCCTCACTAGCCACATGAAGCTAGCTGACTGCTTAACCCTGTTGCCCAAAGCTAATTTATGATCATGAACAACAAGTGGCAACCTAGCTAATACTCACCAGGATTCCTAAATCACTGCTAAGAATAATGAAAATGACTGCAGGTTCTACTGGTCATTGTTTTCAGGCTGGTTGTATTGGTGCTGGCTAGGTACCAAGCTAAAGCTAGCTAGCCCAGAAGTTGCGATCAAACAAATGATGATGCTTTATTAGCAACGCGGTGTTGTAAACACATCGTGTCCGGTGTTTACTTTTCTGTACAGCTGTGACAGTACTACTGTTTCTTTTTGACACACAAAGACCCAAACGGTGTGAAGCTAATAGCAGTGTGACTCCGGTAGGGTAACATCTGAAAAATAGCACGCTTGGTAGTGTCGGCGAAAGCCAACATCACCCACGACAGAGAACGGTTGATTGTCAAGGGCAATGAATTCCATTATTTTGGCGTTAATAGATTTCACCTTTTGAGTTGTCTAGCTGAAGTGTTCTTACTCTTTCAAATGACTGCTGGATCCACACAGCAGACATTGTGTGGGCTAGGTTAGGAGTGCTGTGTTGCACGTGTAACGCCATCACGTTATATAGGGATGCACGGTAGCTTTGACATCGGGCCGATACCGATGTCGGCAAGTTCACCGATTTATATTGTGCATCCCTAATAATGACATGATAAAACGCTCTCTAACCTGAACCTGTTGACAAAACGTTTCTAACCCATTAATAATGACAAACGCTCTCTAACCCATTAATAATGACAAACGCTCTCTAACCCATTAATAATGACACGATAAAACGTTTTTTTAATCCTTCTACTGCGCTCTTTCTTACAGAATATTCTAGTGACATACATCGGGATGGTGTTTGGTGGAGACTACATTTTCTCTTGGACAAATTTCATTGGTTTAAATATCAGGTATGTACCAGATATATTTGGACTTAAGTCACTATTGCACACTGAACCAGTCACACAACAGCAGAAATAGTCATTCAGACAGTTAATGGTGTGTGTGTGTGTGTGTGTGTCAGTATTGCAGGTAGCCTGGTATACTCCTACATTACTCTGACAGAGGAACAGTCCAGTAAACCCTCTGAGAACGCCATGGAGATCAAGGGGAAAGTGGTGGTATGACATCATGGTGACATCAATGGTATGCCAGAGGAAAACTCACTGGAGATCCTTTTTCAAATGTTAATGGTACAAGAGAACATTCTATTTTTGGTACATGTTGTATTTATGGACTTGACAGCTGTGGTTACCATAGCAACCGACTGGACACCCCACCGTGGCAACAGGCTCCTCCCACTGGACACATGGATTAGGAGGGCGGTGCTGGGGCAAGATGATTACGATATTTATAACGGATCGATTTTAAAGGGTGCTTTTACTTCCTCGTGTTTTAGTCATTAGACGATTACATCATGGAGAGCACGGTGTTCCCGTTTTGGGTGAAATGTGTTCATGGGGATTGAATTCTCTCCTGATGTCAGAACCAAGCAGAATGTTCCCCCAAACAGGAATGGTCCAATGGAATCTGAGGCAGTATTATGTGGGTGATGTTGACCATCATACTGTTAGAGTAGGAAGTTTACATACACCTTAGCCAAATACAATACTCAGTTTCACAATTCCTGACATTTAATCCTAGTAAAATTTCCCTGTCTTAGGTCAATTAGGATCACAACTTTATTTTCAGAATGTGAAATGTCAGAATAATGAGAGAATCACATTCCCAGTGGGTCAGAAGTTTACATACACTCAATTAGTATTTGGTTGCAATGTCTTCAAAATTGTTTAACATTGGTCAAACGTTTCCTTCCACAAGCTTCCCACAATAATTTGGGTGAATTTTGGCCCATTCCTCCTGGCAGAGCTGGTGTAACTGAGTCAGGTTTGTAGGCCTCCTTGCTCGCACACGCTTTTTCAGTTCTGCCAACAAATATTCTATAGGATTGAGGTCAGGGCTTTGTGATAGCCACTCCAATACCATGACTTTGTTGTCCTTAAGCCATTTTGCCACAACTTTGAAAATATGCTTGGGGTCATTCAACCCATTTGCGACCAAGCTTTAACTTCCTGACTGATGTCTTGAGATGTTGCTTCAATATATCCCCATAATATTCCTTCTTCATGCCATCCATTTTGTGAAGTGCACCAGTCCCTCCTGCAGCAAAGCCCCCACAACATGATGCTGCCACCCCTGTGCTTCAAGGTTGGGAAGGTGTTCTTCGGCTTGCAAGCCACCCCCCTTTTTCCTCCAAACATAACGATGGTCATTATGACCAAACAGTTATATTTTTGTTTCAAACCGTAGTCTGGCTTTTTTATGGCGGGTTTGGAGAAGTGGCTGCTTCCTTGTTGAGCGGCCTTTCAGGTTACGTCGATATAGGTCTCGTTTTACTGTGGAAGATACTTGTGTACCCGTTTCCTCCAGCATCTTCACAAGGTCCTTTGCTGTTGTTCTGGGATTGATTTGCACTTTTCACACAAGTACGTTCATCTCTAGGAGACAGAACGCGTCTCCTTCCTGAGCGGTATGACGGCAGCGTGGTCCCATGGTGTTTATACTTGCGTACTATTGCTTGTACAGATGAATGTGGTACCTTCATGCGTTTGGAAATTGCTCCCAAGGATGAACCGGACTTGTGGAGGTCTACAATTTATTTTCTGAGGGTCTTGGCTGATTTCTTTAGATTTTCTCATGATGTCAAGCAAAGAGGCACTGAGTTTGAAGGTAGGCCTTGAAATACATCCACACCTCCAATTGACATAATTTCCCAAGCTGTTTAAAGGCACAGTCAACTTAGTGTATGTAAACTTCTGACCCACTGGAATTGTGATACAGTGAATTATAAGTGAAATAATCTGTCTGTAAACAATTGTTGGAAAAATGACTTGTGTCATGCACAAAGTATATGTCCTAACCAACTTGCCAAAACTATAGTTTGTTAACATGAAATTTGTGGAGTGGTTGAAAAACAAGTTTTAATGACCAACCTAAGTTTATGTAAACTTCTGACTTCAACTGTATCTGAAAAGAAACTGTTTATTGTCATTCTATTTCTGAATGTCTGCTCTGGGTTTTATAAAGGGTTTGTATGTGTGACTGGGTCTCTGTAGAGGCAATAATGTTAAGTTTATGATTGTCAAATCTTTTCATTTGCTTTTAAAAACAATATTGCACTTTTACCAGCTGTCGGTCTAGCTAGCCAATGTTAGGAGAAAGTCCGTCTGTATTTAGCCAGTGTTGGGAGAAGGTGAACTATAGATGCCTTACTGTGACACGCCATGTCCAGGGTTAACTTACCCTAAAGGCGCCGAATGTGGATCTAGCGTTCGTCTGCCGATCGTTAGGGACCACCCTCCTTAGACGTCTGACTCGTGCTTCTACATGGACAATCGGTGCACACACTGTTCACACATTACGTTCAGAGGTGCTAAGTACTCTCTGCCACCAAACTAAAGGTGTCTGGGCCCTAAAGACCAGAGGTTAACGCCACCCTAACAATAAAAGCTCCATGTTTTCCTTGGACTTGAAGCATACAAAGAGTCTAAAGGTAGACTCAGCAAAATGTTGCCACGAGCAGCACCGCAGATATTGAGATGAGCGAGATGCAAGACTTTGCTGTCACAGACAGTATGGGTTTGTTTCATATCAACTCAAATTGAATTCTTCCGCTGCTCTATGTTGGCTACATACTTCAGTCTGAGACTGCCCTCGTAATGAAGGGTGTTGTACAAAGTCATCAGATCGTCTTTAACCAGGGTATCGAAGCCAATGACACATTTTCTAAACGCTGCTTTATCCAAGTGTGTTCTGGCACAGCACATCTGTCTCTGGGACCAATCAAAACGGTTAGGATGTTTGCTTTCTAGAAATCGCCGGGATCCAGACCCTTCCGTTGGCGTGGCATTTGGCCGGCGCGAAAAGTTTGGGTAGCCAGAGCACCAAAACAGCACAGAAGTTGAGTCTATTGACCCAATATGCTGTTTAGTTTTTGCATGTACGTCTTATCGCTGAGTCTACCTAGCACAAGCGTCACTTGCTGCGAGCGCGTCTCATTGATTAGTGGGTCTGTTTTAACTGTAGCTGGCAGGCAACACCTTGCTTTTGTTAAAGCTTTTAGATTTGTTTCATAGTTTGGCTGTCAGAGGTTAACTTCTCCCCTAAGGGTTAAGGATGGGACTACCTTAACCCTGAAGGCTGTTTAATACGGGGTCCTTTTACATGCCATTACCCAACAACAGTCAAGTTGTCAGGTGTCGTAATATTCACCTTTTTGATATACCAATGTCTGCACTCCCCAAGGTTTTAGCTGGGTGTACTTTGTGTTACTGATCTGTGTAGTAAGTTGAGTGAATCATG
This sequence comes from Salvelinus fontinalis, assembly GCF_029448725.1. NCBI lineage: Eukaryota > Metazoa > Chordata > Actinopteri > Salmoniformes > Salmonidae > Salvelinus > Salvelinus fontinalis. The sequence goes on from NC_074678.1 coordinate 13,431,623, forward strand.
TTGATCACTTAACAAGGCTGTAACATGTCAAACTATCTTCAAAATCAGAACAATGTTTTTTTAACATTAAAAATACCTCATCTACAACCCTTCAAGTATTTTAGTACAGAGTGAAATGGATCTATTTGCTGTTTTCTGTTTATCGCACTCTGCTAGACCACTGCCAGTCAGAGGCTTAACGCAGCAGGTTATTGTATACCTTCAATGTTCCACACCACCCCCTGGAATGAAATGCCCCCTCTCATCAGGACACTAAGGGAATGAAATGCCCCCTCATCAGGGCACTGAGGGAATGAAATGCCCCCTCTCATCAGGGCACTGAGGGAATGAAATGCCCCCTCATCAGGGCACTGAGGGAATGAAATGCCCCCTCTCATCAGGACACTGAGGGAATGAAATGCCCCCTCATCAGGGCACTGAGGGAATGAAATGCCCCCTCATCAGGGCCCTGAGGGAATGAAATGCCCCCTTTCATCAGGGCACTGAGGGAATGAAATGCCCCCTTTCATCAGGGCACTGAGGGAATGAAATGCCCCCTCTCATCAGGGCACTGAGGGAATGAAATGCCCCCTCATCAGGGCACTGAGGGAATGAAATGCCCCCTCTCATCAGGACACTGAGGGAATGAAATGCCCCCTCATCAGGGCACTGAGGGAATGAAATGCCCCCTCTCATCGGGGCACTGAGGGAATGAAATGCCCCCTCATCAGGGCCCTGAGGGAATGAAATGCCCCCTCATCAGGGCCCTGAGGGAATGAAATGCCCCCTTTCATCAGGGCACTGAGGGAATGAAATGCCCCCTTTCATCAGGGCACTGAGGGAATGAAATGCCCCCTCTCATCAGGGCACTGAGGGAATGAAATGCCCCCTCTCATCAGGGCACTGAGGGAATGAAATGCCCCCTCAGGGCACTGAGGGAATGAAATGCCCCCTCAGGGCCCTGAGGGAATGAAATGCCCCCTTTCATCAGGGCCCTGAGGGAATGAAATGCCCCCTTTCATCAGGGCCCTGAGGGAATGAAATGCCCCCTTTCATCAGGGCCCTGAGGGAATGAAATGCCCCCTTTCATCAGGGCCCTGAGGGAATGAAATGCCCCCTCTCATCAGGGCACTGAGGGAATGAAATGCCCCCTCATCAGGGCCCTGAGGGAATGAAATGCCCCCTCTCATCAGGGCCCTGAGGGAATGAAATGCCCCCTTTCATCAGGGCCCTGAGGGAATGAAATGCCCCCTTTCATCAGGGCACTGAGGGAATGAAATGCCCCCTTTCATCAGGGCCCTGAGGGAATGAAATGCCCCCTCTCATCAGGGCACTGAGGGAATGAAATGCCCCCTCTCATCAGGGCACTGAGGGAATGAAATGCCCCCTCATCAGGGCCCTGAGGGAATGAAATGCCCCCTTTCATCAGGGCCCTGAGGGAATGAAATGCCCCCTCTCATCAGGACACTGAGGGAATGAAATGCCCCCTCATCAGGGCCCTGAGGGAATGAAATGCCCCCTTTCATCAGGGCCCTGAGGGAATGAAATGCCCCCTCTCATCAGGGCCCTGAGGGAATGAAATGCCCCCTTTCATCAGGGCACTGAGGGAATGAAATGCCCCCTTTCATCAGGGCACTGAGGGAATGAAATGCCCCCTCATCAGGGCCCTGAGGGAATGAAATGCCCCCTTTCATCGGGGCACTGAGGGAATGAAATGCCCCCTCTCATCGGGGCACTGAGGGAATGAAATGCCCCCTCATCAGGGCCCTGAGGGAATGAAATGCCCCCTCATCAGGGCCCTGAGGGAATGAAATGCCCCCTTTCATCAGGGCACTGAGGGAATGAAATGCCCCCTTTCATCAGGGCACTGAGGGAATGAAATGCCCCCTCTCATCAGGGCACTGAGGGAATGAAATGCCCCCTCTCATCAGGGCACTGAGGGAATGAAATGCCCCCTCAGGGCCCTGAGGGAATGAAATGCCCCCTTTCATCAGGGCACTGAGGGAATGAAATGCCCCCTTTCATCAGGGCCCTGAGGGAATGAAATGCCCCCTTTCATCAGGGCCCTGAGGGAATGAAATGCCCCCTCTCATCAGGGCACTGAGGGAATGAAATGCCCCCTCTCATCAGGGCACTGAGGGAATGAAATGCCCCCTCATCAGGGCCCTGAGGGAATGAAATGCCCCCTCTCATCAGGGCCCTGAGGGAATGAAATGCCCCCTTTCATCAGGGCCCTGAGGGAATGAAATGCCCCCTTTCATCAGGGCACTGAGGGAATGAAATGCCCCCTTTCATCAGGGCACTGAGGGAATGAAATGCCCCCTCATCAGGGCCCTGAGGGAATGAAATGCCCCCTTTCATCAGGGCCCTGAGGGAATGAAATGCCCCCTTTCATCAGGGCCCTGAGGGAATGAAATGCCCCCTCTCATCAGGGCACTGAGGGAATGAAATGCCCCCTCTCATCAGGGCACTGAGGGAATGAAATGCCCCCTCATCAGGGCCCTGAGGGAATGAAATGCCCCCTTTCATCAGGGCCCTGAGGGAATGAAATGCCACCTCTCATCAGGGCACTGAGGGAATGAAATGCCCCCTTTCATCAGGGCACTAAGGGAATGAAATGCCCCCTTTCATCAGGGCACTGAGGGAATGAAATGCCCCCTCTCATCAGGGCCCTGAGGGAATGAAATGCCCCCTTTCATCAGGGCACTGAGGGAATGAAATGCCCCCTTTCATCAGGGCACTGAGGGAATGAAATGCCCCCTCATCAGGGCACTGAGGGAATGAAATGCCCCCTCTCATCAGGGCACTGAGGGAATGAAATGCCCCCTTTCATCAGGGCACTGAGGGAATGAAATGCCCCCTTTCATCAGGGCACTGAGGGAATGAAATGCCCCCTTTCATCAGGCACTAAGGGAATGAAATGCCCCCTCATCAGGGCACTGAGGGAATGAAATGCCCCCTTTCATCAGGGCACTGAGGGAATGAAATGCCCCCTTTCATCAGGGCACTAAGGGAATGAAATGCCCCCTCTCATCAGGGCACTGAGGGAATGAAATGCCCCCTCTCATCAGGGCACTGAGGGAATGAAATGCCCCCTCTCATCAGGGCACTGAGGGAATGAAATGCCCCCTCTCATCAGGGCACTGAGGGAATGAAATGCCCCCTTTCATCAGGGCACTGAGGGAATGAAATGCCCCCTCTCATCAGGGCACTGAGGGAATGAAATGCCCCCTCATCAGGGCACTGAGGGAATGAAATGCCCCCTTTCATCAGGGCACTGAGGGAATGAAATGCCCCCTCTCATCAGGGCACTGAGGGAATGAAATGCCCCCTCTCATCAGGACACTGAGGGAATGAAATGCCCCCTCTCATCAGGGCACTGAGGGAATGAAATGCCCCCTCTCATCAGGGCACTGAGGGAATGAAATGCCCCCTCTCATCAGGACACTGAGGGAATGAAATGCCCCCTCTCATCAGGGCACTGAGGGAATGAAATGCCCCCTCTCATCAGGGCACTGAGGGAATGAAATGCCCCCTCATCAGGGCCCTGAGGGAATGAAATGCCCCCTTTCATCAGGGCCCTGAGGGAATGAAATGCCCCCTCTCATCAGGACACTGAGGGAATGAAATGCCCCCTCATCAGGGCCCTGAGGGAATGAAATGCCCCCTTTCATCAGGGCCCTGAGGGAATGAAATGCCCCCTCTCATCAGGGCCCTGAGGGAATGAAATGCCCCCTTTCATCAGGGCACTGAGGGAATGAAATGCCCCCTTTCATCAGGGCACTGAGGGAATGAAATGCCCCCTCATCAGGGCCCTGAGGGAATGAAATGCCCCCTTTCATCGGGGCACTGAGGGAATGAAATGCCCCCTCTCATCGGGGCACTGAGGGAATGAAATGCCCCCTCATCAGGGCCCTGAGGGAATGAAATGCCCCCTCATCAGGGCCCTGAGGGAATGAAATGCCCCCTTTCATCAGGGCACTGAGGGAATGAAATGCCCCCTTTCATCAGGGCACTGAGGGAATGAAATGCCCCCTCTCATCAGGGCACTGAGGGAATGAAATGCCCCCTCTCATCAGGGCACTGAGGGAATGAAATGCCCCCTCAGGGCCCTGAGGGAATGAAATGCCCCCTTTCATCAGGGCACTGAGGGAATGAAATGCCCCCTTTCATCAGGGCCCTGAGGGAATGAAATGCCCCCTTTCATCAGGGCCCTGAGGGAATGAAATGCCCCCTCTCATCAGGGCACTGAGGGAATGAAATGCCCCCTCTCATCAGGGCACTGAGGGAATGAAATGCCCCCTCATCAGGGCCCTGAGGGAATGAAATGCCCCCTCTCATCAGGGCCCTGAGGGAATGAAATGCCCCCTTTCATCAGGGCCCTGAGGGAATGAAATGCCCCCTTTCATCAGGGCACTGAGGGAATGAAATGCCCCCTTTCATCAGGGCACTGAGGGAATGAAATGCCCCCTCATCAGGGCCCTGAGGGAATGAAATGCCCCCTTTCATCAGGGCCCTGAGGGAATGAAATGCCCCCTTTCATCAGGGCCCTGAGGGAATGAAATGCCCCCTCTCATCAGGGCACTGAGGGAATGAAATGCCCCCTCTCATCAGGGCACTGAGGGAATGAAATGCCCCCTCATCAGGGCCCTGAGGGAATGAAATGCCCCCTTTCATCAGGGCCCTGAGGGAATGAAATGCCACCTCTCATCAGGGCACTGAGGGAATGAAATGCCCCCTTTCATCAGGGCACTAAGGGAATGAAATGCCCCCTTTCATCAGGGCACTGAGGGAATGAAATGCCCCCTCTCATCAGGGCCCTGAGGGAATGAAATGCCCCCTTTCATCAGGGCACTGAGGGAATGAAATGCCCCCTTTCATCAGGGCACTGAGGGAATGAAATGCCCCCTCATCAGGGCACTGAGGGAATGAAATGCCCCCTCTCATCAGGGCACTGAGGGAATGAAATGCCCCCTTTCATCAGGGCACTGAGGGAATGAAATGCCCCCTTTCATCAGGGCACTGAGGGAATGAAATGCCCCCTTTCATCAGGCACTAAGGGAATGAAATGCCCCCTCATCAGGGCACTGAGGGAATGAAATGCCCCCTTTCATCAGGGCACTGAGGGAATGAAATGCCCCCTTTCATCAGGGCACTAAGGGAATGAAATGCCCCCTCTCATCAGGGCACTGAGGGAATGAAATGCCCCCTCTCATCAGGGCACTGAGGGAATGAAATGCCCCCTCTCATCAGGGCACTGAGGGAATGAAATGCCCCCTCTCATCAGGGCACTGAGGGAATGAAATGCCCCCTTTCATCAGGGCACTGAGGGAATGAAATGCCCCCTCTCATCAGGGCACTGAGGGAATGAAATGCCCCCTCATCAGGGCACTGAGGGAATGAAATGCCCCCTTTCATCAGGGCACTGAGGGAATGAAATGCCCCCTCTCATCAGGGCACTGAGGGAATGAAATGCCCCCTCTCATCAGGACACTGAGGGAATGAAATGCCCCCTCTCATCAGGGCACTGAGGGAATGAAATGCCCCCTCTCATCAGGGCACTGAGGGAATGAAATGCCCCCTCTCATCAGGACACTGAGGGAATGAAATGCCCCCTCTCATCAGGGCACTGAGGGAATGAAATGCCCCCTATCATCAGGACACTAAGGGAGGTGAGTGGTCGTGGAACCTGTGCGGACTTTCGATTGAAACCCGAGGTATACAAGAAATTATTTTTATTTCTTACACTGGATTTATGTAAACAAATGACTAAAACCAAATAAAGTTAATGGAACTATATTTAACTAACAATCACAAAAAAGCTTGACAGTCAGGGAGCATTGCAATTAAGCGGTATTGATTTGTTAGAACTCAGCATTAGTCATGGTGAAATGCATAGAATTGCAGGACATTTGCTTTTAAGACTGCAAAAATGTATTCTGGCACAATGGAGAAATTGGCTTAAATAAAACGTCTACTTCCGCCAAGATGGGGGGCTCAAATTCAGCCACACCCACCACCCTTTCTGATCCAGGAAAACCCCTGCATATTAGGGGTTAAATGTCTTGCTCAAGGGCACAACAGATATGTTTGTTTCTTTATTTGATTAAAGCACCCCAAATTAAAAGAAATCCACTCCTACATGTAACACCAAATAAATATACAGTACCAGTCAAAAGTTGACACCTACTGCTTCCAGGGTTTTTATTTTCTACATTGTAAAATACGTGTAGACATCTATGGAATCATGTAGTAACCAAAAAAGTGTACAAAGGCGGAGGTAGCGGTCCTGCTGCTGGGTTGTTGCCCTCCTACGGCCTCCTCCACGTCTCCTGATGTACTGGCCTGTCTCCTGGTAGCGCCTCCATTTTCTGGACACTACGCTGACAGACACAGCAAACCTTCTTGCCACAGCTCGCATTGATGTGCCATCCTGGATGAACTGCACTACCTGAGCCACCTGTGTGGGTTGTAGACACCGTCTCATGCTACCACTAGAGTGAGAGCACCATCAGCATTCAAAAGTGACCAAAACATCAGCCAGGAAGCATAGGAACTGAGAAGTGGTCTGTGGTCACCACCTGCAGAATCATTCCTTTATTGGGGGTGTCTTGCTAATTGCCTATAATTTCCACCTTTTGTCTATTCCATTTGCACAACAGCATGTGACATTTATTGTCAATCAGTGTTGCTTCCTAAGTGGACAGTTTGATTTCACAGAAGTGTGATTGACTTGGAGTTACATTGTGTTGTTTAAGTGTTCCCTTTATTTTTTTGAGCAGTGTACATCCCTCCATCTCTGGTAGTAGAATAAAATACATCCCTCCATCTCTCTAGTAGAATAAAATACATCCCTCCATCTCTCTAGTAGAATAAAATACATCCCTCCATCTCTCTAGTAGAATAAAATACATCCCTCCATCTCTAGTAGAATAAAATACATCCCTCCATCTAGTAGAATAAAATACATCCCTCCATCTCTCTAGTAGAATAAAATACATCCCTCCATCTCTCTAGTAGAATAAAATACATCCCTCCATCTCTCTAGTAGAATAAAATACATCCCTCCATCTAGTAGAATAAAATACATCCCTCCATCTCTCTAGTAGAATAAAATACATCCCTCCATCTCTCTAGTAGAATAAAATACATCCCTCCATCTCTCTAGTAGAATAAAATACATCCCTCCATCTCTCTAGTAGAATAAAATACATCCCTCCATCTCTCTAGTAGAATAAAATACATCTCTCCATCTCTCATCTAGTAGAATAAAATACATCCCTCCATCTCTCTAGTAGAATAAAATACATCCCTCCATCTCTCTAGTAGAATAAAATACATCCCTCCATCTCTCTAGTAGAATAAAATACATCCCTCCATCTCTCTAGTAGAATAAAATACATCCCTCCATCTCTCTAGTAAAATAAAATACATCCCTCCATCTCTCTAGTAGAATAAAATACATCCCTCCATCTAGTAAAATAAAATACATCCCTCCATCTCTCTAGTAGAATAAAATACATCCCTCCATCTCTCTAGTAGAATAAAATACATCTCTCCATCTCTCATCTAGTAGAATAAAATACATCCCTCCATCTCTCTGGTAGAATCTACAAGACCCTGCTAGGTAAAGTCCCCCCTTATCTCAGCTCGCTGGTCACCATAGCAGCACCTACCCGTAGCACGCGCTCCAGCAGGTATATCTCTCTAGTCACCCCCAAAACCAATTCTTCCTTTGGACGCCTCTCCTTCCAGTTCTCTGCTGCCAATGACTGGAACGAACTACAAAAATCTCTGAAACTGGAAACACCTATCTCCCTCACTAGCTTTAAGCACCAGCTGTCAGAGCAGCTCATAGATTACTGCACCTGTACATAACCCATCTACAATTTAGCCCAAACAACTACCTCTTTACCTACTGTATTTATTTATTTATTTATTTTGCTCCTTTGCACCCCATTATTTCTGTCTCTACTTTGCACTTTCTTCCAATGCAAACCAACCATTCCAGTGTTTTTTTTAAAGTTTTTATTTTACTTGCTGTGTTGTACTCACTTCGCCTCCATGGCCTTTTTATATTTTTATTTATTTATACATATATCTGTTTGCCTTCACCTCCCTTATCTCACCTCACTTGCTCACATTGTATATAGACCTATTTATTTTTTTTATTTATTTTTTCACTGTATTATTGACTATATGTTTGTTTTTACTCCATGTGTAACTATGTGTTGTTGTATGTGTCGAACTGCTTTGCTTTATCTTGGCCAGGTCGCAATTGTAAATGAGAACGTGTTCTCAATTTGCCTACCTGGTTAAATAAAGGTTAAATAAAATAAAATAAATAAAAGAATAAAATACATCCCTCCATCTCTCTAGTAGAATAAAATACATCTCTCATCTAGTAGAATAAAATACATCCCTCCATCTCTCTAGTAGAATAAAATACATCCCTCCATCTCTCTAGTAGAATAAAATACATCCCTCCATCTCTCTAGTAGAATAAAATACATCCCTCCATCTCTGGTAGTAGAATAAAATACATCCCTCCATCTCTCTAGTAGAATAAAATACATCCCTCCATCTCTCTAGTAGAATAAAATACATCCCTCCATCTCTGGTAGAATAAAATACATCCCTCCATCTCTCTAGTAGAATAAAATACATCCCTCCATCTCTGGTAGAATAAAATACATCCCTCCATCTCTCTAGTAGAATAAAATACATCTCTCCATCTAGTAGAATAAAATACATCTCTCCATCTCTCTAGTAGAATAAAATACATCCCTCCATCTCTCTAGTAGAATAAAATACATCCCTCCATCTCTGGTAGTAGAATAAAATACATCCCTCCATCTCTCTAGTAGAATAAAATACATCCCTCCATCTCTCTAGTAGAATAAAATACATCCCTCCATCTCTCTAGTAGAATACAATACATCTCTCCATCTCTCTAGTAGAATAAAATACATCCCTCCATCTCTCTAGTAGAATAAAATACATCCCTCCATCTCTCTGGTAGTAGAATAAAATACATCCCTCCATCTCTCTAGTAGAATAAAATACATCCCTCCATCTCTCTAATAGAATAAAATACATCTCTCCATCTCTCTAGTAGAATAAAATACATCCCTCCATCTCTCTAGTAGAATAAAATACATCCCTCCATCTCTCTAGTAGAATAAAATACATCCCTCCATCTCTCTGGTAGTAGAATAAAATACATCCCTCCATCTCTCTAGTAGAATAAAATACATCCCTCCATCTCTCTAGTAGAATAAAATACATCTCTCCATCTCTCATCTAGTAGAATAAAATACATCCCTCCATCTCTCCTCTAGTAGAATAAAATACATCTCTCATCTAGTAGAATAAAATACATCCCTCCATCTCTCTAGTAGAATAAAATACATCCCTCCATCTCTCCTCTAGTAGAATAAAATACATCTCTCATCTAGTAGAATAAAATACATCTCTCCATCTCTCTAGTAGAATAAAATACATCCCTCCATCTCTCTAGTAGAATAAAATACATCCCTCCATCTCTCTAGTAGAATAAAATACATCCCTCCATCTCTCTAGTAGAATAAAATACATCCCTCCATCTCTCTAGTAGAATAAAATACATCTCTCCATCTCTCATCTAGTAGAATAAAATACATCCCTCCATCTCTCATCTAGTAGAATAAAATACATCCCTCCATCTCTCATCTAGTAGAATAAAATACATCCCTCCATCTCTCTAGTAGAATAAAATACATCCCTCCATCTCTAGTAGAATAAAATACATCCCTCCATCTCTCTAGTAGAATAAAATACATCCCTCCATCTCTCATCTAGTAGAATAAAATACATCTCTCCATCTCTCTAGTAGAATAAAATACATCCCTCCATCTCTCTAGTAGAATAAAATACATCTCTCCATCTCTCTGGTAGTAGAATAAAATACATCTCTCCATCTCTCTAGTAGAATACAATACATCCCTCCATCTCTGGTAGTAGAATAAAATACATCCCTCCATCTCTCTAGTAGAATAAAATACATCCCTCCATCTCTCTAGTAGAATAAAATACATCCCTCCATCTCTCTAGTAGAATAAAATACATCTCTCCATCTCTCTGGTAGTAGAATAAAATACATCCCTCCATCTCTCTAGTAGAATAAAATACATCTCTCCATCTAGTAGAATAAAATACATCTCTCCATCTCTCTAGTAGAATAAAATACATCTCTCCATCTAGTAGAATAAAATACATCTCTCTAGTAGAATAAAATACATCTCTCCATCTCTCTAGTAGAATAAAATACATCCCTCCATCTAGTAGAATAAAACACATCTCTCCATCTCTCTAGTAGAATAAAATACATCTCTCCATCTAGTAGAATAAAATACATCTCTCCATCTCTCTAGTAGAATAAAATACATCCCTCCATCTCTCTAGTAGAATAAAATACATCCCTCCATCTCTCTAGTAGAATACAATACATCCCTCCATCTCTCATCTAGTAGAATAAAATACATCCCTCCATCTCTCTAGTAGAATAAAATACATCCCTCCATCTCTCATCTAGTAGAATAAAATACATCCCTCCATCTCTCTAGTAGAATAAAATACATCCCTCCATCTCTCTAGTAGAATAAAATACATCCCTCCATCTCTCATCTAGTAGAATAAAATACATCTCTCATCTAGTAGAATAAAATACATCCCTCCATCTCTCTAGTAGAATAAAATACATCCCTCCATCTCTCCTCTAGTAGAATAAAATACATCTCTCATCTAGTAGAATAAAATACATCTCTCCATCTCTCTAGTAGAATACAATACATCTCTCTAGTAGAATAAAATACATCCCTCCATCTCTCTAGTAGAATAAAATACATCTCTCTGGTAGTAGAATAAAATACATCTCTCCATCTCTCTAGTAGAATACAATACATCCCTCCATCTCTGGTAGTAGAATAAAATACATCCCTCCATCTCTCTAGTAGAATAAAATACATCCCTCCATCTCTCTAGTAGAATAAAATACATCCCTCCATCTCTCTAGTAGAATAAAATACATCTCTCCATCTCTCTGGTAGTAGAATAAAATACATCCCTCCATCTCTCTAGTAGAATAAAATACATCTCTCCATCTAGTAGAATAAAATACATCTCTCCATCTCTCTAGTAGAATAAAATACATCTCTCCATCTAGTAGAATAAAATACATCTCTCCATCTCTCTAGTAGAATAAAATACATCTCTCCATCTCTCTAGTAGAATAAAATACATCCCTCCATCTAGTAGAATAAAATACATCTCTCCATCTCTCTAGTAGAATAAAATACATCCCTCCATCTCTCTAGTAGAATAAAATACATCCCTCCATCTCTCTAGTAGAATACAATACATCCCTCCATCTCTCATCTAGTAGAATAAAATACATCCCTCCATCTCTCTAGTAGAATAAAATACATCCCTCCATCTCTCTAGTAGAATAAAATACATCCCTCCATCTCTCATCTAGTAGAATAAAATACATCTCTCATCTAGTAGAATAAAATACATCCCTCCATCTCTCTAGTAGAATAAAATACATCCCTCCATCTCTCCTCTAGTAGAATAAAATACATCTCTCATCTAGTAGAATAAAATACATCTCTCATCTAGTAGAATAAAATACATCTCTCCATCTCTCTAGTAGAATAAAATACATCCCTCCATCTCTCTAGTAGAATACAATACATCTCTCCATCTCTCTAGTAGAATAAAATACATCCCTCCATCTCTCTAGTAGAATAAAATACATCCCTCCATCTCTCATCTAGTAGAATAAAATACATCCCTCCATCTCTCTGGTAGAATAAAATACATCCCTCCATCTCTCTAGTAGAATAAAATACATCCCTCCATCTCTCATCTAGTAGAATACAATACATCCCTCCATCTCTCTAGTAGAATAAAATACATCCCTCCATCTCTCTAGTAGAATAAAATACATCCCTCCATCTCTCTAGTAGAATAAAATACATCCCTCCATCTCTCTAGTAGAATAAAATACATCCCTCCATCTCTCTAGTAGAATAAAATACATCTCTCCATCTCTCATCTAGTAGAATAAAATACATCCCTCCATCTCTCATCTAGTAGAATAAAATACATCCCTCCATCTCTCTAGTAGAATAAAATACATCCCTCCATCTCTCATCTAGTAGAATAAAATACATCTCTCATCTAGTAGAATAAAATACATCCCTCCATCTCTCTAGTAGAATAAAATACATCCCTCCATCTCTCCTCTAGTAGAATAAAATACATCTCTCATCTAGTAGAATAAAATACATCTCTCCATCTCTCTAGTAGAATACAATACATCTCTCTAGTAGAATAAAATACATCCCTCCATCTCTCTAGTAGAATAAAATACATCTCTCCATCTCTCTGGTAGTAGAATAAAATACATCTCTCCATCTCTCTAGTAGAATACAATACATCCCTCCATCTCTGGTAGTAGAATAAAATACATCCCTCCATCTCTCTAGTAGAATAAAATACATCCCTCCATCTCTCTAGTAGAATAAAATACATCCCTCCATCTCTCTAGTAGAATAAAATACATCTCTCCATCTCTCTGGTAGTAGAATAAAATACATCCCTCCATCTCTCTAGTAGAATAAAATACATCTCTCCATCTAGTAGAATAAAATACATCTCTCCATCTCTCTAGTAGAATAAAATACATCTCTCCATCTAGTAGAATAAAATACATCTCTCCATCTCTCTAGTAGAATAAAATACATCTCTCCATCTCTCTAGTAGAATAAAATACATCCCTCCATCTAGTAGAATAAAATACATCTCTCCATCTCTCTAGTAGAATAAAATACATCCCTCCATCTCTCTAGTAGAATAAAATACATCCCTCCATCTCTCTAGTAGAATACAATACATTTACATTTACATTTACATTTAAGTCATTTAGCAGACGCTCTTATCCAGAGCGACTTACAAATTGGTGCATTCACCTTATGACATCCAGTGGAACAGCCACTTTACAATAGTGCATCTAGATCTTTTAAGGGGGGGGGGGGGGGGGGGGGGGGGGGGCAGAAGGATTGCTTTATCCTAGGTATTCCTTGAAGAGGTGGGGTTTCAGGTGTCTCCGGAAGGTGGTGATTGACTCCGCTGTCCTGGCGTCGTGCGGGAGTTTGTTCCACCATTGGGGTGCCAGAGCAGCGAACAGTTTTGACTGGGCTGAGCGGGAACTGTACTTCCTCAGTGGTAGGGAGGCGAGCAGGCCAGAGGTGGATGAACGCAGTGCCCTTGTTTGGGTGTAGGGCCTGATCAGAGCCTGAAGGTACTGAGGTGCCGTTCCCCTCACAGCTCCGTAGGCAAGCACCATGGTCTTGTAGCGGATGCGAGCTTCAACTGGAAGCCAGTGGAGAGAGCGGAGGAGCGGGGTGACGTGAGAGAACTTGGGAAGGTTGAACACCAGCCGGGCTGCGGCGTTCTGGATGAGTTGTAGGGGTTTAATGGCACAGGCAGGGAGCCCAGCCAACAGCGAGTTGCAGTAATCCAGACGGGAGATGACAAGTGCCTGGATTAGGACCTGCGCCGCTTCCTGTGTGAGGCAGGGTCGTACTCTGCGGATGTTGTAGAGCATGAACCTACAGGAACGGGCCACCGCCTTGATGTTGGTGGAGAACGACAGGGTGTTGTCCAGGATCACGCCAAGGTTCTTAGCGCTCTGGGAGGAGGACACAATGGAGTTGTCAACCGTGATGGCGAGATCATGGAACGGACAGTCCTTCCCCGGGAGGAAGAGCAGCTCCGTCTTGCCGAGGTTCAGCTTGAGGTGGTGATCCGTCATCCACACTGATATGTCTGCCAGACATGCAGAGATGCGATTCGCCACCTGGTCATCAGAAGGGGGAAAGGAGAAGATTAATTGTGTGTCGTCTGCATAGCAATGATAGGAGAGACCATGTGAGGTTATGACAGAGCCAAGTGACTTGGTGTATAGCGAGAATAGGAGAGGGCCTAGAACAGAGCCCTGGGGGACACCAGTGGTGAGAGCGCGTGGTGAGGAGACAGATTCTCGCCACGCCACCTGGTAGGAGCGACCTGTCAGGTAGGACGCAATCCAAGCGTGGGCCGCGCCGGAGATGCCCAACTCGGAGAGGGTGGAGAGGAGGATCTGATGGTTCACAGTATCGAAGGCAGCCGATAGGTCTAGAAGGATGAGAGCAGAGGAGAGAGAGTTAGCTTTAGCAGTGCGGAGCGCCTCCGTGATACAGAGAAGAGCAGTCTCAGTTGAGTGACTAGTCTTGAAACCTGACTGATTTGGATCAAGAAGGTCATTCTGAGAGAGATAGCAGGAGAGCTGGCCAAGGACGGCACGTTCAAGAGTTTTGGAGAGAAAAGAAAGAAGGGATACTGGTCTGTAGTTGTTGACATCGGAGGGATCGAGTGTAGGTTTTTTCAGAAGGGGTGCAACTCTCGCTCTCTTGAAGACGGAAGGGACGTAGCCAGCGGTCAAGGATGAGTTGATGAGCGAGGTGAGGTAAGGTAGAAGGTCTCCGGAAATGGTCTGGAGGAGAGAGGAGGGGATAGGGTCAAGCGGGCAGGTTGTTGGGCGGCCGGCCGTCACAAGACGCGAGATTTCATCTGGAGAGAGAGGGGAGAAAGAGGTCAAAGCACAGGGTTGGGCAGTGTGAGCAGAACCAGCGGTGTCGTTTGACTTAGCAAACGAGGATCGGATGTCGTCGACCTTCTTTTCAAAATGGTTGACGAAGTCGTCTGCAGAGAGGGAGGAGGGGGGGGGAGGGGGAGGAGGATTCAGGAGGGAGGAGAAGGTGGCAAAGAGCTTCCTAGGGTTAGAGGCAGATGCTTGGAATTTAGAGTGGTAGAAAGTGGCTTTAGCAGCAGAGACAGAAGAGGAAAATGTAGAGAGGAGGGAGTGAAAGGATGCCAGGTCCGCAGGGAGGCGAGTTTTCCTCCATTTCCGCTCGGCTGCCCGGAGCCCTGTTCTGTGAGCTCGCAATGAGTCGTCGAGCCACGGAGCGGGAGGGGAGGACCGAGCGGGAGGGGAGGACCGAGCCGGCCTGGAGGATAGGGGACATAGAGAGTCAAAGGATGCAGAAAGGGAGGAGAGGAGGGTTGAGGAGGCAGAATCAGGAGATAGGTTGGAGAAGGTTTGGGCAGAGGGAAGAGATGATAGGATGGAAGAGGAGAGAGTAGCGGGGGAGAGAGAGCGGAGGTTGGGACGGCGCGATACCATCCGAGTAGGGGCAGTGTGGGAAGTGTTGGATGAGAGCGAGAGGGAAAAGGATACAAGGTAGTGGTCGGAGACTTGGAGGGGAGTTGCAATGAGGTTAGTGGAAGAACAGCATCTAGTAAAGATGAGGTCAAGCGTATTGCCGGCCTTGTGAGTAGGGGGGGAAGGTGAGAGGGTGAGGTCAAAAGAGGAGAGGAGTGGGAAGAAGGAGGCAGAGAGGAATGAGTCAAAGGTAGACATGGGGAGGTTAAAGTCACCCAGAACTGTGAGAGGTGAGCCGTCCTCAGGAAAGGAGCTTATCAAGGCATCAAGCTCATTGATGAACTCTCCAAGGGAACCTGGAGGGCGATAAATGATAAGGATGTTAAGCTTGAAAGGGCTGGTAACTGTGACAGCATGGAATTCAAAGGAGGCGATAGACAGATGGGTAAGGGGAGAAAGAGAGAATGACCACTTGGGAGAGATGAGGATCCCGGTGCCACCACCCCGCTGACCAGAAGGTCTCGGGGTGTGCGAGAACACATGGGCAGACGAAGAGAGAGCAGTAGGAGTAGCAGTGTTATCTGTGGTGAGCCATGTTTCCGTCAGTGCCAGGAAGTCGAGGGACTGGAGGGACGCATAGGCTGAGATGAGCTCTGCCTTGTTGGCCGCAGATCGGCAGTTCCAGAGGCCACCGGAGACCTGGAACTCCACGTGGGTCGTGCGGGCTGGGACCACCAGGTTAGGGTGGGCGCGGCCACGCGGTGTGAAGCGTTTGTATGGTCTGTGCAGAGAGGAGAGAACAGGGATAGACAGACACATGGTTGACAGGCTACAGAAGAGGCTACGCTAATGCAATGGAGATTAGAATGACAAGTGGGCTACACGTCTCGAATGTTCAGAAAGTTAAGCTTACGTTGCAAAAAGATAAAAATAAAATACAAGATCTTATTGACTAAAATGATATAGTACTGCTGGCTGGTGAAGTAGCCTGGCTAGCAGTGGCTACGTTGTTGAAAGTGAAGCTGGCTAGGTAACCTCGACAATTTCACTAAATTTCTCTAAACTACACAATTATCATGGATACAAGGACAGCAAAGACAACTAGCTAACACTACGCTAATCAAGTCGTCCCGTTGTAGTGTAAGTTTCTACAGTGCTGCTATTCGGTAGAAGTTGGCTAGCTAGCAGTGTTGGCTAGGTAGGAGGACGGCAGCGCGGCAGGCGAAAAATAGCTGGCTAGCTAACCGATAATTACTCAAAGCTACACAATTATCTTAGATAAAAAGATAGCAAAGAAAACTATGTAGCTAGCTAACACTACACAAGTCAAGTCGTTCCGTTGTAATGTAATCGTTTCTACCGTGCTGCTAATCGGTGGCTAGCTGGCTAGTTAGCAGGGTTGACTACGTTACGTTACGTTAGGGCGAGAATACCTGGCTAGCGAACCTCAGCGAACCTTGATAACTACACAAGTATCACCGATACAAAGACGGCTATGGAGCCAGCTAAGTAGCTAGCTAAGATCGAACAAATACAAATCAAAGATAGCAAAGACAACTGTGTAGTCAGCCAACACTACACTGATCAAGTCGTTCCGTTGTAATGCACTCGTTTCTACAATGCTGCTATTCGGTGGCAAGCTGGCTAGCTAGCAGTGTTTGCTACGTTGCGTTACGTTAGGGCGAAAATAGCTGGCTGGCGAACCTCAATAACTACACAATTATGTTTGATGCAAAGACGGCTATGTAGCTAGCTAAGATCAAACAAATCAAACCGTTGTACTGTAGTGAAAATGAAAATCAGACCGTTGTACTATAATGAAATGTAATGAAAAGTTTATACTACTATTCGGTGGACGTTTGCTAGCTGCTGGGCAGATAAGTGTGGACTACGATAGACGACGGAATACGATAATTACGCAATTATCTTTTATACACAGACGGCTAAGTAGCTAGCTAAGAAGAAATTGCTAAGGTTAGACAAATTAAACCGTTGTACTATAATGAAATGTAATGAAATGTAATGAAAATGAAATGAAAAGTTATACTACCTGCAGAGCGAATGCAAATGCGACCGCTCGCTCCAAACCGGATGCCTCCATCTCTCATCTAGTAGAATAAAATACATCCCTCCATCTCTCTAGTAGAATAAAATACATCCCTCCATCTCTCATCTAGTAGAATAAAATACATCCCTCCATCTCTCTAGTAGAATAAAATACATCCCTCCATCTCTCTAGTAGAATAAAATACATCCCTCCATCTCTCATCTAGTAGAATAAAATACATCTCTCATCTAGTAGAATAAAATACATCCCTCCATCTCTCTAGTAGAATAAAATACATCCCTCCATCTCTCCTCTAGTAGAATAAAATACATCTCTCATCTAGTAGAATAAAATACATCTCTCATCTAGTAGAATAAAATACATCTCTCCATCTCTCTAGTAGAATAAAATACATCCCTCCATCTCTCTAGTAGAATACAATACATCTCTCCATCTCTCTAGTAGAATAAAATACATCCCTCCATCTCTCTAGTAGAATAAAATACATCCCTCCATCTCTCATCTAGTAGAATAAAATACATCCCTCCATCTCTCTGGTAGAATAAAATACATCCCTCCATCTCTCTAGTAGAATAAAATACATCCCTCCATCTCTCATCTAGTAGAATACAATACATCCCTCCATCTCTCTAGTAGAATAAAATACATCCCTCCATCTCTCTAGTAGAATAAAATACATCCCTCCATCTCTCTAGTAGAATAAAATACATCCCTCCATCTCTCTAGTAGAATAAAATACATCCCTCCATCTCTCTAGTAGAATAAAATACATCTCTCCATCTCTCATCTAGTAGAATAAAATACATCCCTCCATCTCTCATCTAGTAGAATAAAATACATCCCTCCATCTCTCTAGTAGAATAAAATACATCCCTCCATCTCTCTAGTAGAATAAAATACATCCCTCCATCTCTCATCTAGTAGAATAAAATACATCTCTCCATCTCTCTAGTAGAATAAAATACATCCCTCCATCTCTCTACTAGAATACAATACATCCCTCCATCTCTGGTAGTAGAATAAAATACATCCCTCCATCTCTCTAGTAGAATAAAATACATCCCTCCATCTCTCTAGTAGAATACAATACATCCCTCCATCTCTGGTAGTAGAATAAAATACATCCCTCCATCTCTCTAGTAGAATAAAATACATCCCTCCATCTCTCATCTAGTAGAATAAAATACATCTCTCCATCTCTCATCTAGTAGAATAAAATACATCCCTCCATCTCTGGTAGTAGAATAAAATACATCCCTCCATCTCTCTAGTAGAATAAAATACATCCCTCCATCTCTCTAGTAGAATAAAATACATCCCTCCATCTCTCATCTAGTAGAATAAAATACATCTCTCCATCTCTCTAGTAGAATAAAATACATCCCTCCATCTCTCTACTAGAATACAATACATCCCTCCATCTCTCATCTAGTAGAATAAAATACATCCCTCCATCTCTCATCTAGTAGAATAAAATACATCCCTCCATCTCTCTAGTAGAATAAAATACATCCCTCCATCTCTCTAGTAGAATAAAATACATCCCTCCATCTCTCTAGTAGAATAAAATACATCCCTCCATCTCTCTAGTAGAATAAAATACATCCCTCCATCTCTCTAGTAGAATAAAATACATCTCTCCATCTCTCATCTAGTAGAATAAAATACATCCCTCCATCTCTCATCTAGTAGAATAAAATACATCCCTCCATCTCTCTAGTAGAATAAAATACATCCCTCCATCTCTCTAGTAGAATAAAATACATCCCTCCATCTCTCATCTAGTAGAATAAAATACATCTCTCCATCTCTCTAGTAGAATAAAATACATCCCTCCATCTCTCTACTAGAATACAATACATCCCTCCATCTCTGGTAGTAGAATAAAATACATCCCTCCATCTCTCTAGTAGAATAAAATACATCCCTCCATCTCTCTAGTAGAATACAATACATCCCTCCATCTCTGGTAGTAGAATAAAATACATCCCTCCATCTCTCTAGTAGAATAAAATACATCCCTCCATCTCTCATCTAGTAGAATAAAATACATCCCTCCATCTCTCTGGTAGAATAAAATACATCCCTCCATCTCTCTAGTAGAATAAAATACATCCCTCCATCTCTCTAGTAGAATAAAATACATCCCTCCATCTCTCTAGTAGAATAAAATACATCCCTCCATCTCTGGTAGTAGAATAAAATACATCCCTCCATCTCTCATCTAGTAGAATAAAATACATCCCTCCATCTCTCTAGTAGAATAAAATACATCCCTCCATCTAGTAGAATAAAATACATCCCTCCATCTCTCCTCTAGTAGAATAAAATACATCTCTCTAGTAGAATAAAATACATCCCTCCATCTCTCATCTAGTAGAATAAAATACATCCCTCCATCTCTCTAGTAGAATAAAATACATCCCTCCATCTCTCTAGTAGAATAAAATACATCCCTCCATCTCTCTAGTAGAATAAAATACATCCCTCCATCTCTGGTAGTAGAATAAAATACATCCCTCCATCTCTCTAGTAGAATAAAATACATCCCTCCATCTCTCATCTAGTAGAATAAAATACATCCCTCCATCTCTCTGGTAGAATAAAATACATCCCTCCATCTCTCTAGTAGAATAAAATACATCCCTCCATCTCTCATCTAGTAGAATAAAATACATCCCTCCATCTCTCTAGTAGAATAAAATACATCCCTCCATCTAGTAGAATAAAATACATCCCTCCATCTCTCCTCTAGTAGAATAAAATACATCTCTCTAGTAGAATAAAATATATCCCTCCATCTCTCTAGTAGAATAAAATACATCCCTCCATCTCTAGTAGAATAAAATACATCCCTCCATCTCTCTAGTAGAATAAAATAGATCCCTCCAGCTCTCATCTAGTAGAATAAAATACATCCCTCCATCTAGTAGAATAAAATACATCCCTTCATCTCTCATCTAGTAGACTAAAATAGATCCCTCCAGCTCTCATCTAGTAGAATAAAATACATCCCTGCATCTCTCATCTAGTAGAATAAAATACATCCCTCCATCTAGTAGAATAAAATACATCCCTCCATCTCTCCTCCAGTAGAATAAAATACATCCCTCCATCTAGTAGAATAAAATACATCCCTGCATCTCTCATCTAGTAGAATAAAATACATCCCTCCATCTCTCCTCCAGTAGAATAAAATACATCCCTCCATCTAGTAGAATAAAATACATCCCTCCATCTCTCATCTAGTAGAATAAAATACATCCCTCCATCTCTCTAGTAGAATAAAATACATCTCTCCATCTCTGGTAGTAGAATAAAATACATCCCTCCATCTCTCTAGTAGAATAAAATACATCCCTCCATCTAGTAGAATAAAATACATCCCTCCATCTCTCATCTAGTAGAATAAAATACATCCCTCCATCTAGTAGAAGATTAAAATGGCTGAACTTTAAAAAGAACAGAGCTGGCTGGTGAGTGTAGGGCGGCTCATAGTAATGTGAATGGTATGAAACCATGATTTTAATGTGTCGATACCATTCATTCCAGCCACCCGTGGACTTACCATCCATATTTCGTAACTGTGCTATAGTGAAGTAAGGTTCTCTGCTAGGTAGTACAGGCTGTGTGCATTGCAGGTAATGCAGCAGACGTTACACAGCGAAGACAACAGTCTGTAAAGCCACAGCCGACAAGAAAGACTCCTGTATCTACCGTCTGTCTCACACAGCTTGGCGTAAGCCTCCCTATTGGTAGACAGACCAATGTCCTGGCCCAATCCTTGGGCTTGCTCCATTAGATGCATGTCTTCCATTATCTCTGATGTCATCTGACCGAACCACTGGGCGTTGACCACTGCTACCGACACACACAGGAAGTATACCCCAATCTACAGAGAGAGACAAAGTATATCAATGTATGAAAGCAGCTGCATAGCTGATTAGAGGAATGACTCCAGATGTAATCGAGTCCCTGACAAGGTTACAGATCTGGGGGAGAATCTCAATTACATACTCGTCTCCTTCTGAAAAACCCATTGAGAAAGCCAGAGGTCCCTCCCTTCGGACCCTCCAATGGGTTATGAGGAGAGGATTCTCCCACGGTCAGGACTCCTCGTGTCCCTGTAAGGTCTCCCTGGGAGAATCTGTTGCATACTTCACGTCCTCTCCTTTTCATTACCCATTGGAGGAGAAGGTCTGAAAGGAGGGACCTCTGGCTTTCTCATCCAATGGGTTTTTGAGAAGGAGATGAGTATGCAATTGAAATCTTCCCTGTCATCTAGCAGGGTGGTAGGGTCAGGGTTACCTGGAAGGCCTCTCTGTCATTTAGCAGGGTGGTAGGGTCAGGGTTACCTGGAAGGCCTCTCTGTCATTTAGCAGGGTGGTAGGGTCAGGCTTACCTGGAAGGCCTCTCTGTCATCTAGCAGGGTGGTAGGGTCAGGGTTACCTGGAAGGCCTCTCTGTCATCTAGCAGGTCTGCAGGGTGGTAGACAGCGAACAGCGTCAGGTTGAGGAAGGCACAGAGAGAGCCCAGGTGAAGGTAGAACGGAACCAGTCTGCTCTGGATCAAACCAAATGTGTGTCTGTTCAGGTGGCTGTCCATCACAAAGCCTGATCAAAAACACACAGGAGCGCTATAGGAGTACTGTCCAGCATACACCCTCTCACAGGGTTAAGGGGTTTAGAGGTCAAGGTACTTACTAGATATGCAGGTAAACCAGATCTGCATGCCCCAATAGGTGGACAGCAGCACCAGTTGCAGCAGTTTGGCCGAGAGGCTGGGATCCCCTTCAGTGGTCATTGTCAGTCCAGCCGTCTCGTTCCACCTCTTTCTCTCTGCCTGGATCCCTGTAAGCAGACACACAGGGTTATTCCTCTCTGACCGTGTCCCCCAACTAAGTCACCAGCAGTAGCAGGTTACTGGGCCAGAGGTGAAAGTCTAGTTTCAGAATGACAGTAATGTACAACTAGCTAGCGAGCTACTCCACTTAACTCTGTTTCGCTTGTAGTTATAAGAATCCGGCTACATGTTAATTACATTCTCTAGTCGGAACGTGCCACGATCAGGACAGCGTGAGATATGTCTTAGAAAACATCAATCCTGTGATGGGAGATGTCAGTGTACTAATTATGGCAACTGACAAATCAGAAAGATTAAAAACGAGCATCACAATGAAACCTTTCCATCAGCATTGTAGGCAAGCTAATATTAAAGCAACCAATGCTAGGTGTTGCATTTTCATGGACTCCAATGGGCTGCTATAGCATTAGCTAGCCTAGCATGTTGATGAAAAAGACAAACTAGCAGTACTTCAATCTTATCGATTCATCGGAGAATGCTGTTCATTGACCACAGCTCAGTGTTCAACACCATAGTGCCCTCAAAGCTCATCACTAAGCTAAGGACCCTGGGACAACACCTCCCTCTGCAACTGGATCCTGGACTTCCTGACGGGCCGCCCCTATATAGTGAGGGTAGGCAACAACACATCCGCCATGCTGACAACACGCGGGCCACTCCTGTGCATGACTCCATCATCAAGTTTACTGACAACATGACGGTGGTAGGCCTCATCACCGACGACGATAAAACAGTCTACAGGGAA
Organism: Salvelinus fontinalis; assembly: GCF_029448725.1. Taxonomy (NCBI): domain Eukaryota; kingdom Metazoa; phylum Chordata; class Actinopteri; order Salmoniformes; family Salmonidae; genus Salvelinus; species Salvelinus fontinalis. The sequence goes on from NC_074678.1 coordinate 13,454,525, forward strand.
GTCAGTGACCTGCCAGGACAACAACCAACAGAGGGACGAGCACGCCCCCGTCCACGGGGCTGTAGTGGAGTAGGGCACGCCCCCGTCCACGGGGCTGTAGTGGAGTAGGGCACGCCCCCGTCCACGGGGCTGTAGTGGAGTAGGGCACGCCCCCGTCCACGGGGCTGTAGTGGAGTAGGGCACGCCCCCGTCCACGGGGCTGTAGTGGAGTAGGGCACGCCCCCGTCCACGGGGCTGTAGTGGAGTAGGGCACGCCCCCGTCCACGGGGCTGTAGTGGAGTAGGGCACGCCCCCGTCCACGGGGCTGTAGTGGAGTAGGGCACGCCCCCGTCCACGGGGCTGTAGTGGAGTAGAGCACGCCCCCGTCCACGGGGCTGTAGTGGAGTAGAGCACGCCCCCGTCCACGGGGCTGTAGTGGAGTAGGGCACGCCCCCGTCCACGGGGCTGTAGTGGAGTAGAGCACGCCCCCGTCCACGGGGCTGTAGTGGAGTAGGGCACGCCCCCATCCACGGGGCTGTAGTGGAGTAGGGCACGCCCCCGTCCACGGGGCTGTAGTGGAGTAGAGCACGCCCCCGTCCACGGGGCTGTAGTGGAGTAGGGCACGCCCCCGTCCACGGGGCTGTAGTGGAGTAGGGCACGCCCCCGTCCACGGGGCTGTAGTGGAGTAGAGCACGCCCCCGTCCACGGGGCTGTAGTGGAGTAGAGCACGCCCCCATCCACGGGGCTGTAGTGGAGTAGGGCACGCCCCCATCCACGGGGCTGTAGTGGAGTAGGGCACGCCCCCGTCCACGGGGCTGTAGTGGAGTAGGGCACGCCCCCGTCCACGGGGCTGTAGTGGAGTAGAGCACGCCCCCGTCCACGGGGCTGTAGTGGAGTAGGGCACGCCCCCGTCCACGGGGCTGTAGTGGAGTAGGGCACGCCCCCGTCCACGGGGCTGTAGTGGAGTAGGGCACGCCCCCATCCACGGGGCTGTAGTGGAGTAGGGCACGCCCCCGTCCACGGGGCTGTAGTGGAGTAGGGCACGCCCCCGTCCACGGGGCTGTAGTGGAGTAGAGCACGCCCCCGTCCACGGGGCTGTAGTGGAGTAGGGCACGCCCCCGTCCACGGGGCTGTAGTGGAGTAGGGCACGCCCCCGTCCACGGGGCTGTAGTGGAGTAGGGCACGCCCCCGTCCACGGGGCTGTAGTGGAGTAGAGCACGCCCCCGTCCACGGGGCTGTAGTGGAGTAGAGCACGCCCCCGTCCACGGGGCTGTAGTGGAGTAGGGCACGCCCCCGTCCACGGGGCTGTAGTGGAGTAGAGCACGCCCCCGTCCACGGGGCTGTAGTGGAGTAGGGCACGCCCCCGTCCACGGGGCTGTAGTGGAGTAGGGCACGCCCCCGTCCACGGGGCTGTAGTGGAGTAGGGCACGCCCCCATCCACGGGGCTGTAGTGGAGTAGGTTGAGAGCTTCGAGTTCCTCTGTGTCCACATCACTAAGGAATTAACATGGTCCACACACCAACAGGTGTGAAGAAGGCACAACAAAATGCCTCTTCCCCTTCAGGAGGCTGAAAAGATTTGGCATGGGTCCTCAGATCCTCAAAAAGGTCTACAGCTACACCATTGAGAGCATCTTGACTGGCTGCATCAACGCTTGGTATGGCAACTGCTTGGCATCCGACTGCAAGGAGCTACAGAGGGTAGTGTGGTAGAGCTCCCTGCTATCCAGGACCTCTATACCAGGCGGTATAAATCCCTACAAATTGTCTTAGACTCCAGCCACCCAAATCATACATATGATGCTGTCCGGTCAAAAAGATTGATATTGTTGCCACCAGTAGCATTGAATGCAAGGGAAGCAAGCAAGCATTTGGCCTCCCTTGATTAAAATAAGTGTCAAGGGAAGCCAGTTTGGATTTGGCTTCACTCCAATCAATATATAATTGACAGAAACAACTTGAATTGTTGCATCTCGTTGTGTTGTCCTCCGGTGGCTACCTAGCTAAAATTGTCCCCTTTCTAAATTAGCCATGGATGGAGATAGAGATAGGAATTTGGACTTGTGGTTTTAATTCTACATACTGGCCAATGATTATAACGGCGATTCTGATGCAACCATAAATTCATACATTGTGCCCCTGGCCTGAGAGAATGAAAGTTCAATATGTAGCTACACTGAATAAAAATATAAACGTAACATGTAAAGTGTTGGACTCATGGGCTTGAAATAAAAGATCAATGTTCCATACGCACAAAAATATTCTCTCTCATTTTGTGCACAATGTGTTTACATCCCTGTTAGTGAGCATTTCTCCTTTGTCAAGATAATCCATCCACCTGACACGTGTGGCATATCAAGAAGCTTAAACAGCAGGATCATTACACAGGTGCACCTTATGCTGGGGACATTTACATAAGCATTGACACTTTACTCAGTACTTTGTTGAAGCATCTTTGGCAGCGGTTACAGCCTCATCTTCTTGGGTATGATGCTACAAGCTTGACACACCTGTATCTGGGGAGTTTCTCCCATTCTTCTCTGCAGATCCTCTCAAGCTCTGTCAGGTTGGATGGGGAGTGTCGCTGCACAGCTATTTTCAGGTCTCTCCAGAGATGTTCGATCGGGTTCAAGTCTGGGCTCTGGCTGAGCCACTCAAGGACATTCAGAGACTTGTCCCGAAGCCACTCCTGCGTTGTATTGGCTGTGTGCTTAAGGTCATTGTCCTGTTGGAAGGTGAACCTTCGCCCCAGTCTGAGGTCCTGAGCGCTCTGGAGCAGGTTTTCATCAATCTGTGCCTCGGCACTCCTCTCAGAGCTCTACAGACAATTCCTTCGACTTCATGGCTTGGTTTTTGCTCTGACATGCACTCTCAACTGTGGGACCTTATATAGACAGGTGTGCCTTTCCAAATCATGTCAAATCAATTATTTTACTCCAATTAAGTTGTAGAAACATCAAGGATGATCAATGGAAACAGGATGCACCTGAGCTCAATTTCGAGTCTCATAGCAAAAGGTTTGAATACTTATGTAAACACATGTTTTCCCCCACTGTCATTATGGGGTATTGTGTGTAGATTGTTGAGGATAAAAAATAACATAAAAAGTAATCCACTTTAGAGTAAGTGCACTGTATATAGACACACCCTATGTTTTAATAAAATCAACTATATGTAGGCTACTAAGCTTGTCTGATGCTTTAAGCAATGTGATTAAAAATGAAGACAACTTACTAACGAGGGAGTGAGATCAATATAGCCTACCCAGAAGGGGGAGAAAAATTAACTCCTTAAGTTGCTGGTAATATATACCAGCGGTCGGCAACCTTTTCCATTTGGAGTGTCAAGTTATCATGCCAATTATGATTTTCAAATGTACATTTTCATTAAATAGTTTCATTTATAATAAAGTCTTCAAATCTCAACATCAATGTCATGTGGTTAACCAAAATTATACAATTCTAAAAGTAACTTGTATTGCTAACTATGTAAAAATAGTCTCTATAAAGCCAACATCCTGATAAAAATGAATACCCTATAAATCACATTGGCCTGTCTGCAACGAACTTGAAACATTGTATCAACCAGATCCAGCCCCAAACTGGTGCTAACCAACTGGCAACATTGTATAAATATTAACCTGGTCCAGTCCAAACTGGTGCTAACCAACTGGCAACATTGTATAAATATTAACCTGGTCCAGCCCCAAACTGGTGCTAACCAATTGGCAACATTGTATAAATATTAACCTGGTCCAGCCCCAAACTGGTGCTAACCAACTGGCAACATTGTATAAATATTAACCTGGTCCAGCCCCAAACTGGTGCTAACCAACTGGCAACATTGTATAAATATTAACCTGGTCCAGCCTAAACTGGTGCTAACCAACATTGTATAAATATTAACCTGGTCCAGCCCCAAACTGGTGCTAACCAACTGGCAACATTGTATAAATATTAACCTGGTCCAGCCCCAAACTGGTGCTAACCAACTGGCAACATTGTATAAATATTAACCTGGTCCAGCCCCAAACTGGTGCTAACCAACTGGCAACATTGTATAAATATTAACCAGATCCAGCCCCAAACTGGTGCTAACCAACTGGCAACATTGTATAAATATTAACCAGATCCAGCCCCAAACTGGTGCTAACCAACTGGCAACATTGTATAAATATTAACCTGGTCCAGCCCCAAACTGGTGCTAACCAACATTGTATAAATATTAACCTGGTCCAGCCCCAAACTGGTGCTAACCAACTGGCAACATTGTATAAATATTAACCTGGTCCAGCCCCAAACTGGTGCTAACCAACTGGCAACATTGTATAAATATTAACCAGATCCAGCCCCAAACTGGTGCTAACCAACTGGCAACATTGTATAAATATTAACCAGATCCAGCCCCAAACTGGTGCTAACCAACTGGCAACATTGTATAAATATTAACCTGGTCCAGCCCCAAACTGGTGCTAACCAACATTGTATAAATATTAACCTGGTCCAGCCCCAAACTGGTGCTAACCAACTGGCAACATTGTATAAATATTAACCTGGTCCAGCCCAAACTGGTGCTAACCAACTGGCAACATTGTATAAATATTAACCTGGTCCAGCCCCAAACTGGTGCTAACCAACATTGTATAAATATTAACCTGGTCCAGCCCCAAACTGGTGCTAACCAACATGGTATAAATATTAACCTGGTGCTAACCAACTGGCAACATTGTATAAATATTAACCTGGTCCAGTCCAAACTGGTGCTAACCAACTGGCAACATTGATAAAATATTCTGTCCCCTCAGTGTTTCCTGTATCAGTGAGCTCTGGACAGACACAGCTGTAGACTATTTGCTTAAGGGATAAGGTAGGCATATTTGACATTTCCACTGGATTTGAGCACAATTTTTTTCCTCTTTAATGTGAAAGAATTTGAAATATTTCTCTAATAGGCTACTTTGAGGAATTATTGTCATTCTCAATGGATGTAAAAATCAGACTTTGTTTACTTGCTGTTTGAGGTGAAGAAAAACAGACTTTGTTTCCTTGCTGTTTGAGGTGAAGAAAAACAGACTTTGAGAAGCTCCACGGTGGTGGTGAGTTAAGACAATCAGACGTACTATCAGATCCCCAAAAGGGATACATTTTATAGGACTACATTTGCGCGCAGGCCAGGTCACCTAGGACTACTTCTATCTGTAATTAGGTGCGTGTCCTTACTCAAGAATGGCAGGAGCGCTCCAAACAAAAGACAATTAATTGACAACTCAAAAATGGAATGAAATAAACCAAAACTTGTTTCTCCCAAGTGTAGCCCAGGTTGTGAGTCTTCAAACAACGTGTCCACTCCTACAATGAGAACTGTAAAATACTAATAATATATTGAATGCATGAACAGAAATTACGGTAACCAAACAAACATTGTAGATTAGAAATGATGGTAACGTTAAATGTACTACTGGTAATATTGGTGTGCCATCCCCGCGGCCTCTACAATGGATTAGTCCACTGAGACAGGCCTCTACAATGGATTAGTCCATCCCCGCGGCCTCTACAATGGATTAGTCCACTGAGACAGGCCTCCACAATGGATCAACTTGAGAGGATCTGCAGAGAAGAATGGGGGAAACTCCCCAAATACAGGTGTGCCAAGCTTGTAACATCATACGCAAGAAGACTTGAGGCTGTAATCGCTGCCAAAGATGCTTCAACAAAGTACTGAGTAATGGGTCTTTATCTAAATAAAACAGGGTTATACCTTACAGTGAAATGCTTACTTACAAGCCCTTAACCAACAATGCAGTTTTTTTTTTTAAATAGCAAAAAAATAAAAAATAATAATTAACTTCTTTGGGGTAGGGGGCAGTATTTTCACATCCGGATGAAAAGCCCAGAGTAAATGGCCTGCTACTCAGCCATAAAAGCTAGAATATGCATATTATTAGTAGATTTGGATAGAAAACACTCTGAATGATGTCTGTGAGTATAACAGAACTCATATGGCAGGCAAAAACCTGAGAAAAAATCCAACCAGGAAGTGGGAAATCTGAGGTTGGTTGATTTTCAACTCAGCTCCTATTGAAGATAGTGGGATATTAGTAATGTTGCACTTCCTAAGGCTTCCACTATATGTCAATAGTCTTTAGAACCTTGTCTGATGCCTCTACTGTGAAGTGGGGCTGAATGAGAGGGGATTGAGTAATGTCTACCATGACCTGACCATGCGCGTTCATGTGAGAGCGAGCTCTGTTCCATCGCACTTCTGAAGACAAAGGAATTCTCCGGTTGGTACATTATTGAAGAATTATGTTAAAAACATCCTAAAGATTGATTCAATACTTTCTCATGTTTTTACGGACTGTAATATAACTTTTTTTTACTTTTCGTCCGTACTTTCCGCTGGACTTGCCCGCGCGTCATGAGTTTGGAAAGTGTACTGAACGCTAGAACAACAAGGAGGAATTTGGACATAAATGATGGACATTATCGAACAAAACAAACATTTATTGTGGAACTGGGATTCCTGGGAGTGCATTCTGATGAAGATTATCAAAGGTAAGTGAATGTTTATAATGTTATTTCTGACTTCTGTTGACTGCACAATATGGCTGATATATTTGTGTCTTGATTGGGCTCTGAGCGCCAACTCAGAGTATTGTATGGTTTGCTTTTTAAGTAAAGCTTTTTTGAAATCTGACAAAGCGATTGCATTAAGGAGAAGTGCATCTAAAATTCCATGTTTAATACTTGTATTTTCATCAACATTTATAATGAGTATTTCAATGAGTAAATGGATGTGGCTCTCTGCAAAATCACCGGATGTTTTGGAACTTCTGAACGTAACGCGCCAATGTATATTCAGATTTTTGGATATAAATATGAACTTTACCAAACAAAACATACATGTATTGTGTAACATGAAGTCCTATGAGTGTCATCTGATGAAGATCATCAAAGGTTAGTGATTAATTTTATCTATATTTCTGCTTTTTGTGAATCCTCTCTTTGGCTGGAAAAATGGCTGTGTTATTCTGTGAATAGGCACTCACCTAACATAATCGTTTGGTTTGCTTTCGTCGTAAAGCCTTTTTGAAATCGGACACTGTGGCTGGATTTACAACAAGTGTATCTTTAAAATGGTGTAAAATACATGTATGTTTGAGGAATTTTAATTATGGGATTTCTGTTGTTTTGAATTTGGCACCCTGCAGTTTCACTGGCTGTTGAAGAAGTGGGACGCTACCGTCTCACATACCCTAGAGAGGTTAAGGAGTAGCAGTGAAATAACAATAGCTAGGCTGTCAATTTGTTTTTGTTTTTTTTCACCTTTATTTAACCAGATAGGCTAGTTGAGAACAAGTTCTCATTTGCAACTGCGATGTGAAGGGGCACCGGTTAGTTGAGGTGATTGAGGTTATATATACACACGTGAGTAGAGTTATTAAAGTGACTTATGCATAGATAATAACAGTAGCAGCTGCGTAAAAGAATGGGGGGGGGTCCAATGCAAGTAGTCTGGGTAGCCATTTGATTAGATGTTCAGTAGTCTTATGGCTTGGTGGTAGAAGCTGTTTAGAAACCTTTTGGTCCTCGACTTGGCGCTCCGATACCACTTCCCGTGCGGTAGCAGGGAGAACAGTCTATGACTAGTGATGCAACCAGTCAGGAAGCTCTCGATGGTGCAGCTATAGAACCTTTTGAGGATCTGAGGACCCATGCCAAATCTTTTCAGTCTCCCGAGGGGGGAATAGGTTTTGTTGTGACCTCTTCACGGCTGTCTTGGTGTCCTTGGACCATGTTAGTTTGTTGGTGATTTTTCTTTTTCTTGATCACGTTGAGGGAGAGGTTGTCCTTGCACCACATGGCCAGGTCTCTGACTTCCTCCCTATAGGCTGTCTCATCGTTCTTGGTGATCAGGCCTACCACTGTTGTGTCATCGGCAAACTTAATGATGGTGTTGGAGTCATGCCTGGCCGTGTAGTCATGAGTGAACAGGGAGTGGCGGATGTGTTGTGTTGTTACCTACCCTTACCACCTGGGGGCGGCCCGTCACGAAGTCCAGGATCCAGTTGCAGAGGGAGGTGTTTAGTCCCAGGGTCCTTAGCTAAGTGATGAGCTGTAGTCAATGAATAGCATTCTCACATAGGTGTTCCTTTTGTCCAGGTGTGAAAGGGCAGTGTGGAGTGCTATTGAGATTGCATCATCTGTGGATCTGTTGGGGCGGTATGCAGAGTGGAGTGGGTCTAGGGTTTCTGGGATAATGGTGTTGATGTGAGCCATGATCAGCCTTTCAAAGCACTTCATGGCTACAGACATGAGTGCTACGGGTCGGTAGTCATTTAGGCAGGTTACCTTAGTGTTCTTGGGCACAGGGACTATGGTGTTCTGCTTGAAACATGTTGTTATTACAGACTCAGCCAGGGACAGATTGAAAATGTCAGTTAAGACACTTGCCAGTTGGTCAGCGCATGCTCGGAGTACACATCCTGGTAATCCGTCTGGCCCTGCGGCCTTGTGAATGTTGACCTGTTTAAAGGTCTTACTCACATTGGCTGCGGAGAGCGTAGTCTTCCGGAACAGCTGGTGCTCTCATGCATGTTTGTGTTACTTGCCTCAAGCGAGTATAAAAGTAAATTAGCTCGTCTAGTAGGCTTGTGTCACTGGGCAGCTCTCGGCTGTGCTTCCCTTTGTAGTCTAATAGTTTGCAAGCCCTGCCACATCCGAGCGTCCGAGCCGGTGTAGTACGATTCTATCTTAGTCCTGTATTGAGGGTTTGGCTGTTTGATGGTTCGTCGGAGGGCATAGCGGGATTTCTTATAAGCTTCCGGGTTAGAGTCCTGCTCCTTGAAAGCGGTAGCTCTACCCTTTAGCTCAGTGCAGATGTTGCCTGTAATCCATGGCTTCTGGTTGGGGTATGTACGTACAGTCACTGTGGGGGGGACGTCATCGATGCACTTATCGATGAAGCTTTCTGCGATATCTTTTCCAAAGGCACTGGACGCTGCTGCTACTGTTCATCTATCTTGTTGCCTAGTCACTTTATCCGTACCTACAGGACCAGTCAAAAGTTGACACACCTACTCATTCAAGGGTTTTTCTTTATTTTTTACTATTTTCTACATTGTAGAATAATAGTGAAGACATCTTAACTATGAAATAACGCATATGGAATCATGTAGTAACAGAAAAGTGTTAAATCAAAATATATTTTGTATTTCAGATTCTTCATTGTAGCCATGACAGTTTTGCACACTCTTGGCATTCTCTCAACCAACTTCACCTGGAATGCGTTTCCAACAGTTCCCACATATGCTGAGCCTTTGTTGGCTGCTTTTCCTTCACTCATCATAAACCATCTCAATTGGGTTGAGGTGGGGTGATTGTGGAGGCCAGATCATCTGATGCAGCACTCCATCACTCTCCTTCTTGGTCAAATAGCTCTTACACAGCCTGGAGGTGTGTTGGGTGATTGTCCTGTTGAAAAACCAATGATAGTCCCACTAAGACCAAACCAGATGGGATGGCGTATCGCGACAGAATGCTGTGGTATCCATGCTGGTTAAGTGTGCCTTGAATTCTAAATAAATCACTGACAGTGTAACCAGCAAAGCACCATCACACCTCCTCATCCATGCTTCACGGTGGGAACCACACAGGCGGCTATCATCCATTCACCTACTCTGCATCTCACAAAGACACGGCGGTTGGAACCAAAAATCAAAAATTTGGACTCATCAGACCAAAGGACAGATTTCCACCGGTCTAATGTCCATTACTCGTGTTTCTTGGCCCAAGCAAGTCTCTTCTTCTTATTGGTGTCCTTTAGTGGTTTCTTTGCAGCAATTCGACCATGAAGGCCTGATTCACGCAGTCTCCTCTGAACAGTTGATGTTGAGATGTGTCTGTTACTTGAACTCTGAAGCATTTATTTGGGCTGTAATTTCTGAGGCTGGTAACTCTAATGAATGTATCTCTGCAGCAGAGGTAACTCTGGGTCTTCCTTTCCTGTGGCGGTCCTCATGAGAGCCAGTTTCATCATAGCACTTGGTTTTTACGACTGCAATTTAAGCAACTTTCAAAATCCTTGAAATTCTCCAGATTGACTGACCTTCATGTCTTAAACAACCCTTGTGTAGTCTTAACATTCTGTAGACTCCTTGTCCTAAGGGTAAAAAATGACCCACCTTCACTAAACACCTAAAATAAAGTAGCTTAATTGAATTTTTAACTCAATCTATTTTACATGAAGAAACAACCAGTCATTCTTCAAACTTTGAATATCTGGGTTTCCCTCTTCACAATGCAGAAACACTGATTAAATGCAGTCTACACCACTCGTTTTTATTACAACACACCTGTCAATAGTTCTTTACTAAAGTAGAGGTTTATTATTTCTTAAAAGGTACTGCATAGGTGTAAACATTTTTTTTAGCAATAGACAGCACTAAGATAGAAGCAGAAATGTGAAAAAGTAGTCTTGAATGCATTTTATTGAAAGGAAACAATACATCTTGAATTTTTTTTGGCAACATAGTGATTCTTATACTGTACAATGAGGAATTCAACTACAAAATACTAGTCTTCTCACATTTTTTTAACCATTGCCCCACCCACAAGGTGTATAAACAAATAAGAATAAACTAGATACAAAAACCTGAACATAAATCAATGAAATCTAATTAGCACATGTAGGAAAGTATGCAAGTGTGTGTGCATGGACTTTGCAGATGTATTTGTTTTACAGTCCTTTGGCTCTCCCTTCTTTGAATGTGTGGGGTTACAAGTGTCTTTCCCAGCTGCTCCAGGAACACCCTCCTCTTGTTCCGCTTATCAGGCATCCAGGTAGGGTTGATCTTGTTCCATATCACGAAGGCATTGTATGAGGACACATCAATGAGGATATGGAAGATGACCAGGGGCCAGTCATCCTGCAGCTGTAAGTTCCAATCACCTTGTCCACACCTCCTTTGTTGTGGTTGTAGTCCAGGATGATGTCTGGCTTCCTGTCCTCATGATTACTGATCTCAGCCGTTTTGTGCAGTGTGCTCAGGAGGACCATATTCTTGTTCCTCTTTGGGAGGTAAGAAACTAGAGTGGTGGTGAAGGCAAGCTTTGATGAGAAGGCCTCTCTCCCCTTTGTTGCGAGGAGTGTAGGGGGGAGCTCAGGCTTGTTCTTTCTAACTGTACCAACCATGGTGATCTTCTTCTGGAGCTGCTGGCTTAGTTGATAAGAGGTGAAGAAATTGTCACACGTGACATTGTGCCTCCTCAGTCCATCTGTCACATCAAGCACAACCCGCATCACCTGGTTCTTCTCCGGGCCTCCACCGGTCAGCTTCCTTGTGTAGACTTGAATCTTCCAAGCGTAGCTGAATTGTGTGTCACAGGCCACCCATATCTTGACGCCATACTTTGCTGACTTGCTGGGCATATACTACCGGTAGGACAGTGACCTTTTGACAAAAGAGATTACTATCAGTAATTAGTATCAGTGTCACAGAAAACAATCACATAAATCAATGATATTACAGCAATACATAATAAAATTAACAGTGAATCACTTACATTACAGATATGAAAATAAAGATGTACCTCTGAATGGAACCAGTTGCTCATCCACTGTTACTTCAGGCCCAGGGTTGTAGAGGTACGGCAGACGCTCCACCCACTTCTTATGGCTGCCGGTTTGTCTCTCACACGTCTTGACTCACAGTTATCAAATCTTTGCATTCTTGAGATCGTGTGAAAGACTTTCGGTGGCATCGTGGCACAGAAAATCGCCCTTCCACTCTCTGCATCCCAGAGACTACATGTAGCCTCGCCTCTGGACCTATACACACCCACTAAGATTAGCAGTCCTATGTAGGCACGCAGGTCAATCTCATCCATCCTTTTCCGGTTGTCTCCATATTTACAGAAACCCTCCAAATGTGTCATTTCCAGGATGATTTTTTCGATGGCTGGTGTGAACAAGTAGAATGTTGAGGCAATGTCCTGGGCAACTGCATGCCTTGTGGGCCAGCCTTATGACATGTGTGCTGCCATCCTGCCCTGGTTATCATATGGTGACAAGGACCATGTTATTTTGCTGTTCTTTGACAAAAATGTATCTTTCAGCTGGGGATTTCTCCATCTGAAGATGATGCATCGTGCTCTGGGTTGTGTATTCTTCCCCATCTTCTTCTTTAAATACCTCTTCTAAACCATTGTTCTCTTGTTCCTCCTGGACATCTGAAGAAAATAAAAATCAGATCTACGACCTGTTGGGCACTGAAACGTGCACTCATGGCTTCAGCAGAGAACTGGAGGGACTGTCATCTGCAGCACCTTTATAGCCTCTGACTGCATTCACCATTAGCAAGAAATGTTTTCAAGAAATGTTTATTTTGTCTGAAATTGTTTTTATTTTCTCTGTGAACTTGAGTCATGTGTGGGGGTCGTGAGTTCAATCAGTAGCACACAATCTCAATTTCTCATTGTTGTGCTTTTTTTTTTTGGTGTGTAAATTATTTTATAACTGCCGGATCAAAAATGACCCTCAGAATCTTTGTACCCTGGTGGAGTACAGCTTTCATGTAAATATGAACAAAGGCGATGTTTACTTTTTCTAATGTTGGGGTCACTCTAGGAAAAGTCATCACATTTCAAGTTGAAAAAATATTTATAGGGTTTTCTCTGCTGTTCAACATAGTGGCGGGTCATTTTTGATACTTAAGACAATACGAGGGTTTACCAAATACGGCTATCTTCTGTACCACCCCTACCTTATCACAACAACTGATTAGCTCAAATGCATTAAGGAACGAAATTCCACAAATTCACTTTTAACAAGGCACATCTGTTAATTGAAATTCCTTCCAGGTGACTACATCATGAAGTTGGTTGAGAGAATGCCATGAGTGTGCAAAGCTGTCATCAAGGCAAAGGGTGGCTACTTTGAATAATCTCAAATATTAAATATATTTTTTAAAAATTGGTTACTACATGATTCCATATGTGTTATTTCATAGTTTTGATGTCTTCACTATTATTCTACAATGTAGAAAATAGTAAAAAATCAAATAAAAACACTGGAATGAGTAGGTGTGTCCACATTTTCGACTGGCACTGTATACGTTATGTATCTCGTTATGTACGTTACATATCTCTCATTTGTACATAACATTTGTACATAACCCATCTACAATTTAGCCCAAACAACTACCTCTTTACCTACTGTATTTATTTATTAATTTATTTTGCTCCTTTGCACCCCATTATTTCTGTCTGTACTTTGCACTTTCTTCCAATGCAAACCAACCATCCCAGTGTTTTTTTAGTTTTTATTTTACTTGCTGTGTTGTACTCACTTCGCCTCCATGGCCTTTTTATATTTTTATTTATTTATACATATATCTGTTTGCCTTCACCTCCCTTATCTCACCTCACTTGCTCACATTGTATATAGACTTATTTTTTTTTATTTTTCACTGTATCATTGACTATATGTTTGTTTTACTCCATGTGTAACTATGTGTTGTTGTATGTGTCGAACTGCTCTGCTTTATCTTGGCCAGGTCGCAATTGTAAATGAGAACGTGTTCTCAATTTGCCTACCTGGTTAAATAAAGGTTAAATAAATAAAATAAAAATAAATAAATAAAAAATTTACGTAGTACCCTCACACATCGACTCGGTACTGGGAACTTTAATCAAATTGCATTTTAATGGGAAAAAACATTCATTGCCACAGAATGTAGTAATTTTATGTCAAAACACATATCAAATGAGATTTTGTTTTACTACAATGTAAAAACAATTTAAACTGAGCCATGTTGGTTTAAAAAGCTGACTTTTCCAAATGAATATTGATCACTTGTGTATATAGCCACGGTATCGTTACTCATTGTGTACTTATTCCTCGTTATTTTATTTCCATTTTTTTCCTCTGCATTGTTGGGAAGGGCACGTAATTAAGAATGTCATTGTTAGTCTGCAGCGGTTGTTTACGAAGCATGTGACAAAATGACATTTCTCTCTGCGCTGTCCTGATCCACATCGACTCGGTACTGGTAATTAACGCGTCGTCCGATTCTTACGGCTCTTTCCCAGCAGCTTTACACTGTTGGGTCCCTTGATTATTTCGACCCCAGAACAATGTGTTGTTGATATGCTGTGTTGTTGTCTTAGTAACGTTAGTGTTGTGATGTGCGTTTTGTCCTAGATTTTTATTTAAATGTATGTTTAATCCCCGCAGAAGACATTTTTTGTAGGCCGTCATTGTAAATAACAATGTGTTCTTAACTGACTTGTCTAGTTCAACATGTTTTTTTGTTATCCGTCTGACAGCATAGAACCTGACTAGCTAACTAGCTGCAGACATACTTAGCCAGCTAGCTGCTTACAGCATGCTACTTAGTTAGGCAGCTAACGTTAGCCGGCAAGCCATTTGGTCAGAGTGGAAAAAACCATAAAACAAGCCAGCTTCAATGTCACCTTCCACGAACTACGTTGGCCAGCTACTTCACTGATGTGTTGTCATGTTTCAAAAGAGGAACTGTAGCTGCTAGCTAACTGCTGGCTAACCTCCTGCCAGGTTAGCTAGACAATTATGAAAAGTCAAGACAGGCTTGCTACCTAAATTGTGCAAAGTTGTCTAATCGTGCATAAAGATTTCAATAATTTGTAATCAGTGCTTTTCAGGCCAACGCCCATTAATCTCTATTTTAGGAAATGAATGTTATTTCAACAGCACCTCAAATAGCGATCAGTTTGTTGCAGTCTTGAACACGACACCTTTCCTTGCTGACTGGAGAGAGAGGCGCTCTTCTTCTTCGTTGGGAATCGGTTGGCGGATTTTATCCGACGTTAAGGTGCATACACTGCCACCTACTGTACTGAAGTGTGAGGCCAGTCACGGCCAACCTATAGTCCATTCAACTATCTTAATTATTCTTGTTCGTAAAATGAAATAAATATGAATAATTGCACCACCAACTAACCCTACACCTATACACCCCTTTTTCATTTGAAAAAACTACACTCATGAAGAACCCACTACCCCATTCCACTACTTTGACCCTATCTGCTCCTGCACCGTGCGGATGACCTGGGAGAACAGGACACCATCCCTCCCTCAGGACACCATCCCTCCCTCAGGACACCATCCCTGTAACTCTTCTGAAGTCAGATCTCGTATACCAAAATACTTCTCTGCAGCTGCCACCACAAAATATATTTTATGTGATTTACGTTCCATCTCTGCGCACAGTTGATAACCATTGCTATGAACGCTAAGAAACCAACCTTACTGAAGCATACAGGACCAGTCAAGAGTTTGGACACACCTACTCATTCAAGGGTTTTTCTTTATTTTTACTATTTTCTACATTGTAGAATAATAGTGAAGACATCATCAACTATGAAATAACACATATGGAATCATGTAGTAAGCAAAAAAGTGTTAAACAAATCAAATATATTTTAGATTTGAGATTATTCAATGTAGCCACCCTTCGCTTTGATGGCAGCTTTTACAGTGTTCGGGAGCTGCAAAGTAGCAAGCCTATATTGGAGTCCAGAATAGCGACACTGCCCTCTGGTGTTTAATGGAAGAACTGTCATTGAACCCATTGAAAACAGGCGATCTCAGCGGAGAAATATTGTAAAACATCTTTTTTTAAACGACGAAAAATAACAAACGGAAAATTATTACAAATGAGTGCAGAAAATTAAGAAATTGCAGAAACTTCTGAAATGGAGAAAGTGAAGAATTAGATGAAAATTCTGAAAATGAAGGAAATGGCAACTATTGGTCGAGTACCAGAGTTTGAGGCCACAAAAGAGGATTTTGATTCCCATTTAGCGCGTTTTGAGCGTTGGCTGGCTGCAAATGAAATCAAAGATGAAAAGAAAGCAGATGTATTTCTCAGTGGTTTGGGTCCAACTGAGTATGGATTGCTGAAAGTTCTCATTGAACCAATAAAAGCAGTGGAGTTGACCTATGCAGGTCTGGATATTTATGGAAAATGTTTTTGATTGCTCTAAGACCCAAGTTGATGTCACTGTTGGTATACAAGGAGTCAATATCAATTGAAAAAAACACAGTTTCTCGAGGCACACTAATTTCTTTCAATTTTGTCACAAATTCGTACGTATCTTTAATGAAGCTTTGATGTTTCCGTGACAGAGGATTTATGAAATAATCTAAATACTCCGCTATTCTATACAATTCCGAACCACAATCCGATACAATCGGCCTACCACATGGAACATCTGAAGGAATGGTCCAAGTCTCAGGAGGTTTGTGGATTTTAGGCAACAAATACAATTGTCTGGGGCGTGGGGTATCTGGTCCAAATAGATAAAACATTTGTTTGTCTGTAATGTAATTATTCTCATAAAGTTCCCCTATAATCCGCCTCATTTTTCTCTGGGTCTCCTGCTGCAATGAATGAGTAAGTGGTCTATAATGTTTAGAATTACTCAACTGCCTATTCGCCTCAGATACTGGGTTTTATCCAATATAACAATCTTTGATCCTTTATCCGCTGGTTTTATAACTATGTTTGAATTCTTACTTAAGGATTTTAATGATTTACGTTCTTGTTTTGTAAGATTATCTTTTCCTGCCATATAAAACCTAAATTACTAAAGGAAGTAGAGTCCCTTTGTCACGCCCTGGCCTTAGTATTCTTTGTTTTCTTTATTATTTTAGTTAGGTCAGGGTGTGACATGGGGAATGTATGTGTTTTTGTATTGTCTAGGGGTTTTGTATGGAAATTGGGTCAGTGTCTTGTCTAGGTATTTGTATGTCTATGGCTGCCGAGATTGGTTCTCAATTAGAGGCAGCTGTGGTTCATTGTCTCTGATTGAGAGCCATATTTAAGGCAGTCATAGACAATTACCCACAAAACCCCAATGCCTATGTTGAACGTTTGTTGCTTGTCATTGCACTTACGTCATTTAGCTTCACGTTTGTATTCAATGTTCGTTTTGTGTTTTTCCCTTCTCTAAATAAAAGAGAATGTATTTTGCACGCTGCGCCTTGGTCCACTCTCTCACCCATAGACGATCGTGACACCCTTTGAATTAAAGTCTGCATCGTATTAGACACTCCCTGTAACTTAGGCTCCCAGTGTGATGGACCAATAAATGGTATTCTTTGGTTATCAATATTATAATTAAAATGATCAAGTAATTTTAATTTTCTATGATAAGTGTGCAGATCCCTCCTGAGCTCCATACCATCTATCTTAGCGGGTACAGATCCCTCCTGAGCTCCATACCATCTATCTTAGCGGGTGCAGATCCCTCCTGAGCTCCATACCATCTATCTTAGCGGGTGCAGATCCCTCCTGAGCTCCATACCATCTATCTTAGCGGGTGCAGATCCCTCCTGAGCTCCATACCATCTATCTTAGCGGGTGCAGATCCCTCCTGAGCTCCATACCATCTATCTTAGCGGGTGCAGATCCCTCCTGAGCTCCATACCATCTATCTTAGCGGGTGCAGATCCCTCCTGAGCTCCATACCATCTATCTTAGCGGGTGCAGATCCCTCCTGAGCTCCATACCATCTATCTTAGCGGGTGCAGATCCCTCCTGAGCTCCATACCATCTATCTTAGCGGGTGCAGATCCCTCCTGAGCTCCATACCATCTATCTTAGCGGGTGCAGATCCCTCCTGAGCTCCATACCATCTATCTTAGCGGGTGCAGATCCCTCCTGAGCTCCATACCATCTATCTTAGCGGGTGCAGATCCCTCCTGAGCTCCATACCATCTATCTTAGCGGGTGCAGATCCTTCCTGAGCTCCATACCATCTATCTTAGCGGGTGCAGATCCCTCCTGAGCTCCATACGATCTATCTTAGCGGGTGCAGATCCCTCCTGAGCTCCATACGATCTATCTTAGCGGGTGCAGATCCCTCCTGAGCTCCATACCATCTATCTTAGCGGGTGCAGATCCCTCCTGAGCTCCATACCATCTATCTTAGCGGGTGTCGGAATAAACATAAGGCCCTTCTCCAGAAGTTGCTGTTCTGCCGCTGTAAGTTTAAAAGTAATCGATAAGTTAAGTACATTAGAGTGCTGGGGAGTAATACCGATACACTCTTCCCTTCTTAATAGTTTAACTGGTCTAGCCAGTAATTTAAAATGTTTACAGCTGTATCTGGTCTCCAATGTATTGGATCATCCTGCATTGTGTGAAATCTAAGTTTATTCAGATCCAGTAGTTCCCTACAATTTTTCTGAATATACTGGTTCAATTGATTCAGTACCTCTTGCTTTTCCCATGAAAGCTCATCCGAAAAGTGTATGATGGGAACATAAACCTGTGCACGAGGAAAAACTTCAGTGGTTTTATTCAGTAGCTGTTGCAACTGCTTGACTGCAGTTGTATACTGCTGGTTCAAGCCATTAACAAGACCCACTGATAAAACCACCTTCTGTGTGTTTTGTTGTTTCTCCAACTTGCCTATCACTCCTGCAATATGTCTGAAGGTTGCTCCCGGAAAACTATCTATCTGTGTGTTAGTGTCTGTAAAGCTGCGCAAGGTTGGAATCCAATAAAAACCACAGGCTTTGTAATCTCAATACTCCAATCATTTATTTTCCTTTCAGTTCTGGAATGACATGTGGGATAAAGAAGTGTATCTCTTTTTACAGGTTCCAGTATTAGTTCTGTCCCAGATCCCGTTTCGTTTCCGTTTTCCATTGCTACCGTACCTTGATGATTATCTTGTTGTGAACCTGCAGTAGAATTGGATAAAACCATGTCATCCATCAAAACAGCCACATTATTCAATGGTAGTTTTAGACTATTTCCGTTATTCACAATAATCTCCAATCCCTCTGCTGTTAAAGGTACATTTGAGTGCTCTCTACCTGGGATTATCAAGGATGGGACTTTAGGCTGGGCCAAATTACATCTTGGTCGCTGAGTTTGGGGATTAGATATCCCTGTGCTCTTCTTGATTGTTGGGGTAAGTCTGAAGCTAGTCCTTCCACTCTTTGCAGGGCCTAATTCCCGAGGGGTGAGACAGGTTTCCCATAAGAGGGGAGATAGTTGGTTAGTAGGTGGGCTCATAGAGGGAACCACTCTACGGGGAGAAGTAGTCCCAACATGAACCTCTACCTGCACCTCCCTTCCCTGTGTACCCAAACCCTATGGTATTGCTGTTGCTAGTCAGGCTATGGTTTGTCTGTTTGTCTACAGGAATACTAAAGGCCTGTTCCTTAACCATATTGCCCCTTGCCGAGGTGTCACTCGATCCCCCTGGAATATTCCTGCATATTCCAGAGTCCCTGTGGGCCTGGGCTCCCGTTAAGGCCTTGCCAGTCGGTGACTTGCTAGTCACTGCAGCCGCATAACTGGAATTAGCCTGATGAGAGGTTATCAGTTTAGTAGAGGCAGGTGGGTCAATGGGTTTTTGCAGCATATCTTTTAAGGTAGTTACTGAAGAAGATGTACATTTGTGTTTGTATCTGGCCTTTGCCCACATCACCGCCTTATCTAGAGCTTCCTGGTTATAAGTTGAGGTATTCTGAATGCATAAGGCAATTACCCATAATGCTCCCTCTGAATATGCATATTGTTCTCCATCCACCTGCTGGTGTTAAGTTTGACCTTTGCCAGGGTCTGTTGGTTAGGCGAGGAGGGTTTAATAAAGGCCGCCAATTTGTTCACCTGCCTTACCATACCTGCTGGAAAAGAATGATTAACTGCAGAGTAATCTAACATTTCTGAGTGATGAATTGCTTGTAAAGCCTTAAAATATCCCTTCGTGAGGGTTACATCTTGCAGAGGAGGAATAATCCTAATTTCTCCAGTAGACTCACCCTGGTCATTTAGATTAACTAGAGCCTGGAAACGGTTAGATACTGGCACTGTCATGGTAAAGAATCAATAACCGGAACCCTTGCTGGGAATCCCCACTAAAAGAAAGGATCATATGAAAGTTGAAATATAAATATATATACACACACAAAGGACAAAAATAAAAAATATATGTACACCAAAAAAACAAAGAAAAATTTGGCTCTATTTTAGAAAAGAAACTCCAATGAAACAAAACCCAATATAAAAAGAGATAAGAGGTCAACACTCACAACTCATTTTCTCCTACAACAAATCATTGTCTGCTGCCATCTGGTGGTCGCTCCAGAAATGGCAACTAAGCCTGATACAGGCCTCAGCCCCTCAAAACATGGGGGGAAGGGGAATGTATACCAAGGAGCAGTCCGCATGAAATTCCCACTATAGGTTAGGTTGTTTACTTCTTAAAAACAATCTTTCTAGGAAAGCACTCCACACTAAGGTGAGAAAAAACCTCCCCTCTCAAGTGGGAGAAAAACACTTCATTCACAAGTGATCACTCCTTTATGCTTCAATTCTGATAGTGGTTCAGCTTCAATCCACTCCAAACTTTAAAATCTTCATGTGTACACACAGTGGTTTTGGGAGTACTCCCCAACCCAGAAAAATGAATATCTCATACGGGAAAGAGCTCTTCCATACCATCCCCAACACGTCTCCAAAGGTCCATGTGCTTGTCTTTGTTTGTTGGAAAAATTGTGTCCTTTTTGTAATAGTGAGAGTAATCCTCTTCTATTTCACATAGTCCAAACCTTTTTGTTCAAGGGTAAAAAGATAAAAGGAGTATAATTTAAAATTTAAGAAGAAAAAATTCCTGACGTTTCGCACAATTCGTGCTTCTTCAGAGAAAAGTAGACAAAGAATGAGGAGAGGCCTTCCTATATGAGATGAGAACGGGAGGCTGGGGGGGGAAGGGTCAAGCTGAGAACGGGGGGGGGGGGGGTCAAGCTGAGAACGGGGGGGGGGGGGGGGGTCAAGCTGATTCACCTGACCTTCCATTGGTGGACTATGTCCATAGCATCAAAGAGCCATTGTGGTAGCAGAGGCGTTGCATGCTGGTCATCATGCTGGTCATCCTGCTGGTCATCATGCTGGTCATCCCAGTTTACAACCAATGACAGTAGTTGCACTTTCAGACGTCCCTTGTTTCTTCCTGTTTTCTTCAGCTCTGGCACAAGGCTGAGCCGCCTCATCCTCATCCTCTGGGGTAACAGCAGAAGTGATTGGCTGACAAATGCAAGCAGCTCTTCATCCACATCTTGATAGTTGACTTTCTGTTTTCTTTTTCTTGGCTGCCAGTCTTGAGCCGTGCCTGTGGTTGGTTTTGACTGTTGTTCAGGCATCTGAAGCACAGGGCTCAGGGACACCACGTCGTCTTCAGCGTCATCGGGCTCCATCGGTTGTGGCTGAGGCGAATAAGCATTTTCAAGGCTGAGGTTGCCTCTAGAGCTGAAAAAAGGTCAACATAAATGAAAAGTTATACGTGTTTTATGTAAACGTCAGAAACCTCAGCTCAGCCTCAATTAATCCTATTTCTAAAATCTGGGCCACAATGTCTAATAGTGCTGGTTTTCATCATTCCTCTGTAATAAGAGACTGATTCATCATCTATAGGCCTCTATAATCATTCATTCAGAAATGGGATACCAGCTGACATGAGCCAATCACGTAGTGACTTAGCAGGTAGAAAACAAAGCCAGCAATACTGCAATTTGTTGAGATTTAGAGTTCTGTGCAATCACTTCAAATGTGTATTATAACTTACCTTCTTGGCTGGACGTAAGGTATCAAGAATGATAATATTTTCATGTATTTCCATTCTTTCTGATTGGTTCCCCCAGAACCACTGGGCTGGGCCTTCCGTAGGTGCCTTTCAAAAATGTCACGGAGGGACTTCCATCTGGTTTTGCACAATCCAACTTCTGTGAAGAGTAAAATAGAATTGATTGTTAAACAATAACAAAACATTTATTTTGTCATTACAGGTATTTGGCCTCTGGATGCTGCCTTTCCACTAAAGCCCCACCTGATGAGGCCATATGCCGGGCATAACATCAGCTACGAGAAAGAAATGTTCAACTATCGTCTCCGTTGAGCTACAATGACAGAGGAGAAGACATTCTGGATCCTTGCAGCCAGATGGAGGATCCTCTACCAAGAAATAAACCTACTCCCAAGCAAGGTTGATACCCTAGTGGTTGCAATGTGCATCCTCCACAACTTCCTCACAAAGCCTTGTGATGTAGAGATGTGACTACAGCAGGGATGAGGCATGAGAGGCAGAGCCATCCAGGCCAACAGAGCAGGTCAGGAGGCAGTTTCTGTCAGGGAAAAGTTGACTCAGTATTTCACCTCTGTGGAAGGCTGAACTGACTTCCAGGACAGAATGGTTGTAGCTAGGCCTACTTAGATGCACTGTGTGTGTGTGTGTGTGTGTGTGTGTGTGTAGTTTTTCAACATGGGACACAGTAAGTTCAAATTTGACATCTTCATTTGTTTTGTGTATTCATTCTACACTTTAAAACTATTGTACAATTCCACCATTATTTCAACAACGAACAAAAAATAAACATGAACATTTGAAAAATGGAAATACTAGTAATTTTCAACAACATAAAAATCTCACATGACTGTTGGCTTCAGAGGATTTCTGTATTAAAAACAGCATACATGGCTTTTACATTCAGCTAACGCTAGCTAGTTTGTTTTATACCGGGGATGAACATTGGTCTTCACAATCTCTCCATAACGCATCTTCTTTAGTTGGATCCTTGTAGAAGAATAGTTACATACATTGTAGAATAATAGTGAAGACATCACAACTATGAAATAACACATATGGAATCAGTTAAGAACAAATGCTTATTTACAGGAACAACCTACTCCTTCCTCCCCGTCGGGGGATTGAACCCCGATCTCCCGTCCACACGACAAAGGGATTCTTTAGCTAATTAGCCCAGTACTGTACTGCCGACCGTCACGTTGTACAGCGCCACATTTTCCGTTCCATCCTAATAGATGTAACATCCTACAAGGACAGCCTACTCCTTCCTCCCCGTCGGGGGATTGAACCCCGGTCTCCCGCGTGCCCTCCCCGTCTCTGGTAATGCTAATATGGAAGACTATCAAATGGTTCTCAAAGATGCCCTCTGGTGGTCATACTAGCACTAACTTGCAGTAACAGAAAAAATGGCTGACAATTAAATGCCACTCCATGGAATGCTGCGGCAGCCCACAAGGTGAGCCGTAGTATGATGCAACTTTTAAAGGAGGAACATTTACATTACATTTAAGTCATTTAGCAGACGCTCTTATCCAGAGCGACTTACAACCACTGTATGGCCGTCCTAGCTTGTTCATTAAGGTCTTAATCAAAATTACAGATTGCCTCTTATCCACTCAATATCCCCTTATGCCATAGTTTGTACATCTCAAGTGTCAGTAGAAACCACATTTGTTTAAGCAAGTCAGCCATATCAGCTATGACTCACTCCATGGTGATGAAAAGAAAGCTCTGCTGTTGGGACTGCTTTATGTAGATTAACAATGTCTACACTGCATTTCTGATCAATTTGACCTGATTTTAATGGACAACTAAATGTCCTTTTCTTTCAAAAACAAGGACATTTCTAATGCAAACTTTTGAACGGTAGTGTATATTAACCCTGTAAAACATGAATACATTTTTAAACATTCTTTACCCCTTAACTCTTCCAGATGCCTGGCTTTTTCTTTGAGGTTGGCTCTGATGTTTCAGCCTCTTCTGGAGCTTCTAGCTGCTGTCTGTCTGGCCCCCCCTGTTGGTTCTCTGGGCATCTGAAATGTAATGGACAGGGAATTAGGAATAGAAAACCCAGTTGGATCTCAATGATTCTTTACTCTTTTCAGTTGAGCAAGGCATGGAATTTGTCAATAAAGTTCAATAATTCCCATCCCGAATTGACATGACCCTAAGTTGAACATGAGTCCCAAATGGCACCTATTTTTTGTATAGTGCCAGGGCCGGCCCTAGGCATATGCGATCGCTTAGGGCCCCATGGCCACTAGTGGCCCCCCGAACCCCCCCAAAAACGTCTTGGGTGTGTATTTGTTAGGAACTCTTTCAGGGTCTCAACTTACTGTGGTATCAACTTAAACGTCATGAACTGAGGGAAAACAGGTCTTACCTATGTTGACGATCTTACAGCCCTCCTCAGCTTCTCTCTGATACGTTCTCTCTATCCTTTTGAGGTTCCTCTCCTCCCATTTCTTAGTCACCCAGCCCACAGCTCTCCTTCGGATACTTTTATCAGGTGGGAGAATGTCCTCCTTGTCATCTTCCTTCTCCTCTGTCACCCCTCTTGTACTTTTCAAGGATCTCCCTCCTTTCCTCTTCCGCCATCTCCTCTCTTCTGCCTCTATTATCTCTCTCTCTCTGATTAAAGATAAATGAAATTCCCATTGCAATTTGTGTGATGTTACAACAATGTTGCCTCTGATGTTTATGTTTGTAGAAATTACTCTTAAAAATGATGTTTCACTAATGCAATTATTTACAACCTAGGGGTTCTCCTGCGCATCAGTGTCCAAAAGTCAATATGGTTTAGCTACTCATTATTAATCAAGACATTTATAACTATTTTCACTTGACTTTTATTTAGTGTATTTTTGCCTAAGGTTATTTGGTAGTCTATGTTGTGTGATTTGTCTTTGTATGGGCCTAAAGTTCAATGAAATACAAACAGCAACCATAGCCTACTGTTAATGAGTGCGTACTGGCGGCAGAGAAGTCGGGAGAGCAAAGATCCTGTTACAACGGCGCAGTTTAATAATAAAATTGCCATGAAAAAAACAATAAATATATACAATGGGACAAAACCCTTCGCACGCCAGACATATGGAGGAGTGTTCGTCCAACTTCTCATCCAAGTAAATGGCAGCGGCGCATCATCCCTCCGCTGAACTCCCAAGGGACTGCGAGGATAGTTTACGATGCAACAAGCGTTTGGGGAGTACATTCATTGAAACGCAATGACTGTTTTTAAATTCTTGAGGGACTCTTGCGCCAGGGGAAATCTCAGCAGCGATGTCTCTGCTGTGCGTCAGAGGTGGGATATTTTCCTGCTTCACTATGCTTTTTATACTGTACATATCGGTCACATTAATGACATTGCACTCAGGAAAGTTGTCTGTAGGCTTTTGGGGAGATGTGCATAGCCCGTTGAGTTGTCACGTTCCAGTCTAAACATGACCTGGGATGTGAGAAGGGAGCTATTCTATAACACATGTAGATTACATTTTGTCTTTATGTAGCGGGTCTTATATGCACCACAGGAGAACCGAGAAATGAAGACCGACACCATTGCTGTCTTTTAGGCTTTTTTTCTCCAAAATCCGTTATTTTACCAGGTAAGTTGACTGAGAACACGTTCTCATTTACAGCAACGACCTGGGGAATAGTTACAGGGGAGAAGAATGAGCCAATTGTAAACTGGGGATTATTAGGTGACAGTGATGGTTGGAGGACTAGATTGGGAATTTAGCCAGGACACCGGGGTTAACACCCCTACTCTTACGATAAGTGCCATGGGATCTTTAATGACCTCAGAGAGTCAGGACACCCGTTTAACGTCCCATCCGAAAGACGGCACCCTACACAGGGCAGTGTCCCCAATCACTGCCCTGGGGCATTGGGATATAAAGAGTACCTCCTACTGGCCCTCCAACACCACTTCAAGCAGCATCTGGTCTCCCATCCAGGGACTGACCAGGACCAACCCTGCTTAGCTTCAGAAGCATAGCAGTGGTATGCAGGGTGGTATGCTGCTAGCTTATGTTGACCTGCAATAGTATTGTGAAAAGACAGGAACACATCAGTCTCCAATGCACCATCTGCCAAGTTGTTCTACACAGGAGCCTGAAGAAAGGTAAAACACATGTCTCACATCCCCAATACATTGCTAGGTGCTTTCAGTGGTGACAGTAGCAAAAAACTCATGTACAAAAATACTGCAACACAAACAAGTTACAACGTGAAATCGCCTCTATCCCATTCAGACCGTAGAGGACAAAACTGCATCTCCCATAATGCAACGCCAGCACAAGCTCAGCTAACCGTCTGCATCACAGAAAGGCATGCTAGCTAGCAACAGCACTTTTAGCACTCTGTAAACTATATTAATAACAATAAAACTCTGAAAGTTACATGTTTCAATAGTCTCACACTCCCTTATAACAATATCTACAGCATTAACCTTGGGATCTTTTATTTATTTCACGTTATGGACTTCTACAAAGGAGTAATCTGCAACACATACCTTTCTCTCTCAGTGTTTTCTCGGACTGAGGAGAGCGGGAGCTACGGGTAGTACCAGGGTGTTAGTAGGTGACGCAAGCACCCGGATGAAATAAAATACATTTAATGAAACAAAACCCGAAGATGTTAACATCATCCAGCTACTGTAGCTGCCTACCTAACATCAACAGGCAGCACCAGTAGCGCAACAATTAAAAATAGACACCAAAAGTAAAGTTCCTGGCGATCATATCGATCTGACCCCCCCCCCCTGTCTGAACTTGGAATATTCCTGTTCTCGGGCTTGGGCCACTGGCCCCCAACCTGGTTGTTCTGCGTTGTGTACTATTCTAATCATTTGAAGTTTGATGGAATAACCATTTGAACTCTACTACATTCATATGTAGATTATATTTTATATTTGATTGATGATTAGGCCTATGACTTGTGATTCCACTTTGGCTACCTTGTGTAGCGTGGTTCATTCTGCGTTGTGTACTTTTAATTAGGACGCTGCCACAACTGAAGGTCTGCTAGTTGAATTATTTGTATTTGCCCTGCACACAAAGAGACAACACACATTATGTTAACCACAGTCCTAGCTCTCAGGCACCTGCGCAAGCACATGGACACTCACTCAAACACTGTCCCAAGTACTCACAAGTTACAATAGATACCCTAGTTAGCGAGCTTTGTGAAACTTGTTAACATAAATCTTTATATTATCCACATTGTAACAAACTTATGGTAGCATAACAGTACATTGTGTAACATTATGACGGTTTTATATTAAACAATTTCGGAGCTAAGGACTACATACCTCTCTAGAGAACAATAAGGGGGTAAGGAAAGACAGACAACCCGCGATGGGCCAAACCAAAATATACAAAACTTTTACAATCACATGTATGTACAATATTGATGTGAAAATGTGTTTGTACACCAAAGAAAAACATTAGCTATGCAGCTGTAATTAAATAAAAAAAATACACTGAATTATTATTATTATTATTATCAAATTATTAACATCCCCTCTTGACCTGGCCTATTTGAATTGGTCCTTGTGTGCAACTTGGTGCATAATCTAGGGGAACAACATCACACTGCTACATTAAGTATAGTGATTGTAGGTGTGGTGGTGGTAGGTGCGGTGAAGGTAGGTATGGTAGGTGTGGTTATGGTAGATGTGATGATGGTAGGTATGGTAGGTGTGGTGATGGC
The DNA here is from genome assembly GCF_029448725.1 of Salvelinus fontinalis. Lineage (NCBI taxonomy): Eukaryota > Metazoa > Chordata > Actinopteri > Salmoniformes > Salmonidae > Salvelinus > Salvelinus fontinalis. The sequence goes on from NC_074678.1 coordinate 13,481,856, forward strand.
AGGTTTAATGATGGTAGGTGTGGTGAAGTAATTATGGTATGGTATTTGTGGTGATGGTAGGTGAGATGGTTGGTGTAATGGTAGGTATAGTGATGGTAGGTGAGGTGATGGTAGGTGTGGTTATGTTAGGTGTGACAGTTGTGGTAGGTAGGTGTGATAGTTGTGGTAGATGGGTGTGATAGTTGTGGTAGGTAGGTGTGGTAGTTGTGGTAGGTAGGTAGGTTTGGTGGGTGTGGTGATGGTAGGTGAGGTAGTTGTGGTGATGGTAGGTGTAATAGGTGTGGTAGGTTTGGTGATGGTAGGTGTGATAGATGTGGTGATGGTAGATATGTTACTTGTGGTGATGGTAGGTGTGGTTGGTGTGGTGGTAGTTGTGGTAGGTAAGTTTGGTAGGTGTGGTGATGATAGATATGGTAGGTATGGTGATGATAGGTGTGGTAGTTGTGGTAGGTTGTTGTGGTAGGTAGGTTTGGTAGGTATGGTGATAGTAGCTGTGTAGGCTTGGTGATAGTAGATGTGATAGTTGTGGTAGGTGTGGTATTTGTGGATTGTAGGTGTGTTGATGGTAGGTGTAATAATTGTGGTAGGTAGGTGTGGTAGTTGTGGTACGTAGGTGTGGAAGTTGTGGTGATTAGGCTTGGGCGATATCCATATTTTCATATTGTCATACCATCCTTCTCTCATACCAGGATTTACAGTATTACCGGCATAGCACATGAGGGGGTGCTAAAAACACAAGAAAAACCTATGGGCATGTATTACCAGAATGCTAACAAATTAGCACAAATTGATACCAAATTCACATAGACGCTGTTAGCTAAATGCTAACAACTGAAAACGAACAAACTAATTGCAAAGCAGTGGAGGCTGATGAGGGGAGGACAGCTCATAATAATGTCTGTAATGATGTCAATTGAGTGGTCTCAAACACATGGAAACGCCATCTTTGATGTGGTTGATACCACTCCATTGACTCCATTCCAACCATTATTATGAGCCATCGTCTCCTCAGCAGCTTCCACTGTTGCAAAGAAAGGCAATTCCAGCTCATAAAGTTATGTAAGGGATAATCAAGAGGGACTATGAAGTTCTCTGGCAAATAATGAACACTGTGGAACTGACCTTCCATGGACTTGCATTATTTTCCAGAGAACCCATAAAGCCTTGAGTTGATTATCCCTTTAATACCATGGCTATCATTTGACACATTTGCCGGTAGAAATGTGTTCATTTGCCGGTAGAAATGTGTTCATTTGGCGGTAGAAATGTGTTCATTTGCCAGTAGAAATGTGTTCATTTGCCGGTAGAAATGTGTTCATTTGCCGGTAGAAATGTGTTCATTTGCCAGTAGAAATGTGTTCAACATCCACTGAAGTAGCTAGCAAGTTTTCTAGATAGCTACAGTAGTTGCCTTGGTAACCAAACAAACATACTTGCTAGTTTAGATAACCAAACCATCAGTCCTAGCTTGCTATTATGAAAACCTAATTCAACAACACCAATACTGTTTTCAATTTGACTTAATTTGTAATGTCCAAAAGTCCAAACGTAATTGCCGTGGATTGGAGGGAAGAGGTCTGTGAACCAATATCAGTTTGTTGTATTCATAAAAGTAATATGGGGTGGAAGCGACTGAAGTTTTAGAGAAGCATTTTTCAGGTAAAGCCAATTCAAATTCATTTAAAAAAAATTATAGTAAATAAAATACCAAAGTAATTGACATTTATTAGTGGGATGTGGTTCCTGAACCAATGATAGTTGTTTGTATTCTTTAAAGTAATATTGGGTGGAAGCTATTGACGTTTTAAGAAAGTATCTTTAATTTAAAGTCAATTTAAGTTGGTAGAATATCACCAAAGTCAAGAAATACAAAAGTAATTGCTATTGATTGGAGGGATGAGGTCCCTGAACCAATCACAGTTAGTTTTACTCATGAATGTCACATGGGGTGGAATCTATTGACATTTGACAGTATTATTCATGCAAATATAATTAACATTTGTAAAAAAGTATCCAAAGTCAACAAATACAACACAAATTGCTGTTGATAGGAGGCATGACGTCCCTGAACCAATAACAGTTGGTTGTATTCATGAAAGTCATATGGGGTGGAAGATATTGACGTTTTTTTTAAGAACTTTTATGTAAAGGGATTTATTTTACATTTTGTAGATTTTATAGAAGTTTAAAAAAATTAACTAATTGAATTCAAGAGATGAGGTCTCTTTACAGTGTCAAATTTGTTTGAGATCTCTATGTCATGTAGTTGAGAAGGTATTGATATTTTTCATTTACAGGCGTATGCGTTGCAGTTTTAAGACGGTTCCTTAACCCTCTGAGCAGGGGATAGCACATTTTTAGCTACATTTCACCTCCAAAAAGTGAATATGACACCGAATTGGAAAAACAAACGGTTTAACTTATTCACTATCATCAGCCGATTTAGAATGTTACATTTATAGATATATTTTTTTATTTAACTAGGCAAGTCAGATTTGAGCCCCACGTGTTTAGCAAAAAAACATTTTGCAATTATGTTGCTTGTTTTGCCTCATATTCTGGCATTAATATGTGTCACATATCAGTTTGCAACCAATGATAAAGAAAAGTCATTGAGTTAATAAAGCGTCATACAGACATGGTCTCTTCTTGCTTTCTTAAGTAAGGCAGCTCCAACATGCAGGTGTTTCAGCCTTTCTCAGTGCTTTCTGTGGTGGGGCAGCCAGGGGAAAATACGGAGAGTAGGGGTTGGTAATGTTCTCTAGTTGCACCGTGATTGGTTCAGTGTTCTGTCACTCAAGGGGACACTACGTCACTGCAAAATCTATGAGGAGAGCTTGATAATTCAAGCCCCTTGGGTGCTGCCATAGAGTTACATTAGAAGTGCCCATCCAATAATTCTCAAGGTCATTGGCCACAGATAAAAGGACATCAAATCAGGTTATATTTACCGTAGCTTTGATTGGACTGATCATGTCAACATCATATTTTCTAAATCTTAGCTACCAAGCTAACAGTCATCATCATGAATCCAGTCAACAAGCTACTGGCAAATCCTTTCCAATCCTTGTCATACGAAGAGAAATTATGAAGAGAAATTATAGATAAAATGTATCGGTGCTCATCAACCATTGGGCATAAGCATTACACAACAAGTTGGAAATGGCAAATTAAATAATGAGTGGTTTGGAAGGAATCAGTGGCTAACTACAAGCTTAGCAAAGCAATCACTAGCCTGCTATTCAGCATGACTTCTGCCGCATTCAAAACAACTGGAAACTCAGAACTGGGAAATCTTAGACTTCAGTGAGTTCAAGACAACTGGGAACTCCGACTGGGAAAACAAGTTTTGAACGGTCATCCAACTCGGAATTCCAAGTTGGGAACTCGGGCATCTTTCGTGTGCTCTGACCTGAAGATCACTGACGTCATGATTCAACCTTGTTTTTTCAGAGTTCCCAGTTGTCTTGAAAGCAGCATAAATCCAGAGAATGCCAGACTTTGATGACAAATTGTGATGACAAACCGCCGCGCCACCTTCCTGTTCAAGAGAGCACAGCACAACAAGGTGAGTCCAAAAAGTTATTGAATGCTGCTCTACAAATGATGTACTATGCCAGGGAGATATGTATACTGTAGCTAAGAAAGTAATACTAAGTGTATGTTGTGTAGTAAGCTGTTAGGAGCCCATGTGTCTCACCCTAATAATTTTGTGCCTTTCCCCTCTCATAACTTAGCCTACTGCTCTGACTTGGTGGTGCACATGTAGACTATATATATTGACTACGTCCATCCTAGCTCTCTCATTAATGTCTTAATCAAAATGACGGATTGCCTGTTATCCACTCGTTGTCCCCTCAAGTATCAGTAGAAACCACATTTGTTTAAGCAAGTCAGCCATATCAGCTATGTTTTAAAAAAAAAAGGATTCACTCCATGGTGATGAAAAGAAAGCTCTGCTGTTGGGACTGCTTTATGTCGACCCTAACAGTTTGTGGGCACCGTTTGTCTCCGTTATAGTGCAATTAATGTATTGTTTAGTGTTGTGTTGTGTAGTGGCTTTGCTGGCATTCATCTAAAACATTTTGGGGGAGTTTTCCCCACCAAGATGTACATGCTGCAATCACCACTGGGTGAATTATAACACATCAACCCTGTTACCTATAGTTAGACAGTCTAGAAATGTTGAAACAATTTACATTTGTTTGGTAAGCTTGCATTCCATTCCCCCTGTCACATGGGGATCTATGGTTGATTCTAAATGAAATAGTCAACTATGTTACAGTCAACCCTGTCACTTGATTTGGCACTTAATAGGCCCTTTGCTATAGTATGTATGTTTTACTTTTGAGATGGGAAAACATGTTTTTTATTAAGTTGAACATGTGCTCTTTATGACAGAATGTTAGAATTAGGTGGAATAAAAGTTACACTCCCCAAAAGGTCCTCAACTGGTGGAATGACCCAAGTACTGAACTGGAGGTGGGAGAGCTAACGATGCGTCTACTGTTGCTCTCTTATTTAGTAGAATTGAAACATCCAGTAGTCACGGTAGATGTTAGACTTTCAATGAGACACCTAACATTCCATCAGTTTGCTACGATGTGTGACATGTTATATTAGAGAGGAGTCCTCTATACACATCTATTTTAGACCAGAGGAGAAATATCAGATTGAAATAGCTTCTCTAAGAATCTGAGGAGAAAACAATCCACACCGTAACAACAATATTGCTTTTTTAATAAATGCTTTTATTAAAACGTAAAACTTTAATAACAAAAATGACATCGTCAAACATCACTGGCCTGACTTGAGTAGCTCTGCCCGGGGATGGAGCCAGCAACTTAGCTGCTACCGGTCCGGTCCAGGCTACCTGCAAACCTCCTCCCAGACCTCCTTTTCAGCACCTCCCCTTAACAGGTGAGGTGGTGGAAATGATCAGAGTTGCGTTCAACTTGAATAAAGATGAGAAACTCTGGTTTGTGGAGCCATTGGTCTCAGGGGAGGACTTCTGTTTAAACCATGTCCATTTGGGGATATTTTCTAGGACTGTAGAGGTGGTGAGTAGAGATGAATTTAATTAGGATAAAGATGAGAACCTCTGCTCTGGGGATTAGGGTCACTGACCTTCGATGGTTCGTTACCTGATAAAGAGGATACTTGCTGGCTTGAGGAGACGATAATGTTTTGTGGAGGAAATGTGGCTTGATGACTTAAAGAGGAGGAGGAATTATTGGGCGACACTTTTAATGACCAACGTAACCTCAGTGGAACTGTGGCTTCGTCGAGTTCCAGCTCTAGGCAGACAGCACGTCAGGAATGCTGTCAGACATCAGAGACAGGTAAGTATCTATATATTTACATGTTCCAGCTCTAGGCAGACAGCACGTCAGGAATGCTGTCAGACATCAGAGACAGGTAAGTATCTATATATTTACATGTTCCAGCTCTAGGCAGACAGCAGGTCAGGAATGCTGTAAGACATCAGAGACAGGTAAGTATCTATATATTTACATGTTCCAGCTCTAGGCAGACAGCAGGTCAGGAATACTGTCAGACATCAGAGACAGGTAAGTATCTATATATTTACATGTTCCAGCTCTAGGCAGACAGCAGGTCAGGAATGCTGTCAGACATCAGAGACAGGTAAGTATCTATATATTTACATGTGTGTTGCATCTACACTAAACCCTCACATTTGGATAATAGAAGTGACAACATATATATTAACAGTGTAAAACATGAATAGATGTTTAAACATTCTTTACCCCATCTTAATTCTCTTCCAGATGCCTGGCCTTTTCTTTTTCTTTGAGATTAGCTCTGATGTCTCAGCCTCTTCTGGAGCTTCTAGCTGCTGGCTGTCTGGCCCCCCCTGTTGGTTCTCTGGCCCCTCCTGCTGGTTCTCTGAACTCCCCTCCTGGTTCTCTGCCTGTGGCCTCCTTGGCCCCTCCTGCTGGTTCTCTGAACTCCCCTCCTGGTTCTCTGCCTGTGGCCTCCTTGGCCCCCCCTGCTGGCCATCTCCAGATCAAACAAAACGTTTCTTAGGGCCCCAAAAGGCTATGATGCACTACTTTAGACCAGGACCATTGAGATGCAGTTGGGTTTTCCATTCTAAATTCCCTGTGTACATTACATTTAAGTTGATAATAGATCAGCATGACCATTTTGGACAGTAGTTTTATATTGAAACAATGATGCAACATGATGACTGGTGTGGAACTTATGTGTGTAGAGGAGACTAAAGAGGATGATGTTATAAGCAGAGGGAAAACAGGTCTTACCTATGTGGACGATCTTATAGCCCTCCTCAGCTTCTCTCTGATATGCTCTCTCTATCTTCTTGATGTTCCTCTTCTCCCACTTCTTATTCACCCAGCCCATAGCTCCCCTTCTGCTATTTTTATAGGGTGGGACAAGGTCCTCCTTGTCATCTTCCTTTTCCTCCTCCTCTTCCGCCATCTCCTCTCTTTTTGTTGCCTCTGTTATCTTCTCTCTCTCTCTGATTAAAGATAAATGGCCTTCAATGGCTCTCTTTCTCTGATCCTCTCTCTCTGCCTCTCTCTGTCTCTCCTCCTCTCTTAGTCTGAACATTTCTTTCTGTCTAGCAATTTCAATCTCTTGTTTTTTATCCTGCTCCTCTTGTCGTCTTGCCCTCTCCTGTTTTCTTTCCATCTCCAGCCGTCTTTCCTCCTTCTCCCTCCTGATTTGTTGTCCTCTTTCTATGTGTTCTCGTTCCCCCTTCAACACTTCTAACCTCCTCTCTTTACGTCTATTGAAGACGTCCCGTGCTTTTGCTTTAACATTAACTACTACATGTTTCTTCATGCTTCCTTCCTTTCCTCTCTCTTCTCTTTCCCTGTACTCTTCCTCTGCTACCTTAATCACTTCATGCTTACTTCCTTTCCTCTCTCTTCTCTTTCCCTGTACTCTTCCTCTGCTTCCTTAATCACTTCATACTTACTTCCTTTCCTCTCTCTTCTCTTTCCCTGTACTCTTCCTCTGCTTCCTTAATCACTTCCTGCATTTCTTCCATCTCTCTCTCCAGATCATTCTGTCCCTCAATTTCCCCCAAAATATTTTTCTGCCCCCCCTTTCTTCTTCCTGCTTCCTCCCTCTTTCTCATAATCATCTTTTCTTTCTCCATCTCTTTCTGTTGCTGATCTTTTCATTCCATCTCTCTCTGATTCTCATTGTCTTTCTCCCTTTCTTTCTCTTTCTCCATTTGTTTTTGTCTCTCCTCTTGTTGTTGTCCTCTGTGTATCTCTTCTATCTCTCTCTGTCTCTTGTTCTCCCTCTCTCTTCCCTCCTTCTCCATGTCAATTTGCTTCTGTTTCCATATATCTTCTTCTTCTTGATCTCTCTCAAACGTTCTCTTTCTCTCCTCTTGTTGTTGTCGTGTCTCTTTCTCTCCCATCTCTCTCTGTGTCTCTTTCTCTCCCATCTCTCTCTGTGTCTCTTTCTCTCCCATCTCTCTCTGTGTCTCTTTCTCTCCCATCTCTCTCTGTGTCTCTTTCTCTCCCATCTCTCTCTGTGTCTCTTTCTCTCCCATCTCTCTCTGTGTCTCTTTCTCTCCCATCTCTCTCTGTGTCTCTTTCTCTCCCATCTCTCTCTGTGTCTCTTTCTCTCCCATCTCTCTCTGTGTCTCTTTCTCTCCCATCTCTCTCTGTGTCTCTTTCTCTCCCATCTCTCTCTGTGTCTCTTTCTCTCCCATCTCTCTCTGTGTCTCTTTCTCTCCCATCTCTCTCTGTGTCTCTTTCTCTCCCATCTCTCTCTGTGTCTCTTTCTCTCCCATCTCTCTCTGTGTCTCTTTCTCTCTGTGTCTCTTTCTCTTCGATCTCTCTCTGTGTCTCTTTCTCTGTGTCTCTTTCTCTCTGTGTCTCTTTCTCTTCGATCTCTCTCTGTGTCTCTTTCTCTCCCATCTCTCTCTGTGTCTCTTTCTCTTCGATCTCTCTCTGTGTCTCTTTCTCTTCGATCTCTCTCTGTGTCTCTTTCTCTTCGATCTCTCTCTGTGTCTCTTTCTCTCCCATCTCTCTCTGTGTCTCTTTCTCTCCCATCTCTCTCTGTGTCTCTTTCTCTTCGATCTCTCTCTGTGTCTCTTTCTCTCCCATCTCTCTCTGTGTCTCTTTCTCTCCCATCTCTCTCTGTGTCTCTTTCTCTCCCATCTCTCTCTGTGTCTCTTTCTCTTCGATCTCTCTCTGTGTCTCTTTCTCTCCCATCTCTATCTCTGTGTCTCTTTCTCTCCCATCTCTCTCTCTGTGTCTCTTTCTCTCCCATCTCTATCTCTGTGTCTCTTTCTCTCCCATCTCTATCTCTGTGTCTCTTTCTCTCCCATCTCTATCTCTGTGTCTCTTTCTCTCCCATCTCTATCTCTGTGTCTCTTTCTCTCCCATCTCTATCTCTGTGTCTCTTTCTCTCCCATCTCTATCTCTGTGTCTCTTTCTCTCCCATCTCTATCTCTGTGTCTCTTTCTCTCCCATCTCTATCTCTGTGTCTCTTCTTCTCTTTCTGCCTCTTCCATCTCTATTTGCATTTGTTTACATCTTTCTTCTTCATTCTCCCTTTCAATCTCTCTCTGTCTCTCTTGTTCTCTTTCCATATTTTTCTGTCTCTTCTCCATTCTCTTCCTTTTGATCTGTCTCTGTCTCTCTTTCCCCCTCTCTCTTTCTTCCTCTTCCATCTCTATGTGCTTTTGTTTGTGTCTCTCTTCTTCTCTCTCCATCTCCTTCTTCTTCTCATCTTCTTGTTGTCTCTGTTTTGGTATTTTCAAATGTTCTCTCTGGTTCAGTCTCGTATTTCAATCTAATCTCTTCTTTCATTCTCGCAACCTCTCTGTCTAACACTAGTACATTTTGGTTAACCTGTTTCACTCTCTCATTCTGTCTTCTATATGCTTCTTTTGCTTTTTCAAATTTGATTTTGTATTGAATCTCTTTTGTTGTCATCTTCTTTCAGTCTCTCAACCTCTCTAACTCTTTCACCTTTTCGTTAACCAGTTTGACTTTCTCATTCTCTGCAATACGCATGTCTCTTTCTCTTTCAAATATGATTTCCTTTTCAGTCTCTTTCAATCTCTCAATCTCTCCTTCTAACACTTTTATTGTTTCTTCTGCCTGTTTCACTTTCTTCTTCATTTCTTGTCTTTCCAATTCTGCTTTTCTCTCCCTTTCCATCTCTCTTTCCCTCTCTCTTTCTGTCTCAATAGGTTTGTTGTTCCAGGCCAGTCTTGGTCGCTGATCCTCCATGACTTTCTGCCTGATCCTCAATCTCTTGCTTAATTTGAAAAGGTTAAATTAGTGATAATCTTTGACCAAGACATACTTTCAAAGCATTTGCAGAGAATGATACATAGAAATACAACTTAGACCTAGGTAATTGAATCAAACACTGGACAACATCAATAGCAGAGTCATTTTGATCAATTCATCTGGACAATTCATTGTCAATTAATGTATTGACATGGTTTGAAAAAATTATGATACATTTTATGGAATCAATTATGTCCAAAATGTGTACAAATACAAACACACAACTAGCTTGCCCATTCAGTTAGGGGTTTGAGAAAGTCCCATTGCAATTTGTGTGATGTTACAACAATGTTGCCTCTGATGTTTATGCTTGTAGAAATTACTCCTACAAATGATGCTTCACTAATGCAATTATTTACAACCTGCACAGATACAGTTATCAACAACAACAACAGTAATGACGTTAATAAGGAAGTGGATATTCAACCGGCAGAAGAAAGGCGTAGGGGTTGAGATAAATGAAGGTTAGGTTTAGGACCTAGGGTTGGGTTATGGTAAAGGTTAGGTATTGTTTCAGTGAGGTTAAGGTAAGGGTTAACGTTTAGGAAAGGCATAAAAGTTAACATTGGGTTAGCATACTGCCGCCATTCATTTTCAGCCGGGTGAATATACACTGCCTTTTAATAATAACAATGACATGTCTTACGTGGGCCAGTTGAAGGTCCACCATCAGCAGCTCCAGCAGTTGTTTTAGTCTGTTGATCTCCTGCATGTTTCCCTGGTTCTCCTCCCATTCTGTGGCTCTCTCTGCCTCCCTCTTTCTCTCTGCTTCCCTCTGTCTCTCTGCTTTCCTCTGGCTCTCTGCCTCCCTGTGGCTCTCTGCCTCCCTCTGGCTCTCTGCCTCCCTCAGTCTCAGGATCTCAGCCTTCCACTCTTTCATTATACCCCTTTCTACTCTTCTTCTCCTCCTTTCATCTTTCAAAAGGGCTCTGAGATGGTCTGTCTCAGACTGTAGTTGTTCAATCATCTCGTCCTTCTCCGTTCCACCATTCCTCTTCTTCTTTTCCTCCTCCCAGAGGCACACTTGAAGTCTGTCCATCTCCTTCTTCTGATTTTGGATCGTTCGATCCTTCCCCCTCAACTCAAGCATGTGGGCTTCCTTCTCTGTACAGGTCTTCTTCTCTTCTCTCAGGAACTGAGCCTCCATCTCTGCCTGCTTGTAGCTGGGAGCGAAGGAATGTCAACACATTATTTAGGAAGTGAACTCAGACAATTTATTACAATATTACAATAATAATTCAACATCTGCTCAATTAAACTGCCTTTAATAACACAACAAACACAACTGAGACTTACAGTACGTGAATGTGATGAGTTGACTGTCCATGATGGCCAGACGTGGGTAATGTGTAGCTCTGGTTCAGGGCGTTACATACAGCTTGCAGACACTGAGCCTTCCTTCAGCAAGCCGCACATAATGCCCTGGACCAGAGCTAGGTTATGTGATGAATGACTTACAGACTGTTCCACATGATAGGAGGGGGTAAGAAGACAGTCCCAGTAGGAGACGGAGATCGTCCAGAAGAAGAAGAGGTGTCCATCTCCTCAGAGACTGCAGGAAAGGTTTACAAGTTTTATTTCTGGAAAATATAGAGATGCCTTCGTTCAGCAACAATGTGTGTTTCTATGTTTGTCACTAGATGGCGCCATTGTACACAACATTTACTCACCAGGTCAGTGAATTCAGAAACAGCCTTCAGACTACAGTACTCAAGCTCTAGCCTACATCACGGGACTAATATAATAATGCCTCATCACAACTTCATAATCACACCTGGATTGTGTTCACAAAGTGTTTCAGGGTAGGAGTGCTGATCTAGGATCAGGTCCCCTCCTGTCCATCAAAACGTATTCAGTTTGATTTAAAAGACAAAACGGATTATTGATCAGCACTCCTTCTATGAGACTTTGTGAATATGAGCCTATGTGAAAGAACCTTTCTGGCAAATGCTGGCTAGACAGTACACAGACAGACAGATAGTCTGACAGAAAGACAGATAAGTCAGCAAGACAAACAGACAGAAGAGTAAATACAGATGGAGTGATTGATAGCAACAGAAAAAAACGAATCCATAATTAATAATTGTGTTTTATAAGGCTAGCTAGATAATGTCATAAATAAATATTTCAAATACATTAACGTTTACCTTCACATGTGTTATCTTACCATGACTGAATTATAGGTTAAGTAGGCTAGCGGATGGTTAACGACCCTCCTCTGCCTGCAGGAGGAACCGCCCCCTGCACTGCAGAGGAGGAGCCGTGACAATGTTTAGATACTACATGATATGTTTGGATACTACATGACGGGATTAGATACTACATGACGGGTTTAGATACTACATGACGGGTTTAGATACTACATGACGGGTTTAGATACTACATGACGGGTTTAGATACTACATGACGGGTTTAGATACTACATGACGGGTTTAGATACTACATGACGGGTTTAGATACTAGATGACGGGTTTAGATACTAGATTATATGTTTAGATACTAGATGATATGTTTAGATGCTACATGACGGGTTTAGATGCTACATGACGGGTTTAGATACTACATGACGGGTTTAGATACTACATGACGGGTTTAGATACTACATGACGGGTTTAGATACTACATGACGGGTTTAGATACTACATGACGGGTTTAGATACTACATGACGGGTTTAGATACTACATGACGGGTTTAGATACTACATGACGGGTTTAGATACTACATGACGGGTTTAGATACTACATGACGGGTTTAGATGCTACATGACGGGTTTAGATACTACATGACGGGTTTAGATACTACATGACGGGTTTAGATACTACATGACGGGTTTAGATACTACATGACGGGTTTAGATACTACATGACGGGTTTAGATACTAGATGACGGGTTTAGATACTACATGACGGGTTTAGATACTACATGACGGGTTTAGATACTACATGACGGGTTTAGATACTACATGACGGGTTTAGATACTACATGACGGGTTTAGATACTAGATTATATGTTTAGATACTACATGATATGTTTAGATACTAGATGACGGGTTTAGATACTAGATGACGGGTTTAGATACTAGATGACGGGTTTAGATACTACATGACGGGTTTAGATACTACATGACGGGTTTAGATACTACATGACGGGTTTAGATACTACATGACGGGTTTAGATACTAGATGACGGGTTTAGATACTAGATGACGGGTTTAGATACTAGATGACGGGTTTAGATACTAGATGACGGGTTTAGATACTAGATGACGGGTTTAGATACTAGATGACGGGTTTAGATACTAGATGACGGGTTTAGAAACTACATGACGGGTTTAGAAACTACATGACGGGTTTAGATACTACATGACGGGTTTAGATACTACATGACGGGTTTAGATACTAGATGACGGGTTTAGATACTAGATTATATGTTTAGATACTAAATGATATGTTTAGATACTACATGACGGGTTTAGATACTACATGACGGGTTTAGATACTACATGACGGGTTTAGATACTACATGACGGGGTTAGATACTACATGACGGGGTTAGATACTACATGACGGGTTTAGATACTACATGACGGGGTTAGATACTACATGACGGGGTTAGATACTACATGACGGGTTTAGATACTACATGACGGGGTTAGATACTACATGACGGGGTTAGATACTACATGACGGGTTTAGATACTACATGACGGGTTTAGATACTACATGACGGGTTTAGATACTACATGACGGGTTTAGATACTACATGACGGGTTTAGATACTACATGACGGGTTTAGATACTAGATGACGGGTTTAGATACTAGATGACGGGTTTAGATACTACATGACGGGTTTAGATACTACATGACGGGTTTAGATACTACATGACGGGTTTAGATACTACATGACGGGTTTAGATACTACATGACGGGTTTAGATACTACATGACGGGTTTAGATACTACATGACGGGTTTAGATACTACATGACGGGTTTAGATACTAGATTATATGTTTAGATACTACATGACGGGTTTAGATACTACATGACGGGTTTAGATACAGATTATATGTTTAGATACTACATGATATGTTTAGATACTACATGACGGGTTTAGATACTACATGACAGGTTTAGATACTAGATGACAGGTTTAGATACTAGATGACAGGTTTAGATACTAGATGACGGGTTTAGATACTAGATGACAGGTTTAGATACTAGATGACAGGTTTAGATACTAGATGACGGGTTTAGATACTACATGACGGGTTTAGATACTACATGACGGGTTTAGATACTACATGACGGGTTTAGATACTACATGACGGGTTTAGATACTAGATTATATGTTGTCACAAGCCGGCTCATAGCCTGTGACAAAAATGAGGGGACACGAACAACAGGTATAGGCCAATTCAAAAGTGTTCTTTATTATTAAACAAACTATTAACTTAAACTAAGAAATAGGAATGAGGTGTGGATGTATCATAATGTAAGGTGTATGTAAAGTGCATGGGTGCATGAATATGTGTGTGTGAACATGACTGAGTGAAAACTATGCAACACTAAAAAGGAACAAACAAATCATGAGCATACCTGGAGGAGCAGAGAGAGAGAGAGAGCAAGAGCAAGAGAGGGAGAGGTGATTAGTAAGCAGTTTTATACCCTGAGCCCAGGTGGCTCCAATCACTTAACGACCCTCCTCTGCCTGCAGGAGGAACCGCCCCCTGCACTGCAGAGGAGCCGTGACAATGTTTAGATACTACATGACGGGTTTAGATAATACATGACGGGTTTAGATAATACATGACGGGTTTAGATACTACATGACAGGTTTAGATACTAGATTATATGTTTATATACTAGATGACGGGTTTAGATACTACATGACGGGTTTAGATACTACATGACGGGTTTAGATACTACATGACGGGTTTAGATACTACATGACGGGTTTAGATACTACATGACGGGTTTAGATACTAGATTATATGTTTAGATACTACATGACGGGTTTAGATACTACATGACGGGTTTAGATACTACATGACGGGTTTAGATACTAGATGACGGGTTTAGATACAGATTATATGTTTAGATACTACATGATATGTTTAGATACTACATGACGGGTTTAGATACTACATGACGGGTTTAGATACTACATGACGGGTTTAGATACTAGATGACAGGTTTAGATACTAGATGACAGGTTTAGATACTAGATGACAGGTTTAGATACTAGATGACGGGTTTAGATACTACATGACGGGTTTAGATACTACATGACGGGTTTAGATACTAGATTATATGTTTAGATACTACATGATATGTTTAGATACTACATGACGGGTTTAGATACTACATGACGGGTTTAGATACTACATGACGGGTTTAGATACTACATGATATGTTTAGATACTACATGACGGGTTTAGATACTACATGATATGTTTAGATACTACATGACGGGTTTAGATACTACATGACGGGTTTAGATACTACATGACGGGTTTAGATACTACATGACGGGTTTAGATACTGCATGACGGGTTTAGATACTACATGACAGGTTTAGATACTACATGACAGGTTTAGATACTAGATGACGGGTTTAGATACTAGATTATATGTTTAGATACTACATGATATGTTTAGATACTAGATGACGGGTTTAGATACTAGATGACGGGTTTAGATACTACATGACGGGTTTAGATACTACATGACGGGTTTAGATACTACATGACGGGTTTAGATACTACATGACGGGTTTAGATACTACATGACGGGTTTAGATACTACATGACGGGTTTAGATACTAGATGACGGGTTTAGATAGTAGATGACGGGTTTAGATAGTAGATGACGGGTTTAGATACTAGATGACGGGTTTAGATACTAGATGACGGGTTTAGAAACTAGATGACGGGTTTAGAAACTACATGACGGGTTTAGATACTACATGACGGGTTTAGATACTACATGACGGGTTTAGATACTAGATGACGGGTTTAGATACTAGATTATATGTTTAGATCCTACATGATATGTTTAGATACTACATGACGGGTTTAGATACTACATGACGGGTTTAGATACTACATGACGGGTTTAGATACTAGATTACGGGTTTAGATACTAGATGACGGGTTTAGATACTAGATGACGGGTTTAGATACTAGATGACGGGTTTAGATACTAGATGACGGGTTTAGATACTACATGACGGGTTTAGATACTACATGACGGTTTAGATACTACATGACGGTTTAGATACTACATGACGGTTTAGATACTACATGACGGGTTTAGATACTACATGACGGGTTTAGATACTAGATGACGGGTTTAGATACTAGATGACGGGTTTAGATACTAGATGACGGGTTTAGATACTACATGACGGGTTTAGATACTACATGACGGGTTTAGATACTACATGACGGGTTTAGAAACTACATGACGGTTTAGATACTACATGACGGTTTAGATACTAGATGACGGGTTTAGATACTAGATGACGGGTTTAGATACTAGATGACGGGTTTAGATACTAGATGACGGGTTTAGATACTACATGACGGGTTTAGATACTAGATGACGGGTTTAGATACTAGATTATATGTTTAGATACTACATGATATGTTTAGATACTACATGACGGGTTTAGATACTACATGACGGGTTTAGATACTACATGACGGGTTTAGATACTACATGACGGGTTTAGATACTAGATGACGGGTTTAGATACTAGATGACGTTTTTAGAAACTACATGACGGGTTTAGATGCTACATGACGGGTTTAGATACTACATGACGGGTTTAGATACAAGATGACGGGTTTAGAGACTAGATTATATGTTTAGATACTACA
This sequence comes from Salvelinus fontinalis, assembly GCF_029448725.1. Taxonomy (NCBI): domain Eukaryota; kingdom Metazoa; phylum Chordata; class Actinopteri; order Salmoniformes; family Salmonidae; genus Salvelinus; species Salvelinus fontinalis. Next base: position 13,498,046 of record NC_074678.1, read on the forward strand.
TGATATGTTTAGATACTACATGACAGGTTTAGATACTAGATGACGGGTTTAGATACTAGATGACGGGTTTAGATACTACATGACGGGTTTAGATACTACATGACAGGTTTAGATACTAGATGACGGGTTTAGATACTAGATGACAGGTTTAGATACTAGATGACGGGTTTAGATACTACATGACGGGTTTAGATACTACATGACGGGTTTAGATACTACATGACGGGTTTAGATACTACATGACGGGTTTAGATACAAGATGACGGGTTTAGAGACTAGATTATATGTTTAGATACTACATGATATGTTTAGATACTACATGACAGGTTTAGATACTAGATGACGGGTTTAGATACTAGATGACGGGTTTAGATACTACATGACGGGTTTAGATACTACATGACGGGTTTAGATACTACATGACGGGTTTAGATACTACATGACGGGTTTAGATACTACATGACGGGTTTAGATACTACATGACGGGTTTAGATACTACATGACAGGTTTAGATACTACATGACGGGTTTAGATACTACATGACGGGTTTAGATACTAGATGACGGGTTTAGATACTAGATGACGGGTTTAGATACTAGATGACGGGTTTAGATACTAGATTATATGTTTAGATACTACATGATATGTTTAGATACTAGATGACGGGTTTAGATACTAGATGACGGGTTTAGATACTACATAGCAGGTTTAGATACTAGATGACGGGTTTAGATACTAGATGACAGGTTTAGATACTAGATGACGGGTTTAGATACTACATGACGGGTTTAGATACTAGATGACGGGTTTAGATACTAGATGACGGGTTTAGATACTAGATGACGGGTTTAGATACTACATGACGGGTTTAGATACTACATGACGGGTTTAGATACTACATGACGGGTTTAGATACTACATGACGGGTTTAGATACTAGATGACGGGTTTAGATACTAGATGACGGGTTTAGATACTAGATGACGGGTTTAGATACTAGATGACGGGTTTAGAAACTAGATGACGGGTTTAGAAACTACATGACGGGTTTAGATACTACATGACGGGTTTAGATACTAGATGACGGGTTTAGATACTAGATGACGGGTTTAGATACTAGATTATATGTTTAGATACTACATGATATGTTTAGATACTACATGACAGGTTTAGATACTAGATGACGGGTTTAGATACTACATGACGGGTTTAGATACTACATGACGGGTTTAGATACTACATGACGGGTTTAGATACTACATGACGGGTTTAGATACTACATGACGGGTTTAGATACTACATGACGGGTTTAGATACTACATGACGGGTTTAGATACTACATGACGGGTTTAGATACTACATGACGGGTTTAGATACTACATGACGGGTTTAGATACTACATGACGGGTTTAGATACTACATGACGGGTTTAGATACTACATGACGGGTTTAGATAATACATGACGGGTTTAGATAATACATGACGGGTTTAGATACTACATGACGGGTTTAGATACTAGATTATATGTTTATATACTAGATGACGGGTTTAGATACTACATGACGGGTTTAGATACTACATGACGGGTTTAGATACTACATGACGGGTTTAGATACTACATGACGGGTTTAGATACTAGATGACAGGTTTAGATACTAGATGACAGGTTTAGATACTAGATGACAGGTTTAGATACTAGATGACGGGTTTAGATACTACATGACGGGTTTAGATACTACATGACGGGTTTAGATACTAGATTATATGTTTAGATACTACATGATATGTTTAGATACTACATGACGGGTTTAGATACTACATGACGGGTTTAGATACTACATGACGGGTTTAGATACTAGATGACGGGTTTAGATACAGATTATATGTTTAGATACTACATGATATGTTTAGATACTACATGACGGGTTTAGATACTACATGACGGGTTTAGATACTACATGACGGGTTTAGATACTAGATGACAGGTTTAGATACTAGATGACAGGTTTAGATACTAGATGACAGGTTTAGATACTAGATGACGGGTTTAGATACTACATGACGGGTTTAGATACTACATGACGGGTTTAGATACTAGATTATATGTTTAGATACTACATGATATGTTTAGATACTACATGACGGGTTTAGATACTACATGACGGGTTTAGATACTACATGACGGGTTTAGATACTACATGACGGGTTTAGATACTACATGATATGTTTAGATACTACATGACGGGTTTAGATACTACATGACGGGTTTAGATACTACATGACGGGTTTAGATACTACATGACGGGTTTAGATACTACATGACGGGTTTAGATACTACATGACGGGTTTAGATACTACATGACGGGTTTTGATACTACATGACGGGTTTAGATACTACATGACGGGTTTAGATACTAGATGACGGGTTTAGAAACTACATGACGGGTTTAGATACTACATGACGGGTTTAGATACTACATGACGGGTTTAGATACTACATGACGGGTTTAGATACTACATGATATGTTTAGATACTACATGACGGGTTTAGATACTACATGACGGGTTTAGATACTACATGACGGGTTAAGATACTACATGACGGGTTTAGATACTACATGACGGGTTTAGATACTACATGACGGGTTTAGATACTACATGACGGGTTTAGATACTAGATGACAGGTTTAGATACTAGATGACGGGTTTAGAAACTAGATGACGGGTTTAGAAACTCATGACGGGTTTAGATACTACATGACGGGTTTAGATACTACATGACGGGTTTAGATACTAGATGACGGGTTTAGATACTAGATTATATGTTTAGATCCTACATGATATGTTTAGATCCTACATGATATGTTTAGATACTACATGACGGGTTTAGATACTACATGACAGGTTTAGATACTAGATGACGGGTTTAGATACTAGATGACAGGTTTAGATACTAGATGACGGGTTTAGATACTACATGACGGGTTTAGATACTACATGACGGGTTTAGATACTACATGACGGTTTAGATACTACATGATATGTTTAGATACTACATGACGGGTTTAGATACTAGATGACGGGTTTAGATACTAGATGACAGGTTTAGATACTAGATGACGGGTTTAGATACTACATGACGGGTTTAGATACTACATGACGGGTTTAGATACTAGATGACGGGTTTAGATACTAGATTATATGTTTAGATACTACATGATATGTTTAGATACTACATGACGGGTTTAGATACTACATGACGGGTTTAGATACTACATGACGGGTTTAGATACTAGATGACGGGTTTAGATACTAGATGACAGGTTTAGATACTAGATGACGTTTTTAGAAACTACATGACGGGTTTAGATGCTACATGACGGGTTTAGATACTACATGACGGGTTTAGATACAAGATGACGGGTTTAGAGACTAGATTATATGTTTAGATACTACATGATATGTTTAGATACTACATGACAGGTTTAGATACTAGATGACGGGTTTAGATACTACATGACGGGTTTAGATACTACATGACGGGTTTAGATACTAGATGACAGGTTTAGATACTAGATGACGTTTTTAGAAACTACATGACGGGTTTAGATGCTACATGACGGGTTTAGATACTACATGACGGGTTTAGATACTAGATGACGGGTTTAGATACTACATGACGGGTTTAGATACTACATGACGGGTTTAGATACTACATGACGGGTTTAGATACTACATGACGGGTTTAGATACTACATGACGGGTTTAGATACTACATGATATGATTAGATACTACATGATATGTTTAGATACTACATGACGGGTTTAGATACTACATGACGGGTTTAGATACTACATGACGGGTTTAGATACTACATGACGGGTTTAGATACTACATGACGGGTTTAGATACTACATGATGGGTTTAGATACTAGATTATATGTTTAGATACTACATGATATGTTTAGATACTACATGACGGGTTTAGATACTACATGACGGGTTTAGATACTACATGACGGGTTTAGATACTACATGACGGGTTTAGATACTACATGACGGGTTTAGATACTACATGACGGGTTTAGATACTAGATGACGGGTTTAGATACTAGATGACGGGTTTAGATACTACATGACGGGTTTAGATACTACATGACGGGTTTAGATACTAGATGACGGGTTTAGATACTAGATTATATGTTTAGATACTAGATTATATGTTTAGATACTACATGATATGTTTAGATACTACATGACGGGTTTAGATACTAGATGACGGGTTTAGATACTACATGACGGGTTTAGATACTACATGACAGGTTTAGATACTAGATGACGGGTTTAGATACCAGATGACGGGTTTAGATACTAGATGACGGGTTTAGATACTAGATGACGGGTTTAGATACTAGATGACGGGTTTAGATACTACATGACGGGTTTAGATACTAGATGACAGGTTTAGATACTAGATGACGGGTTTAGATACTACATGACGGGTTTAGATACTACATGACGGGTTTAGATACTAGATGACGGGTTTAGATACTAGATGACGGGTTTAGATACTAGATGACGGGTTTAGATACTAGATGACGGGTTTAGATACTAGATGACGTTTTTAGAAACTACATGACGGGTTTAGATACTACATGACGGGTTTAGATACTACATGACGGGTTTAGATACAAGATGACGGGTTTAGATACTAGATTATATGTTTAGATACTACATGATATGTTTAGATACTACATGACGGGTTTAGATACTAGATGACGGGTTTAGATACTACATGACGGGTTTAGATACTACATGACGGGTTTAGATACTACATGACGGGTTTAGATACTACATGACGGGTTTAGATACTACATGACGGGTTTAGATACTACATGACGGGTTTAGATACTACATGACGGGTTTAGATACTACATGACGGGTTTAGATACTACATGACGGGTTTAGATACTACATGACGGGTTTAGATACTACATGACGGGTTTAGATACTAGATGACGGGTTTAGATACTACATGACGGGTTTAGATACTACATGACGGGTTTAGATACTACATGACGGGTTTAGATACTACATGACGGGTTTAGATACTACATGACGGGTTTAGATACTACATGACGGGTTTAGATACTACATGACGGGTTTAGATACTACATGACGGGTTTAGATACTAGATTATATGTTTAGATACTACATGACGGGTTTAGATACTACATGACGGGTTTAGATACTAGATGACGGGTTTAGATACTAGATTATATGTTTAGATACTACATGATATGTTTAGATACTACATGACGGGTTTAGATACTACATGACGGGTTTAGATACTAGATGACAGGTTTAGATACTACATGACGGGTTTAGATACTAGATGACGGGTTTAGATACTAGATGACGGGTTTAGATACTAGATGACGGGTTTAGATACTAGATGACGGGTTTAGATACTAGATGACGGGTTTAGATACTACATGACGGGTTTAGATACTAGATGACGGGTTTAGATACTAGATGACGGGTTTAGATACTAGATGACGGGTTTAGATACTACATGACGGGTTTAGATACTACATGACGGGTTTAGATACTAGATGACGGGTTTAGATACTAGATGACGGGTTTAGAAACTACATGACGGGTTTAGATACTACATGACGGGTTTAGATACTACATGACGGGTTTAGATACAAGATGACGGGTTTAGATACAAGATTACATGTTTAGATACTACATGATATGTTTAGATACTACATGACAGGTTTAGATACTAGATGACGGGTTTAGATACTAGATGACGGGTTTAGATACTACATGACGGGTTTAGATACTACATGACGGGTTTAGATACTACATGACGGGTTTAGATACTACATGACGGGTTTAGATACTACATGACGGGTTTAGATACTACATGACGGGTTTAGATACTAGATGACGGGTTTAGATACTAGATGACGGGTTTAGATACTAGATGACGGGTTTAGATACTAGATGACGGGTTTAGATACTACATGACGGGTTTAGATACTACATGACGGGTTTAGATACTACATGACGGGTTTAGATACTACATGACGGGTTTAGATACTACATGACGGGTTTAGATACTACATGACGGGTTTAGATACTAGATTATATGTTTAGATACTACATGACGGGTTTAGATACTAGATGACGGGTTTAGATACTAGATGACGGGTTTCGATACTAGATTATATGTTTAGATACTACATGATATGTTTAGATACTACATGACGGGTTTAGATACTAGATGACAGGTTTAGATACTAGATGACAGGTTTAGATACTAGATGACGGGTTTAGATACTAGATGACGGGTTTAGATACTAGATGACGGGTTTAGATACTAGATGACGGGTTTAGATACTACATGACGGGTTTAGATACTAGATTATATGTTTAGATACTACATGATATGTTTAGATACTACATGATATGTTTAGATACTACATGACGGGTTTAGATACTAGATGACGGGTTTAGATACTAGATGACGGGTTTAGATACTAGATGACAGGTTTAGATACTACATGATAGGTTTAGATACTACATGACGGGTTTAGATACTACATGACGGGTTTAGATACTAGATGACGGGTTTAGATACTAGATGACGGGTTTAGATACTAGATGACGGGTTTAGATACTACATGACGGGTTTAGATACTACATGACGGGTTTAGATACTACATGACAGGTTTAGATACTACATGACGGGTTTAGATACTACATGACGGGTTTAGATACTACATGACGGGTTTAGATACTAGATGACGGGTTTAGATACTAGATGACGGGTTTAGATACTAGATGACGGGTTTAGATACTAGATGACAGGTTTAGATACTATATGACGGGTTTAGATACTAGATGACGGGTTTAGATACTAGATGACGGGTTTAGATACTAGATGACGGGTTTAGATACTAGATGACGGGTTTAGATACTAGATGACGGGTTTAGATACTAGATGACGGGTTTAGATACTACATGACGGGTTTAGATACTACATGACGGGTTTAGATACTAGATGACGGGTTTAGATACTACATGACGGGTTTAGATACTACATGACGGGTTTAGATACTACATGACGGGTTTAGATACTACATGACGGGTTTAGATACTACATGACGGGTTTAGATACTACATGACGGGTTTAGATACTACATGACGGGTTTAGATACTAGATGATATGTTTAGATACTACATGACGGGTTTAGATACTAGATGACGGGTTTAGATACTAGATGACGGGTTTAGATACTAGATTATATGTTTAGATACTACATGATATGTTTAGATACTACATGACGGGTTTAGATACTACATGACGGGTTTAGATACTAGATGACGGGTTTAGATACTAGATGACGGGTTTAGATACTAGATGACGGGTTTAGATACTAGATGACGGGTTTAGATACTAGATGACGGGTTTAGATACTAGATGACGGGTTTAGATACTAGATGAGGGGTTTAGAAACTACATGACGGGTTTAGAAACTACATGACGGGTTTAGATACTACATGACGGGTTTAGATACTACATGACGGGTTTAGATACTAGATGACGGGTTTAGATACTAGATTATATGTTTAGATACTACATGATATGTTTAGATACTACATGACGGGTTTAGATACTACATGACGGGTTTAGATACTACATGACGGGTTTAGATACTACATGACGGGTTTAGATACTACATGACGGGTTTAGATACTACATGACGGGTTTAGATACTACATGACGGGTTTAGATACTACATGACGGGTTTAGATACTACATGACGGGTTTAGATACTACATGACGGGTTTAGATACTACATGACGGGTTTAGATACTACATGACGGGTTTAGATACTACATGACGGGTTTAGATACTAGATGACGGGTTTAGATACTAGATGACAGGTTTAGATACTAGATGACGGGTTTAGATACTACATGACGGGTTTAGATACTACATGACGGGTTTAGATACTACATGACGGGTTTAGATACTACATGACGGGTTTAGATACTACATGACGGGTTTAGATACTACATGACGGGTTTAGATACTACATGACGGGTTTAGATACTACATGACGGGTTTAGATACTAGATTATATGTTTAGATACTACATGACGGGTTTAGATACTACATGACGGGTTTAGATACTAGATTATATGTTTAGATACTACATGATATGTTTAGATACTACATGACGGGTTTAGATACTACATGACAGGTTTAGATACTAGATGACGGGTTTAGATACTAGATGACAGGTTTAGATACTAGATGACGGGTTTAGATACTAGATGACAGGTTTAGATACTAGATGACAGGTTTAGATACTACATGACGGGTTTAGATACTACATGACGGGTTTAGATACTACATGACGGGTTTAGATACTACATGACGGGTTTAGATACTACATGACGGGTTTAGATACTAGATTATATGTTGTCACAAGCCGGCTCATAGCCTGTGACAAAAATGAGGGGACACGAACAACAGGTATAGGCCAATTCAAAAGTGTTCTTTATTATTAAACAAACTATTAACTTAAACTAAGAAATAGGAATGAGGTGTGGATGTATCATAATGTAAGGTGTATGTAAAGTGCATGGGTGCATGAATATGTGTGTGTGAACATGACTGAGTGAAAACTATGCAACACTAAAAAGGAACAAACAAATCATGAGCATACCTGGAGGAGCAGAGAGAGAGAGAGAGCAAGAGCAAGAGAGGGAGAGGTGATTAGTAAGCAGTTTTATACCCTGAGCCCAGGTGGCTCCAATCACTTAACGACCCTCCTCTGCCTGCAGGAGGAACCGCCCCCTGCACTGCAGAGGAGCCGTGACAATGTTTAGATACTACATGACGGGTTTAGATACTACATGACGGGTTTAGATACTACATGACGGGTTTAGATACTACATGACAGGTTTAGATACTAGATTATATGTTTAGATACTAGATGACGGGTTTAGATACTACATGACGGGTTTAGATACTACATGACGGGTTTAGATACTACATGACGGGTTTAGATACTACATGACGGGTTTAGATACTACATGACGGGTTTAGATACTAGATGACAGGTTTAGATACTACATGACGGGTTTAGATACTACATGACGGGTTTAGATACTACATGACGGGTTTAGATACTAGATGACGGGTTTAGATACTAGATTATATGTTTAGATACTACATGATATGTTTAGATACTACATGACGGGTTTAGATACTACATGACGGGTTTAGATACTACATGACGGGTTTAGATACTAGATGACAGGTTTAGATACTAGATGACAGGTTTAGATACTAGATGACAGGTTTAGATACTAGATGACGGGTTTAGATACTACATGACGGGTTTAGATACTACATGACGGGTTTAGATACTAGATTATATGTTTAGATACTACATGATATGTTTAGATACTACATGACGGGTTTAGATACTACATGACGGGTTTAGATACTACATGACGGGTTTAGATACTACATGATGGGTTTAGATACTACATGACGGGTTTAGATACTACATGACAGGTTTAGATACTACATGACGGGTTTAGATACTACATGACGGGTTTAGATACTACATGACGGGTTTAGATACTACATGACGGGTTTAGATACTACATGACGGGTTTAGATACTACATGACGGGTTTAGATACTACATGACAGGTTTAGATACTAGATGACGGGTTTAGATACTAGATGACAGGTTTAGATACTACATGACAGGTTTAGATACTAGATGACGGGTTTAGATACTAGATGACGGGTTTAGATACTACATGACGGGTTTAGATACTACATGACGGGTTTAGATACTACATGACGGGTTTAGATACTACATGACGGGTTTAGATACTACATGACGGGTTTAGATACTACATGACGGGTTTAGATACTAGATGACGGGTTTAGATACTAGATGACGGGTTTAGATACTAGATGACGGGTTTAGATACTAGATGACGGGTTTAGATACTAGATGACGGGTTTAGATACTAGATGACGGGTTTAGAAACTACATGACGGGTTTAGATACTACATGACGGGTTTAGATACTACATGACGGGTTTAGATACTAGATGACGGGTTTAGATACTAGATTATATGTTTAGATACTACATGATATGTTTAGATACTACATGACGGGTTTAGATACTACATGACGGGTTTAGATACTACATGACGGGTTTAGATACTAGATGACGGGTTTAGATACTAGATGACGGGTTTAGATACTAGATGACGGGTTTAGATACTAGATGACGGGTTTAGATACTACATGACGGGTTTAGATACTACATGACGGGTTTAGATACTACATGACGGGTTTAGATACTACATGACGGTTTAGATACTACATGACGGGTTTAGATACTACATGACGGGTTTAGATACTACATGACGGGTTTAGATACTACATGACGGGTTTAGATACTACATGACGGGTTTAGATACTACATGACGGGTTTAGATACTAGATTATATGTTTAGATACTACATGACGGGTTTAGATACTACATGACGGGTTTAGATACAGATGACGGGTTTAGATACTACATGACGGGTTTAGATACTACATGACGGGTTTAGATACTACATGACAGGTTTAGATACTAGATGACGGGTTTAGATACTAGATGACGGGTTTAGATACTAGATGACGGGTTTAGATACTAGATGACAGGTTTAGATACTAGATGACAGGTTTAGATACTAGATGACGGGTTTAGATACTACATGACGGGTTTAGATACTACATGACGGGTTTAGATACTACATGACGGGTTTAGATACTACATGACGGGTTTAGATACTAGATTATATGTTGTCACAAGCCGGCTCATAGCCTGTGACAAAAATGAGGGGACACGAACAACAGGTATAGGCCAATTCAAAAGTGTTCTTTATTATTAAACAAACTATTAACTTAAACTAAGAAATAGGAATGAGGTGTGGATGTATCATAATGTAAGGTGTATGTAAAGTGCATGGGTGCATGAATATGTGTGTGTGAACATGACTGAGTGAAAACTATGCAACACTAAAAAGGAACAAACAAATCATGAGCATACCTGGAGGAGCAGAGAGAGAGAGAGAGCAAGAGCAAGAGAGGGAGAGGTGATTAGTAAGCAGTTTTATACCCTGAGCCCAGGTGGCTCCAATCACTTAACGACCCTCCTCTGCCTGCAGGAGGAACCGCCCCCTGCACTGCAGAGGAGCCGTGACAATGTTTAGATACTACATGACGGGTTTAGATACTACATGACGGGTTTAGATACTACATGACGGGTTTAGATACTACATGACAGGTTTAGATACTAGATGATAGGTTTAGATACTAGATGACGGGTTTAGATACTACATGACGGGTTTAGATACTACATGACGGGTTTAGATACTACATGACGGGTTTAGATACTACATGACGGGTTTAGATACTACATGACGGGTTTAGATACTAGATTATATGTTTAGATACTACATGACGGGTTTAGATACTACATGACGGGTTTAGATACTACATGACGGGTTTAGATACTAGATGACGGGTTTAGATACTAGATTATATGTTTAGATACTACATGATATGTTTAGATACTACATGATATGTTTAGATACTACATGACGGGTTTAGATACTACATGACGGGTTTAGATACTACATGACGGGTTTAGATACTAGATGACAGGTTTAGATACTAGATGACAGGTTTAGATACTAGATGACAGGTTTAGATACTAGATGACGGGTTTAGATACTACATGACGGGTTTAGATACTACATGACGGGTTTAGATACTAGATTATATGTTTAGATACTACATGATATGTTTAGATACTACATGACGGGTTTAGATACTACATGACGGGTTTAGATACTACATGACGGGTTTAGATACTACATGATATGTTTAGATACTACATGACGGGTTTAGATACTACATGATATGTTTAGATACTACATGACGGGTTTAGATACTACATGACGGGTTTAGATACTACATGACGGGTTTAGATACTACATGACGGGTTTAGATACTGCATGACGGGTTTAGATACTACATGACAGGTTTAGATACTACATGACAGGTTTAGATACTAGATGACGGGTTTAGATACTAGATTATATGTTTAGATACTACATGATATGTTTAGATACTAGATGACGGGTTTAGATACTAGATGACGGGTTTAGATACTACATGACGGGTTTAGATACTACATGACGGGTTTAGATACTACATGACGGGTTTAGATACTACATGACGGGTTTAGATACTACATGACGGGTTTAGATACTACATGACGGGTTTAGATACTACATGACGGGTTTAGATACTAGATGACGGGTTTAGATACTAGATGACGGGTTTAGATACTAGATGACGGGTTTAGATACTAGATGACGGGTTTAGATACTAGATGACGGGTTTAGAAACTAGATGACGGGTTTAGATACTACATGACGGGTTTAGATACTACATGACGGGTTTAGATACTACATGACGGGTTTAGATACTAGATGACGGGTTTAGATACTAGATTATATGTTTAGATCCTACATGATATGTTTAGATACTACATGACGGGTTTAGATACTACATGACGGGTTTAGATACTACATGACGGGTTTAGATACTAGATTACGGGTTTAGATACTAGATGACGGGTTTAGATACTACATGACGGGTTTAGATACTAGATGACGGGTTTAGATACTAGATGACGGGTTTAGATACTACATGACGGGTTTAGATACTACATGACGGTTTAGATACTACATGACGGGTTTAGATACTACATGACGGTTTAGATACTACATGACGGGTTTAGATACTACATGACGGGTTTAGATACTAGATGACGGGTTTAGATACTAGATGACGGGTTTAGATACTAGATGACGGGTTTAGATACTACATGACGGGTTTAGATACTACATGACGGGTTTAGATACTACATGACGGGTTTAGATACTACATGACGGTTTAGATACTACATGACGGGTTTAGATACTAGATGACGGGTTTAGATACTAGATGGCGGGTTTAGATACTAGATGACGGGTTTAGATACTAGATGACGGGTTTAGATACTACATGACGGGTTTAGATACTAGATGACGGGTTTAGATACTAGATTATATGTTTAGATACTACATGATATGTTTAGATACTACATGACGGGTTTAGATACTACATGACGGGTTTAGATACTACATGACGGGTTTAGATACTACATGACGGGTTTAGATACTAGATGACGGGTTTAGATACTAGATGACGTGTTTAGATACTACATGACGGGTTTAGATGCTACATGACGGGTTTAGATACTACATGACGGGTTTAGATACAAGATGACGGGTTTAGAGACTAGATTATATGTTTAGATACTACATGATATGTTTAGATACTACATGACAGGTTTAGATACTAGATGACGGGTTTAGATACTAGATGACGGGTTTAGATACTACATGACGGGTTTAGATACTACATGACGGGTTTAGATACTAGATGACGGGTTTAGATACTAGATGACAGGTTTAGATACTAGATGACGGGTTTAGATACTACATGACGGGTTTAGATACTACATGACGGGTTTAGATACTACATGACGGGTTTAGATACTACATGACGGGTTTAGATACAAGATGACGGGTTTAGAGACTAGATTATATGTTTAGATACTACATGATATGTTTAGATACTACATGACAGGTTTAGATACTAGATGACGGGTTTAGATACTAGATGACGGGTTTAGATACTACATGACGGGTTTAGATACTACATGACAGGTTTAGATACTAGATGACGGGTTTAGATACTACATGACGGGTTTAGATACTACATGACGGGTTTAGATACTACATGACGGGTTTAGATACTACATGACGGGTTTAGATACTACATGACGGGTTTAGATACTACATGACGGGTTTAGATACTACATGACAGGTTTAGATACTACATGACGGGTTTAGATACTACATGACGGGTTTAGATACTAGATGACGGGTTTAGATACTAGATGACGGGTTTAGATACTAGATGACGGGTTTAGATACTAGATTATATGTTTAGATACTACATGATATGTTTAGATACTAGATGACGGGTTTAGATACTAGATGACGGGTTTAGATACTACATGACAGGTTTAGATACTACATGACGGGTTTAGATACTAGATGACAGGTTTAGATACTAGATGACGGGTTTAGATACTACATGACGGGTTTAGATACTAGATGACGGGTTTAGATACTAGATGACGGGTTTAGATACTAGATGACGGGTTTAGATACTACATGACGGGTTTAGATACTACATGACGGGTTTAGATACTACATGACGGGTTTAGATACTAGATGACGGGTTTAGATACTAGATGACGGGTTTAGATACTAGATGACGGGTTTAGATACTAGATGACGGGTTTAGATACTAGATGACGGGTTTAGATACTACATGACGGGTTTAGATACTACATGACGGGTTTAGATACTAGATGACGGGTTTAGATACTAGATGACGGGTTTAGATACTAGATTATATGTTTAGATACTACATGATATGTTTAGATACTACATGACAGGTTTAGATACTAGATGACGGGTTTAGATACTACATGACGGGTTTAGATACTACATGACGGGTTTAGATACTACATGACGGGTTTAGATACTACATGACGGGTTTAGATACTACATGACGGGTTTAGATACTACATGACGGGTTTAGATACTACATGACGGGTTTAGATACTACATGACGGGTTTAGATACTACATGACGGGTTTAGATACTACATGACGGGTTTAGATACTACATGACGGGTTTAGATACTACATGACGGGTTTAGATACTACATGACGGGTTTAGATACTACATGACGGGTTTAGATACTACATGACGGGTTTAGATACTACATGACGGGTTTAGATACTAGATGACAGGTTTAGATACTAGATGACGGGTTTAGATACTACATGACGGGTTTAGATACTACATGACGGGTTTAGATACTACATGACGGGTTTAGATACTACATGACGGGTTTAGATACTAGATGACAGGTTTAGATACTAGATGACAGGTTTAGATACTACATGACAGGTTTAGATACTAGATGACGGGTTTAGATACTACATGACGGGTTTAGATACTACATGACGGGTTTAGATACTACATGACGGGTTTAGATACTAGATTATATGTTTAGATACTACATGATATGTTTAGATACTACATGACGGGTTTAGATACTACATGACGGGTTTAGATACTACATGACGGGTTTAGATACTAGATGACGGGTTTAGATACAGATTATATGTTTAGATACTACATGATATGTTTAGATACTACATGACGGGTTTAGATACTACATGACGGGTTTAGATACTAGATGACGGGTTTAGATACTAGATGACGGGTTTAGATACTAGATGACGGGTTTAGATACTAGATGACGGGTTTAGATACTACATGACGGGTTTAGATACTACATGACGGGTTTAGATACTAGATGACAGGTTTAGATACTACATGATAGGTTTAGATACTACATGACGGGTTTAGATACTACATGACGGGTTTAGATACTACATGACGGGTTTAGATACTACATGACGGGTTTAGATACTACATGACAGGTTTAGATACTACATGACGGGTTTAGATACTACATGACGGGTTTAGATACTACATGACGGGTTTAGATACTACATGACGGGTTTAGATACTACATGACGGGTTTAGATACTACATGACGGGTTTAGATACTACATGACGGGTTTTGATACTACATGACGGGTTTAGATACTACATGACGGGTTTAGATACTAGATGACGGGTTTAGAAACTACATGACGGGTTTAGATACTACATGACGGGTTTAGATACTACATGACGGGTTTAGATACTACATGACGGGTTTAGATACTACATGATATGTTTAGATACTACATGACGGGTTTAGATACTACATGACGGGTTTAGATACTACATGACGGGTTTAGATACTACATGACGGGTTTAGATACTACATGACGGGTTTAGATACTACATGACGGGTTTAGATACTAGATGACAGGTTTAGATACTAGATGACGGGTTTAGATACTAGATGACGGGTTTAGATACTACATGACGGGTTTAGATACTACATGACGGGTTTAGATACTACATGACGGGTTTAGATACTAGATGACGGGTTTAGATACTAGATTATATGTTTAGATCCTACATGATATGTTTAGATCCTACATGATATGTTTAGATACTACATGACGGGTTTAGATACTACATGACAGGTTTAGATACTAGATGACGGGTTTAGATACTAGATGACGGGTTTAGATACTAGATGACGGGTTTAGATACTACATGACGGGTTTAGATACTACATGACGGGTTTAGATACTACATGACGGTTTAGATACTACATGATATGTTTAGATACTACATGACGGGTTTAGATACTAGATGACGGGTTTAGATACTAGATGACGGGTTTAGATACTAGATGACGGGTTTAGATACTACATGACGGGTTTAGATACTACATGACGGGTTTAGATACTAGATGACGGGTTTAGATACTAGATTATATGTTTAGATACTACATGACAGGTTTAGATACTACATGACGGGTTTAGATACTACATGACGGGTTTAGATACTACATGACGGGTTTAGATACTAGATGACGGGTTTAGATACTAGATGACAGGTTTAGATACTAGATGACGGTTTTAGATACTACATGACGGGTTTAGATACTACATGACGGGTTTAGATACTACATGACGGGTTTAGATACTAGATGACGGGTTTAGATACTAGATTATATGTTTAGATACTACATGACAGGTTTAGATACTACATGACAGGTTTAGATACTAGATGACGGGTTTAGATACTAGATGACGGGTTTAGATACTACATGACGGGTTTAGATACTACATGACAGGTTTAGATACTAGATGACGGGTTTAGATACTAGATGACGGGTTTAGATACTAGATGACGGGTTTAGATACTACATGACGGGTTTAGATACTAGATGACAGGTTTAGATACTAGATGACGGGTTTAGATACTACATGACGGGTTTAGATACTACATGACGGGTTTAGATACTACATGACGGTTTAGATACTACATGACGGGTTTAGATACTACATGACGGGTTTAGATACTACATGACGGGTTTAGATACTACATGACGGGTTTAGATACTAGATGACGGGTTTAGATACTAGATGACGGGTTTAGATACTAGATGACGGGTTTAGATACTACATGACGGGTTTAGATACTACATGACGGGTTTAGATACTACATGACGGGTTTAGATACTACATGACGGGTTTAGATACTACATGACGGGTTTAGATACTACATGATAGGTTTAGATACTACATGATAGGTTTAGATACTACATGACGGGTTTAGATACTACATGACGGGTTTAGATACTACATGACGGGTTTAGATACTACATGACGGGTTTAGATACTACATGACGGGTTTAGATACTACATGACGGGTTTAGATACTAGATTATATGTTTAGATACTACATGATATGTTTAGATACTACATGACGGGTTTAGATACTACATGACGGGTTTAGATACTACATGACGGGTTTAGATACTACATGACGGGTTTAGATACTACATGACGGGTTTAGATACTACATGACGGGTTTAGATACTAGATGACGGGTTTAGATACTAGATGACGGGTTTAGATACTACATGACGGGTTTAGATACTACATGACGGGTTTAGATACTAGATGACGGGTTTAGATACTAGATTATATGTTTAGATACTAGATTATATGTTTAGATACTACATGACGTGTTTAGATACTACATGACGGGTTTAGATACTAGATGACGGGTTTAGATACTACATGACGGGTTTAGATACTACATGACGGGTTTAGATACTAGATGACGGGTTTAGATACTAGATGACGGGTTTAGATACTAGATGACGGGTTTAGATACTAGATGACGGGTTTAGATACTAGATGACGGGTTTAGATACTACATGACGGGTTTAGATACTAGATGACAGGTTTAGATACTAGATGACGGGTTTAGATACTACATGACGGGTTTAGATACTACATGACGGGTTTAGATACTAGATGACGGGTTTAGATACTAGATGACGGGTTTAGATACTAGATGACGGGTTTAGATACTAGATGACGGGTTTAGATACTAGATGACGTGTTTAGATACTACATGACGGGTTTAGATACTACATGACGGGTTTAGATACTACATGACGGGTTTAGATACTAGATGACGGGTTTAGATACTAGATTATATGTTTAGATACTACATGATATGTTTAGATACTACATGACGGGTTTAGATACTAGATGACGGGTTTAGATACTACATGACGGGTTTAGATACTACATGACGGGTTTAGATACTACATGACGGGTTTAGATACTACATGACGGGTTTAGATACTACATGACGGGTTTAGATACTACATGACGGGTTTAGATACTACATGACGGGTTTAGATACTACATGACGGGTTTAGATACTACATGACGGGTTTAGATACTACATGACGGGTTTAGATACTACATGACGGGTTTAGATACTAGATGACGGGTTTAGATACTACATGACGGGTTTAGATACTACATGACGGGTTTAGATACTACATGACGGGTTTAGATACTACATGACGGGTTTAGATACTACATGACGGGTTTAGATACTACATGACGGGTTTAGATACTACATGACGGGTTTAGATACTACATGACGGGTTTAGATACTAGATGACGGGTTTAGATACTACATGACGGGTTTAGATACTACATGACGGGTTTAGATACTAGATGACGGGTTTAGATACTAGATGACATGTTTAGATACTACATGACATGTTTAGATACTACATGACGGGTTTAGATACTACATGACGGGTTTAGATACTAGATGACAGGTTTAGATACTACATGACGGGTTTAGATACTAGATGACGGGTTTAGATACTAGATGACGGGTTTAGATACTAGATGACGGGTTTAGATACTAGATGACGGGTTTAGATACTACATGACGGGTTTAGATACTAGATGACGGGTTTAGATACTAGATGACGGGTTTAGATACTAGATGACGGGTTTAGATACTACATGACGGGTTTAGATACTACATGACGGGTTTAGATACTAGATGACGGGTTTAGATACTAGATGACGGGTTTAGATACTACATGACGGGTTTAGATACTACATGACGGGTTTAGATACTACATGACGGGTTTAGATACAAGATGACGGGTTTAGATACAAGATTATATGTTTAGATACTACATGATATGTTTAGATACTACATGACAGGTTTAGATACTAGATGACGGGTTTAGATACTAGATGACGGGTTTAGATACTACATGACGGGTTTAGATACTACATGACGGGTTTAGATACTACATGACGGGTTTAGATACTACATGACGGGTTTAGATACTACATGACGGGTTTAGATACTAGATGACGGGTTTAGATACTAGATGACGGGTTTAGATACTAGATGACGGGTTTAGATACTAGATGACGGGTTTAGATACTACATGACGGGTTTAGATACTACATGACGGGTTTAGATACTACATGACGGGTTTAGATACTACATGACGGGTTTAGATACTACATGACGGGTTTAGATACTACATGACGGGTTTAGATACTAGATGACATGTTTAGATACTACATGACGGGTTTAGATACTAGATGACGGGTTTAGATACTAGATGACGGGTTTAGATACTAGATTATATGTTTAGATACTACATGATATGTTTAGATACTACATGACGGGTTTAGATACTAGATGACAGGTTTAGATACTAGATGACAGGTTTAGATACTAGATGACAGGTTTAGATACTAGATGACGGGTTTAGATACTAGATGACGGGTTTAGATACTAGATGACGGGTTTAGATACTAGATGACGGGTTTAGATACTACATGACGGGTTTAGATACTACATGACGGGTTTAGATACTACATGATATGTTTAGATACTACATGACGGGTTTAGATACTACATGACGGGTTTAGATACTACATGACGGGTTTAGATACTAGATGACGGGTTTAGATACTAGATGACGGGTTTAGATACTAGATGACGGGTTTAGATACTAGATGACAGGTTTAGATACTATATGACGGGTTTAGATACTAGATGACGGGTTTAGATACTAGATGACGGGTTTAGATACTAGATGACGGGTTTAGATACTAGATGACGGGTTTAGATACTAGATGACGGGTTTAGATACTACATGACGGGTTTAGATACTACATGACGGGTTTAGATACTAGATGACGGGTTTAGATACTACATGACGGGTTTAGATACTACATGACGGGTTTAGATACTACATGACGGGTTTAGATACTACATGACGGGTTTAGATACTACATGACGGGTTTAGATACTACATGACGGGTTTAGATACTACATGACGGGTTTAGATACTAGATTATATGTTTAGATACTACATGACGGGTTTAGATACTAGATGACGGGTTTAGATACTAGATGACGGGTTTAGATACTAGATTATATGTTTAGATACTACATGATATGTTTAGATACTACATGACGGGTTTAGATACTAGATGACAGGTTTAGATACTAGATGACAGGTTTAGATACTAGATGACGGGTTTAGATACTAGATGACGGGTTTAGATACTAGATGACGGGTTTAGATACTACATGACGGGTTTAGATACTAGATTATATGTTTAGATACTACATGATATGTTTAGATACTACATGATATGTTTAGATACTACATGACGGGTTTAGATACTACATGACGGGTTTAGATACTACATGACGGGTTTAGATACTACATGACGGGTTTAGATACTACATGACGGGTTTAGATACTACATGACGGGTTTAGATACTACATGACGGGTTTAGATACTAGATGACGGGTTTAGATACTAGATGACGGGTTTAGATACTAGATGACGGGTTTAGATACTAGATGACGGGTTTAGATACTACATGACGGGTTTAGATACTACATGACGGGTTTAGATACTACATGATATGTTTAGATACTACATGACGGGTTTAGATACTACATGACGGGTTTAGATACTACATGACGGGTTTAGATACTAGATGACGGGTTTAGATACTAGATGACGGGTTTAGATACTAGATGACGGGTTTAGATACTACATGACGGGTTTAGATACTACATGACGGGTTTAGATACTACATGACGGGTTTAGATACAAGATGACGGGTTTAGATACAAGATTATATGTTTAGATACTACATGATATGTTTAGATACTACATGACAGGTTTAGATACTAGATGACGGGTTTAGATACTACATGACGGGTTTAGATACTACATGACGGGTTTAGATACTACATGACGGGTTTAGATACTACATGACGGGTTTAGATACTACATGACGGGTTTAGATACTACATGACGGGTTTAGATACTACATGACGGGTTTAGATACTACATGACGGGTTTAGATACTACATGATATGTTTAGATACTACATGTCGGGTTTAGATACTACATGACGGTTTAGATACTACATGACGGGTTTAGATACTAGATGACAGGTTTAGATACTAGATGACGGGTTTAGATACTAGATGACGGGTTTAGATACTAGATGACGGGTTTAGATACTAGATGACGGGTTTAGATACTAGATTATATGTTTAGATACTACATGATATGTTTAGATACTACATGACGGGTTTAGATACTACATGACGGGTTTAGATACTACATGACGGGTTTAGATACTACATGATGGGTTTAGATACTACATGACGGGTTTAGATACTAGATGACGGGTTTAGATACTAGATGACGGGTTTAGATACTACATGACGGGTTTAGATACTACATGACGGGTTTAGATACTACATGACGGGTTTAGATACTACATGACGGGTTTAGATACTACATGACGGGTTTAGATACTACATGACGGGTTTAGATACTAGATGACGGGTTTAGATACTAGATTATATGTTTAGAAACTACATGACGGGTTTAGATACTACATGACGGGTTTAGATACTACATGACGGTTTTAGATACTACATGACGGGTTTAGATACTAGATGACGGGTTTAGATACTAGATTATATGTTTAGATACTACATGATATGTTTAGATACTACATGACGGGTTTAGATACTACATGACGGGTTTAGATACTACATGACGGGTTTAGATACTACATGACGGGTTTAGATACTAGATGACGGGTTTAGATACTAGATGACGGGTTTAGATACTACATGACGGGTTTAGATACTACATGACGGGTTTAGATACTACATGATATGTTTAGATACTACATGACGGGTTTAGATACTACATGACGGGTTTAGATACTACATGACGGGTTTAGATACTAGATGACGGGTTTAGATACTAGATGACGGGTTTAGATACTAGATGACGGTTTTAGATACTAGATGACGGGTTTAGATACTAGATGACGGGTTTAGATACTATATGACGGGTTTAGATACTACATGACGGGTTTAGATACTACATGACAGGTTTAGATACTACATGACAGGTTTAGATACTAGATGACGGGTTTAGATACTACATGACAGGTTTAGATACTACATGACGGGTTTAGATACTAGATGACGGGTTTAGATACTACATGACGGGTTTAGATACTACATGACGGGTTTAGATACTACATGACGGGTTTAGATACTACATGACGGGTTTAGATACTACATGACGGGTTTAGATACTACATGACGGGTTTAGATACTACATGACGGGTTTAGATACTAGATGACGGGTTTAGATACTACATGATATGTTTAGATACTACATGATATGTTTAGATACTACATGACGGGTTTAGATACTACATGACGGGTTTAGATACTAGATGACGGGTTTAGATACTAGATGACGGGTTTAGATACTACATGACGGGTTTAGATACTACATGACGGGTTTAGATACTACATGACGGGTTTAGATACTACATGACGGGTTTAGATACTACATGACGGGTTTAGATAATACATGACGGGTTTAGATACTAGATGACGGGTTTAGATACTAGATTATATGTTTAGATACTAGATGACGGGTTTAGATACTACATGACGGGTTTAGATACTACATGACGGGTTTAGATACTACATGACGGGTTTAGATACTACATGACGGGTTTAGATACTAGATGACAGGTTTAGATACTAGATGACAGGTTTAGATACTAGATGACGGGTTTAGATACTAGATGACAGGTTTAGATACTACATGACGGGTTTAGATACTACATGACGGGTTTAGATACTACATGACGGGTTTAGATACTAGATGACGGGTTTAGATACTAGATGACGGGTTTAGATCCTACATGATATGTTTAGATACTACATGACGGGTTTAGATACTACATGACGGGTTTAGATACTACATGACGGGTTTAGATACTAGATGACGGGTTTAGATACTAGATGACGGGTTTAGATACTAGATGACGGGTTTAGATACTACATGACGGGTTTAGATACTACATGACGGGTTTAGATACTAGATTATATGTTTAGATACTACATGACGGGTTTAGATACTACATGACGGGTTTAGATACTAGATGACGGGTTTAGATACTAGATTATATGTTTAGATACTACATGATATGTTTAGATACTACATGACGGGTTTAGATACTACATGACGGGTTTAGATACTAGATGACAGGTTTAGATACTACATGACAGGTTTAGATACTAGATGACGGGTTTAGATACTAGATGACGGGTTTAGATACTAGATGACGGGTTTAGATACTAGATGACGGGTTTAGATACTACATGACGGGTTTAGATACTACATGACGGGTTTAGATACTAGATTATATGTTTAGATACTACATGACGGGTTTAGATACTACATGACGGGTTTAGATACTAGATGACGGGTTTAGATACTAGATTATATGTTTAGATACTACATGATATGTTTAGATACTACATGACGGGTTTAGATACTACATGACGGGTTTAGATACTAGATGACAGGTTTAGATACTACATGACAGGTTTAGATACTAGATGACGGGTTTAGATACTAGATGACGGGTTTAGATACTAGATGACGGGTTTAGATACTAGATGACGGGTTTAGATACTACATGACGGGTTTAGATACTAGATGACGGGTTTAGATACTAGATGACGGGTTTAGATACTAGATGACGGGTTTAGATACTACATGACGGGTTTAGATACTACATGACGGGTTTAGATACTAGATGACGGGTTTAGATACTAGATGACGGGTTTAGAAACTACATGACGGGTTTAGATACTACATGACGGGTTTAGATACTACATGACGGGTTTAGATACAAGATGACGGGTTTAGATACAAGATTATATGTTTAGATACTACATGATATGTTTAGATACTACATGACAGGTTTAGATACTAGATGACGGGTTTAGATACTAGATGACGGGTTTAGATACTACATGACGGGTTTAGATACTACATGACGGGTTTAGATACTACATGACGGGTTTAGATACTACATGACGGGTTTAGATACTACATGACGGGTTTAGATACTACATGACAGGTTTAGATACTACATGACGGGTTTAGATACTAGATGACGGGTTTAGATACTAGATGACGGGTTTAGATACTAGATGACGGGTTTAGATACTAGATGACAGGTTTAGATACTAGATGACAGGTTTAGATACTAGATGACGGGTTTAGATACTAGATGACAGGTTTAGATACTAGATGACGGGTTTAGATACTACATGACGGGTTTAGATACTAGATTATATGTTTAGATACTACATGATATGTTTAGATACTACATGATATGTTTAGATACTACATGACGGGTTTAGATACTACATGACGGGTTTAGATACTACATGACGGGTTTAGATACTACATGACGGGTTTAGATACTACATGACGGGTTTAGATACTACATGACGGGTTTAGATACTACATGACGGGTTTAGATACTAGATGACGGGTTTAGATACTAGATGACGGGTTTAGATACTAGATGACGGGTTTAGATACTACATGACGGGTTTAGATACTACATGACGGGTTTAGATACTACATGATATGTTTAGATACTACATGACGGGTTTAGATACTACATGACGGGTTTAGATACTACATGACGGGTTTAGATACTAGATGACGGGTTTAGATACTAGATGACGGGTTTAGATACTAGATGACGGGTTTAGATACTAGATGACGGGTTTAGATACTAGATGACACGTTTAGATACTATATGACGGGTTTAGATACTACATGACGGGTTTAGATACTAGATGACAGGTTTAGATACTAGATGACAGGTTTAGATACTAGATGACGGGTTTAGATACTAGATGACAGGTTTAGATACTACATGACGGGTTTAGATACTACATGACGGGTTTAGATACTAGATGACGGGTTTAGATACTAGATGACGGGTTTAGATACTAGATGACGGGTTTAGATACTACATGACGGGTTTAGATACTACATGACGGGTTTAGATACTACATGATATGTTTAGATACTACATGACGGGTTTAGATACTACATGACGGGTTTAGATACTAGATGACGGGTTTAGATACTAGATGACGGGTTTAGATACTAGATGACGGGTTTAGATACTAGATGACGGGTTTAGATACTAGATGACAGGTTTAGATACTATATGACGGGTTTAGATACTACATGACGGGTTTAGATACTACATGACAGGTTTAGATACTACATGACAGGTTTAGATACTACATGACAGGTTTAGATACTAGATGACGGGTTTAGATACTACATGACAGGTTTAGATACTACATGACGGGTTTAGATACTAGATGACGGGTTTAGATACTAGATGACGGGTTTAGATACTACATGACGGGTTTAGATACTAGATGACGGGTTTAGATACTACATGACGGGTTTAGATACTACATGACGGGTTTAGATACTACATGACGGGTTTAGATACTACATGACGGGTTTAGATACTACATGACGGGTTTAGATACTACATGACGGGTTTAGATACTAGATGACGGGTTTAGATACTAGATTATATGTTTAGATACTACATGATATGTTTAGATACTACATGACGGGTTTAGATACTAGATGACGGGTTTAGATACTACATGACGGGTTTAGATACTACATGACGGGTTTAGATACTACATGACGGGTTTAGATACTACATGACGGGTTTAGATACTACATGACGGGTTTAGATACTACATGACGGGTTTAGATACTACATGACGGGTTTAGATACTACATGACGGGTTTAGATACTACATGACGGGTTTAGATACTAGATGACGGGTTTAGATACTAGATGACGGGTTTAGATACTAGATGACGGGTTTAGATACTAGATGACGGGTTTAGATACTAGATGACGGGTTTAGATACTATATGACGGGTTTAGATACTACATGACGGGTTTAGATACTACATGACAGGTTTAGATACTACATGACAGGTTTAGATACTACATGACAGGTTTAGATACTAGATGACGGGTTTAGATACTACATGACGGGTTTAGATACTACATGACGGGTTTAGATACTACATGACGGGTTTAGATACTACATGACGGGTTTAGATACTACATGACGGGTTTAGATACTACATGACGGGTTTAGATACTAGATGACGGGTTTAGATACTAGATTATATGTTTAGATACTACATGATATGTTTAGATACTACATGACGGGTTTAGATACTACATGACGGGTTTAGATACTAGATGACGGGTTTAGATACTAGATGACGGGTTTAGATACTACATGACGGGTTTAGATACTACATGACGGGTTTAGATACTACATGACGGGTTTAGATACTACATGACGGGTTTAGATACTACATGACGGGTTTAGATACTACATGACGGGTTTAGATACTACATGACGGGTTTAGATACTACATGACGGGTTTAGATACTACATGACGGGTTTAGATACTAGATTATATGTTTAGATACTAGATGACGGGTTTAGATACTAGATGACGGGTTTAGATACTACATGACGGGTTTAGATACTACATGACGGGTTTAGATACTACATGACGGGTTTAGATACTACATGACGGGTTTAGATACTACATGACGGGTTTAGATACTACATGACGGGTTTAGATACTAGATGACGGGTTTAGATACTACATGACGGGTTTAGATACTAGATTATATGTTTAGATACTACATGACATGTTTAGATACTACATGACGGGTTTAGATACTACATGACGGGTTTAGATACTACATGACGGGTTTAGATACTACATGACGGGTTTAGATACTACATGACGGGTTTAGATACTACATGACGGGTTTAGATAGTACATGACGGGTTTAGATACTACATGACGGGTTTAGATACTACATGACGGGTTTAGATACTACATGACGGGTTTAGATACTACATGACGGGTTTAGATACTACATGACGGGTTTAGATACTACATGACGGGTTTAGATACTACATGACGGGTTTAGATACTACATGACGGGTTTAGATAGTACATGACGGGTTTAGATAGTACATGACGGGTTTAGATACTAGATGACGGGTTTAGATACTAGATGACGGGTTTAGATACTAGATGACGGGTTTAGATACTAGATGACGGGTTTAGATACTACATGACGGGTTTAGATACTACATGACGGGTTTAGATACTACATGACGGGTTTAGATACTACATGACGGGTTTAGATACTACATGACGGGTTTAGATACTACATGACGGGTTTAGATACTACATGACGGGTTTAGATACTACATGACGGGTTTAGATACTACATGACGGGTTTAGATACTAGATGACGGGTTTAGATACTAGATGACGGGTTTAGATACTAGATGACGGGTTTAGATACTAGATGACGGGTTTAGATACTAGATGACGGGTTTAGATACTAGATGACGGGTTTAGATACTACATGACGGGTTTAGATACTACATGACGGGTTTAGATACTAGATGACGGGTTTAGATACTAGATGACGGGTTTAGATACTAGATGACGGGT